>NW_027526361.1:79158408-79758408 GCF_048455015.1 Haemaphysalis longicornis
CTTTCCTGCGGGTGGCAACGGCGGTCGCTTTGTTTCTAAGGCCATGCTGAAGCAGCTGTATCACAGTTTCTCTAGGTGAACCTGGTGGTTTTATAAAGAAGCAGACTTACAGAAGTTGCCTTTGTACATTTTCTCGACGTCCAGCAATACTGTGGTACTGTATTTGACACTATCCCTATCGATAAACGTTGCACTCGCACCGTTGCTTGCTATAAACTTCCGGCTCCACTGACTGCCACATTCACGAGGATCATGTTATGTGGGTCCTCAGAAGTTCCGCTTCATTTAAAACACAGCAATTCACAGCGGTCGTGCCCAAGCTTTCATAAACGTTTGTCCTTAATGACGCCCGGTGCTGCAGTGGCGCGAGCGCAGACTGTCCGGCCTCGCTGTGGAGGCCCAACGGAACGGAGTGCAACCTAGGGACACAGCTATGTGAGGCCGGCGAGTGCATGCGATCGGTGTGCCACAAGTTCGGCCTCGTCCAGTGCTTCCTCACCGGGCCCGACAAGAGCAGCGAGGAGCGGTGCCTTCTCGCTTGCAGGAAAGACGGTATGGAAGCAATCCAACGCACAGTCTCTTATTTATCGCTAGTCTTTAGCAGTTGGCGGGCAGTTTAGAACTGCTGTAGATATATGAATTCTATGAAAAATACATTTTACTTTGGAGCACTTCTGGGCAGCCCGAACTAACAAATGGAATTGACTAACGTTAAACAGAAGCTCTCTGCCCTATTGCCTCTTCGGCACGCCTATGCTTGGCGGCACGTGTGAGGTCAACTGGCTAATTTGGATGGCTATTTGGGAAACAGTAATACATGAGTTTGAATTAATATAAGTTGTACACTCAGCCATGTAAATACCGTTAGTGTAGAAAGGGCAGCATTTACAAAGAGAGCGACACGCATGGCAGAGATCAGTGCTTGGAAAAGAGTGTGTCAAATGGTACATTTCACATCATTCCAAGTTCTGCCCGTTAAGCGACGTGCTGCCACTACAAGAAAGCACTCACGTTGTTGCCAAGTGTTGTTTATAAGCCAATATGAAAGCATCGCACGCGCTTCTCCCGAAACGTTTCACCCAAATCGGTCCACCATTGTGCCGCCAGATGTACACCTGCCCAATGTTTTGCCAATATCACGGGAGCGTCGACCGGTCGGTCGATCAGGGCCGTGTGATGGAGGGATACGGCAAACTCGGCGAGAGTAGCCGCATGCGCACAGCAAAGACCGCTGCTGCCGTCGTCTGCTAGGCTGTTCCAAGAGCAGATGGCTGCCCCTTATTTTTATTTGCTTACCACACTGCCTGCCATACTCGAAATTTTTCTTCAAGATCAGGCACGTGACGCCAACTGAAAAGAGTTTCAGCATTGCCGAACGAACCTTACGCTGAACGAACTTTGCGTCCGGCGAAGCTGATTACTGTTTTGAGTTAGCGGCACGTGCAAGGTCCTGAAGAAATATTTTCAGTATGGCAGGCAGTGTGCTAAGCGAATAACAAAAATCGGGCGCTCCCGTCTGCTTTTCGAACAGCCTAGCAGATGACGGTAGCGGTGGTCTTTGCTTAGTGCGCATGCGGCTACTCTCGCCGAGTTTGGCGTATCACTCCATCACGCGGCGCTGATCGATCGAACTGTCGACGCTCCGGTGATATTGGTAAAACTTAGGCGGGTGTACGACGGTTCTCTGGCTGTCTGCTTCTCGTGGTCTGTGCAGCGAGTTGGTCTCCTCCTTTCCGCACCTGGGGTATATTGGCTCGAATGCGTTGATGACGTCTCTACGTTTTCTTCACGCAGCCGTTCCTCGTAACTTGTTATACAACGAAGGCTACGCTGCTTGTGGCTTGGCCACTACAGCGCTAGTGGCGCTAGTGGCTGGGTTGGTGCCATGAAGGGTCCTGCAGCATACGGTCGCAGCAGTGGCGTAGCCAGAGATATTTTTCAGGGGCTTTGTACATCACCGCGAAAAAATGGCTCAGGTTTAACTTTTCTACACCTAGTTATGACGAGCGAAAAACGACTATGCACACAGGGTGTCCTGAAATTTTGCCTTCGCTTGTGCCTTCGCAGTCTGCCCTCTAGCTATACTTACTGGATGATTGGATTCATCCCGTCGCTTGCACCGACGGCCACGCACACCATAGGGCCCGAGTGGTGGGGAGGAAGCCGTTACACCCTCTCTTAGTCACGTGTTTGCATTGATGCGCACGCACAGACAGCACAGCCGGCGGGCGAAGCGTAAGGCGCATCATGCGGCCCTGCTGTTGCGACGCGATTAATGGCATTGAAAGATATGCGTACCGCAGCTTGTGCTTGGGCCCTATTCTCGACTGCAAAAATCGCCGGCAATTCAGGCAATTTTCCGGAAGTCTTTTCTGATTGGCTTTAAATTTTGGTCACGTGCTTCCGGTTGACAACGCGGTTGTGTGTGCTGTCGTCATTTTGACGTTTCATGTCGTTTACGGACACCAGTTCTAAAGTTTGCCTTATTTCTCGTTTCTCGTTCTTGGCCGGCAATGAAAAACCAGATTAAATGCAGCGGACATGACAACGTAAGCCTGTCTTTGCTATTCAAGAACAATACTGCTTGTAATACACACCCCCGCTGTGATTGGCTGAGAAGGCGTCACGTAATTTAAACAGTTGGTGGGAACGATTACATCATGCATTGGCAACTTCAGCCTGCGTAAAGTGACGTAATGCTACGTAACAGCTTGAAAATGGGAGCTGTTCTTGTCGCAAAATACAAGTAAAATAGGGCAAAAAATTGCTTCGGCTTACGGCGCCGCGAAATGTGCGGCAATTTGCAGCAGGCGCAGTTTCACATGCGCGCTGTTTAATGCATGTTCCCTACGAAACAAATTATAGTTTCAACTGCTTCCAAGTCAATGATCATGGAACATACAAATAACATACAGTATTTTGCTTCTATGTTTGGCAATAAAATAAAAATTATTTGTTTGGCGTAACCGCAACATAAGAGGGCAGTACAAGCCTCTCCATGACAAAGAGAACCCAACGCATGGCATTTGTCCATGCTTGTCCTAGTAAGCTGTTGGGTCACATGATCGAACTCAAGAGAAGAATAACAAAGAAAAGTGACTATTTGGTTCATTACAGCGCTGATTGCAGTCGAGCTTGACGAATGAGTGAATCGGCGACATCGGTGCGCTCCGCGGTTATCAGGCGTAGCGCTTCGCTGCTATTATGTATCATAGAAGCGATGGCCGCGGCCGTCTTTTTCTGTGATCACGCCATAAACTTGTAACATAGCAGCAGACGATGGCGTGGCGGCGGTTGTGGCAGGGAAGGTGATAACGCAACAAGCCTTGCATTGAAGCAGAGAGCCCAGCTATGTTAATAAAAGCGATTGAAAGAAATAAATAGACACGGTAAAAAAATTGTGTGATGTTCTTTAGCTCGACATCCGCCTTTCGCTCGCTTTTGGATCAACGTTACTCGATCGCCTTGCGGTGTTGGAGCCAAATTTGACCTCCAGAAATGTGTTTTTCTTGAAAGCCTTAGCTACAGTTTTAATTTTTATAGTACATGCCAAGTGTTTTTATATCTTTCTTGCACAATATTTGATACCTTGGTAGAGATCTTTATGAGTGACTCGTCAAATTGCACTGCACGTCGTCATAGCTATAGGTGCAGCACGTCACTGATTGCTTACGTCGTGCTTACGCAAAAAAAAAAAACATGGGCGAAATTCCGGCAATTTGTGTAGTCGAGAATAGGGCCCCTTAAAACCAAATGACAGAGGGCCTGGGACCAAACAATAGTCCTGTCATTTTCTCCTTTATTAAATTAAATACGCACTCTTCTTATCTTTGCAATTATATTTTATAATGCGGTGCTTTAATAGCCTGAATGCAAAAAAGAAGGAAGGGGTGGATAATCACACCTCTTAGGAAATGTCGCGGAGCGATCATCACGACCCCCCTCCCCCCTCCCTTTTGGCCTCGCCCCGAATCTACATTGCATGCTGACAAATTAGCGGTTGGTTCAGGCGCAGTATATATGCGCCGTGACCGTGACTGTACTTCGCGTTGCTCAGAAATTTCGCATCAGGGGGTATAGTACCGTAATCATCAGTGAATTTTTAGTCTCCATTTTGCCGCAAGTCCTTTGTTCGAGGAAAGAAGAGTTTGGGGTATTGAAAATGTAGTTTCTGAAAAACGTGCTGCATGTTTCCCGGCGGTAAAAGCGGGAAACTCGAGATCAGCGTAATCAATTTCCTGTACTTGTTATAATTGCTAAAAACATCCACCATATAAACGCCATATTTGCAGTGGATTTCGCGAATCCACATTTCTTATAGTTATCTGCACTGTGATTCCTTAACTTCTTTGAATCCCTGTTGACGCTTGGAAATATGAAGAGGCGGGGCCAACAATGCGCACGAGAAAGTAGTTCAAAAGCCTGTCGTGTTTGTTCTTCAAACAAATGAAAGTGCAGTACATTGAAGCGAAGGCCGGGAAGGTATCCGTTTTTCATGCATTAGTAACCATTAGAAGCTGGTGCAGCTGGGCTTTACGAATGCTGCACGAAAATCGCGAACCATAAAACCGGCCGCGTACAATTCGCTCTTTTTTTTTGCAAGGCCCTGCTGACAGGCAGTTTTTAGTGGGGTAATCCTCCTCAGACAGTCAGCGCCCATCCCAATATTTGTCTGCCCCTTCGTTATCACCGCACTGTATGACGCCGGGACTAGAAAGGATGCCCAGCCACGCGCAGTGAACAAATAAAGCACCCTTTGCATCATGACGTCTGGTGCCGTCCGTCTCACCTGCCTGGCGCAGTACAAGTTTTTCAACCGCTTCGCAGCCCCAGGAAGTGAGTGCAAGGAGGCGTGCCATTTCGACCAAATGGCCCACTTGTGTCACAAGAAGCTCCAGCCGGGCGCTGCGTGTGACGACCTGCACGGCTACTGTGACGTATTTCATCGGTGCCGCCCTCTGGATGCTGAGGGCCCACTCACTAGGCTGCAGTGGCTGGTGTTCGGTCGCAAGGGCCTTACAAACGTTTTGTTGGTAAGCCTTCTACCTCGTAATCAACGACCTCGTAATTCTGACCATCTGAGGTGTTTTAAAGGCACCCTGCAACACTTTTTCAACTTTTCCTTGCAGTACGTAGTCATTTAACACACCCAGTACTTCAATTAGCCCGTCGCAAAGTCCCTGAGCGAGAAATTACTGTTCTATGCAGCGATGAACGCTTTTTGAAAGCAACTTAAAAAAAAAGCCACAAAAACAAAGCAGAAATGGAAGACGTATCTGGTGAGACGAGCACATCCCTCAGTGCCGCTCCGTGCTGGCAATAACTGTAGCTTACGCAGTGGTTCCGGATGCGAAGCAAATAGTGAAAGTGCTTATAGAAAGTGTTGCGGGGTCCCTTTAAACAGCCCGGGGCTGCCACCAGGCCCTTTTAACACATAGTCCGCATGACAAGATATCGCGCGCCTAAGTGTCGGCGAACATATTGAATGCTTTGAATACATTTACATGACCTGGTTAAAATTTGTCTTGAAAAATGTGCTGGATGAAATTATAATGCCCGAACTATTGAATCGCTGATTCCGCAAAAAACACTAATACTATCGTTTCTTGCAACCGATGTTGGAAAATTAGGCTGCTGGGAGTAACTGCGGCTTCCCCAAGCGCTCAGAAAACACGTTCGAACCTAGTCGTGCGAGCAAAAACATCAACGTAGTGTACTTAATCACGCTAGCTCAAACCATGTTAACTGCCGTACAGTGAGTAGCGAAGAGGAGAGAAAGAGTGCCTATATAAATGACATGAATAGAGTGAAGCCGGAAGGGCAGTATGTGAGTATAGGAATATTTTTCCCTCGTAGCTTATACAATAAAAGTGAATGTATTTCAGCATCTGATAAATGCTCAGGGTTCTTGCGTTTTTAAGGATGTATCTTTGGAGGAAAGTCAGAGCAACAAAAAGAAAAAGCAGTCCGAAATTGTGTCTGGCTACAATTGCACTGAAATAGCTGAGCATAAAGGTGTATTACGCAAGCCCGTGTTGATAATTTAGTTAGCGCGTGCGGGCGAAAGTTAGCACTAAATTTATTAAGCAAAATATATATCCGAAGTAATAGGCATCTACCGTTACGTTTGTTGCAAGCTAGATGCTAGTAATTAGGTGGCGAAGGCTTTCGTGTGGTTTAATACCAAGTTACCAAAAAAAGTCCTGCACTGAACGTGATGCAATACATTCGGTAAAGCTAGCGTACGGAATGTTGTCGAGTAACCGGTAACGCGAAATCTTCTCTTCCTGTGGGTTGCGACACGGCAGCCCAATGTTTGGTCTTCAGACCCAGACAAAAAATTAAGCCTGATGACGAGTGAATACAGATGACTACATGTACTCACTAGTTCGCAATCGCAAGTATACATGTACACATGAGTTTGTGATCACGAGTGCACATATGCCCTTACGAGTTCATTCTTGGGAGCACGTGTACTAGTTTCTACTGGTAGGAACTCACGAGTACATGTACTCGGGCGTACGCACTTGTGGGTGCATATATGAAATTGAGTACCCACGAATACGTAAACATCAGTTCAAATACATCTTCATATTCAAAACCTCCGTGTGGATATCACCTGAATGTGTTTTTTTTTCAGAAAAAATATGGGTAGGTTTAGCACTTACAAACCTAGTTGTCATGACCGGAGCAAAGGTCTGTTTAGCTTGGGATTACAAAAAAAAATGTTTTATGTGTTTCATGAACGTTAGGTGCCATCTGCAGCACTTGCGCTCTCGCGGCCGCCAATTATTCATGGCAAGACTGAGCGACCAAGCGCCGGCGAATGAGCGGTGAAACCCCTACATAGCCACGTCGTATCGGAGCGGCGAGGCTCAGGGCTCGCGCAACTGTGACGCCTTTCCGCAGCACATCACGTGGCGTGACGGCACACATGTACTCTGGAAGCGCAAGGTCATTGCAATGCGATGATTGACCTTTCAGTACATGGCGTAGTGGACACATCGCTCTAAACATAAAAAGATAGCCTTCTGAAAGGGCATTCATACAAACAAAGATTTTGTTCTAAGGCACGATTTCTAGTACAAGTGGCTGCTTAGTAACTTTTTTTTCTTCAAGGTATGCGTGCGTGACAACAAGTGCATAAGCGGGATGGCCTCACTCACGCGCTCCTGATTTTAGTCAGAAGAAAAAATAACAGCCTCCTTCACCTCCCCACCCCTATGTGCACAAAAGGTCTCAATTTCTTCGGTATAGAAGTTCGCCACATTTCCTCCCATTACGGGAAATGTTAGGAGCGCTATGAAACCTAACCGTATTTTGTAAGCCAAGAACACGACACTGCCGGTGTCGACGTTTCGAAGGAACGAAGTCGACGTTTCGGTTCTCCTACGGCAGCCTTGGTCACAATAATAAATTTAAACTCAACTACCTTCTGATCAGCGTCCCTGTCCTTCTTTGTCAAAATGCATACTGACAAGACAGGCTTCTGTCACATGCTTTACTTTAGCAAAGAAATCATGGTACCACTCCCCAGTTCTCGTTACCGCTTCCCTATTGTCACATTTTTCTTGTCTTGCCTTTGTTGTGGCTCTCGCGTTGAATTTCTCTTGCACGTTTTTGCAGGTTTAACACGATGTCTCTCTTGATTTCATTGCTATTCGGTGTAAGGTATGTCATCGATTCACTTTACAGCGTGACGTCAGAGCGTGAAGAAGGCCTATAAACCGACTTCACAGCCTGGTGTGGCAATTATGCGGTTGCTTATTGTCGTATACTTATATATTTTCACGTATCCGAGCATGACGCAGGTTGTTTTTTCAAGGAACAAAAGTTGTTTGGAGTAAACTAGCGCTCCGCAAAGAACTCAGACACTAGCGACGAAGGCACAGCGACCAAAATTATTTGCACGTACGAGTGTGCGGAAACCCAATCCCGCGACGTTTGCCCTTGGAGCATTTATCTGTCCGCGGGATTACTTCTGGGACCACGGAATTGGATCCCTGACTCTGGCGATCAAAGACGGTCATTCTGTCAAATAAGATAGCCTGTGCAGCATACAAAAGGTAGAGAAGGAAACACACCCTTCGCTTCGAAAACGGATAAGACATCCTGGCACGGCGCAACGCTGGCAACAAAACACAGAAGTAAATAAAACAGAGGACATGCTGCACGCCAATATACCAGAGGGAAGTGTAGCGGCTTTATTGTCCAGGTCAGCCGGGCCTTAGTGAGTGTGCCCTCATGTGCCGAGAAGGAGTGTTCCATCGTTATTTGACATGGCTCGCCAATAAGCTCAATCGTTCCCTGTAGCGGCAAATATCGTAACTATTATTCATAAAATACTATATCAGTTTATATCAAGACAAAAGTGTTCATAAATAAAGACGTTTGAGTTAAAATTAAAAAAAAGGCTTTGTGAAATTCGAAAGAGGAAAAATTGTTCCCTGTTGTTAGCTTTGTCGTCATGGGCCGTTCTTTTGGAGCAGTTAGTCTGCGGCATGCATGACGAACCCCTCAACATGGTATCCATGACTGCGGGCACGAAGGTGGGCCACCAAGATATCCTTTTCATATATTTCGTAACCCTCCTTAGGCTACGAGCTCTCTCGTTAATAAAGATAACCAATCACAAACAGACATGGCACAATCCAGGCCAAGCGCTCGAGGAACGCTTACAGTTGCAATGGATGTACTAAGGCGGGGTGCGTGCTGGCGCTGCAACCGTTGGTCACGTCATTGTACGGTAACAAAAACGCATACAAATATTTAGCGTGATACCACAACAAAGGTAAAACGCAAAAAAAATAAGTTAAACTCAGCATGAAAGCTACGGCTGTATGAAATCCGATAGGAGACATTTTGAGCTTGCCGCATGACCAACTGCAGGCATTCCGCCGAGAATTGCCTTGAGCTTCTGTCCCCTGCATGTTTCCAAAAAGAGAGTCGGCCGGCAGAGAAATCCTGCAAATTCGATGCCCCTGTGTATCCTTAGCGCTACGTTCGCGCATGGATGCGAGCCCTCACTTCCTTCGTCATGATGAACGTTATGCAAGTGCGTTGACCTGTTACACCAACCACGTAAATTACCCTATAGTATACCGAACCACTGTCATTAGCAAAAGCAATGCGTATAATTCCTTGAAAATATTTTTGCCGTAACACTTTGATACATACATATTTGATACTGCCGTGTATACACACTAACTACGGCAAACATACGGTGCAATTTTCCGCCATTTCACTCTGTAATTCACTTACCCCTGATATTGATCTTTTAATTCACTACGCGTTTTTAAATCTAAACTAAAATTTATCTTGTTAGGCCCCTCTGTTTCCTTAAATTTTAACGCAGTATTATGTATTTTCGTTAATGTGGCATTCATATCCCAATTTTGAATAGATCGGAGTTGTATTCATTGTTTTTTTAGTGTTCTTGCTTCTTAGTGGAATGTTTTTTCCTTTGGTTTTGTATTCATCATTCTCCGTTTTATGCTGAGTGTTTATTTGCTGACATTGTATTCTAGTGTCGTTTGGTATCTATTCATTTTTTCTTATTATTTTATAATCATCATGGGAGGTCCCACTTGCGGTTCTTACCTTTAGACCTCCCAGTGCCCCTGTACCCCTTCACGGTTCATGTTGACGCTCTGTAAACAAAATTGAGTTCAGTTGACAGTAAAATTATTCGTTACAACGCCCGGGTCTCCTACCCACGCCGTTAGCTTTAGAACTTGCCACTCTTTCTTAGCTCCTCGGAAACCGAACCGCTTTTCCTCTGATGCAGTTGATCCAGAGAATAGCGCGAGTTTTCAAAGTAAACCAATAGATTACGCTACGTGTATGCAGGAAGTAGCGGTCTTGTACCTTTCAGAGAAAGGAACGACCCGTGTCATTTAGCAGACTTGGGAAAGATAAATAAGGCTCAGACGAGTGTGATTATTATCGAATATGCTGGTTCCTACTCCGCAATGTTTCTATAAAGAGTAGCTTGTAGCGATCTGAAATGCCGGCTAACGTTACTGCATAAGGAATCTTTTCTGTCACTTGGAGTTAATAAACCAATATTTGTAGGATAATATCTTTGATTGAGCTTTAGACACCATGTAAAGCGCCGACGTGACCTCAGAAAAATGAAAATGCTGTCTAGCTCATATCGCACGCAATAAAATGCTTCTGGAAAAAGCGTGTATTTCTGCGCTTCATTCGTTGTTGCCATGAATACCGGCTTTTTTCTACTGCCCGGTAAGAAGCATATTAGCTGATGCAAGTGGTGACATAAGACGCGCTTCACATAACTCAAAAAGGAACTGTAACATTCGTCACGTAATGGCTGAAAGTAATTGATAATTATCAGCGCCAAATGGCAAAAACATGAGTTAAGATTATCACTAAACCAGCCGAAACGAAACGTGCAGATGATGTGCTGAAAATAACCAGTCGTGCTCGGAATGAACAATTGGATTGAAATCTTGCACAGCAGATAAAGTTTGGGAAACATTTTCTTATATGTAGAAAAAGCAAAGGGACTCCGGGGGTTTGACACTGTTAAGTGCCATCGTACCTCGAGGTATAACTCCCATCCAATTTTAATGCGAAAGGAACACATTGGTTTTAGCGCTGCATCAGCGTTATTGTATTTTTGTGCAGGTGTACTGGTACTTGACCTTGCTGGGGTTCATCATCGTGGGCGTCTTGACGGTCCTGTTAGTACGCCTCTGCTCTGTATACACTCCCAGCAGCAATCCACAACTCAAACCTAACAAGAAGCTCCTCACCAACGTCATCCGTCACCCACTAGACGATTTACTGGAGCATTTTCGCCGTATCGTATGACTTCAGTAACGGGCTCGGAAGGCTAAAATGGACTATTGGACAGCCCGTTTAGGCCAATGATTTAACGTTTACTTTTACCATAACCCTCGGGTTTTTAACGTTTTTCTTTGAATGATTGAAGTTAAAGATAGAACCATAACACTGCAACCATGCCTTCAAAATATATACCCCGTTAATTCCTTTGCAACGTACTAAATGCAATACAACTTCACTTTTGTACACTTCTAGAAAAAAGTGTCTTTAAAACTCCTTTTGCAAGACTTGCTACAGATCTTACTGTCTGCTCCACTTTTTTTTGTTAAACAAACCTTCTTTCAAATAACTGAGTGCACTTATGAAAAGTATTGTCTTATACCTGAATAATATTCAGTATCGCTTTACCTGTAGAAATGGAGTCCAGTTCTTCCAGGAGTGTTTTCTTATTACTCTTTCTGAACTTCGTGACTCAACCCAGGAAAGACTCTGTGGAGCCCCATCTAGGGACAGTGTTTCCGTGACTCTTCAGAAAGTGTACATGACTCCACATGAAACCAGTGACGAAACACTTGGGCCCGTATTAGGGACAATACTGGCACTCCTTCGAAAGCGTCACTTAATAAGCTTGCTATATGTACCAACCCCTTTATGGCTTGCGCAAACAAAAGGTGCGAAAAGAGTGCAGTATTTTAGGCCGGTCGACCCTTGATGGTGCCGGAGTACCTGCCTGCAGCTGGAGAGAATGCAGACGTACTCAAACTTCAGGGAAGCAAACAAATCGTTTATTATGAAGGCGTGGAACAAACAACCAGGGCGAACGCACCCGCAGAAAACTTTACGCGAGCATAGGCTCTCGTTCGTGCAGGAACATAACACGGAACGCGAGACAGAGATAACACGTACTGCTAACACACTGTCATACGCACACACAAAAAGAAACAGAACACAAACACCTGGTGGGGCTACAAAGGCTCTAAAACAAAATACTGCGCCGCACTGCTCCCCGGGAAGAGCCTGCATTAAACATAGAGTAGGAGCGGACACTTCCAACGCAAACCCCAGGCGTTCCCTTGACACAACACGCTAATGCTGAGCATGGCCTTGTATAACACTGTAATTCTAGACATGGCCTTGACAGTACAGTTCTACACCAACAAATCTCGACGTAGACGAGTCGTCTTTGCCAGGCAGCTCGCATTTGCTTTCACTTTCGGGGCAAGGATATACGCCTCGAGATTCGCGATCGCTGCGCCGCCTGCCGCCGCTTCTCCGCGGCGTTTGTGGGATTAGCGCTGCGTGGCTGATGGGTGGTCATGCAGTGTTTTGGTTCTCTTTCGCTTCCCTTTGCCTTTCCGCGCACTAAACAACTTGTTATGGTGACGTCTGTAAGCTAACTGCACGTTTAGGGCACTTAAAAAAAACAGCTGCGTCTTGGAAGAGCGCTCTAATGCCAACAAGAGCTACCCGGGGAGGCGGTTCTGCGCGCTTCTTGGCCGCTCTTGCGGGCGTCGGCGACGGCAGCAGCATATCACCGCTGTCACCTTCAAACACGTCAGCACAAGTGAATTCTATTTATTGTCGCCTCGTTTAGACCTGATATTGGCACTGTAAGAGGTTGGTTCGTTTTGCAGCACAGACAACAAATGCGGCTTTGCTTCGAATATGTACGTCGTAGAAAAATATGTTTCGGGGATGTGATAACCTAGCTGACAAAAACTTGTGCCTTTTATGGGAATATAAGCCACGCGAAAATGTTAAGTATGCTCAAGGGCTGTGCATTGTCATATATGTGCCCACTCATGCCTTATAGTGCTTATAGTAAGAACCAAGGTATATGTTAATGAAACCACGGGAAAATGAAAGGTCTGCAAGTCGGGAATAAATAGAAAAGTCGTACAGGAATGAAAAAGAAAAAAAAACCGAGTGCAGCTTCTGAAATGCTAAAAACGTTTGTTCGAGCAAGGTAGTATTCACCAGACCAACTAGATGCGAAATGCACCGATATTTCGCTAGACATGGGGGGGGGGGGGGTGAGGAGGAGGACGCTCAACTATCGTTGTTTACAAATGCGGAACGAAATCAACGAATGAACGTTTTAGTAATCACACACACAAGCTGCGTGTTCACTTTTCGTTTGTTTTTCGCCTTCAACGAACGGCTGATCACTCGGCGGACGCATTTTTTGAAGAATACAGGGTAGGCAGTTCACAAGCGATACAAGGTGTCGTTGGAAGAGTTGATTGATTGATTGCAGGACACGCCGACGCAACGGAAACGATGAGGCACGCCGTAGTGGAGGGCTCCGGATTAATTTTGACCACCTGGAGATCCTTAACGTGCGCCGAAATCTTGTACACACGGGCTTGTTGGAAGAGTGTCGTATCTGATAAGGGTCTCTGATTTCGGTTTATGCTAGATCCTGCAGTCTCCCTGTGTCATATGACGATGTTTCGAAGAAGAGTTTGGTCACGGACGCGGATTACTCTATAAGCCCATCTTCGCGCTTCTCGTGGAGGATAAATGTAACAGATGAATCTTTGCGAGCGCTCACCTCGGGACAAGACGACCCAGCATTAAATTTGTCGTCGTGTGCTGACTCCGGAGTGTAATTTTGCATTATCCATCGTACTTCTTTGGTACAATCTTTGTGAAATTTATGCCGCATTGGCGTGTTCATGGTACTGATCAATATCTGATATGTGATATTGGCAGGCGTAACTTGCGTGCTGTCAGGTATGAGTGCTCCGCTGGATTTTGTAAGTGCACAAAGTCGATTTACATCATAGTGTGTATGGCCGCAACATGACCATTGGAGGAAACACTGCTTACGGAGACACTGCCACTAAATTTAAGGGCAGCGGAATTGCAATCAGCTGCATGCGAATGCTGGCTTCGGGACGCAGGCCTGTGACACGCGCCTGGCGCTCGTATAGATATCACTAAGAGCGCGTCGTAAACGTTTATTCTCTCGTGAACACACCACGCTTGCAAACAGAGTGCCTGCTCCACGTTAATCGGTATTTCGAAAGTGGACAAACGGTAAATCGCTGTCTTGAACGAGCCCCAAAAGCAACGGCGACAGGGGGGAGCGGGCCGGGGACTCCCGCTCCTGCTTTCGAAACGGGCCGCTAGGGGGATTTCAGTGGCGCCCCTACAGGCCGCGCTCGAGGCGTATACGGAGTCTGGCTGGGTTTGCGGTTCGCGACGACGAACGAGTTATCCCCGATCCATGAAGCTGGTCGTGCCACCGCAAAACTACTGATTCAATCTTCCTCTAAACAACCTTGGCCCCCGGTCTCCCATCATCCTGGTACAGATCATGCGAATACCTTGCGGCTGCCCCTTTTGGCCTGGACACGTCCTAAAATCCTCGACAACCATGCCGAAAGGCAACGCTACGCGGGCCCTAAATGGCCCTCTACTTGCCTACGTTTTCCGACGATACTCCGCCTCCCCACACCCTCCGAAACAGGTGCGCGCGGCGTGCGGAGCCACAAAGACCCGTATTCGCCTCGAGGACGACGGAAAAAATCTGCTAATGCGTAGCGTTCTGATGCAGATTGCCTAGAGTGGAAGTTCTTACAGCCACATTGTTCTGTGAGTAGGCAAAGGCATTGGGTTCGACTTTTAAATGCAGAGCATTTCTTTAACTCACCGTGCCACCCGGCGTTGGCATGCCTCGGCGTCCGCAACAGCCGTTCCAGGTGAGCCCTCTCCCCCACTCCTCCTCTCCCGCATCACGCTACCCTCCTCGCTCTCAACAACAGGTCCGCACCCCTCCCCCTACACTTTATAAAGAAATAATACTTACCGGCGCCTGGTTTCGATCCCACGACCCTGCGGGCGGAACGCAAGGTACATGGTGCTCTACCCACTGCGCCACAAAGCCGACACAGAATGGAAGGCTATGAACGCGCCTTATATCCTTGACTCATTCAAACCACGTCAAGAAGCTGCTGATACAACGCATTCACTACCTGTGGGCGGAACGCGAGGTACATGGTGCTGTTCCCACTGCGCCACAAAACCGACAGAGAATGAAAGGCTACGAACGCGCCTTATATTCTTGACTCATTCAAACTACGTCAAGAAGCTGCTGATACAACGCATTCACTACCACCAACTCCCCAAACACTAAACGTTAACGCAATACACCCACCCCCTATGCGACGCATTTACTCAAGTCCCCCTCGCGAGGAGATGGGCCCTTTTTTTAAGTGCGAATGCACTTTATAAGCGACCCCAAACCTTCCACCGCCGGCGGCGGCGGCGGCGGCGGCGTCCGCAGTCCTCCTCTCCCTAGCAACGGCGTGGAGTGGAGAGGAGCGTCGGTAGCAACGGCGCGGTGACGTCACTTCACCACGTGACTGCGCTCGCTCCGCCTCCTCGCCGTGGCTGCGCGGGTGCGCGCCGCTCCCCGCACCGCTTCTCGCGCCGTGACGTCATGGTATGACGTCACAGCGCGCCTCCTCTCCCCAGCAGCTGCCACGCGCCTCTCTCTCCACCGTGACGTCACACTCTCTCCTCTCCCCCTCGCTCGGCTGCAGCTGCCGTGCGCCGCTGTCCCTCTCCCCTTGCGCTCGCCTCCTCTCTCAGCCACCTGGCTCGGCGCGCTCGGCGCGGCGTACCCCCCTATATATGCAGCGATAAACTGCCAGACCTCCGTGGGTCGGCTCGCGTGCGCTCACGGGCGAATGCCAACGGATTTTAACTTTACTCCCCCTCATAGCATCACCCCGTGCATTCGCACTTAACCATGTTCACCCTCGGGGAAATGCTTGGGAGTTTTTTTCTTTAAAGGGGCCCAGTGCTTGTACGGCAGCAAACAATGCCTTATTCAGTGAGAGATTACGCAATTTAAGCTGAAATTTCAATTTTCCGGCTAGATCGTATGCTTCGTGACGTCAGCGATTACGTATTCACGGCACGTATTTGAACTGAACATTACGTATGTCGACTAGGGCCGCAGTGGAAGACGACACATCTTCCGTTCCTTCGTTTACTGTCCGTTCTCAAGATGACACCACAATACCGCTCAGGGCCGCTGTACGCGTTCAATGTTTTAGATGCGGAGCATCTTATAGTCTGGGCATGTCCCGCGTCGGCGTCCGCACTCACACTGCGAATGCGGAACTCTCCTCCTTTCCTCTCTCACACAGCTGCGCGATACTCCCGCCACTTCTTCTCTCGTACCAGCTGCGTGCACTTCGCTTTCGCTTCTCTCGCGTTTTCGCTTCTGCTTTCGCGGCGCATGCTCGGCGCTTGCGCATCTCTCCTCCTATAGTCTCCTCTCCTTCAACCTTGAATGTAAATCGGGTAGCGCGCTGCGCACGTTCAGTTCAGCGCTTGCTGCGGTTGACTCCATTTCACTCTGTTCTTCCGATGAAGTGTGATGGAAGCAACAGTCCAGCCAGTTAGTGGGTTGGCGCAAGCAAGCATCAGCACCACCCCACAAACTAACAGCAACGTTACGTCCACTGAAGACTAAGCTCCGCAGCGAAGGGCACGCGACGCTGAGCGCAAACGCTTGAAGCGGGCGGCGGACCCTGAGCTTCGTTGGCGCGAATGCTCGGCGCTTGCGCATCTCGCCTTATTTTCGCCAATGATGTAAATTTATACCATCATAGATATTGCCATTCGTACGCCAATTATGTATTCTTCTCCAGATGCAAGGCGTAGCGCAGGCTGGGTACAATTTAGTCATTTTGTATCCGTATTTCTGATGTTCTTTTCCAGGCATTTTTAGTTTGGCCTTAGTTTTTTGGTGGATATATACACGATGCATATTTTTTATTTGATCACTTTATTATTGCAATTTTTTTTCATATTCTATCTTCATCCAAATTCTGTTTGACCAGTTATATCCGTTTATGGTATTGTACGGAAGAAATGTGTTACTTCTGCCAGTTACGCAGTTTCGCGTACACGCAGTGCATTACACCATTTGCTCGTTTCCCTAGTTTTTATTCGTATTTTGAACGTTTTGGGGTGGATTCTTTCCGATTATTTTTTTTTTAGGGAATGTACATGGCGGCTATTCCTAATTTCGCAGGATCAATTTCGAAAAACTTTATTTTTTTTTCATTAGTCCTGTTTCTAGAAATTTTTTTCCACCAATTATCTCCATTATTGTGTTACTTCCGCCCATTCTACATTTTGTGTGAATGCGGGGCGTTACACGGTCCTTGCAGGGGAACAGGGACGGGTGCTCGCTAAAGAACGCACGCAGTAAATGTTAGCAAAGGCCCAAAGAACCAGGGTACTCACGCGTTAAAGACGCGAAGGAGAAACGCGAAACGGCTGCCAGCGGCGAGGAAGCCGCAATGGCAGACACGAAGAAATAAATTGAGCGCCCTGGCCTTACGTTTGTTACAGTACACCCAGATTTACTCTTGCGCCACTAACAGCAGCGAGGGTCCAGGGCTCCGCACGTTTTAGTTCTACGTAACACATTTTGGGAGCTATGACTATGTTTAAAGACGATAGACTTTCTTGGGCTACTTAAACCCAGAAATTTTGGTCTGTCTGTATGTATGTCTGTGACTCGATTCAGCCTCCCGGCCAAAGCAAAGTAGATATTGCGCAATAGTCTTACATACTCATAGCCAAAGGTAAACGTCTAAGCCCGGTTTATATGTTTATACTTGTCAACTTTGTTAAAAAAGAACAAGAAAGTACGCAAATATAAGACAGGAAATTAGTACACAAGGGATATTTACAGTGTTCCTTTATTAAAAATCAGGATACTTAGTTTTTCTATAGCAAATGATATTCTTCATCTACTGCAGAAAACCGCCGCCTGCTGTTTCCCTCGCCACTTTCAGGTGGCATATGAAAAATCACGCGACAACAGCAACGAAAGATGATGATGATGATGTCCTCAAAGATTTTGGCACGAACCCACGAGGGGGGTTTGGCTAGGGCTAAATCAGTTGTTCGACTAGCTACGTTCCACGTTCTGCTTGGAACGCACGTGGAGAACGGCCCCGCGGTTCTATAAACCTTGAAGTCGGCCGCTTCGATTCACGAGCGTCACCGCCGTACTGCAGCGCTGGCATCCAGGCACCCGGACTGTAGCAGTGGAATGCGGTACATTGAAATCGCCTAGAGAAAACTTTTGGTGTGTTTGACGCAATGGTTCAGGAAAAGCATGAGAGGTGATTGGGAAAGCAAAAGGGGGCACTTCCTTGTCTACAAATGTCTACAAAGACTACCGTCTTTTGACGACATTTGCAACGAAAGGAACAGATACGCGGCCATTTTTTTCTCAAGGTTACTGGACTAAACTGATGGCACAAGTGTATCATTGTTGCAGAATACATGAAATGTGGTGCTGCTTCGAACCTGAATTTATAGCATTTTTTGAATATTTTCTTATCGTAATGTCGCTATCAAGAGGTATCGGACATCATGCATAGTGGAAGAACGAGTGGCACACTGGCTAGATTCTGTATTGTTTGCGGGGCCAACAGGCGCATTGTAGTCGGTTGAGAGAAGTCATTATCCCTCTGTAATGATTTCTATACCGGGGATATGTGCTGCGTGAGAGCCTATAGTGGTGCGTGTTTGTCCATGCGAGAACCCGCCGCGGTGGCTCAGTGGCTAAGGCGTTGCGCTGCTGAGCACGAGGTCGCGGGTTCGATTCTCGGCCGCGGCGGCCGCTTTTCTGACGGAGGCGAAAAGCAAAAACGCAGGTGTGTACGAGATTTCGACGCACGTTAAAGATCCCCAGGTGGTCAAAATTAATCCGGAGCCCTCCACTACGGCGCGCCTCATCGCCTGCGTTGCGTCGGCGCGTTAAACCCCACAATCAATCAATCAATCAATCAATCAATCAATCAATCAATCAATCAATCAATCAATCAATCAATCAATCAATCAATCAATCAATCAATCAATCAATCAATGCATGCGAGATTAGAGTGTGCATGCGCTCGTGCTCAGCTTTATCAGTTGCTTGGCAGGTAAAATATCCAGCTACAAGTTCGCGATCTTGTTGCCTTTAAATACAGTAAAATTTTTGGTGTGATTCCCGTTACCTTAAATTTATCAATAAGGGCACAGATAAAACTATCTCTTCCGCTCTACTTTGCAGTATTGAGTGTTATGAACTACCCGAGACCGACTAAAAAAAGATTGCAATATTTTCGCTTTGTCCGTGTTAGGCTATGTTTAGACTGCCACCGCAAAAGCCATATCGTGATGTATGGACGTAAATAAACGACGTGTCACGTAGCTCGGTTGGGTGAGACGTGAAATGACGTCATAAGTCATTCTTCAAAGGTATTACGACAGTTGCGGCAAATCAGAACCCGGCCTTAGTTGAGAGGGAAGAAATAAACAACTGCCAAAACAAACAACCCGCTTTTACACCGAATGTTCCCGTTGTTGTGGACATCGCCGAAGTTGCCCCAGTCTGTTCCCGAAAATACCTCCTACATGCATAAATTTCTGCGAATATATTCCATGACCGATTTCAAAACGTTTTCTGATTAAATCAAACGTATTCGATATTTGAAAATGTTGTCATAACAAGGAAAAGGAGTGCGGAGTGTCTCATAGCCACCCACCGCCGACGACGACGACGTTAGGGCAGCACGCAGCCTGGCTGGAACAGTTATAGCCGCTTGCACAGAGATGGCCTCATACCCGCCGCGGTGGCTCAGTGGCTAAGGCGTTGCGCTGCTGAGCACGAGGTCGCGGGCTCGATTCCCGGCCGCGGCGGCCGCTTTTCTGATGGAGCGAAAGCAAAAACGCCCGTGTGTTCGAGATTTCGGCGCACGTTAAAGATCCCCAGGTGGTCAAAATTAATCCGGAGCCCTCCAATACGGCACGCCTCATCGCCTGCGTTGCGTCGGCGCGTTAAACCCGACAATCAATCCAATCAGAGATGGCCTCATCTTGTAAATGTATTGCATCGTTCTCAACCACATTTCGTTTATCTGTCCTGCCGCCCAGTAACTATTAATACTCTGATGAAAAGTGCTGCCAGCCTCAAGCACGGTAAGGCTCCCTGCCCGGGCAGACGTAGCCGCAACCAGTTATTCCCCAGTAGCTGGTATGTGCTTGTTGCCAATCCATAATTATCATCAACCTCATCGTGCATCCTACCCTTGGGTTCTGCCATGAAGTAGACGAAAACAGACGCAGCCATTTCGCGAACGCTTCGCTAGTGTCGAGATACCGCCGGCTGCCTGAGGTGTTCCGCCGAGTGCGACAATATATCACAGACTCTGCCCTTGCACCCATAATGCCACCCTCCCGCCCATACCTCACTCCACCTTCGCAAAGTGGATAGAGTGGATGGCCGAATTAAGCACTCTATGCCAGCGACACCTGACGGTACGGGCAGAGTTGGCCCTCAGCTCCCTACCCGATGCCCCGGACTAGGGGCGGTTTCTGTTAATAAAGTTATCTCTCTATCTCCAGAGCGGCCCCCGTTTTTGGCTGAACCTACTCAGCTGAGTAAAAAACATCCTTAAAGTCGATATAAATCACGAGTGTATTGCAGATTTAGTACCTTCTAGAGAATGTGATGATCAAGGATATCTAACAGGTCGCGTAAAATTGGGGTTCATGTAACAGGTAAGTTCATGACCACGTTTTAACTACACCAAACATGCCACATTTATTACAACTGCTAATTAAGCATTGGGAATACTAAGCATTTTAACGTGACCGAATATTTCTAATAGGTTTCTGGCTCATAGTTACAGAACATGTCGTGCGGTACTTTGTACCTTCTGAATAGTGGAGCCTGAATAATTAAAAATGTGCACATGTAGTCAACAACCACAGAAATTAGTGCAGCGCTGATCGGCTGTTTGTAGACAAGGTTCAAGTGCGATTCCGGAAGCAGCGTCGCTCATGGGTATGCTTTCATGATCATCAGCGGCAGCACCAGCAACAGAAGCATATTTGTGCCCACTGCAATCCAAACATCTCTTTTTTGACTTCTCTCTGCTTCTCTCCCAACATTTGCGGGTCCAATTCTCAATTCCAAATATTATTATGTCATACCTTCATCGAGCTCCTTGCGTTCCGTTATTTCCCCGTCTCTCGTAGCTAGACCATTAAACGACTATGTTATCCGCAGGAACTGAGCGATTAATTCTGTTGCTCAGTTTGATATAGTTTCCTCTGCCCGAGGTTTCCTTCTATTAGCCATAAAGTGGTTTTCTTATTTGTTACTCTTACAAGGTTCCTTTCCATGGCTCGTTGGGCTGACGTACGTTTTCTTTTAGGGAATTAGTTCATCATAATCGTCATCGTTTCAAGTGCGGTTGCATCAAGCAGTTTTCCCACTTTTTATGGGTGCATTTTGGCCTATTTTGGCTTAGTGGATCCGGTAACGGTGTTCTCTCGAAACTAACAAACGTAAATTCTCTAAGTTCAGGCTTCTTTGCAATTTATACCATACGACATACTTTTGTTTACGTCTTGTGGTAATTAGAACCAGTTCGTAACAATATTTCGTGTAGAAACGCAGAGCGAACAAATTCCAGGAGACCATAATTTATTCCACTGCAACAGTGGTCACACAAACCATGAGTATGCAGACATTTCACAGATAAAAACCGGTACATTCAAACAATTGAGCAACGTGGAAGCTATGTTGGCAGCGCGATACGCAACACATACAGAAAAGGTTCCCACGTTTTGACACCATTTAGCTCCACTTGGGCCAGAAAAACAAACTGTTCGTGAAGCGAAGCCGCGACTTCTATTTGTAGTTTACACCATGTATTTGTTAGGGGCCGGTGGCATGCCTAGTTTGTAGCGTATGTACTGCAGCGCAAGCTCCTGTGGCCGCATCTCCATGTCAATAATTTCATGACTGCTGGAGTCCACTTGGTCCGTCTCAAGGCGGTCAAGGAGGGTCACGCACACAATTGCACCTGTGCATGAGAGGTATCGCAATGGAAGGGGTCAGTGTCACAATCGATTGGTCCGGCTGTTAGAACATTCGAGGCAGCACATTTGCACGAATGGCGTGTAGGAAGCCATAGCCGACAAATGTATTGCTGAAACAGGTGCGCGTAAGAACCAATATTGCGAAGTCAGCCTACATCAGCTTCTCTTTCCCTTTCTTTAATTCACGTTGTTAGCAAATAGTTTCTTCCGCCGTACATTTCTTCGCCACGCTCCGCCTCCTCCTAAGACCTTCATTTGGCTTGCAAAGCAAGAATTTAAAATCTAGTGAAGGTAGCTCCCTCTACCGAGCCAAAAGAAACACACTACTCTCGAGAAAAAAGGGCCTAATCAAAGATGTGTAAATAAAAGAGAAAATGCGGAAAAAATGCGGGAAAGAAGTTTCGGCTGGGTGGGTTTCATGACACCTACCTTTAACACCGGCAATGTGGCACATGGAGGAAAATTGGCAGGCGGTCATTTCTATATTCAGCACGCCCATGCCTCGAATCTTCTCCAGGAACTTGCGCTTCTGTTCTAAAGTGTAGCTGCAAAACGCACCGTCCAGACGGCCCTGACCTGGGCAGGTAGAAGCAAACATTGCCACGAACGTGTTAAAATCCTCTACATCTGTTCATACGAAGTGCCAATTAAATTTTTTTGGTGGAATTATGTTTTTATCATGTGGCTTGTTAGCATCTCGTTTACACCAACTCCTGCCTGCACGTAAAAAGATCAACTTGACCGACCAAAATCTTTTGTATAATTTTATCTGAAAGCATGTCCAAGCTCACAGTGGTTGGCGTAACATTAAAAACATGCGCTCAAATTAAATTAAAGTTTTACCACACGCCGTAACGCTGACATACGTAATTATATGGCTTGTGAAGTCAATACGGAGGAGTACAAATTAGGCCACTGTTGTGACATGTATTTGATGACATCCTTCGGGGGCGTTTTGTGGGTAAGGAAAATTATTCGTATTTCTTGAAATAGCTGCGACGAGGCATGATGATAAGGCTGCTTGCTTGGTATCACTGCGCACCCTTGGAAGATGATTTTACTTGAACCTTCAACCTAAGGTTTTTGTGGTCGTGTGTGCTTGATATCGGCCGGTGTAAAGAAAAAAAGTGTTCGTCCTTATGGCGAATAATGTTGATTGGAGTGAACTTTGGCCCTGAAATAACTAAACACCACAATTATTGAAGAAGCGGTCGAACGAAACGACGCGGTCAATTGCGCGCCCGTTAAAGAAAAACAGCGGTGCTTGGTCTGCATCCGCTTATTCTGAAGTACAGTCCCTTCAAAAAGATCCCCCCTGATTTTCAGCTTGTCAATGCATATGAAAAGTCTGAGTGATGAACGGGTGCTCTCTTTCCACGTGACACGAGATGTTGCCATAATGAAGCCTGTGCGCCCAGGCTCCGGTAACACATCATGAAAAAACAATTTGTGAAATATTCGCTGCAATACGTCACTAAGAAATCAGATAATGAGTGAACCGACATCAGGTTATCCACATCCTAAGGGCAAGTGTTCCCACATGTCTTCAAGTTACTGTACCATATGGACAAATCGTTCTAGCCTCGCTCATTGGCCCTCTGGGTTCCGGTCGACCAAAATTTCGGTGCAAGTGCAAGGGAGTATGGAGAAACCTCAGCGGCAAGGGCATTTACCTATCTACTCGGCTTTTCTTCGGTGCAAAGCACTGCCTAATACACTATAGCAAGTTAAAATAGGCTCCTAAGGCGGTCCGGAGTTTGACAGTAAATGTATTCTGTCACCTGATTATTTCTCCTTTTGTCTTCAAAGATGTCCGAAAAGTCAGCAGTGAAGTCTAGATGATATAAAAATTAAATGTGCAAGAAATAAGCAGATATGGGGTCGACACCCTATGGATGGTTTAGGTATAGCGTGTTTTCTAGACACAAAATTACGCAAGGAAATATGACGCCACCCACCCTCGTAGAAGTCGTTGGCGCAAAGGGTCTTGCCACGGACGATGGACAACTGAGGCAGCGTCCTTTCGCCAACATCCAAGATCTCGCGCGCTAGGTCAGCGTCTAGAACGCAGGGTCGGGTCACTCGCTCACCCAAGACGAACTTGCGCATGCATAGCGTACAGGGAACAGAAGGACCAAATTGAATGCACTGCCTTCTACACAAAAAAGGTATGAAATTTCTACACGAGTTCTACAGTTCCACAAAGGTTCTATAGAAAGTTCTTAAAACTCAATTCCCCTGTAGCATTGCCTCTTTGTTCTGAAATTGCATTCAAATGAGTAGTAGTGTAGATTTACGAATTTTCGTACCAATTATCGTGCATTTAAGATGTAGAAACCAAGTTTATATCTGGCGCATCAAGTGGATTTGATGAGGAAAGATCTTGTTGCGACGTAGAGGATCATTCCACAGAACAAGCTTTGAGGCTGGAACGTCAAGACTTGAGGGTAGTTCCTTGTGCAGTTAATTACCTAGCCGAGGCTGTACGCAACTAAAGCCTTTTATTTTAGTTTCCCGATCCGACGAGATTCACTTCTCTATTCGGGCTCATCCTTCGCTCAACACCGTGTGTGTTGTAACATTAAGTACTTCTAGAAACACCAATTCCGCAACACATTTCACAAACATTATGTACTGACAGGCTGCGCGCACTCTCAGTAAATTGTGCGCGGTGATTGTGAGGTTAGCATTGACAACGTAGTAACCGCAGTAAACATAACAGGACGCAAGCGATCGCAACGCAAGAAAGAGAACAGATACGGGGCGCCTCACTTCACTTTCACATTGCCAGCAAGAAATAGCACAAAAATAAGCATATCACGGTGCTGGTCCATTGTCAAAGCTATTCGTGTTCACCTCGTCGTTTACTGTTCTCAAAATTAATAGTCTCACTTTGTCATTTCCTAGGTTAAAATAAAGCACGAGGGCAAATTAAGCAGGAGGAAGGACGAACGTTTTTTCTTGTTCTAACGAAAAGTTGGACGGAACTTGTAGGACACTGATTTTTCGTAGGGAGCGGTCATTGGGGTGGGTAAATGGAGGAGTTAACGTGGGGTTTAGAAATCGGGACGTTTCATGATAATACGAGGAGGGATAAGGAGAGATTCCTGACGGCGAGTAGGAAGAGAATGGTAATTGTAAGAGGAATATGAAAGAAAGAGGAAGGTAAATCAGGGAAGGTGGGATTGGCGTAAATATTCTGTGTAACGAATCCAGCCATGCGTAACTGTGGCTCACAGACGGACGTGATGAAGTAAATTCCTGACTCTGCAAAATGTTTGTTCGATCGGTGGATTTGGTTTTGAATGGGAAATTGATGTTGCTTTCGATAGAAAGAATAACTGTTTCTCTGATCCAGGTTACAGCAATGTTTATATACCAGTCATGCACGCAGTAATCATCATTCCTTGTGCTTTGGGCATCGATAGTAGCCAGATAGATACAAGGACGCCGACAAATATTGCGGAATCTCAGCCGCTTCACTCGCACACTTGAGTTAAGCCTCTACCCTGAAACCACAGCCCACGAACTACAGATTTCAGATAAAATTACGAGCAATGCTATACCATGCTGCTCAGCTCTATCCTGAAAGTACAAGTTGCAGTCGTCTAGCTTGTGTAAGGCGCCTCCAAGGACCACAGGCTCCTGGCCGTCTTCTGACGAAGCGCCCACCCAGAACCTCCCACCTCCCCACCGGATGGTCGCGCTCAGCAAAGATGCCTCTCTCTCTCTCTCTCTCTCTCTCTCTCTCTCTCTCTCTCTCTATCTATCTAGGTAGATTTACAAAATGAGAACCAAATGCCCACCACGTCTGTCTCTTCTTTAAGCAGCCCATTCACGGCCCCTGTGCTCACGACGAGCGTTCCTGGGAAAATACCTGCAACAAAAAAAAAATTGTCACGTTAAGGGAAAGAACCAGAAGTGGCAAAACGGGGGCACGCACCGACGTTTTGGTACTAGTTTTGTTTCGCTAGTGCTTGGGTGCCAACAGCGCTGAAGTCGGCGTCTTGCCGCATGCGGAGCTCGCAAAATCGTTTCCCACCTAGAACGGCAGGGACCCCAAGCAACGTCCCGTGCACACTGGCTCCCCTCCACTTTTCATCCATACAAATTTTATGACAACTGACGAAAGGCGTCTAGCATTAAACATTTTAACCATCAGAAGTGTGATATACATCATTTCTTGCAGAAAATACTCTGCGAGAAATAGCAACGCCGTCTTCATGAAGCAGAGTGATATACTAGGGCAACATTAACAATGGCTCTGTTCATTATAGCTTTGCGCTGCAATGAACAGTTGCCCCTCTCCGCTCATGGATGATTGGCTGTTGCTTTAGCTCGTCACTCGCTGTTGCATCAGTGTTGTCCCGCTATCTTTTTTCATCCATTCATCACACCCTCTCTGTGTTTATCCACAGAAGGACGCCGGCCCCTTTTGTTGCATGAGCACTTAATGGGGCGTTTTGGCCAACCTTTTCCGAAGAAAAAGAGAGCGCGTGCGAACAGGGGCAACGTTAGCTGAGCTGGAGGTGGCATTGGCAGCGGTGAGCTGCTGTCTTGCAGCTGCCGATCAAGCTGCTAGAGAGGCGTCAAGTCGCAGTGCGGCTCTTCACTCTTCCGCCCCAAGCGCCTGTCGCACGCCACATGAACGCGTCCTGTCACCGCTTGTACGCGCTGTAAAGGACAGTGTGCAGCAAATGCAGGGGCAAGTAGGGTAGAAAAGCGGATGTAATGGGAATGACGGCGGTGTAATGTCATTAGTGGAGGGAAACAAAATGAACAGGCTGCTAATGCCACTGCTAAAAACCACTTAGACGGTTAGAATGCAAACAATGCTTGGCACCGTGTACTAGCCGCGTGCGAAAAACGCCGTGCCCCGGGCTTTTAAATTGATAGCAATGATTGCACATAAGGCCGACCCTGAGGTTAGTGACGAGAGATGCTCACACATTGTTAAAAATTCCACAATGGCCCTTCCACAATTTTTTTAGACATGGCGTTTCTTTTGCTAGCGCTATGATAATAAGTGCACGCGATAAAATAAAAAACTACAACTTACATTACTCTACGGACTATTGCGTAAACGTATGAGTGGTAGCTTCCACGTTGCAATATATTGATATTTTTGAACTCCGTGTTGTACATGCCTACAGCCGTATATGCACTAGAATTCAGCTTCGGTGCCATCATCGCTTCAGGGCAGTGTTGGTAGACCCTAGCAAATTGAAAGTAAGATTTCCGGGCATTACGTTAATGTCGCCTGTCCTTGCGTACGACAAGCGTCAGCGCAGTTGCGTGCAAACCCAACTTTGGTGCTTTGTTACAAAACGTCTATTGGGTGCAGTTAGGTCTGTCCAGAGTTGTGGTTATTGCAGAGGGCTCAAGTGAAGTTACTAGACTCTAACCACCCGCTCATGTTCTCTACGAAGAGATACATGTCTGCAAACATCCCACGGTTAGCTTTCTCCGCCGCCGCTACATCGTTTGATGGTATAGCTGCACTAGCTATCATCTTCACCGATACATCTTTAGTAGAATTTAACACACCCACCGATTCCTCCAGAAGTTCCGAGCCGCAGCAGAGTCACGTCGGTGCATTGGGCGTGGTGCAGCAGCTTGAATAATTCGTGCATCATGATGGATAAGGAGGGAGCACCCATGCCGTGCTGCAGAAAAAAAAATGGCACCGCTTTGCTTCCACCGATGAAGCATACTACACGCATAATGGGGTTATGACCTCGGTACAAAGTTATTTATATAATAAACAACCCACATGCCAGTGCAGTGGGATTTTTTTTTTTACAGTAAATTTCCAACCATAAATGTCACCTTTCCATGAACAAAATCAAACGAATGACCCGCTTATTATATAACGAGACAAAATTAGGCTGATCATGATGCATAGGAGCTTGATATGCATTTATGATCCCTATGCAATACATGGGTCGTAGAATGGCAAACATGATTTGCAATGTAACGAGATTTGTCTCAACAGCAGATTCGGAGCCATGAATGTCGTTATTCGTTAAACCAAGTCGAGGAATATGCGAGTTGGTTTTCTTGTTTAGCAGTCAATAATCAAAATTTGGCTATGATTGAGTCTGTAACCTAACTGGCGAATAGCCTCCTTGTAGTCCATGTAAGCCGGAGTTAGCCACATTGACCTTGCATTGTCAAGATGGCTTACTGCGGCTTACATGTACCACAAGGAGGCTATTCGGTAGTTAGGTTACAGACTCAATGACCGGACATGCAATGTCGGTAATGTAATTTATCCACTAAGCAGCAGCAGTTTCAGAGATATTCATTTTCGTAAGACAGTGTGCAGACGTAGAGTAATAGTGCAATGTAGTAATATGTAGTTTTACTAGCAGTAGTACAGTCGCAATGACTTGAAAGCAGTAGTAATCTTGATGCAGCTCCGTTAGTAAGTTTATATAACCAATTTTTATTTATGTTCAGCGACATCCCGCCAGGAGTACTCTGGAAGCGATATCGGTGTAGTACAGAGGCAATGCACCCAGCAAGAAAAGTTCGAATTCTACACGGATGTGGGGAATCCCAGCGCCATAGCTCCAATTACCACGCCAGCTGTACTACGCGTGTCGCCCGGGTTTCGAGTCGCCGTGACTGACAACCATCTAGCAATTTTCGGTGTACACTTGTGCGTAATGTGCAAAGCTCACTGACTAATTTCATTAGGTCATGGGTGTATTTCGGACACGTGAGAAATACAGTGAACTCTCGTTAAGACAAACTTAGTTCGGCAAATGATTAGCGATTCAGTGAGAGTACAAACTACGTGATATGAATAGTGTGGGTAGCAGTGAGAAAAGCAGGCGGTCGTTTTTCCTGCAGTACTTCTTTTTATTGCTTTGTAACGCTACGTGCTAGCGCGTGTTTCACTTTTGTTTCGTAGGGGAACTTCAGCACCGAATATAAACCGGTTACAACTCTGAAATAACCGCTTGTTTCAATTGATCGCCCAAAGAAAGGCAAACACGGTGACATGTTTTTTTGTTTGGATTTTCAGCTGTTCCAGAAATAACACAGGCAGGATAGCCAACTACGCCAGAAATACTCTTGCAATGAATAAGAGCCTATAGTCGTCCGAATACCACTATCACCATCATGCATATTCTCACCACCAGCTTCATACATGTATCGGACATGTCATGAGAATAGCACAGCTACGTGTTGCAATGAAACGGAAGATAGGACTGGGTGGCCTCGCCACTATGGCGTTTTAATGCACTGGATCTCTGGACCTCAAGCAATAAATGCTGTTCCAGCGTTATTTCGGTTACGGCGTCCTTGTATCAGCCATGAAACTTCGCAGCTGTACGACATTAACGGCAATGCCTGCCGGCAGCGTCATCGCGTTGTGACTATCCTCTGCTATGGCGAGGTGTGCCAACGTGATGCAGCCATTTTCAGATGATAATGACGCCGAGAGCTGGTGGCCATCATAAGAACGCATCAACACGCTGCTGATGATATACTAATAAGATGCTAGAGGAATGGAGCCGGTAATGTGATGACATGTGATAGTGATTCTGGCGTTCGGAGTACCTCCCCCTCATGCTTGTTACACTTTTATATTTCTCTTCACAGTGGTGACTGCGTTTCTAATCACAGGAGCACTAGTCCGATGGAAAATTTCAAGCTGTCGGTTTGTCCGTGTTTCCTGTACAGGTAAAGGAACCTGGAGCAATTCAGCAGGACCCGTCTCACGGCCCGTTTAGCGGGCTCAGAACCGACGGTGCGTTGACGCGTATTTACCAGTCCTAATATCACGTTGTTCTAATTTGTAAGTGGCTGAAACAATCACTGTGCGTAAGGGCAATCAGCGAATTTAACGGGAAGCGCCTTGTCTAGCCGCGCAGGTACACTTTGCAACAAAGTCAGATGGAAATTATCTGTCTGAGTGAGTGGTACCAGAGTCCTTCAATGCTTTGAAAAAGATCATAAGATCTTTTGTACTTAAGATCTACTTAACGCCGCGCATTTCGAAAGTGCTGGGCAAACAGCCTAATAATGTTTGAGGTAATCTATTGTTATTGTGAAAATGTCACCGTACCGATCGTATTTCTTCGATAAGTGAACAGTTTAGGCGGTCATGCTATCCACCAAGTTCGTTGTGCAACCTTTAAAGGCGGGTTTCGTCGTTTGCCACACTGTTGCACTACACGGATGCAGGGGTGAGTGTAGTAGGTTTCCATTTGTTCACCAGGATGCATGAAATACAAGAAAGTGTACAACCGGCTTAAGGAAATCGCGCTACTGAAGTCTAGTAAACCAGTGCTGAAGCGCGAGGGGAATCAAACGAACCGCGCCAAACAGAAATCGGGGACACCCCTGCACTGTAGCCGCCTATCGGTGCGCTTGGGATTTCATCGCCGTAGGCCTAGTGGTTCAGCCGCTTGCTGGCGCTAGGTGTCCGTCAGCGCCACACTTGCCATACTCCACCATTGCTCATTTTATTCCTGCGGCGGTTCGATGCCGTGGGTGGCTGGTGCAATGCAGAAGTCAGTTGGTAAAAACAATTTCAACATGTTAAATGTTTTAGTCTTGATTAGCCCGCCCAAACGCGAGAACCTTGGTCTCTCTCTCTACCTCTCTGTCACTCAAATCAGTCCAATATGTTACGGATGATCCTGCTTACTATTCGGTTACAGAACACTAGGATGGGAGTTGAGCGATCTGTGAAGCAAAAAGAAAGACACAGGGGTGAAGGAGGAGGAAAACTGGGATATACAGAGCGAGGGGAACAGAGGGATAAGATGGAGAAGAGGATGCAAAATATTACTGGGAGCAGGGGTAGCGAAGTGGAGCAGTCAGAAAGCAATGGTGGAAATAATGTGTAGCAGTGAGATTCGGGTTAGGGCCATTGGCCAATAAGGGGCCTGTCAAGAGAAGAATTGGCATTGTCAACGGTATTAGATGCGGGCGAGGAGAAGGAGCGCAGTAGTAGGAGGAAGACGAGGAGATTGACTGGATGACAGAGAGAGAACGACTGTTAAGGGAGAGAATGATAAAGAGTTGTGGATGAAGTCGAGAAAGGAAAAAGGGGGACGTGGAAAAAGAGTAGCGGAAGTGGAGCTGGAAGAAAGGACTATTAATAAACAAAGTGGAGAGGAACAGCGATGGGAGTAAGTTGTGTGGGGACTCTGGGGAGTAGTAGGAGGGAAAAATTGGCGATGTCCGTTGGAATATAGTGGGAAGAGCAACAGCAAGAAAAGAAGGGTAGTGTAGCGATAGAAGAAAGGTCGGAAGAGTGGGACAGAGAAGCGAGATATGGTTAACAAAGTGGAGCGGATGATGAAGGATTTGGAGGAGGAAAGACGGAATTGGGACAGGGAGGAATATTGTCTCTCTGCGTAAGTGGAAATGTGAGGGGAAGGTCTAATAGAGGTAGAAGAAAAAGGAGAATGGGTAGGCTAAAGGGAATTGCACGAGGGAAACATTACAAGAAGAGGTGGAAAGAGAGGGGCAAAGTACTGGGGCGAAAGGCGTAAATTAGGCAGGTGAAAAAGAATGGTAGTGTAATAGATGCGGATGAGGAGAATAGAAGGAAAGAAGGGGTGGAGTAAAAGATTAAGGGCGGGAAGGGAAATACTTGAAGTGAAGGGAATGCGAAGTAGAGAGATGACCGTAGAGGAATTTGAGGTTAGAGGTTCGAGTGGAGTGGGGAAGTGTGGGGCAGAGAGGGACGGTCACAGAAAAGGAATATGCGGGGAAAGGGAAAGAGAGAGAGAGAGAGAGAGTAGTATAGCTCGATGGGAAGGGTAATTAAACGGGGGAGTGATAAGGGAGGTGTGGATGTACTGTTTCGAGGTGTAAGAAGGAATGGGTTGAAAGTGGAAGCAAGAGGCGATATTGAGTCAGAAGTGCAAACACAAGTGGACAGAGGGTCGCAGGTTAGGGGAATGGGAGGACAGTGGGAAGGGGAAGATCGCGAGGGGTAGATGGGCAGAGAGGTGGACGTCTTGCACAGTGTTGCGTCATTACGCAATGTTACGCGACTTTACGTTGTCTTTCGTCCGAACTCGTAGGAGCGTGGTTGTGGTGCTGTTTAACCGAATACGGTAGGTATTCGAACAGTGCCATGTATGCCCTACGTTCCGAACTGATTTTATTTTCTTCTCCCTCTTATTCATTGTTGCTGCGCACTTCTTCCCTTTTTCTTTTCTTTTTTTATCTCACTAGGTTCACTCCCATCTGGAGTAGCAAGCTCGCTGTTTGTGGGGCCAACCTCTTCAGTACTCATTAAAGTTTTCTCTCTCTCTCTATTCGTCTAGGCATTACTCGGTATGCATGGTTGTAATATAAGATCGTCTTTTATCCCGTTAGGTCAGCGTGAGCTGCGATTACACCCCGCATGTTTATCAACGTGCAAATTTTAGGTATTGTTTCAAGCTCGTTGAATATAATGCAGGTCTTATTATTGCCTCACTGGCTCTAAACACCCTCGCTACACGGCCATTACCCGCAGGGGTGCGTGTTGACTATCGGGGAAGTTGGCAGGGGCACCAAACAGCCCGAATGACGCTTTTATAAAATAAGATGTTCCCTTGATTCTTTCTTTGCTACTCGGTTGGCTGCTTGCTTAAGAACAGAGGCCTTGTGGCTGTGAGGCCATCCCTCTCTCTTGTGAGTGTAGTGTTTCCTTTGACTAGTTTATGATGCCCATGAATGTCCATCAATTTATGGATACGGTAATTAAACAGTCTACACCAGCCATGCTTCGTGATTGTCATTTTGACTTCTTTATTTTTAGGCAACAGGTGCGTTTACCAGTGGAATTACCAATAAATCGCTTGATGAACGTAAAATAACCTTGTGCACTGACTTAAAGCTAGGAGGTGTGAGGATCTTTCCATCAAAATAGAACAAATACATGCGCGTGGCTGAAATGCGCTATCCTCCTTGTTTTGCGCGAGCCATAATCACTGGTTCGACTCTAGGATACTCACGCTGATGGCGATGACGGGCCCAACCTTGTACAAGGCGTAGCGGCCAGACGCCTTACTAATGTCGCAAAGATGAGCCCCAGCAGGCAGCTCGATGCCCAGGCCTGTCTTGAGGAACCCGGCCAAACGCGACATCCGTTGACATGTTCCGCCCATGCAAACAAACTGCGGGAGCCAGTCGAGAGGTTACTGAACACGTGAAAGGAGGAGGGGGCCGTAAAATTGAAGCCTACCAATGTTTGTTTGTCCACCAGCAGCTACGCGAGAGAAGCCGCCTTTTATTTACCTTAGCAAATTGTGACTACAGACTGGCATCAAAATATTGCGCAGTTCGAAGCATTTCGCTTTATCTAATCAGTGTTTGTTTTTCCTCTCTCTCTCTCTCTCTCTCTCTCTCTCTCTCTCTCTCTCTCACACACACACACACACACACACACACACGCACGCACGCACAGAGAACCAACACGCACATTCACATACACACACACTGATGTGTATGCAGCAATGCGTGAAATAAGCATTGTGTATTGATGTGAGGACTTATGCATGCAGTTCTTGCCGTTAAGCCAACGTGAAAATGTGGAAACCTCAGCCAATCAAGATTAGTATACAGGGTCTGTAGAAAACGTATATAAACACAAAATGTTTCTACAAACCTTGGTTATGAATATTGATTAATTTATACTGACGAAATTGCTGAGTATAAACCATGCACCGGCAGTCAAGCCTGGTTATAGAAACTCTGCACCACAAGCGAACTTATTTCGTTATATTTCGTGGAACAAAAGTTGGTGTAGACCAGCCTGCAAAGTAACCTGCGCACAAGCGTTAAAAAAGGGCAACCAGTGACAGTAAAACTACATCTACTCCGCATTTCGTATATTAGGAACTTCGCGTTGGAGTCGTCACAACAGAAAACTTTAAGATGATTTAGCATTATGGGTTACCGAAAGGCTAAAGAAGCGGTGGCTTAAAATTTGCATTTAGTATAGTAGGAAATGAATATTTAAAGTAGTGGACAAAGAGCTAATCAATTTTTCTAACAACGCACGCCTTTTATGATTTCTTTTTGATGCGCAGTTGCTAGTGCTTGAAACACAGTACAAAAAAGTCAAGTTCTGTATAGTCGCGGTTTTTTTTGAACACGAGTTTCCGTAAATAAAAGCTAAAACTTACACTGAAGCATCTTTGAAGATAGGCTGGTAATGCTTTTTTCGTGACGGCTATTCGTTCCACAATATGAATTCGAACCCTCAACATGTGTCTCTACATTGGTTCATCTAGGCATCTAGTAGTGGTAGGATTTCCATGGGTTTCGTGCTATTGCTCTCAGCCGCTGCTTTCCGCAACGGGGAAAACATAGGGAATTCCGTGGGGGAAAGGGGTAACACGATGAGAAATCATGAATAGGGCTTGCAGGCAACTGGAAGCTGTGTGTTCTAGTCAGTGCGTGCTCTGTGCACGCCGAACCATTCTAGTATACCGGAAACGGAGTAAGCATTTTTTTGAATCTGCAATTAGGTGGTCAGGAAATAGGCTACTGCGGCTGAAAGCGCCATTTACTGTTCCTTCGTTCAGTTTTCAGCACAGGTGCCGTGCGTTTATCTGGCATCAGCCATTATTTTTGACGGCTAGGAAGCTACGGAAAGAAGACTGACAGGGGAACATTTGTAGCAGGAGGAGTACTGTAACCGGTCTTGTTTAATCTATGCCAGCCACTCGTTGAGAACCACTTTCCGAATCTGAGAAACTAAGTTCTTCCACTATAGCGCTGATTCTGTCACTATCAAGTACATGACAACGCTCGTATTATTGGGTGTGAATAAAAACGACCATAATATATCCGTGTCTGTGTGGTTTCGAGCGTGTATGAGCGCTTGCGTGTATAATGTGCGCATGTGAGGACAGCTGCGCTAAATAAGCAGCACAGCTTACGCAGCAATACTTATTGGGGAAAGTCATTACAATGATCCAAACTTGGCCCATGGCGAGAGATGAATATGGGTACCCGCTTGGAATTTAAAAAAAAAAGCAGGTGACATCTACGTATGGGTCTTAAGGTATAGGACGCAACAGCGTTACTTCGACTGCCAGGGAGCGTTTTCAAACGCAGCTGCTGTATTTACGACCTATTTTTTACGAACACTAAAGGTCAGCGAAGGCTATCAGGGAGAAGTTTTAATCGCTGTTGCCCAGGAGAGACAAGGTTCCTCTGGGTTTCCGTGGGTTAAGATGTAAGTGTAAAAGGGTGTGGCTGCAGATTAGCTCTTGCTCAGTTTGATAAAGAAGGCGACAGTTTCAGTGTTTCAAAGTGTTTATGCCGTGACGTCTAAGCCCGACAGAACATCTTTGCTTTTGTGGAGAGAGAGAGAGAGAGAGAGAGAGAGAGAGAGAGAGAGAGAGAGAGAGAGAGAGAAGATCTTTGTTACGGATGAAATAGTTGGGGTTTAGAAAAAGGGGGTAAAGTGATGCTAGGCAGCTTAAGGGTGGAACCTGAAGTCTACGGCGCCGAATGCAGCAGCTCCTTCCCTAGCCCTTCATCAGCTCACGCTGACTTTGAGGTAACGAGCTGGTCGAAGCTGTTTCCTATGTCTAGATAGAAATGGAATATGTAATGCTTCAGTTGTTCTCGCCTCAGCATACCCTTGGACATGGCTAGGTTGCGTGGAAGAGGGTGGATGTTTCCCCGATATTAGCAGATTTTTAAGTTAATATGTGATGTCCCCGACCACATAGATTCGTACATAGTGGTGTGGTGTTGGTTTATTCTCAAGAGTTTCTTCGGAATTGAGACCCTCTTGTAGCAAGGGGAAAGATCGTTTTCCTAGGCGTAGGATCTGGAGACGTTCTAAGCGTTTTTCTTGCAGGGAAGTGCGGTAGTCGCGGTCGCCAAGGGCACGGTATGGGAGTTCGCGTGCCTTTAATGGGTGCCTCGTCCTCCTGCCCGGTTGTCCAGGTAGTTGTGAATCGTAGACGGGAGTATCTTACCCAAGCTTTTAGGTACTCTGCCTGTAGAAGTCAGTCTAACGCCATCTGAGAGGCTGTAATGATGTTTACGATTCTATTTATTATTTGCGCTTGTCCGGCTACCAACGCCGTGTATTCTTACCTGATTACTCTCTGGGAGAAATTCGGTACATATTTTACGGTGATTGTTAACTTGGCCCCTTGGGGGCTTTCCTCGTTTTCCTAACGCAACTTGCAGCGGAGACAAAACCACGCGGATATTGAAAAGTAGTTTCAATATTCTTGCGATTAGACCTTATGTACTGGGTCTTATTTCCGTTCATTTCAGCTCATAAACAATGCAATCGTTCATTTCTTAGAGACTGGCGGTTTTAGTTGGGCGACACAATGTTAGTCCCGGTGTCAGTTCTCGAGGAGGGCATGCCGGAGTGTCTCAGTGGCTAAGGCGCTTGGCTGCTGAGCCCAAGGGCGCGGGTGCGATTCCCGGCCGTGGTGGCCGTTTCCCTTATGGAAGAGAGAGAGAGAGAGAGAGAGAGAGAGAGAGAGAGAGAGAGAGAGAGAGAGAGAGAGAGAGAGAGAGAGAGAGAGAGAGAGAAAGCGTTTATGGGAGAAAAGAGTTAGGAGCTGTGGGTGGCCATCCTATTCCGGTAGGCCGCGTGCCACGGCTGCTATCCTCACCCGAGATATCAGGGCCTCCTGGTCTTCGAGCTGGCAGCTCTGCAACGCGCGCTCCCACTGCTCAAGGGTAGGGTATCTGGGTGGTGGAGGGTTGGTGGGGCACGCCCTGACGAGATGAGCTGTGGTGTTAGGCTCATCGCATTGGGGGTAGTTAGCTGGGCAGTTAGTATGAGAAATGTCGTTGAGATGGAGGTGATTGTAATATGTGTTGGTTTAAAGTCGGCGCCAAATGCCGGCGTCTGCGGTAGAAAGGGAAGGTTGAGGAGGGGGATAGGTGCGTCGGAGCGCCCTATAGTGGAAGAGGATGTCGGTGTATGTTTGGGAGAGGGGCGTAAGGGAGTTGGCAATGCTGGCTGCTTGTTGGCCTCTTCTTGGAATGCCCGATGAAGGAGAGCTTTCTGAAAACAGCTTTCCTTCGCTTTCTGAAAACCGCTAGCTACAAAAGAGCAAGAAGGTCTTCGCAGTGCAGAAGTAATGGATTGCAGTCAGCGCAGAACTGCACGAATTCAAAATATCTTACTACGTAAGCACACAAAATTCAAGGTTAGGGTAGCATATATCAGGCGGGCACATGAAGACCCTCAATTCTTTTTAGTGCAGCTCAACACACTGACGGAACGAAAAGAACAAAACAACAATGTTGCGGTTATTTGATGTTTTGGCATTTCGTTGTTGGGCGTGTGATAAAAAAAACAATTGGGGCTTTACGGAGCAAAAGATTGAAGGAAACGGAAAAATTTATACCACCTGAGTGGACCTAATTTATCAATGATTCCAGGTACGGATGCTTATACTTGCATTCATGCTTGCTGAACCACGTCTTTGCGAGCGATTGTTCGACATGTACCTTCGTCACGTGTTCGCGTAAATGAAACTATCCGCGTTAACTCCTAACATGTCAGAAATTTTTCCCCTTGATGTACCAACTAGCCATATTTTGATGCGCTGAGTATTATGACAACTATAAAATATAATCATAATCATCAGCCTACTCACGTCCACTGCAGGACGAACGGCACCCCCATTGACCTCCAGCCGCTCCTGTCCTGTTCTGCTCGAGTCCACTGCTCGACCCCGAATTGCTTTATTTCTTCTCTCCATGGAGTTCATGGCCCTCCCTTCGTTCTAGACCCGTATTTTGGCATCCACTCTGTTACTATAATTGTACACCGGTTGTCGGTTCGTCTAATTACGTGGCCAGCCAAAGTCCGTTTCTTTTTCCTGTACCTGAAGTATGATATTATCTACTTTAGTTTGCTCTCTGATCCACGTAGCTGGTTTCCCGTCCCTGAGTTACTCCTAACATCGTTCGTTTCATGGCCCGTTGAGCCGACCTAAGTTTGCTTTCAAGTGAGAGGTACCTTACTTTTAATTATTTGGGCGTCGTTGCCGAACAGTCCCTAAGCCTTGCTTACTTATTAAATGCAGAGCATTTCAGTAACTCATGATATCACCCGCGTTGACGTCCGTAGTCCGCACCGGACCCCTCCCTACTATATAAAAAAAAATACTATCCGGCGCCAGGTTTCGATCCCTCGACCCGGCGGGCGGAACACAATGTACATGGTGCTCTACCCACTGCGCCACAGAGCCGACACAGAATGGGACGCTATGAACGCGCCTTATATCGTTGACTCTTTCAAATTACTGCTGACGAGCGCTCTCTCGTCAGCAGTTGCCGCAGTTGCCACAGGTGCAACAACATTAACGTGACGCAAACTACTTAACGTCGTGCTCCCCCGGAAATGCTCTGCATTTGATCGTGCCCCTCGCGAGGGGGATGTTTCACTGCGTCTTCTCTCGGTCGCGGGACCCGTGGCGCCATCTGGCGGAGGCGCGGCACAACTCGTAGCACTTTCTTTGAAAAAGCGCCTCGAAAGCGCGGCAAATATGAAATAGGGATGTAATCGTTGGGGGTCATTGACTGGATTATGTGCGCACCCAGAGATACCTCGGGATAACTCTGCACATGAACCACTCGTGGGCCCCTGAGGTGCTCATACTACGTACACGAGTTTTTTTTCACTGAGAAATAAATACTTGAAGGGTGGGTTCACCGTCACTGATGTATAGAATTTTGGTTTCGTTTCTGCTTCATTGACGCGAGCCTTCGCTCGAAAGCTGCATGTAACGAAAACCTGCATGCAACGAGAAATTGCGAATTTTTGTCACCTTCGTTATATCCAGGTTTAACTGTATAAACATTGAAGTAGGGCGCCTCGATTCACGCGCGTCTCCCCCGTACGGCAGCGCTAGAATTGAGGCGCCTGGCCTGGAGCAGTCTAACGCGGTAAATTTAAAATGACTTTAGCAAACCTTTAGCGTGTTTACCATGGGAGGAGCGCGACGAAGAGGGACAACATCAGAGGGGAGCGGGAAAGTGAAGGTAGGCATTTACTTGGCAAATGTTGACAAAGACTCGTTTTTCTCGCCTCTCCCCTCGCCGATCTTTAACCCGGACTGAGTTTTTGTTTTATTTGAGTACGCTTCACTGTAGACAAGCTAAGAAGTGCGAGTAAATCAAATTTACAAAGACCAAGTCACCGTACGCGGGAGCTTGCGTTCTGTGCTCCTTCCCCCCTTAAATGCCTCCTTCACTAATATACACGAAAATAATTGTTAGGAAGACATCTTTTATGAGGTCAACAAGAGCAGTCATGCCGAAATATCGAGGCCCTAGCCCATGTTATTGATATAAGCGCAACGCGTTTACGCTACAGGTGCCCGCACGTTTTTTTGAGGGGAGTATCTCTGGTATGCTTAATCGTTAAAAATAATCACAATATTGACAACTCCGGTGGTGAGCTTAGACGTTATGGCCGTCTTTGACGTCTGCGTGCGGATAAAATACACGGGTCGACTCTCAATAATGCAGTCAGTGTTGAGCAACAACCCTTGTGGATGGAACCGGGCCTTGGTCAATCAAGAAAGACAACATCGCTGCAAAGAACGGTAAAACTAAATGATTCGAACCAAACACGACAGTGATACGTTAGACGTTTATAATTAGTAACTATACCCTCTTGCAAAGGTACCGGCACTCAGGAATAACTATGATGATGACTTACGAGCACTGTGGTCTATTCTGTGCCGAACTTCTCTCTCGTGGTTTTGATAAGCACTAAACATCTATCCGATGAAGTTATATTCTTTTACTTCTTGTAGCGTTTCGTTTCCTAAGCACAGTTGACCATTACTGCTTGTTTTCTACACCGGCATTTTAGAGTTAGAGCGGAACGAATGTATTTACCATGCAGGAGGTACGAAATCTCTCCTGCTACGTAAACCCTAGAAAGACACATCGCTTAAACCTGTGAACAGGCTCCGCTGTCTACGTACCTTGACGTCGCCAAACATCTCTTTGAACTGATGCGTGTCCGTGGAAAGTGCAAGGTGGTACAGGATGTCCACTTTCATATTTTGGAGATGGGGATTTTTTATCTCAATTTTGCGTCCCTTTCCTGGTTCTTCCTTCGAGCTGCCAAATAAAGAGAGGTGAAGATGAAGATCTCTTGCCATCAGGTCCGCGTTCCGAAGAAGCCCCGCCAACATGGAATATTGAATACTGGCTCTTGCACTGATTTAAAAAGTCAACAAAGCTGGAACTTCATGTAAGATTAAAAAATCTGCCAGGCATACTCTCATTAAGGGTTGTACTTACCCAGGTTTATTTTAACACCTCGATATGTCTCTTCGTCGAATTCAAACAATTATTTTCAGACCGGTAATTTCTGAAATCACAGTGACCAAAAATATGCGACAAGATGCCAACATATCTTTCTTCCGACATGTCTGGAGGCAAAGTTATTAACTAGTCGTGGCCAGGGCATGACGAGTAACTACGGTTTTCGTTAAATGTAGTCATGGTGTAGGACAGTTCAGAATAAATGAGAAATACTGAGCACTAAGCGATTATTTCAGAGTCGCTGTATCGCCCTTAGTGGAGTATTTAAATAATTTTAAAGCAACACACTAGGACGGCGCTTGTAGCCGCCGCTATGTCGGCGGCGATATGCTGGCGTCCAGTTAGCCCACAGAAGCCTTCATAAAACTCCAGTCCAATTAAAATACATTGTGTTGTGGCGTTTCCCTCCGCGGATCTAGTTTCTCTTTAGGGCACGAGGCAGTTTCGAGTTTCTGGCCTGCCAATTTTTCAACCCCGTCACACCCTGGCTGAATTTGTTTCGGTTCGTGATGTTGGCAGGCCAGCATGCGGTAGTACCCATTTCACCGGAACGAAAATGGTTGAGCGGATGCAGTTTACGATCAGCGGATTCGGGTTCAAGTAATGTGACAGCTTAAATGTGAGAAGCGTGACATCGGTGCAGCAATACCTAAACTGTTGCGTGCTTTAGTGCTTCTATAATGATGTCATTGAACAAGACGTGAGCGTGGATGCGTGCTGTTGTAGCCAAGCGCTCCAAGATAAGAGCACTATTTTTGCAATAATAGAACTTAAGAACTATGCCTAATTCGTGAAGTGGGGGAGGGAAAGGGTGGGGGTGGGCTCCTTGCTGAATTTTTGAATAGTGAGAGCACTTTGTAGACCGTTTAGCAATAGGGCACGCAATGATTGAGAAAAGGGGGGGCTGACACCAATGGTCGGGAAAAAAACGTTCAACAACGTCCACCCATCCAACCATACTTGTACCCAAGGGAAACATTTGCGTTTCTCGATGAATGGCTATAGATGGCACAATTCCTCGTATTTTGAATAAGCCGCTCTGGTATGCTGGGATGACATCGCAGTCTATAATATTAGACTTTTGGTTGCTAAGGTTGCATATATAACTTTCTCCAAAACGAAATATTGGCGTCGCATGGATAATAAAGTAGCTTTTCACCGCTCCCGCCGTCATCCAAATTTTTTTTCTGTGGTGTGAAATTCGCATTTGAAGCAAGTGGTTAATATTTGGCGATAGTTTATAAACAATTTCGGGAGCTTTTGCTTAAGCAATTGTTCTGTTACGCCTGGTTCGTCTCAGGAAGCGAGAAAAATGTGGTTGATCCTTCTTTCATAGGAATCAGTACAACACAAAGGTAAAATGTGCCTTCCCAGAAGCATTTGAATGTTTATTGTGCATAGGTGTGAGCTTGCCCATTGCTACTTAAATTACGTCGGTATGACACCGTTAGACACATCAACATTATGCACTGGATTTCACGCGCCGGAGCATTGCGTAAATCCGATTGATTCTCCAGGCGCTCGCAAACCGTGCGAACGAAGCCGAACGGGTTGACAGCGAATCGTTTGGTGAAGTCACGGTACGCTACAGTGAAAGGAGCATGATTTGCGAGTCGGCAGCAGTCTTGTGGGTGCGCTTGGCGAGGGACATCCTGCTGGCGGGTCGCTTAGGCAAAGGTGCCACCACATTGGTCCTGCTCCGTGGCGTGTACGCCAGACGCTTGCGTTGCGACAGGCTCAGCTTGTGGAACGCAGTGGCGGTTTTCCACAGCTTAGCGGCGTTTTACATAGGCGGCGGACGGGTAAACACAGCAGCTTCCGCTGTTACACGCTGCCCTATCCAGGCGACAACTATCCGCGCTTACTGGCGCCATGACGCACTACTTCGCTTCGCCTCTCCTGGATGGCAGCATCACCTGAATGGGCAAGTTAGAGGAAAGGAGATAAGGCGCGTTCGCTATCTACCCGGGCATGACTTCATGGCTCAGTCGGCAGCGCGCCTCACACCTGCCGTTGCGGCCAAAGTGATCGTGGGCTCGAACCCTAGCGCCGCCGCGCCAACTTAACTTTTTCTGGTGATGTCACTTCTGTGGCGGATATGACGTCGGTGAATTTTGTGTACCCCGGCATGCAACACTTCTGTGTTAAAAAACAGAATCCAGACAAATGAAAACTGGCACAAGAACATCTTGTGCGCACTTAACATTGGTACTATGCTACTATCAAGCTTCACGGGCATTGGAATGGGCGGGTAGTGATTTGGGGACTCTACAACTAATCGCGAACCTCGCGAAAGTTCGAACCAGGAAACATGCGAGCCAGGAGTGAGGCACTGGTCGAGCATGAATGCACTGGGTGATAAAAACCTGACAATTATCGGTATCGCATCCTCGCGCACATCGAGTAAACGCATGCGTCGTGCCGGGAAGTGCTGCCACCACAAAAAACGCGAGTAGCTGCGCTGTTTGCCCTTGAACTACTCTAGTGGGCACGTACGGTTCATTACTTAAACGTGCAGTATTGAGGAAATGCCGCACAAAGGTCAAAGAAATTGGTCCTAACATTTTACCGGCCCTGCCGACCGCGACAAAAAAGAAACATTGATTAGGTGGGTAATAACCAGTGTCTCAAGCAAAATCGTATAAGGTAAAGGAATGTGCAAAAGAAATACGCACGACGTTGGGTTGCTACTAGAAGGTCCGGACCCCACTTGAGCCATCAGGTGAGAGGAAGCGATGCTCCTAAACGTTTAGGGTAGCTTTTGTTCGGATTACTGCACCCGTAATTTGATCGCAGGCTAAGCCCTTCTGTTTCCTCGTCTTCCCCCTGGGATAGTGTGTGAACCACTGGGAAATTATGCTTGAGATGTCGTTAATGATGATTCTGACGGTTTGCTGGTGGTGGCTACGAGGATGACGGGAACTTGGTCCGTGAATGAATGCGCGAATTTCAGCAATTGAGTTAGACCTGATCAATCAACCTTGTGGGTACGTGCCAAAAACTTTGAGGGTATCATCATCGCCTTTATTTAGGAAGAGGCCTGAGGCCCTGGTGTGGGTAAGGGGGGTAAAGGGAAGGAGAAGACCTTTATTACAAGTAATGAACGCATGAGGTTGTAATCGCTTAGAGTTTCTGTTCCGGTTAGCTAAAGGCATGGTTTGAGTGTTCACATATTCACTGGTCGTGGATAAGTGGATCACTGTAGGAAGGTTCTCACGACTACTGTCATGTGCACAAACACTTGAAAAAGTGTGGAAATCAGTCAGCCACTATACAACTGTGTACAGACCACTTTGTCCAGCAAAGATTTCTACCCTTTCAAGGGTGCGTGGATGGTCTCTAATAAGCTGCAAGTGCTCTATTAGTAAATGCGAGGCTGCCCGAAACTGTAGGAGTGCTCTCTGCTCCTTGAGAATGCTGACAAAACCGAATTACATGAGACAGATTGGACGTAGTCTGTGCCGCAAAGAAGGTACATTTAGATACCGAAGCCTGATTCTTCTCCATTTAGAAATGATGTCCGGTGTGTAAGCCGCATCCGCATGTACCCTGTTGGCGAATACTTCTTCTCGTCTCGACAGCGTCTTTAAAGGTGTCAAAAGACCAGGTGGGGAAGATTCAGCCAATCGTTGTCTGCTCAGTCGTTTGAATCGTGGGTACTCTTGTTGCCAGTTGGTAGTGGGTACGTCTGTTTGGGTGGACGCAGCGCACTGAGGGACGACGGGGCGGACCAAGAGACGATTTTCTACAGGTTCCCCGGCAGCATTATGTGCCAGTTGATTGCCCTGCACTCCTGGTGTATGTGCCGGTGTCCAAGCCATGCCGACTTTGATTTCTTTAAAAATTACGGGCGTCATAATGTAGGTGATGACCGCAAGTTTGATAGCATATTTTATATGCGAAGCATAGCTCGGAGTACCTGGGCATATTTTTCACCTCCGATGTTCAGACCCTGCTTTCTCAAAGTAAAAAATCATGCACTGCTCTGTCTAACGACGATGATGGTTGAACACCAAGCTTTCTGGTGATAGATTACTCGGTTGGCCAATTCCATCCTGCGAGTATGTGCCACTTTGGAGGTACACAGCACGTTTCTAGAATATCCACAGCAGGGGCCCTATTCTCGACTGCACAAATTGCCGGCAATTCAGGCAATTTTCCGAAAGTCTTTTCTGATTGGCTTTTAATTTTGGTCACGTGCTTCCGGTTTACAAAGCGGTTATGTGTGCTGTCGTCATTTTGACGTTTCATGTCGTTTACGGACACCAGTTCTAAGGTTTGCCTTATTTCTGGTTACTAAAGGCGCATAATTCTTGGCCGGCAATGAAAAACCAGACTAAATGCAGCGGACATGACAACGCAAGCCTGTCTTTGCTATTCAACAACAATACTGCCTGTAATACACACCCCCTCTGTGATTGGCTGAGAAGGCGTGACGTAATTTAAACAGTTGGCGGGAACGATTACATCATGAATCGGCAACTTCAGCCTTCGTAAAAGTGACGTAATGCTACGAAACAGCTTAAAAATGGCCGCTGTTTTTGTCGCAAAATACAAGCAAAATAGGGCAAAAAATTGCCCCGGCTTACCGTGCCGCGAAATGTGCGGCAATTTGCAGCAGGCGCAGTTTCGCATGCGCGCTGTTTAAAGCATGTTTTCTACCGAAACAAATTATAGTTTCAACTGCTTCCAAGTCAGCGATCATGGAACATACAATTAACATGCAGTATTTTTCTTTTATGTTTGGCAATAAAATAAAAATTATTTGTTTGGCGTAACCGCAACATAAGAGGGCAGTACAAGCCTCTCCATGACAAAGAAAACCCAATGCATGGCATTTGTCCATACTTGTCCTAGAAAGCTGTTGGGTCACATGATCGAACTCAAGAGAAAAATAACAATGAAAAGTGACTATTTGGTTCATTACAGCGCTGATTGCAGTCGAGCTTGACGAATGAGTGAATCGGCGACATCGGTGCGCTCCGCGGTTATCAGGCGTAGCGCTTCGCTGCTCTTATGTGTCATAGAAACGATGGTCGCGGCCGTCTTTTTCTGTGATCACGCCATAAACTTGTAACATAGCAGCAGACGATGGCGTGGCGGCGGTGGCGGAAGGGAAGGTGATAACGCAACAACGCTTGCATTGAAGCAGAGAGACCAGGTATGTTAATAAAAGCGATTGAAAGCAATAAATAGATACGGTAAAAAAAAATTGTGTGATGTTCCTAAGCTCGACATCCGCCTTTCGCTGGCTTTTGGATCGACGTTACTCGATCGCCTTGGGGTGTTGGCGCCAAATTTGACCTAAACAAATGTGTTTTTCTTGTCAGCCTCAACTAACGTCTTAATTTTTATAGTACATGCCAAGTGTTTTATGTCTTTCTTGCACAATATTTGATACCTTGGTAGCGATCTTTATGAGTGACTTGTCAAATTACACTGCATGTCGTCATAGCTATAGGTGCAGCACGTCACTGATTGCCTACGTCGTTCTTACGCAAAAAAACATGGGCGAAATGCCGGCAATTTGTGCAGTCGAGAATAGGGCCCCAGATCTCTGGTATGCCCTCCATAGGACCAACCTTTCGGATTTGGTCGGACGGCGTGATGTGTAACTTGCTGCTTGGCGTTTAGTAAGCTATTTTTTGAGTGGGTGCTGGTTTGAGGCGTTAAACGCCAAGATTTGACGTTAGGCCGAATGTTCTCGTCCTGAAAATGGGAGTTATGTCTAACGCCTTGTGGCCAACAGCCTTACGGCACGCATAGTAACGCCATTCTTCTCGTGACGCGCTTTTTGGCTGTCGTCTAAGTTTTCTCAACCGCTTCCACTATGTCGAACTGGAAAAATCGGGTATATCCTGGCGTAGTAATGCGATGGACCTAGGCTCGATTCCGGTCACGGGAAGCGTTCTTTTTTTCCCCCACATTCACTCATCACCATCGTCAGAGAAAGTTGGCTTTCCTGTAGGGCTACTGATGTACAAGAGCATCAGTTATGAGAATAAAGCTTCGCTTTAAAATGAACTAGGCCGGGTCATTATACCCACTGTTATGACCAGAGCACGAGGATGAATTGTTTATTTAAGACCATAGTCTTTCTTGGGCAACTTAAACCAACAAATTTTGGTCTGTCTGTATGTCTGTATGTCTGTCTGTCTGTGTGTATGTCTGTCTGTGACTCTATTCAGCTACCCGGCCAAAGTAAAATAGATACTGCGCAATAGTCTTATATACGCACAGCCAAATGTAAACATCTAAGCCCGGTTTAAACGGTCATACTTGTCAGCTTTGTTGAACAAGAACAAGACATTACGCAAATATGACAGGAAATTAGTACACGAGGGATATTTACAGTGTTCCTTTATTACAAAATTCATGGATGGTTGGTTTTTCAATAGCAAATGATATTCTTCATCTACTGCAGAAAAAAGCGCGCCTGCTGTTGCCCGCGCCACTTCCTGGTGGCATATGAAAAATCACGCGCAACAGCAGCAAAAGGTTCCACTAGCTAGGTTCCACGTTCTGCTTGGAAAACGCACGTGGAAGGCGGCCACGCGGTTCTATAAACCTTGAAGTCACCGCCTCGATTCACGCGCGTTTCCGCCGTACTGCATCGATGGTATCGAAGGACCCGGCCTGTAGCAGTAGAACACGGTAAATTCAAATCGCCTTGAGCAAACCTTTAGTGTGTTTACCTTGGGATGAGCGCTACAGTACAGGAACAGAATGAGAGGTGAGCGGGAATCAAAAAGGGGTATTTCCTTGAAAAACGTCTACAAAGACTATCGTCTTTTGACGACAGTTGCAACGAAAGGAGCAGGGCACAGGGGGAATCAAAAGAAATACGAACAACGGATCACACTGCCTCCGACACATGCCGCAGCATCTGGCTGCACTGTCACTAAACTGCCCGCATGCGTAGTTCTTTCAGAGCGTTTGAGAGTGTGGCCTACTGTTAGGGGAATTGCTCGATAAAGAAGCGACGCCGGTCCTTTATTTTGAGGCGTCATTTTATGCTCCGTCGGCACTGAGCGTCATGTTATCTAGTACATTGGAGAGCCAAGCGCGCAGCAGGCTGATTGCACATAGCGTGATGCCCTTCAACGATTATCCTGCTCAGTGGCGATACAGTGTGAAAAGGCGACTAAATCTAAACAACTGGCGTTGCTTCTTGATCAAGCATTTCTCATAAATGTAGGCCACACTCTCAAATTCTCTGAAAGAACTACGCATGCGCGCAGTTTACTGACTCGACAGCCAGACGGTGCGGCATGCGTCGGAGGCTGTGTGATCCGTTGTTCGCATTTCTTTTAATACCCTCTGTACACGTGCTTGCATGCAAAGTGGGTGGAGAAGGCTTGCACGCAAGAGACGTCGCCCATCCGCCAGCTGCTCCGCTAGCATTGTGGGCTTTGCCGGCGTGGTAATTTGCGGCGTGGGGTTAAGGTAAACGAGCACAAACCTATTTTGTTCGTGAAATTTAGGGAAAAATGTGAGGTTGATGTTCTTGCGCCAGCCTCATCTGCCTTTCTTGACTCGGGGGCCCTCACCAGAAGACCCAGGAACATGTGCGATATGTCCGGCTCCGGCAGCTCAAGCTGATGTAAAAAGCATGTCTTGTGGAGTGCACAGGAACAAGGACAGCTCGGGACAATCCGGTATGAGTAGTTGGTATTCTGTTGGATGAACCGGATGACTCAACTGGTGGGTGCAAGACCAGTACAGCTGGTCGCTAATGAACGTTCTACACAAAGCCGGACTGCATGTCTACCTGTAGACTTGACCAATGTTATCGATTCCTGACTAACTGTGATTTTTGTACCTCTTAGATCTCTTTTTTTTTGTTTTTATTGCGATAGTATGCCCGTTGGCATCAATACTGCGTCACAGGTATAGATTAACCCCCGTTTCGCGAAGAAACTCAAGCAGGGAGCGATGATGGGGTCTCCAAATCCACCGATGAAGGTCAGGTGGTCTGCCAGGGTGGAGGCCTGTGCCTCGGAGGTGTCTTGTTCTCGCCGCTTCGCTTTCCTAATTCTCACCTTGCTCTTGTTATCATACTTTCTTGGCTGTTCTCATCTTTACACCCTCTTTATATGTCGCATGGCAAAAACACAATGTTGGAGAAACCCCGTCCAGTGATGCAATCTCCTTCTAGGCCCCAGAAGAACAAGCGGAGTCTACACCAGTGTTGTAAGTTCAGGACATTCCACAGAACTACTGATTTCAAAGACAACCATTCTCTCAACCTCACTCCAAGCTGTCCAAACTAGAAGGAAGGACTCTTTACCCTATCCAAATGAATACCTTCATCCATTCAATTCCTCACACCACATCTTTCCCACTCAATTCTCCGCCCAATGCACTTCTTGCTCTAAGGCTGGCACACTAGTCCACTTTTTATTGGAGTGTGCGCATAACCCCGACCTCCCACTCTATTCTTCCCGCTCCATGAGCTGTGGGAAAACCTGATTACCAGCGACTGCCTGTACGTCCAGCAACTGGCATCTATCGGTCCCCGGTCATCACTTGTCCTCCAGGACTAGAGAACCTCTCCTACTTTATGGGTCATTAAAGACTGTTACTACTACTACTGCACGGGGTTTCTGATGACCGACGCAAATGCCGCCAGCAAAATATGTTTTATTGCGGTTGTGACACATCGCAATATTCTAAGCAAAATAACTACAAGAAAAAATGCCTTCGACATAACATTATTATCGGGAAACGACACGTCGCTCAGGCATCTCCTGTAATACGCCCAACGGGTTATTACCGTTTACATGTGGAACCACCATATCTAAAGGGCATTTAGCTTATTTTTGCACCTAGGCTCATTTTGTCTTCCACCAAGTTCGTCGCGTCGCGCTCTGGTCCTCTGTCATCTACCCACCGTATCTAAAACCTTCGCCTCTGGATCTAGAACGTGTGCCAAAGGTTTCCGGAACGCTAGTTCTTTCGTAATAGCCTAGCTACTTGCATATAGATTCTTCCTCTGCCTTTCTTCCTCCAGCAGCTTCATTTAGACTCTTTAATTTTAGACTCTTTAATAAAGAAAAGTAAGGCCGAATAAGGATGACTGGCACTTGCTCCCACTTGTTCTGCCGTCTTTGCCTTTATTGGTTGCGTCCAAGTTCAACATGTATCACCAACTAACACAAATTTTCACCTCTCAGAATTATGCACTAATGTAGCTTGCAGGCTTTTTTCCCGTTTACTGCCTTCAGCTGATATTGGCGCGCTGGCGCAGCCAATCGACGGGGCGTAGCAGGTGAGGTTTTCTTCTCTTGCTCACAAGTGACCAAGTATATGAACCAATATTCTACAACTATTCAAGAATGGGTCGGGACGAAACTCTTCGTGGGCCATTGAGCGTATCTCAATACACTGTGTGGATTCGCTGGTTCATCCTTCAACCCCAAAGCGCGGGATAAATGGGTGCTGTCAGTGATGAAGAATAGCTTAGACGCAAGAGCACAAGGCATATCGGCAATGCACTATTGCGGTTCTTTCTCAGTTAGTGAAATGGCCTCCCAGCCATAACACGTTCACACGTTCACAAAATGACAAATTGTTTCTTAACAACATAACAAAAAAGAGTCCAGAGCTTCACTTGTAGCTCGTGTGTTGGTCACACGGGTGCCTCCTACGTTTCTTGCTATAAGGCACTTCCCATAATTAATGAATAATAGAAGGAGCAGATTTGCTGCTTGTTCTGAAGCAGGCAAAGTGGAGAACACAAGCAAATACTTAGAGCATACAGAGCAGCCGGAACAAGAATATACACTCAGCGTCTTCATTCCTCCTAAAGAGGTAGAGTAATTAATGACGAGGGCCGCCTGAGGGCGAGACGGGAAATAAAGGCGCGGCTACCGGTGCCCAAGGAACCGTAAACGCCCCGAGATTACAGGGGTTGGTTCTTTAGGGAACTTTCGATACATCTTAATGACGGTTAAAGAAAAATCTTAGGCCAAAAAATCCACCAGGAATCCTTAGCAATCTCCGGTTTTATTGCTACCCGAACGAATCCCCCCACGCGTAATTGCCACTTTTTTCAGCTTTATATATTTTGCTTTCTGATGCGCCAAGACCGTATGCATTAGGCCAACCAGGCGGCATTGCTGCCGTCTGCCGTCTGTTGCACAAGATCAGCACTGGCTACCACGAAGCATAGGTGCTGTCCGGCTCCGTGCTTAAGACAGGCTGATAGAGCCACAGCACTCGAGGCTTCTGCCACCCAATCAGCAGATTTCCCTTCCTTTAACCGGTGATTGCGCTGCTGCGTGTACTTGTGCTCACATCCCGCGAGCTTTTACTGCGAAGCAGTATCTCTCTAACACCCCCCCACCCCTCCAGTTTCATTTCCGTGAAGCCGATTTACTCGGCGGCCCCGCCGCGCTCCTCTTCTCCCCGCCGACACCGCTTTCTTAACTGTTATTTCCCTCGACACCACCGATGCGTCTCCACAAGCTGCGAAATTGGCTGATGACGGCAGTAGCGCCCTTATGAGGCGTTACCAGAGCAACTTGCCCGTTTTGAATTCCGACGTGAGCCCATAATTCTTTTTCAGCATGAAAAGCTTCCCGCACGACCTTTCCGCCCGTGTATTTCACACCTTAGCACGCACCCATCACAGGTTGCCGGTTATGGGTGCACTGTGTGGGGGGGGGGCAACCAGGGAGCGTGCATACACAGCTAGTCTTCATGCCGCTACCGGTGACATGCGCGTTGTGCTGGCGGGAAATTTAAACGGGGAAGTCTCGCGGCTGAATGCGGCCTGTCAGCTGTCCTAATAGTCGAGCGATTTGAGTTTAGGTTGGTGTGTTAAGGCCGAACCGTATCGAGCGTTTTTTCACGCGATTCGCTCGGGTCGGCGTTGCGCGTGCGTTTTTTCGACGCCCGCGTCGACGATTCCGCGCCCGCGGCACCATCTGCCTTGGGCAGATTTTGACGCGCGTCGCGCGCGAAAGTGGGAAGAGCCTGGCGACTTGCGCCAATGGGGAGGCGCGCGCCTCATGGCGGCAGTTTCGAAGCGCTAGAGAGAGCCGGCTGCGTCCGCCGGGGATGTTTAGGCTTATCACCCCAGCAGATATTGAATGGGCGCTTTCACTAGCGGCGCGGATGATGTTTTATAGTACCGTTTTCACCCGCATTATAAGCTCCTTTACCGCACAAGAAACTTCGTTCCTGCATTGAGCGGCATTTTAGAGAGCGCTTAGAAGCGGTCGCTCGAGCTCCTGACACCACTTCGCTGCCGAAGCCGCCGCTGGCCGAGGCGCGCGCAGTGCGGGTGGCTACGCGGCAGCCCGTGGCGTGCGCAGCGCGCTTTCGGGAGCAGAAAACGGTCCATGCGGTTCACGCTTTAGACAGACCGTGAGATGCCTACGACTCGGGAGGGAAACGGACAGCCATAGGTCGGCAGGCTCACTAACGAGTGCACTCACCTCGCCCCCCCCCCCCCCTCACCACTCGTGAGTGGTAAGTGAGCCTCCCCATTGTTTTGGACTGGCGAGTGTCAGTGAGAATGAGTCCGAGCCCAATGCCCAGTGAGCGCCGCTCACAACTTCCGAGTGCGAGTGCCACTCGCAGTGAGCTCCGCTCACCACTCGCAAGTGCTCTCGCGCCGTTTGCGGGGCTTGCCGCGGTGAACGCCGCTATTGCGCTTGTACACGCTGTTCGCTATTCATCACAGGAGCCGCTCGCTATGATGGATACTAATGGTGGGATTGCTTTTAGCGTCGGAAATACGTCATCAGTGAGTTCCTGATATGGGCTACCCTAGAATTAATACTGTGGTAGTGTGCTGATTTAGGAATGAGATTTGGATGGCCTTCTCACACCTTACGGCACTAATACTGTTCGGTTTCATGATTCATGGAAAGCCTGCTGCAAACAAACACTCGCGTGAAAGTGGTGACGACGAATGCTGAGCGTGAGTGAGTGCGAGTGGTGATGGCGAGTGGTGCGCGTGAGCGGTGAGCGTGAGCGCATGTGAGTGCGAATGGTCACGGCGAGTGGTGAGCGTGAGCGCGTGTGGATGCGAGTGGTGGAGGGTGCGTAGGGAACACGAGTGCGAGTGAGTGCGAGTTGTGAGGGCGACTGGTGAGCGTGAGTGTCAGTGAGTGCGTGGTGAAAAATATATTTTTTTTGTGAGTGTGAGTGGGTGGCGCCCAGTTTTGTCGAGGCATGCGGGCAGCCGAATGTTTGTCCACTAGAATAAAGCTCGTTCCAGGACAGGCGTGTGCCATTCGCTCAGAAGAACAGCGGGAATATTAGGAGCGTTTGCCGGAACAGAAGCGCGAAAGCGTGCTAAAACAACAAAAAGAAGCTGCGGCCACCGTTTCCATCGCAAGTACCATCTTGTCGAGTAGCTGGGAATCACTCCCGGATGAACAGCAACGCCGACGTGAGCCAATATTTCTTGGTCATCTTGAAGGGCTGTCCGGTCGACAATTTTGGCGGTGCCTTTTGTTCTTTGCGTTTGTTTTTGTACCTTCACTGATGGCCCATACCCACGTGGGAGATTGACGAAGAAGGTGCCCTTTACTTCTAAGCATGTGCACATGGTCCTGGTTGCCGATTTATTAGGCACTAGTTGGGAGTGGAGGGAGGGGGTGGGAGGGTGCACGCGCACATGTAGGTTTCATGAAATCACTGATGGCATGTCCGTTGTGGTGGTGGGAGGTTTAAACGTGTCCGTCCACTGACCCAATGCGAACCTTCGGTGTCCTCAGTGGTTGAGCGGATTCGGTTGGTGTGTTAAGCAGACAGTAAGATGCCTACGCTAGTGTACAGCTCCATGCGTGTCTACTAGAATAAATCTTGAGTCTTTCAAAGTTTCATTGGAATAAGTGCTGATTCCTCGATGGCAAATTACAAAAAAACGTTTTTTTGCTTCATGCATTTCGTGTACTGCGTCCAGCTTCGCATGTCATCCTTCTTCACAGAGCGGAAGGGCTCTAACACGTAGCACCCATTTGGGAAACACAAAACGCCCCTCCTTGTGGGTCTCCGCGCATGGTAAACTTTACTTCATCTTGGATGCACAATACAGGACTTAGTTTAGTCCCACCCGAGCAGTCTGGTTGAATGAAGGCGGACATCGTGCCTTAAATGTACGTAGGAAGACATTGTTGGCATGCAGGGAACTCTTGCGCAACAGTCTAGGTAGAGGTGCTTTCTGCTGAAACTGTGATGGCGAGTTACCCGCCGCGGTGGCTCAGTGGCGGAGGGCGATAGAAAATGAAGGCCCGAAGAAAGATGGCTGTGGCATTAAACATGGCACGCAGTTTGTTGAGTGCAGGAAAGACATTATCTACAGGTTTCCGTTCAAATGTGGAAAGCAGTATGTTGGCCGGACGGGTCGTTGCCTCAACATTCGCCTTCGCGAACATCAAAGTTCTTTGAAAGGCTCACTGCACTCTCATGCAGATATGCACTGCAAATAGTGCACAAAAAATTGTAGACCAAAAGTAATTGACACGGCCGCCATTGATTAGCACGCAAAGCGATTCACAAGGGAGATCATGGTACCTTTTTGCATTAGAAAGGGAGGAACTTCTTGCGTCAGCCAGCCATCTGTACAGTTATCCGATATCTAGTTCGCATTTTTGGAGGGGGTTTGACTGGGTTTTCTAGTTTTCACTACACATGCCCCTGTGATTATTTGGGGATTACTTGCTGCTTTCGGATATAGATATTTTTTTCGTTCATATGTATTTCCCAAATGTACCGATGCTATCAACGTTTTGGTAATAACGCAGATTCATGTTCTTGTTCCTTGTATATATATATATATATTTTTAAATAAAATTCATTTTGTAGTGCGCCTCTTCATTCGTTTTTGTGTCTAAGTAGCGCTTTTTCAATGATGAACGTACACCAAGAAGCCCAACTGGCAGTTCTAAGAAATTTAGATGGGCGGATGAGATCAAGATGCTTGCGGGGATAAATTCTTCACAGTTATCACAAGACCGGGATAATTAGAGATCTATGGGAGTAGGCGTAAATATGCTGCTGCTGCTGCTGATGATGATGAAGTTTTGTTGGCTAGTTGTGTGGTGGGCATCAGCAATGCTCAGGTGCCAGTTTTACTGAGATACTGGCGGTGTTAAACCGGTATATATGAAACATACTGACCAGTTTTATTTGAAAGCTGTGATGTAAACGATAAGTGGCGTGGAATATTTTTGTGGCGATCATAGAGTATTTAGCTCGCCTACTCGCAGCTATTATGCGGACAATATGCCTTCATTTTGTTCAAGTTGGTGCTTACCATTCCCGCTTGGCGTACTTCCTCATTGCTCTTGTGTATTGGTGTTACTTATAAACGTAGAAATTTTTTACTTGGCACATTTTGAATCCAGCTGACCACCCCCAAGGTGGTTTTCATTTATGGCTTGAAGCATTCTTGCACAGGTAGAAGTTTTGAAGTGTGACCTTAAATTTTGCACTACTCGCACAAAGTTCGTGTAGCATGGTCGTCCAATCACATCACGCATTATAGCTTGTCTCCCTAATTTCTAGCTTAGTGATAACGCCGTTTATGATATTTCCCACACGTTTAACCCCTCGAAAATACAAAACACACTGGCAAACAGTAAACCCCTTGTGTTCATATCACAAATTTGCTTATAAACAGGCCGATTCGCAAAATTTGGTGTTGCAAATAATTTAAATAGGTTAGAAGCTTGTAATACAGTAGTAATTCAACTGCTCAGAATGACACAAAGGAGTGCTATTTTTTGTTAACCGAAAACATTTAGTGTCTTCACAACAAACCTTTGTGACCGGAAGCATGGCTCTTTTCAGAGATATCATATTTAAACGGCATTCTTGGCAAATCTAAGTTGACTTTTTCCTGTCACTTTTAACACCTCCGCGCTTGATTTACTGCATAAGGAAAATACAAGTGGCGATAAAACAGTTTCTGGATAATAAATATGAATATTAAATATCTTCAAAGTGCACCGCTTTGGTGTTCATTCAGAGAGTGTTAGACGTAATATTTCAGCAGAATAAACACAGAAAAATGCGGTACTGTGCCTAGCCCTTGGGCAACCTTTCTGCAGTAAAAGACCGACCTTCACTATCTTTATTGCCTAACATTTCCATTTCCTTGTTTTAGGTTCCTCTTGGCCGAATAAAGCAAACAGCTGCCTGAGGTATAGTATCACCCCTAAAGCCCCTATAAACCTTTGTTTTTTGGGAACGGTAAAACAGCGGCGAGTGCTATAAGCACGTACATATTTCCGGAAGACTACTTTTCTTGGACCAACCGGCTTCCCATTGTGCCGTCGCGGTTTACGGCTTTACGAGCTGCTTGGGGCACACCGTGGCGCTGCTGGCAAAGCAGACGTCGCGAAATGACCGGCGGAGCTGCCCCGACATTGACGGGAGGCCGACCATTACGATGGCGGCAGTTGCCACAGCTGCCTTAAAGTATAAATACGGTGATACCGGTTAACTCAAGTAAAGAAGCAGAACTGTACGACCAACTTGCCGATGCACTGGGTTCTGAAGCCGGCAATTCTTGGCGCCCTCGCTGAAAGGAAATGATGGCCCGCCGCTTTCGGGACAAGTTGCAAAAGGGGGAGCTCCTAATGCAATTTAGTTCTTTGTTGAGGCCCTGCCTGTGTAGATAAGCGGCCTTCTCCGCCATGGCGCCCATAGTGCCTTCGAGGAAACGTCCATGGGTAAATTTAGCCGGTTTGTGTACGGCATAAAGTTGTGTGGAAATCGGGTTTGTACGCAGCGCAGTAAGCATTGATTGTCTCATTTTAGCAGGTTGTCTCACGATGGGTAACCGACGAGTAGTTTTGAAGATGTGCTTGTCACTATACCACACCGATTATATTTAAACCATGCTCCAGTTCGGGGTAGGGAGGGTGGTTGCATAAGCGCGCTGCAAATCCCCAGGGAGGTGATAAGAGGGGAGTGACAGCCCGATGCAAACGAAACCAGCTCCATCGAAGTTACTTTGAGAAGAACACTAGGCCTCCTATCCTGATCGATCACAAAGATTACAATGCAAGGCTGGAGTAGCCTAACTCTTGCGAGACTCTAAGCCATGCCGATACCCCATGTTGCCGTTGTGCAGACTCTTGTTCCTGAAGCACGAAAAAACAATAAAAGGTGCGGGTCCACAGAGGCCGAACTGACGACACACGCAGTTACGAAACGGGTATTACCCTACTGGAGAGATAAGTTAGCTGTCCATGCCCTCTTCCTCCCCTCCATGCCCCTGTGCTTGGAGCTATTCTGTCCTTCTCTGATTTCGTTAAGCCACACAAAACTGGTCGTAATCATAAAAGTATAACCAGCACGGTTACTACTAGCAATGGTTAGTACAGCGAACGGCCGAGATACAACCAGGAATGTACGCGGGTGATACATGCACAACCTTCGCGATACGCCGTACACTTGTGGCCGTTTTCTATGAGACAAAAAATCCCAGAAAATCGCCCTAAGGTTCCCCCACGTATAGTGTCAAATGATCACGTAGGTCTGCGTTGCTACAACGATTTTTCAAAAGAAATATATCAAAGGATGTGGCCTACATTCGTTGCTTTTATGCGACAATTTCAATTCCCAGCCTGAGGGGGGACAGTCGGGCTAGTTGGTGATGTAACATAATGGAGAAACAGCGCAGTCTAACAAAGACAAAAATGGTGATCAAACAAGAAGTGCGCTGACCTACGTCAATGTGTCATGTCCAGCATACGTCACTATTGATTCGCGGCCTACGCTCATCCATCCAAACAAGTAAAGTATTATTCTTGCATTCTATCGCACGTGTTGTATGTGCCATGCGTCTGGAGTAGTGTCGGTGTTCCAGAAGCTTCGCATATACAACACCTTACAATAGTAGACACATTAGAACTGCTGTCCGCCCCCACCCCCCTTTTTGAAAAAAGTTAAAGTTTAGCACGCCGTAGTGGAGGGCTGCGGATTAATGTTGGCCGCCAGTGGACCTGTAACGTGTGCCTAATTCTCGACAGGCTGGTCTGATTTCCCCTCCATCCAAGAAGCCTCGAACCCGCGTGCTTGGGCTCAGCAGCACAACGCCTCAGCCACTGAGCCCCCACGGCGGGTACAACTGAGGATGTCCTCAGTTGTAACTTGTCAGGAAACACATGTGAGCGATGGTTTCGTATTATCGCTCAAGAAAGACGCAGGAAACCAGTTACATACCCAGAACTTTCAAGCAGGTAGAACTACTTTGTTGTTAAGAACCCGGCTTGGCCGCTCATGCGCTGTGATACCAGTGACGGACGCATGGCGAGCAACACTAAATTCCCTTTTTAATAAGCTATGACTGCTGATGATGATGTTTGGATTTAATGGCGCAAGGTCAGCTAAAGGCAAAGAGCGCCAAACGAAAGTCATTTCATGAGATTGACCTGAAAGTAAAAGTAAATCATTTCAGTAAAAATAACCAAAGACACAATGTAATGAAGATGACTGGTGTAAAGGGCCAGGTTGTCAAGATGCATGATAAGAAATGAGATGTAAAAATTTTACCTCGGTAAGAAACTCAAAAACGCGTGCGATTGAAAATATGGGCTCGTCTCCTCAGAAGTATGACGGGTGTTGTGGAATATGTCGTGTGTATAGTTGTGGGAAGGGTTTGCGTCGTGTTGTGTCAAGTGCTTTGCATTGAATCAGTATGTGGATTACGGATAGGCCCTCTCCACACCCGCTGCACATGGGTCTTGGAGATCCGGTGAAGCTATGACTGCTGTCGTTGGTAAACCTTCACCGACCTATGGTTCTTCAGCGCATTGAATCACAGCTGCGGCTTGGCCAGTTTCTCGGATGTCACAAGCCGTGAAGAGGGTCAGATGCTAAAAGCCTCCGCGCTTAAGAGGAGAGAAGGCTCTGTAGTGAATAGGCAGATAGTGTTGCCGGGATCTACAAGAGCCTACATCCTTCTCTGCTGAGGATAGGGGATGTAGAAAAAAATGGCCCTAGAAAGAGGTGGGCAGGAAGGAAAGAGTAATAACTGCCTTGGCTTGGCGTGCTCAACGGAATATTTTTTATATTGCGTCACAGAATTCACAATTTTGAAATGTGGCCAATGTCCTGCAAACAGAAAAGCCCACGTTTCACGGGCTGACGCTGCTTCGAGGGGCTAGTCCGTGGTCGCAGAAAAGTTTTCAGGTTTACCGGCCTTCCTGCTAGGCGTTTGATATATTAAAAAAATATGATCTTGGTGTCATGTAGGCCATATATTTTAATAAAGGGCCCAGGTAGACAAAAGCATGCCTTGGTTTAGTAATTTAAAGCGGCTTCTCGTAACACGCCTACATTTGTTCCGGCAACGGAACGCCTTTCTTACCCTAAAAACCTCAAGTTATGTAACTCACGTATCATAGTTATTTACGACGTATCAAAGATAATCTTCTCGCGTGGTACAATATGATACAATATTATACAATACTTTGAATAGGACAACGAAGCCGTATTTAGCCGCTTATAATATTCAACATGATCTCAATCAATGGAGTGATCACGGTTTCATTACCAACATAACATTGTATATTCTGCGCAGAGCTATCACACTTCTAATTAGTCATTAGTGACAGCTCGGAAATCTAATTGAGTGGTTTTCTTACACGAGTGCATGCCTTTGTAGCTCTAAAAATGCTAACGATTGCGTCATCTGCTTGGCCACTTGCTTTCATTTTTTATGAGATATTTTTACTCCTGTAGCACATCATTTCAGGCAACCACTACCGGGCAATCAACCTCGCGACAAGGAAATTAAGCAACGTTGTATGTAGCAGCCCGGAATGTCGGCTGCTGAAGTAGGCGAGAAAGCGGACTTAGAGCTGGATTGCAGTTTCAAGACAAAACTGTTTACGTTCAAAAGATGCATACTCCAAGCAGCTTCCCCTGGCGAGGGAAAGAAGGGGAACCCCCGCGTCCTTCAAAAGAGAGAGGGAAAAAGCCCCCCAAGCGAGCAGACGGCAACGGCGCCAGGCCTAATGCCAGGAGTCGGCCGGACAACAAGTCAAGCTTTTTCCCGAAAGGTGACCCTTGAAGGAGACGGGGGACTGACCCCCGTAGTAAGCAAGCGCCGGCGTCACCAATACGCGTCTGCAACAAAGGCGCACTGTCGTCAAGCCGGCGGCAGACCGGAGAGAAAGGAATGCGCCGGTGTGCCGAGCGGCTTCGCTTCAGAGGCTCCCCCCCTAGATTGCTGAGCTTTTAAAGCAAGGCAGCAGTTACCAGCTGAATGGCGAAAGGTCAGAGTCCACTGGTTATCACTGGAAACGTTCGTGAGAGGCTGCATGAAGAGAAACTTAATATGAGCAGGCTTGGCGCTGTCGACGGCGACCATGTCTCGTTTGCCCTGCACATCGATTGTGATGGTCTTGCTATCACGTCCCAGAACTTTGAAAGGGCTGTCGTACTGTGGAGTGAGGTGCTGCTTCGTTGCGTCGTGTCGCACGAATACATGCGTAGCTGAGTGCATGTCGGGAAAAGTGAAAACCTTTCTGTTGCGGGCGATGCGGGCTGCTGTTGGCAAGAGTTGCGCAAGCCATGGGCACAGCTTCTCGATGTGGTTGGAGGCTGCGGGCCCCGGGCGGAAAGTGTCTGGTCGGATAAGAACTCTCCCGGGAGGCGCACTGTTGGGCCGTACGCCATTTCCGCTGCGCCGAAGCCGCGGTCTTTCTTCCCCGTTGAGCATAGGCCAAGAAGAACGAGCGGGAGCTTTTCCACCCAGTGCTGGCGATCGAGTTTCGCTGTAAGGGCAGCTTTGAGTTGCCTGTGAAGTGCTCCACCATTCCGTTGCTGGCGGGGTGGTAGGCGGTTGTATGCTGCAGCCTCCTGCCGAGTCCTGCCGAGAAGCGTCGAAAGGGGGGAAAAGAGGTTGCTCTGGAATTGCCGTCCCCGATCAGTTTTTATGCGGGCGGGGCAGCAAGGGCGGGGCACCCATGTCTGAATAAAAGCCTGCGCTACGGTCTCAGCTGATATGTCCGCAGTTGGTATAGCTTCGGGCCATCGGCTGTTTCTGTCGATGCATGTGAGCAGGTACCTGAAACCTTGGCAGGGCGGTAGCGGTCCCACCAGGTCGAGGTGAATGTGGTCAAGCCGCGACTCAGGAGTCCGAAATTCCTGTAGTGCAGCCCGAGTGTGGCGAGTCAGCTTCACTTGCTGACACTTTTCACATGTCCGAGCCCAACGTCACACGTCCGAGTTGACGCCGTGCCAAACGAAGCGTTCTGTTATCAGCCGCTGGGTGGCACGGACACCTGGGTGGCTGATGGAGCAGAAAGTGTTGAATACCACTCGGCGAAAATTCAGTGGGACGAAAGGTCGTTGGGTTGCCTGGGAGGTATCGCAGGTTATCGTGCCCTGGACGTAGGGAAGTGCAACCCCCGAAAGCACGAATGAGAATCCCCCACCTTTCAGTCACGTCAACTCAATGTCCTCCCGCTGAGCTGCGGCCATCGCCTGGAAGTCCAGAACTTTTGTGCCGGAAGCGTTGACGCGAGACAAGGCGTCAGCTGCTTCTTTTGCGTCCCCCAGGAATGCGGCGGATGTCTGTAGAAAACTCAGAGATGAATGAGAGCTGACGAATCGAACTGTTGTTTACGTCATTACGTCATTACATAACCTAATTAAATGGTGCTTGTTTTTTAAATTACAATACATAAATACCGTAATCTATTTCATCCTTTTAGGGTACTTTAGTGCTCACAGGGGCTGCCTCAAAACTTGAGTACTTCTTAAAATGCCTCCCTACATATGACAGGTTAATCAACTTGCCCCGTGGTTGCGCCTGTTTGCCCCAGGAGAGGGGGACAAACGCGGACCGACTTTTAATGCATGGTGCTTATGGGGAGTTCCGCAACCGGTGTATAGTTAGTTACTCTGACAGCCGCTGCATATTGCAGGTTTGCATAATTTTAGCTGCCTTATAAACGTGCACGATTTATTCACTTCACCGGCAATGTCCAGAGAAGCTTGTCTCACTGTTACATGACAACTGTGGCTGCACTTAGCGAGGGCAATGAACCGTGTCATCGTTCACAGCGTTTCCTCACTGCCATCAACGCATTAATATTGCGCCCGGCATTCATATATTATTAGCACTACGCCACAGTTATGCGTACTCGTCAGGATATTTTTGTTTTCAATGAGCTGTTTCCCCGGTGACGATAGGTCTACTTCATTATTCAGTGCTTCACTCAGGCTTCGTAAAAAATGAACAAGAGCTCAGCCGGAGGCACCGGAATAAAAAGAAACACAGCAAAAGATCCTGCCTTCAGAAAAGTGTAGTTTTCCTTTATGTAAATCGTTCGATTGCGTTCCCGTACGGTAGCGAATGTGGATCAAAGCACGAATCGACGAAGACCATGCCTGGATCATAATAATTGGGTCCCTGCGGGGAGTGCGACAAAATTAATGACATTTTTCGGAGTGGCGACTAGTTTGGGGATGGACGTATCCCCTCTTTCACAGGCACTGGTTCTGGATTTTTATTTCATTACGAAAGTAACTTGGCAGGTTACAGCGACATATTCGGCCGTGCCTTAGCCCGTGACTTGTTAATTAATCAAACCCTGTAATACTGCAGCTCACAGCCACCACATAGGCATGGCGCGTCGGTGTATTCATGAATGAACAACGGAACAGCGAGTCCTTGTCCAGGCATGTTTTGGATCCCCCGATTTCTAAGTTACCATGCTTGTGTTCGAGACTCGAGCGCTTAACCATAGCGAACGTAACGATAAGCTCACACCCGGGGGCGTTTCTGCGTTTCGTATACACCCCGAATTAAACATACACTGCCGGACAACGAGGCTCCGACCAGGTAGTAGCGAGCATTTTAGCCACTGTGCTATCTTAGGGGATGAGACAACATTGCAATCTGTGCATTCAAAATATACACGAGCAAGACAAGGACGCCTGCACCACGAATCCCACTTTCAGGAGTCATGTTCACGTGTTATAAATGCTTTGTGGACTCAAAGAGAAAACCCGTTTGTAAGGAAAGATGCTTCACACGTTCGCCGCATAGAAAACTGCTATATATAAGAGATCGTAAGACATGGATTCTTGAGTATCAGGCTGCTTATATTGCCACTAAAAAGTGTCTTCGCAAAAATTTATTTGTGTTTATAGTGAAGCCAAATTTAAAAAAAGATTCGCTGCATACCATTTTAGGTTGATTTATTGATTTATTGATTGCAGATAGAATATGAAGTTTAACGCATCGACGCAACGCAGGCGATGAGGCGCGCCGTAGTGGAGGGCTCCGGGACAGTTTTGACCACCTGTTACTTTAACGAACTAAAAAAGGCGCATTAAAAATACATCGAGGGCCCTATCAACAAATTGAACGCGCGCAAATATACTTTCCAAGGTAAGCTAGCTATTTCAGGCTGTTATCTTGGACTAATGCGAACTCAGATGGACATTGATGGGCGGGAAGAATGGGGTATTTTTGTAAGCTTTTGTCTAGCCTACACTAAATAAAAGATCTGTGAATGTTTGATGCAGTTAATAATTGAATTAAGGGTCATATCAGTCATTAGCAAACTCCAGGCAGTAAAACGTAACGCAGGAGCCCCGAAAATAAAACTAGATGAAGCATTATTGATGTATTAATTTGTCTTTTTGCAATACTTACGCTGGCGTCACACTCGCGAGACATCTTTAGATGATGGCCATGTAGGGGGGGTTTGAGTAGTGTGCGCATTTTTCTATTACTTCGTCGACCACATGAATGTGATCCATTATTAGTACCCTTTCCTACAGCTAGCCTGCTCTCTGGGTTGTCGGGAATCTAGGCTGTCACTTTATTGTTCGCTATTGCCTTGGTAAACAGCTTGTATACGACTGAGAGTAGGCCGAATGGTCTGAAATTCTGAAAGAATTTATTATCTCCATTCTTGTGGAACAAAATTATATTGGAGTTTTTCCAGGCTATGGGCATTTTTAGGGTACCTATATCCCCTGAAATTACTGTAGCAAGTGTTTCTAGTACAATAAATTCTTCCGCATTTAATAGATCTATGGTCCCGCCATCGTCACCAGCAGCTTTTCCTCTTTTCCTGCCAATGCAATCCTGCTTTACTTGCTCTTTAGCTACTAGCAGAACATGTTAAGCTGAGTGTGTACGCTCAGCAGTTTTTTGTATTTTAGCGTTGTTCGCGTAGACCCTAGTGTAGAATCGTTTTGCTACTTTCCTTATCTCCTCCACGCTGTGCGTACTGTTACCCTGGTCGTCTCTGTGTGCGTACACTCATCTTTGCCGATAGCTAACTTCCTCTTAGTTTCTTTTGTTTCCTGCTATTTTCAGCGCTTTCTCGATCACTGTGATAATGCACGCTTGTCGTCTGTTTTACTTTTGTTAATCAATTTCGACAGCTCTGATAATTCAATTTGATAGTGCGTACTCAACGATTTTATGATTTAAAGTTTCCTTATAAGTTCCTTCGTTTTCAGAGTTAGATTTGTAGGTCGTTTCCTACATGCTATTTTCCCCACCCCTGTTGCTTAGTCTGTGATTGCCTTTAGGTGTTCATTTACCCTGTGGATACTATTCTCGTTCCCCCCGGTTAAAAGCGCGGATTTCTTTTAAAGGGTTACTTTAAAGACCTGCGTCCTGGCTCTGACTGACGCCATGCCGTGTTTCTTACTTTCCACGAGGCCTCTTGTCTCGCTTTGGATTTAGAGCCTTACTTTGCCCCTAACGATTTTCTGAGATCCCTTGGATGCTGTATGTGTATCTGTATCCCCATTAAACCTGCGCGGAAATATCAACGTCGACCGGAATTTTTCGCAGAGGAAGTGTGGTTACAGGAAACGGCTATAACACTCCTTTTTTCGAAACAATGCCGACAATCATTTGCCTGACAAGTAGACGTCAAGACGACGAGTTTAATTTCGCCGAGTTTCATTTACCCGTCAAAATTAGTTACATTGCATTGAAGATGTTAACGTTACAGAATTCCCTTCGGCTGTTATAATGTGTTCGTTATAATGTGTCCGGCATCCCTTGCCCACGTCTGTGAAGCCAAGCATAGCGACTTAGGGAGATTGGCCAAGGTTTCGGCGACTGACTACCCAAAAGTTAAAAAAAAAAACTGCCGAGCGCTCGTGTGTGCGTGCTTCGCGGCGACTGCTCAGCGTCCTCGGCACACGTTTGTAAAGCGGAGGATTCCCACTTGGAGGGGGGGGGGGGATTGGCCGAGATTGGCCACAAAAAAAAACTCCAGCGTTGGCCGTAATAGTGCAACACTTGCTCCGAACGAGAAAGGCTCCAGTGTTCGCCGTAATCGTGGCACCACTTGCTCGGAACGAGAAAGACGCGTCATAGCGCACGCCCCTTCAAGGTGATGCCCAATTCTTATTGATTCAAAAAATTTGAAAGAAGCTCACACTTATGGCAACACTTATGGAATAAAGGTGATTACTGCAGCAAAAATGAAGCAAATGGTCTGCAATCGTGTAGTTTAACCTTCGTGATGGTCGTGAAGGTTGCGTACAGCTTTGCTACCTTCAAGTCTTACGCGTTAGTGTGATCTAACTACATTTTTTTGTTTTTGCACCTCTGGACTTGATTTGCGTGCTTCCTTCGTAGGAACCCATAGAAGAGACAAATGTCAGCACAATTGCCTGTCTGCATAAATGTGAGGTGGCGAAAACATCTTCGTATGCCTGCAGGCAAAGACCACCTCTGTTTAGTAGAAGCATTCTTGAGTGTCCTACTTTCGTTTAGACGACATAGATGAGACCGCCGATAGTAAAGCAACTACGAACCAAGAGATGTTGGCACCATAGGAAGGCACGAGCGCTGCTATCATGGTCAATGGTGTCGACCAGAGTAGCGTCAGCATAATTTTGTTTGCCCCCTCCCTCCTCCTCCTCGCCATCCGAGCAACGACACGCCGACGCGGCTCAATTTGTGCTCTGCGCTGTCATTCGCAGGCGTCTTCCGTGTGGTGTGTGGACCATTGGTTTCCCGGTATAGACGGACATCTCTGTCCTTTATTCTTCGCAACAACCGGCCCTTATTCCATTGGTGTGCGCTGAGAGATGATGCTCCCTTTCTGGATCTACGCTGGCAGGCCATGCGTATATAACTTCGCCAGGGACAGTAACGTTATAGTGTTCATAGATTTCCTCCAGTGACAATCCGGAATACAATGCGGCCAAGAGAAAGAAAAGCGTAGGACGTAAACATTTCTCCTCCAGTTATGCCGCAGGTGAGGTGCCAAAGTCAGCAAAATCACGCGTGGTTAGAACATATTGCCCCTTCAACAGAACCTGCCATACTGCAAGACTGTGTCATCCTCGGCGATCTCAAGTTTGCTTTTGGAGCCTATAGAAAGCTGAGTGGTCAAAAAAATTTATAGGCGAAACAATTTCGGATACTTAAACAAGAAATAGTAATGCGATAAAGAGTGCCAACGACATAGTTGGCTCCTAGTTCTGCGCGAATTGGCCGGAAACAAGCTAGCATAAACAAAAACAGCCCACTTTTGTCTCCGTGGTGTCATGAGAGGATGACGTTTTAATCCTTTCTCCTTTTCACAGTGCGGCTGGTCTTGGCGGGAATGAGTTCAGCGTTCCTTTAGGAAGAGATCATGGGCAGTGCATGGCCATTCGTGAGAAGTTAGCACGACAAAAAGGCCTTCAAGATAAGGTGCGGGTAATATCAGACAGAAGGGTAAAGCGCGAATAGCTAACGGAACCATCCGAGTCATTGTGCAGCCGCGAAGGTGGGCAATCACGTTCACATGCCTTATCCTGCAACTGCTTCCCCTGTTCCCCCCTAGGCAGCACCACGGCACTTTTCCGCCTGCGCTCCGGCGTTCTCTTTCTGTACTGCCCATGACTATACTTTAATGCAGGAGGCTAGATTGGACTAGGTTTACACTGGCTGATATTCTTGAAATGTCTCCTGAGGCATTGTCTTTTTTTTTCTGTTCACATTAACTGCTGCTATCTTCGTTTAGTTCTGTAAGTATGTATAGGTTTTTATGTTTTCCATTCAAAACTTATGGTGCACTTTTGTTTTGAGTTTTGGTAGAAGTCCTTCATATAATGTAAGTGTTCCTAAGCATACCTTTTTCAACAGCAGGGCTGCTGTTACTGGCCGTAAATTCGACGTTGCAGGAAAAATACCGAGAAAATGCCAAGCGTTTGTCAGCGCGTACCTCGGGGTGACTGCCGAGCGTCCCCGCCACGCGCAGGGGCTTTAGATCAAAAACTGGCAAAAACCTCGAGCAGCAAGAAAATGCCGAGCACTCGTGTGAGCGCGCATTGCGGAGACCGCCGAGTCCGGGGTTCGCGCTATGGCTTTAGCAAAATGCCGCGTCTAGAGTGCCGTCCAACGGTATTATAAGCATTCTACTATATCGACGTCCACCGGCCTTTTATAACAAAATTGCCGCGTCTGGCAGTACATCGCTCTAGATAACGTAAAGCTAGGCAACCTAACCTAAACATAACATAAGATAACCTAATGCCCACAAAGAAATCATTTAAAACACCGAAACTAACCTAAGGCATAAAAACTACACTTCAAATCAATAATGAAAAAAAAAAAAAAACCGAAGCAAGAGCCGGTCTCGAACCAATGACTTTGGGATCAAGAAGCTAAGACGGATCCTCTCCACCACAACGACAGAATCTTCCGCCACTGCTAGCCTAATGTTAAATATTCGAATGTCGTCGGACGGCACTCTAGCCATGCCTGCAACGATCAGCTAGAGTGCCGTCGGACGGCACTCTTGACACTGCGTTAGCAAAAAAAAATCGGGGAAGCTTCCACTTACCAGCAAGACTTGAACGGCGAACCGGTTGTAGGTGGGAATGTCCGGACACATAGTTAAGTGTCAGCATCATTGTTGATTTGCATAGTTGCGGGGCTAGATATCGTCGTCATATGCATCGAAGAGCGGGTCTTCTCCGTCGTGGCAGGTGCTGGATGCAAAGTCATCCTCAGCATTGTAGATTTCCAGCGTTGTTCGTCATCGACTCGAGGCAGTGGTGGCGGGATCTGGAAGTTGTCTCGGAAGAGTGGCACACTCGTAGCCATGTCACCAATTATCCGTTAATTGCGATGCGCTTTATTAGGGACAGCTTGCAGTAGGAAAGCCGTCGTTCGATTGTCAGTTTCACTGAATAATAAACGTTTTTATCTAAACAAATCGATAACGTTGCCGTTTGGTCTAATGCTATTACTCACATCACTAATTCGGCAGACAAAATGCACACTAAGAGGTAATTCAAAATGAAGTTTTTACTTGCGATAATGATATTGCCCACTAGTCAATTTAGATTGCAGGAATGAGCGCAAAAAGAAAATTTTTAGAAGGGGTATGGAAACTGACGATGACCACATTTATTTCTTCTCTAAAGACGCCGTTCACAAGCCCAACTTAGTGGAATAAATATGCATTAAGGCGTTATTATAAGCAAGCGCTATAGAAATCGCCGATTAACTGGATTTCAAAGGGGCTACTAAAACGTAAGCTTAGTCGGCGTGAGCACGATTCTCTGGTTCCCATTCGTCCTGTGATCGCCTTAAATTTTGCAGAATATTCTTTTGTATAAGTATTCAGGAATAAACATTCGGCAAATCTAACTATGATGCGCTTGATTTCCGTCCTCAGAAGTTTTTTACTCGGCTTTGACTATTACCACTGTGCTCGCTATGCTGTAATTTGTAAAGCATTTGTGGCTAGCATAATATTAGTCAAACGTTTTAGAAGCGCTACAAAATATATATTATTAACTATATTGTGCACAGGATGTGTACGCGTCCTCTGACGCTATTTCTCAAAGGTAACGTCATTGGAATAATAAGCGCGAATTGAAGTTCCCAACTACAACATACAAAACGCCGTACGTCGCCAAATAACCAAACTTCTGCATTATTACGCGTCACACCCATTGATCGCTAGTAAATAGTTGAAAGAAAAATAATACGCAGGACCATGGTTCGAAATTGTTTTAAATGCGAATACTTTAGAGATAGATAATTCCTGCATTGACTTTGCTCCATCAAAATAAAACAAGCAGCTTAAACCAAGCGAGGCATTTGTCGGTACATTAGCGACAGTTCTCACCGAATAAATTTGGGTTCAGAAATATAGATTAGCGTTCACAATACAGAAGAACCAGGCACCTTTGCGTACACGACAGAATGAACGGAGTGGCAAATAATAATAGCAGATATGCGGGAGTGCGTACCTTACACCCTGGAGTATTGTTTCCGCGGCGTCAGGCGAACACCACCTCACCGACGCCATTTCAATGTGTTGGCTGTAATAAAAAATGGTAGGGACACTTCAGTGCTTACAGCTTCTTCGTGCTTTGAAAGCGACAGCGCGACAAACTACTGTGAGGGTACACGTACACACGTTGACACAGCATTCATGCTATTTTACAGTGCTTAATGCAATTGAGTCCAGCATAATCCAGTTTAATATATATTACCCCTACCGTAATCCCCACTTAAGGTCACCTTAGTCCTGCTTATTCTATCTTAATCCACTTCTACCTATTTTAGTTCATCGTAACCTACCTCAATCCGTTTAGATATTCTTAATCCACTTTTATGCTCCTAACGAATCATTACTCTCAATCACCAATCAGTCATAACGAAACTTGCTCATCAATTATTATCTGTTATGCATGGCTGCCATTCTTTGGCTCGAAATTGCCTTCCTTTGTTCGATTTAGTGTTTGCATCATTTGTGTCGACGCTTGGGGGATTTGAGGGCAACTTTGCAATAGGGCATATAAGGAGTTCGCCTTAAAACGGCCGCTCGTTCCCAGCTCAACGCACTTTACTGTGAACGGGTTAGGTACCCAAAGTGCGAAGATGACCATCGACTGCTGCCGCTGTGAAAAGATACGCATGGTAGTCAGTATTCATTTAGATGTACCCTCACCTTCGTCGCCGCCCGGGGCGTCTCAGTAAAATTGCAAAGAACTGTCGCCCGTTTAAGAAATGCGTTTCATGCTACTATATTTGGAAGAAATGTGTATAACGTAGTGGACAGAGCTTAGATATGTAGTAAACAGCAGTTGCACTCCCTATTAGCCAACGTCGGTGAGTGCAACCGCCCTCATTTTTCGGAGGAGTAATCTAATTTATCCGTAAATTAGCAGCCATTTGGGACAAATCACAGTTGGCATCGTCAAATTGTCAGACCGAACAGTTTGTTCTCTAGGATAGAAGAATGTCAATTTGAGTGGACCATTTTACATGAGATGCAAGGTTTTGGTTGCGCACTACGAGTGATTTATATTTAGCGGTGGTTCATTCACGAGAACCTCACGTGTCGCCGATTTGGTGCGTCATTGTTTGCGTGCTAAAACCACAGTGCTGGATCAATAGCACTGGCTAAGACTTTATAGCCATGTCGAGCTTTTTTTTTCAGCAACTCCCGTACACCCTGTGCGTGAGTGTTGCGTCGATCTCGTGAAAGAAAATAGAAAAGGGGCATCGGCACCGTTCAAGGCGTCTTTCTCCCGCTTGGGTAACCTCTGTCCGGCAGACATGCGCTTCGACGACGCTGCACGGCGGTTAAGCAGCTACCATCGTTGCCTCACTTCGACAAAGAAAATGTAAACAAGCGCAACAGGGGATAGACACAGAGCTTAGAGTGTCGCCGCAACTCCAGAATGGCAGGTTCAACCAGCGCGCAGTAATCTTGGAGATCGATCGCTAGGCCAAGTTTTTGTCTTCACCGAAGGTTGAGGCAACTGTTTTGTTGCATTCTGTTTTTGGTTTGACATTTTCACTTATACACGTTGAAAAAAAAGAGGTGACGGGTCCCTTCATTTTTTTTTGTTCTCTTCTGGCGATGTCTCTACGTCGCGGCTGTAGCGTATATTACCCAGGGCGGATATCGGCGCCAGTGGAAATTCGCTACAGCTACCGCTGATGGAGCACTTTCCACTTTCAAGCTTTGTTATTGACACTTTTTTTGAGCCTTCGCACGCAGGCTCGATGGTAGATAGATCGAGCGCTCAAGATCGTTGGCGGCACCCTTCGGAATTCGCCTTCGCACTTTATTACAAATTCAATAGGAGGCTTTCGAGCGCGGAAACAATAAACGGATTAATAACGAAGGTCATCGAGATAACGGTGGTTCTCCATCACTTTGGATCCGGAAGTAAGCCGTAGAAAGCACCTTTTTTGAACTGTTTCCGTTTCTCTTGATGCAATTTTGTTACAATCCACTGCAGCGCACTGCGTCGCCCCTCATCAGCGAAACAGTATCTCTGTGTCCAATAAGGCACTACGCCATCACAGAACCAAGAGTAAAAAACAATAAATAACTGCTTGGTTCAAACAACAAAGCAGTCCTGAAAAAAAAGTGAAGGCGGAGGGAAAGAAACGATGTGGTTGTCTCCTGTGCCTTAGACTCGCGGAAATTTTAGGTCTGTACTCTATACATTTGTACTCTTAGGTCTGTACTCTGTATGCATTTTAGTGGTGCCGTGAACGGATAGGACATTTTCCAATAATACTGATACCCTTAGCGGAGTGAGAAACGTCTGATCGCACATTGCTTTCCATTCTTAGCCACATCCATCCTAGTGTTGGAAACAATATCAATAGCAGGGCACATTCAGGTTTCTGCTCTTGGACAAGAAATTCTTTCTGAAGCATTTATCAGTATCCAATTCCCCCAGCGGCCGCCCTTTCCCAGAGCCCTCAGGTCTGGAATCCCGGCAGGCACGTGAGTGCTTATACCCGCATGCACTGCCTGTGTTCCTCTTGCCCTGTACCGGCTTCAGTAAGTCTTTCTTCAGCATATCTGCATTTCAGCATGTCTGCATACGTGCATTTCAATCCTGCATTTCAAGGCGTTTCATTGGTTGATTTGATTATGGGGTTTGACGCACTGAAGGTACACAGGCGATGAGGCGCGCCTTACTTAATATAGCGGTATAGCTCCTGATAAATTTTGACCACCCGGGGATCTTTAACGTGCGCCGAAATCTGGAACACACGGGCGTTTTTGCTTTTCGCCTCCATCAGAAAAGATACCACCGCGGCCGGCAAGCGAACCTGCGTCCTTGGGGTCAGCACCCCAACGCCTTAGCTAGAAGACGAACCCAGGCGACTCTACCTGCGTAGCCGCCGAACGAATATGTCTTTCCAAGGCCCGTTCTGTAGGCGACCTTCGTAGAATGTCACGGTGAGGTGGTTCCGCTGTTTCGTTGGTGTGGCTGAGAGCCTCCAAGCACCCACATTGCTGCACGCAGATTGTGAAAAAGTTCAATGCAAAGCAGGCTCATCCTGGCAAGAAACGCACAACAGCGCTGTCCTCCCTTTCGCCTTACTGCTCCCGCCTTTACACACCGGGTGGACCTCCGCTTTTTCAACTGCACCTTCCCCGCACAGAGCGCAGATCTTCATCAGTACATCGCCTTAGCGTGGAACTGGATGGACGATTTGGAAACCTACCAAACGTAGACGACCTCTAACTCTTACAGCCAAAACGTTTGGGGCTTTGTCCATGCTGCCTGGCTAGCCGGCTTAGTTGAACCCGCTCCTTTAAGCTTTCCCTCCCCTATGTTGCGCAATCAAGTAAGGCGTGTAAATACCGGATGTTAAAAATTAATCTTTGTGGTTTTCTTAAAATTACGCCCTGGGAAGCCCGCGAAGAGCATCTGTGCAAATAAGTTAAGTGCCCCGGGGGACACAAACTGGGACGATAATTGTCGCTGTCAGCAGCCTAATTAAATAGTGTTGAATATTAACTTTTGGTGACTGCAGTAAGTTAGTGTGTTTGTATCGAAGTTAGAGGAAGTCGTGTTTCTACACAGGATCAGTTGGAAGAATTCTTCTAGCGTGTCTGCGCTCGGTGATATCCGACACCAAATTTTAATTGTTCCCATAAGGGGGCAAGGAGCTGGTATGTGATTTTGCTGCCTCTCGGTCAGAACCTTCGACCCATTCCAGACTCTTGCACCCGGGTGCCCATGTAATTTGACCTTCCTTCACTGTGGATGTCAGTATATGCCGGAAGCGATTTGGTATTTCGTCTGTAATGATGTTTATAATGATTTATTGAGAGTCTGTAATGAGGTTGGGACTTCTTCAGAGTTTCAGTAATTGCATTGTCGAGATAATGGCTTGAATTTCTTATTCGTCTGATTATTCTAATTTTGTGTGTGTAGGGGGGGGGGGGGGGCGGGGTTGATGCAGTCACAGATTGTCATTGCAGTCCATGGCGACGAGTAATGCTTTAGCACTCTAGTACATTCCGGCGTCGGTGAGTGCTGTGTTTGCTTGACTATGGTACTAAAATCGAAAGAAATTGATCCTGTCTGTTCGTCTGACCTATTGTAGATTTAGAAACAATAATTTCAGTAGGGGAATGTTTTTACAAGGAGTAGCTGGAGTGGTCACAAGTCCATCATGGTGTCTATTTTCTTTTCTGGAGGGGGGCCGCCGTGGGCGTATCCTTTAGGCGATATCCATACCTGACATTTTTCACGCCAGTTCCCTTAGGGCAAGGTGAGTGGCTTTCCTCACGCATTGAAAGGATTTTTAAAGATTGTGAGAACAGCTACGGTCATGGCGAGGTTGCTTGCGTGAGTGTTCTCTGGGATGACATCCTAAAATATTTTTCGCGCTATTCTTTCACTTGACCGCGTGTTGCACCAAACATTTTGCAGCACAGACAGCGCCCCGGAAAATTGTAAAATAAAATTAAAAATTCGTGTATACAAGCAATATATAGAGTGGAACCTCGTTAAACCGAACCCGCATCGGCCTAGTTTCTTTTTATACGTAGTTAAGGCGAAACGCCGAGTCGGTTTCCCTTTAGCTTAATGCACTCGGATAAACCATAGTGCCGATTTGTACTTACTTTCTTCGCGTCCCCGTCACGAACGATTTAACAAGGTTTCACTCAATTGGGGTTTCTTTTTTTTTCTGGGCTCAAAATCTAGACCTCCCTTTTTTCTGAGAGACTGGGGATAATACTCTCCACCTCTTTGTGATTAGAGGTTACAAGATTACAATGATTCCTGTAACCACTGTAATCTCGTTTTCATTAAACCACACTATCGAGGGATTGACCTGGGCACATGTTCACTTTGAGTATATAGTTGTGTTTACGCGTAATAAAAACAGTTGCGAGTTAGCGCCATCGTGCGTGTCTTCTCTGCTTTCGTCCTGTTTCAAGCGCTAATTAACGATGTATCAACACCAGCTAGCCCAACTGTAAATTTTACTGAACTAGTCAACTCTTTCTGTGATAGAAGCAACAGCCCTGTGCAGGTCGGAGAGACAAATTAACGTCCAGATTTGCACAAAGGAAGCATCGTAATGCCCGACTAATTGCGCATTGACGCTTAGCTAGAAGGCATAATAGACAAAGACCCATTGAATACCGTACTGATGCCTGCGTTCCAGTATTTTTAATGCGGTGGAATGTCAGTTTTTATAAACCAGATTTTACTAACGATGTTTTATTTGCCCTTTATTATCCATAGCATGTACTGTATTTGGTAGCTTGAAGTTAGTTAGAGAGTTCACAATCCAACATGGTTAAACGGAGGTTTTTGGGAGAAAATAGAGAGTTGAATATGTAATATAACCTGCCCTGCGGAGTCATAACGTATCACCAATAATCTTATTACGCAAACAAAAAAAAACAGCGCATCCAGATTACCATCCCGGAAATGACAGAAATGATCTGTGCTTTGGCCATGTGACCCAGGAGGGAACACGTGGCAAGAAGTGTACAGTAGGCTTCTCTTTCTATCACAATTTGCTGTAAGAGTTGCAAACCGTGACAGCCATTGATTCCCAACTGTGCGAAAGGCATAAATTATAAAAATTGGCACAGCTTGAAGTAGTTGTGCAAGGCTGGAGAAACAGTAGAGCTGGCAGCCTCCCTCCCTTCTTCGGACACGCGGCTGTTTGCACCTCACATGGATCTTTGAACTTGCCGCCGAAAGTTCTCCATGAGATAGCCTTCCAGGATCGTTTTTTTTTTTTCGTAGGCGTTCACATATCTCCCGATGTGGGCCGGATTTGATCTATCCCAAATGAACCCGCGGCAACCGGCTCCGTGAACTCCGGCGTGTGTGCTCCACACTTTAAGCGCGAACGCACATGAATTGGTGAGAAGAACAGTTCGCGAGAGATAACGGCATGAACGCAACATCATAGAAGCCGGTTTCATAACGCCAGGGACCTAAGCCAGATTCCGACAACGATGACCGTTTTTTAAAGACGATAGTCTTTCTTGGGCTACTTAAACCCAGAAATTTTAGTGTCTGTCTGTCTGTCTGTCTGTCTGTCTGTCTGTCTGTTTGTCTGTGTGTCTGTTACTCGATTCAGCCACCCGGCCAAAGTAAAATAGACATTGCGCAATATTATTATTTACTCACTGCCAAATGTAAACATCCAGCCTGGTTTTCCCCTGCTTTTGTTTCATGCGCCAGCGGTCGGTTATTAGTTTGCTGTTGCGCTCAATTCTGGGGTTATCTTGTCGCTTCTTGGTTTTGTTATTCTCTATTTCTAACCTCCCAAAACCAGGTGTGCATTTCTTTCCTGTCTCCCAAGTAGGCGGCCGTGTAACACCACATAAAGTGGTTTTTGCACGATATGGGCGTCTGAATTTGTTGTTAGGCTTATTGATTTATTCCGCCTAAAAAATAACCTATTCGGCTATAACATTGGTGAAAATTCCGAACTGTGCTCTTTTTCTTGCAGGTGTTTAGCACTGCCGCCAGCAGAACCCTTTTTTTCAATTGGCTGCGCATGATATTGTTCCCCGCCAGCGGTAACCCTGTAACCGCTCGGACCTTTGGTGTGGACCAGGGATTAGGTTGCCGGTTGCGTGGCGTAAAAATCCCGGGTTTGATTTCTGCGACCTTTCAAACCACGTTTCTTTCTTGAGGTGCGCCCTACCAACACCTGCTCGTGGACTCCCTGCCTCATCGCAAGTTTCCCTCAAACTTCTTGGCCTAGCATTTTCACCTTCTCCACTTCGCCGATGATGATAATTTTCTCGTAAAGCGCCACGGCGGCATTAAAAAGCTTAAACGTGTCTGCTGATAAAAGGGGGCTTTCACGTTACAAGCTTTGTTTTTATTTTTGTGGGCGAGGCCTTGCGTTCTTTGATGGTACGAAATTCTTGAGTTTACGAAAGTTCTCGAAGAAGCAATTTTTTTATGCCTTTAGAGAAAGTTGGCAGCACTGATATCGGTCTATAGCTTGTAAAGTCATTTTTGTCACCACTTTTAAATACCGCGCTGACTTTCGCTACCTGAAGCTTTTTGGAAAAATTCCAGAGGCGAAATAGATGTTACAACTATACGTTATAATGGGCATTATTATATCCAACACACATTTAACCGGTTGTAGCTGAAAACCATCGACATCTTTGCTGTTCGTGATTCGGAAAGTTTGGTAGGCTACAAAAACTTCTGCGTCAGCGGCAGGATGGAAGTGGAAACCTTGCAGCTATGTTCAGGAAGATAGGTGTTACTTCTTTTGCTATTGCTTAGTTGTGTCAAGGTAATAAGGTGTTTGTTAAACATATTGGCAAGAGTCACGTCTGGTACCACATCCCCATTTTGAATTAACTGTATGTCGTGGGACACTGAACGACCCAGCAAACTATTTATTTGTTTCCAGGCTTTGTCCAGACTAGGCAATGTGGTAGGGGATAACATATCACTTAGGCAGCGTTTTTAGAGTGGCGGATTGTTTCGTTTAGTTTGTTTCTACATTGTTTGAATCGTTGAAGATCTACTATATCTCTGCATTTCATGAATCTTGCAAAAAGGGCATATTTTTCTGGTATCATTTTTACACATTCCTTGTTACCCAAGGCTTCTGTGTTTTGCGACCTTTTTTAAACATTTTTTCATGAAAACATTCGCAGTAAATGGCTTCATATTTAGCGAAAAATATGTTGTAGGCACTTTCAGCGTCATTTGCGCGGGTAAACATCTTCCCACGTTTCATTCGCTACTAAGTTTCGGAAGCGGGACAGGTTACCTGGGTAATATTTCGACAGGGCATAGTATGTCTTTGCTTACGGTTTACGGGAGCTTTTTTTAGTACAAAATATATAGGTAAATGGTCTCTGATAGCACAGTTTATTGTTACTGCCAATGCATTATCGAGTTCAATATTTATTTAAAACAGATCAAGCTGCGACGAGTGTGAAGCTGTTATATGTGTGGGACAGTGAATTAAATTGCTCAAATTATTCGCATGCAATAAATTGAAGAATTCGGTTCTAACAGCAGAACGCCCGAGTAGGTGAACATTAAAGTCACCACCGAAGATAAGATCATATCTGTCTTGTAGATGCATACTCAGAAGAATGGTCTGAAAATTCAAGAAAGGGTGCACCATTACCCTGAGGTGGGCGGTATGCGACAGATATTAAGTACGCTTCGTGCTGTGTTGTGAGCGCTTCAAAATCATCCGTTATTAAATATAATTCCGGCACAATATTGGCAGGAAGGGCGTCACTCATGGAGATAAAAACACCACCGCCTCTCTTTCCTGATAGATTTAAAAAAGATGACTTATACACAGATATGGTAGCTGCATCAGTCTCATTCGTGTGCCACGGTTCAGTGTGAATGATAATGTCAAAGTTGCGTGTAAAGCTGAGCAATAGGTCAACCAAACTTCGCATTTGTTTCTAACTGATTGGGCATTAACGAGAAAAATTGTTAGCGAGGTGTTATTCAGGCTTATGTTTGAAAAGGGGCATGTGTCTGGAAGTTGCAAGGGTTCCGCTATGGTTAAATTTTTATACGCATTGTTTCCACGCTATCTTAGACACTTTTCGCCAGGTCTGGCTCGTTCACGAGGCGGATATTGTTTGAGGTATCTTCTTTCTTGGCAAAAATCTATGGTCCAGACACCAGGCATGCTTCCAACCAGCTTGCTTTTTTTGGGGCACTGTCATGCCCATGAGCCGTTTCATTGACGGGTGTCATTTCAATCAGCTGTTTTGAAGATGTTCATTGACGAACACTGTTGCTCTTTCAGTTAATCCACCCACCGCGGAGGCTCAGTGGCTAAGGCGTTGCGCTGCTGAGCACAAGGTCGTGGGTTTGATTCTCGGCTGCGGCGGCCGCTTTTCTGATGGAGGCGAAAAGCAAAAACGCCCGGGTGTGCGAGATATCGGCGCACGTTAAAGATCCCCAGGTGGTCAAAATTAATCTGTAGCCCTCCACTACGGCGCGCCCCATCGCCTGCGTTGCGTCGGCGCGTTAAACCCTATCATCAATGAATCATTCTTTCGGTCATTCCAATGTCAACTGTGCTGATACGAGCTTTTTGCAAGATCAGGTTGCGCTTGGATCGGTTTTAAGTTGTAGGACGATTTTAAGGATGGATGTGACAATTTTTGTGGTACACATTGGATGTTGGACACGTTGTGCATGTTGGACATATTTCCACATCCTCAAGTTTCATTGGTTCCGCAATTTCCTGTCCAATGTTTTCAACCAAGCTCTGGAGGTTTTCGTTTAAACTGTGTGGGACGCCCTCCTTTATTTCAGCGTTCCGGTTTCTAGTGTACTGTTCCAAAGCCACTATTCTTTCATCCGTCTCCCTTGCTTGTGTTATCAGTAGGTGCAACCTATCAGCGAGCGATTGGCTCGCTGCTTTCAACTCAGACTTTTCGTGTCTCAGATTCTTCATTTCGACTAGAACATCGTCATGCTTATAAGTTATCACTCATGAATTGCACGCTTTTCTTAAGCTCCTGCATGTCGCTATTCAGTTTTTCCCTTAATTCTTCAAATTCCTGATGAAAGGCATCTTTCATATCGTCACATATCTTCGAAAATTCACAAGCCGTCATGGGCGTTCCTTGGCGCGTTGACATAAGCACGTTTGTCAAAACAAACAAGCGTCAACACAGCCCCCAACACACCGTCAGCAGCAGTAGCAGCAGCAGTAGCAGCAATAAAGAAAAAAACTGTATATCTACCTGTTCATGAAGAAACATGAGGTGTAAGAGGCAAGCATCTAGGTGTTTGCCGCTACTGCTGCAGCCACCGGATGGTCTGATAGTTTTGTATCCTTCACAAACTACGCACATGCCTTTGGCTGCTCCCACTTCTGCTCTCACCACAACAATCAGCAATTTTGTACAGTCCATGGATAAAAGTAAAATGAGACAAATCATTTGAAAGGCCATGTCGAGTACCCCATTGCGCTATCCCAAAGTTATTTTGTTTTAGATTTAAAGCCCGTTCGTTCTCTCGGCTTTGTTTCTATTTCAGTTTTCGTTACCTTATAATTAAAATTTTAACATTTTTGGATTTTCGGGTTTCCCTGCTGGCTTTTACGTTCTCTCCTGCTGTAGTGTTCAGCCTTCCCCCAACCTTTTTTCTCGAGTTTCCACTCTCAAATTACTACTACGTATGGCACTCTACTCGACCGCTCAAATTATCAAGCTGGGTTGATGGGACCAATGGCCCCACTGAGAAATATCCACATACGCTATTTTCACGGTACCCTGGGAGCAGAAGCCAGAAATCAGATCATTTAAATTTCTTTAGACGTACGAACGGCGGGAATATATTGCTGATACTCATATATGCTAGTGCCGACACTATTTTCTGCTACACTTTCTATTTTTCTACAAGAAAATGAACGGGGATGCTCGACCGACGCAGTTCCGCGCCCGCCCAAGATTACGGAAGCGGCCGCCTGCAATTTATTCGCGCACCGACTGTTATTAGGCAAGTGTGAACGGAGCGCGGCGGCTGTCGACGCCATCGATCCTCCGACGGCGGTTGATATATGATTCCCATTTTATCGGGCAGCTGTGAACTGCGTTTGGGAGCCTGGCGACTTTTTCTAGACCCGGGAAAGCATAGCCAGCATCACTGAACACGCGAAAAACAAAGCACTCCTGGCTTTCATCGCGCGTGCGCTCACTCGAGTCAAGAGACCTCGCGGCAGCAGCGGCCGCAGTTGGACGTGACGGGAAATAAACGGCGGAGAAAAGCGCGCCCTACGCTCCCCAAGCAACGCGAGTCGTGAAAAATAAGGCAATCGGGATAAAAGAATAAGGCGGACAAACGACCGCGAAACGACGACGCAATCTTCTGAGGCGAGGAAGTAGCGCAGTTAGAAAAGGCGAGCGAAAGCGCCTAATGACGTTTATGGACCGCCGACGAGGCGTAGGCGGGCCCCGGGGTCTTGCCTACGAAAATTGGGACGGTGTCTAGAAAAAATAGGGAGTGGGGAACCGTAGCACAAATGGAAGAGCATGCAGCGAGAAAATGAGCATTTAGGTAGAAATGAAAAAGAGGACCCGTCGATAGACGGTAACAGCGCGGAGTGTTACGTATTGCCTTATTTGGCACTTGGAAGATCACACGTAACAGCGAGAAACTGTCGGAGTTGAGGGACCCCAAAGCTGGCTAGGGTGAAAGAAAGGGGGAGTGAGGGAGGGAAGTTGCGTTACTTTCTTTTTCAGCTCCGTCTTATCGCTGGTACTGTCTTACCGCGGGCGGTCCACATTAGGAATTGTGGTGGTTATATTTACTTTGTCATATCGCCGTGTGGCGGAAACGTGTATCGCTGGTACAGAGTGCCCCGCCTAATGGTTCCGCCCCTTCAGTGACCTTTCTTGAGCTACCTAAAGACAAAAAATTTGACCTGTCTGCCTGTCACTGGAACGAGCCAGAAACATTACTGGGGAGTTTGCTCACTAATGGGTCATGGATTCACAGTAAAACTGGTCAATAAGTGATTCATCACGGAAGACGAGTGTGCAGTTGGATCAGAAGGAGGGTATGCATGAAGTTAGCGGAATGGAAGAGGATGATAAGTAGTGGATTGAAAAGTGTACGGGATGGGGACAGGGGGAGATGGAGAACTGGCACAGGAATGGAAAAAATGAGGGGGAGTTTGATTTGAGTGGGGCAGTGTGAGGGGGAAGGGCAGAAGGAGATTGGACGATGGTTATGAAATTTGAGGAGAAAGAGAGAAGGAGAGAAAGGTGACTTGAGGGAAATAAGAAAGTGCAGGAAAAAGAGCAAAATAGATAGAAGAGAAAGCGAGGGGAGGGAAGAAAAGTCTGGTTGGAAGCGCATAAGATGAGGGTACGAGAGGACAGAATGGGAAAGTGTGGCGGGAATTGGGGGAGGGTGGGGGGGTTCGATTTCTGAAAGTGCCGCTAGCACCTATAGTGTCGCGAGCGACAGCAGGCCATGGAGTGAATCGCTTTTGTGCCGTAGATGCCCTACTTACGCGTTACTGTGAGCTTCCTTATAGCAACAATGCTAGAGAAAAGGTCGTCGCGGCCGCGAAGGAGAAGTAAATCGACTGCAATCGTAAATTTGAACTATCCTGTCATAATAATCGTAAAGTGTACATACAGCTTGGATACCTCCAAGTCTTACACATTTGTGTGAGCTTCCTTCATTTTTTTAGCAATATTGAAGCAGCTACTCAATTTGTGCGGCACATTCTTTTCAACGTAAACTCTTTTGAAGCGTAAAAAAAGAAGCTACCGTTACTTTTAGCTTTGCCGGAGCCTGTATTTTGCGATAATCTGTGTCGCGCTTTTAATCGGTGAAGCCGGCCTCGAGACGCTTGAAATATTCAATGGCCAAGCAAGGTCGATGTTGCCAATTTTTTTTGCTAAGGACGGACCAGACGACCTTCCCTCATGACGCTATAACTTCCCTGAACCATTTAAACAGGAAGATTTTCATAAGGCCATGTCGCGCACCTCGCATTTGTTTCACACCGGGGCCGAATTCTTCTAGCTTCTTTCGAAGTTGCTGTTTCTGACCGACAATAGCGTTGGGCATTGACACTGGCAAACTGAGCTCGCGTGCCCCGACCAAGCCCTTCCTCTTCGGGTTCTTGTTGAATTTGCGTACAATTTCCACTTTTATAATCTGAGTGCCTTGAACATCCTCGAAATTGTCACTAACCTGGCTGCACTACCATGCCGAACACAAAAATAGGAGCAGATAGGAACAGAACACAAAAATAGCCTCAAAACCGCAGCAGCACCACCGAAAACAGCAACAGAAGAGAAAGCGAACAAAGGACACGGAGGGATGCACGGAGCATGGCGAAAATTCGGGAACGGAAGTCGCGCCAGCCGAGAGCATTTCGCACCTGATTCCTTGATTATAATACGTTTCGTTAGATGGCGCGGTGCATCGCCTGACGTCTCATCATCATTAGACAGAGTGACCAGGCGCCTGACAGCGATGTTTTTGCCACAAAACCGGCACTGTCGCGGCCTCAGCATCTTGGCAACGTGCAGATTGTTGCTTGTTGTGATGTTGTTTGAGCTAGTATACTGAGGAATAAACGTAAGATTTGCAGACTGTCGGTCAAGATCCACCTTCGCGGGCATATTATCCAATTTTCTGCAAAAGTGAGTCCGTATTAAACCCACGAAGACGCATTATTTCCAGTGTAAGTTGCCTGGAATTAAAAGGAAATCGTATTAGGCCGGAAAACGTATTACGTCGAATCGTATCGCCGAGATTCCAGTGTATATTGAAACCGGTGGTATGTACGTTGATACCCGCCGTATAAAATCAAGAGAGAGAGAGAGAGAGAGACAGAGAGAGAGCGAGAGAGAGAATAAACATTTAATAGAGCTAACGGTGGTGGTTGAGTTGTCACTCGGCAGGGTGGGTTCGCCTTAGTCCAGGTGTCCTTGGGCCTTGGCTACAGCCCTGGTACGGGTGACCAGAAAGATCTGGTCAGTGTGACGGGAGCTGGCCAGCACGCCCTCCCACTGCTCTGGGGAAGGTTTGGGATTTGGGGTAAGCGATGGGGTGTTTTGACAGGCCCACACTACGTGGTAGGCAGTATTAAGAGAGGGGCAGAAGGGACAGGGAGGGTGTATTGGGTAGGGGAGATAGCGTGGAGGATGGGTGCGTTGTAATATGTGTTTGTAATTGACGCTAGATGACTGCTTCCTCCTTGGTTAGTTGATGGTGAGGTTGAGGCGAAATGAGGCGAAGGTATAGATAATGGTGCAGGATGTCATGGTAGCGTAATGGAACAGCGGGAGGTGGAGGAGGCTGAACCGTGGGTGCTGTTCCTGAGGGAAATGCCGGGTGTGGAAGGGCGCGGGCAGCGGCGTGAGCCGCCTCATTTCCCTCGAGGAACGAGTGGTCAGCGGTCCAGACGATGTACAGCTTGGGGAGGGGATTGATCGATTCGAGTATCCTTTTCGAATTAGTATGCCGACTTTCTCCCGTTTTTTGCGTTTGAGGGCGATGTATGGGGTGGAATATGTTATGCGACTGATTAAAAGTGCTTGAATTAGTCGTATTTTATCGCCTTTTTGAGGCCCTAACGTTGGTTTGTGATGCGTTTGCTGAGATGGGTGAGTTGGGTGACAGTGGCTTGAAGCTGGGGAAGAACTGCAGCGCCAGAGCCATCTTGATGCAATTGGAGTCAGAGTATACGAAGGGTGTGTAATTTAAGAAAATTAGGAGGTGGGATCAAATTCTAGGAGTACTAAATGCATGGTATAGTGTACCACGCGAGTCGGTCCTAGTTTGTGAAGTAAGAACAATTGGTTTCGACACAAACAAGTGTTCATACTAACAGATAACATTTAACGAAAACAGTCATGTATGTTACTCACAGAGAAATCAGTCAACAAAATTTTAGTAAGCGTACAAATATTGGTAAATAAATGAGAAACAAGAAACAAAAAGGGCATTCCCGGTTCGTAAGTGAACTAGGAAATATTTTCAATGTATTTAAGTGAAAGGCAAAATTGTCGGCATAACATTGTTCATAGCACGCTGACCCCTGGTACATATTTGGAAACAAGACAACTCGTGCTGCACCCGCTACTTAATTCGCCCTAAAATAGCAAATCCCTTTGACACGGCGTATATGCATGAGTCGACATCCCCACATCCCCAACTGCCTCCACATACATAGCCGTATAAAGCGGTGGTGGGATAAAAAGCACAAAAAAGGGGACACCCGTACGAAACGCCAATTTAGCAGTCAAGGCGGGCCCTTCGTACCCAATTTTCCCCCTCACAACTGACCAACCAGGCTTCCTTATTGCTCACTCTACCCCTTCATCTGTAATGCAAGTTGTGTTTTCATCATGGTGTGAAACCAATTTCCGAGAATGGGCCAGGTTGGGGGACTCCTTTAGTCGTTTTCTCGGATAACTGGGAGCAAATAAAGGGCTCGCAATCAGGAGCTCAGCGTGCAGGTCTGTCAAATAAAGGTTTCGACATCCCTCTGTTCGTTGGTTCCCCTGATGGGCAATAGATGAACAAAAAGAAGCAGAGGAAGCTAGTATTTACTCAGTTCGCTAGCTAGTCCAATATCGCTGCCCTGCTTTCCATAAGAAGGTAAGGAGTGGACTGTAATGAGAACTGGCGTCAGAGGGTTTGCGATGCACGCGGCCGCCCACTTGTCGGCGAGTAGCTTACAGGGCAACACCGCTTTAATAAAAAGCCGAACAGCAGAGGGATTTCTTCGGGAAGTTGCTTTGTCCATGAATAGCTGCACGGTATACAATTGCGACAATGCAGTCTCCCAATACTCCAAATAACGGCGGGCTGTGGACACGAATTTGAGAGGAAATGACATTGCAAATTTTGATAGAGCATTCTTCTTTACCGTTTTCTGGTTTTTGTTATCTAATAACGTGATGTCGCTGGATAACAAAGACATTTGGCCTACTCTGTTGAAATATTCAGGTTGGTCGAGTGTCTTGCATGAAGTGCTTGGATTTATATATAGCGAATGAGAATGGGATATGAGGGGCTTGTTAAATTAAGACAGAAATAAAAGCAGGCAATCAAGAAAGCCAAGGAAAGCAAAGGTAAAATGTAATAAGTCATTTTTTATCATTCAAACAGATGCAGTTTTTTTTAACGAAATAAGCAAAGTGGAGAAAAGCAGAAAAACATGCCCGCCGAGTTGGATCCGAAACACGACCTCAAGAATATAAGACTGATTGGATGACCCCTACGCTTCCGGTGGGGCTGTGCTCCCCATAGAGTTTCATACAATAATAACTAGAGGGGATACTGGCGCTAGTGTCAACGCGAACATGGCAGCGGCGCTTACGCTTCAATGGGAATAATGGGTAGTTCTGGAACCGGATTGTATAGGATCGAAACAGGCTTCTAGCTGCGCAAATTGTGTTTTTTGACAAAAAACTCGTATCGTCCGGTTCTCCGTTTGCAAATTACATGGCGAACAAAAAAAGTTAGTGACAAAAAACTGGTTTTGTACGAAATAAAACGCCGCGTTAAATAAAAAGCAGATGCGGAGTCGAGGACGTTTGCGGAGCAGGTTTGCCATTTGCCGCCAACTACAGCAGGACGAGGACTTCATTAAAAACTACTTGTAAAAAGTTTCGACGCTGGTGGTCTGTTATAGGCAGCGAAAAGTTTTGTGCTCATAAAAAAAGAAACCGATTACCTTTGGAGAAGTTATTCTTGCCTGAATTAGTGACATTCATCAAGCTGCGTTCCTATCAACCACCGATACTGCTCGTCTACGCTGTAGGAGCCCGCGTTCGCACGGAAGGTGTGGCTGTTCCAAGCGATTCGCAACCGTCGTTAGCTTCGGCAATACATTGCTCTGCCGAATAAGCAGCTCCGCAACTCCTAATTCGCAGACAACTTCGCCGCACAGAGCGCCGTCATTTGTGTTTTCGTACTCGCTGTGCCGGCAACGAATTGATAACCCACCCAATTCGCAACTCTAGTTATAAAACATTCTACTCAGGGTGGCTTCAGTGCGCGCGTGGCATGCAGTTCAAGGAGAAACGTATTTTTGATAGCTTCTTCCAACACACCGTATAGGCAAATGCGTTCATGTAAATCGAAAACGAACACGAAACTGCCTGCAATCCATAGTAACTTTCGCAAGCCATTGAGCGCCAATCCGAATCCATTGATTTGATTGATTGATTGTAGCGTTTAACGCGCCGACGCAACGCAGGCGATGAGGCGCGCCGTAGTGGAGGGCTCCGGATTAATTTCGACCACGTGGGGATCTTTATCGTGCGCCGAAATCTCGTAGACACGGGCGTTTTTGCTTTTCGCCTCCATCAGGAAAGCGGCCGCCGCAGCCGGAAATCGAACCCGCGACCCCGTGCTCAGCAGAGCAACGCCTTAGCCACTGAGCCACCGCGGCGGGTCAATCCGAATCCAGAACTACCCATCACGCCCAATGAGGCGTACGATCGCAGCGCCAGTTTCCCCTCTAGTTTTAGATGCGACGCTGAGAGCATCTCTTGTCGGCGGCCCTGTCCTTCCTCCGTGCGTCCGTCGTCGTCGTCGTCTGCGTCAGCACTCTCCTCCGCTCTCCCCTCTCCTCTCCAATAGCGAACACTCTCTCGCGAGGGGCATTGGATTGGATCCGATTGGCTTGGCTTGGATTGGATTGGATTTGGATTGAATTGGATTGGATTAAAGTGGATTGTGTTGGATTGTGTTGCGTCATAGCCGCGGCAGACGCACTGGCGCCGGCGCGTGCCCAGGTGAGAGCGAACACTCTCTCTCAACATCTGCGGGTGTGCGGCCCAGCGCGCTCACACTCCGCCGGTGGGCGGCGCTGCGCGCGGTGCTGCGCATGTGCAGTACTCTCTCTCGCTGCGGTCTCCTCTCCTTCGGGCGCGCTGCTCATATAACCGGTGTCCCTATCTCCGGAGGCCTTTCGGTCGACGGTTGCTCTCCGCTTGCCCTTGAACCCCCCTCAGCGTCGCATCACACCAGGGTTCCCGTGAGGGGAGGTGGGCGTAATTTTTTGTATGAAACTCTATGGTACTCCCCTCCATTTTCTGGGGTATTTACGTTAAGGTAATTGTTTTCTGCGCTTGGGGGTGGTAATCAGCGCCACTCCGACTACTTGGGGTGTAGGAGAACTTCTTTTTAACGCCAAAGCCGTGACTCGAGTTTCTAAGACATGTCGAGATTGGTCGTCCAGCTTTGAATGGTCTTCAGCTGTATGTGGCACCAAGACTGCCAGAACAGAGTCCTCCTATATGCATGTTGCGAATCAGAATTCGGAATGAGGGGTCCGGTAAATAGGACAGAAATAATGGTAGGCAATAAAGAAAGCCAAGAAAAGCACAGGAGAAAATGTGATGTCATTTATTATCATTGAAACTGACGTAGCCTTGTTTAAACTGCACCCGGCGGTCATGTTCTTCTCCTGCTTCTTCATTAGTAAAGTAACAAAAAAAATGTTTAGCAGTTTAAAGCGACCGTTTGAACAAAGTACTGAACAAATGTCAAGATAGGGCTTCCTATCAATAACAGTGGCGCAATTTCAATGACAAGTTTAAACAATTAGGCCAGTTATTAGGCGAAACTGGCGAAGTAGTGACTTTTTTGCCCAACCTTTATGTCGTGCTATGGGCTAGTTAGGGGGTTTTCGCGAAAGGAGGGCAGGTGTGTCCGGACGACATTTTTTATTTTGACAGGAAATTTGTGCGTAGGGAATGTCTGAATTTAATTGGCAGGTAATAAATTCCCGCAGCTTGCACTAGTATTGCAAGGCTAGAGATTCAGTACAGCTAACCACCCCTCTTCCTTCGTCGGAAACCCGGCTGTAGCACCTGACATGGATTCCAGAACTCTCCGCTGAAAGTACACCATGACTGGCAGGCCCGATGGTCTTCTCCGTAGCCTTTCACATCTCTCTCAAAGTGGATTGCGTAGATGGCTATCCGCAGAAGGACCGTAACTCATTTTCTGCAAGCATCTCGAAGCTAGCATAACAAAAATAAATGTCGTCATGTCTCGTTCCAATTAATGTCTGCTATAGCCGCCAGTAGATCCCGTTAGATGAACATCCGGGTCCAATTTACGTCCCTTCCACCGAAAATGCCTCTGTTTCAACGTGGATGATTCTAGTATTGCGGGGAAGGTTCTATGTTACGCATAACGTTTGTTGTTTATTTCACGTTTGTTAGCATTAATTATATTACTACGGAAGCATTACTACGGAAGCTGCGACGTATTCTCGGCGTTAGCAAAATGTAGCGGGGATGCCTTAGGGGCGTTTCATCATGTAGTATTGATCCCAAATATTTAGCATTTTGTAGACGGCAGCCTGACAATTATTTTGCCATAATTCGGGGCACACGTTGATTACTTCTTTTTACGCAGGCAAGTCTTTCGGGTTTTACCGATGAAGAAGCAACCTGCTGGATTGGGCCTGGCATAATGAAAAAATATATGGTGGTTGGCAACGCCTTTCACGGAGGGAAGACATAGAGAAGAGGGGAATTAATAGGACAAGAAAATGACGCTTCCTCTAAAAAAGATAAAGCAAAATTGTCACCCGAGGGATTTTGTCTCCAAACTGGAGACGACGTCACTTGAGCAAGATTTGCGACCGCGTCAGATGGAGACAGCTCCCTCCAGACTCTTTGAATGCGCTCCTTCTGACGGTGCTTTTCGTGTCCTTCTTGTGAACAAAATGTATGAAAGTTTAGCTGCAGTATTTTTTAACATGATCTTGTGCTCCGTCGGTGACATTGTTGACAGCATGAAAGGCAGTAGTTTTACTTACGTCGCCCCGTGCTTTGTGTGTTCTAACTCTTTACACAATTGCCACCATGACAACTTCTCTACGGGTGCATACTTACCTATTTACCCGCAAAGTTACCCAGTATGGGATTCGCGTCAGTGCAGCGGGACGTACTGCTCCCGTCCCCTATCTTCACTACATGGTAGGCAAACACGAAAGGGATTTTTGTCTCCTTTTTCAGTTGCGTTCTTTTTATTTGTGTTGTTTTTCGAGGCGGGCTTCATAGTACAAAATTTTATTTAGTTCTTTGTGTGCTTAATCATTTTGCCTCTTTGGATGCGTAAAGTTTTGTCGCATATTGAATAGACGCTAACAGCCAGCAGTTAAGATAAACTGAAGCAAGGGGCCGAATTTAAGTGTGCTGTATTTATTTCTTAGAAAGGTGGCTGTGCTGCTTGTTTGTCTGAGAGTTTAAGGTGATCCGTAGAGGCTAGCCTGCAACAAAACCTGACGGGACTGTCGTCTGAAGAACAGCAATATTCCCTAATCAATTTATATTTGGATATCATAGCAATGGGAGACTGTCTTGTAAAGAACTGACCCGGGGACTCAACTAGAGACCTTGCGAATGGCCGAAGGTGCCGCCACGCTTCAAGTGCTCCTGACCATTTTCTTATGAAGAAAGAGTGGTGAAGGAGCCCACCCTCCTCATTCTTTGCCTCATTTTGGGCCCCATAAAATTTCTGTTTACTTCTTCTGCCTTGCACCGCTGATACTACTACTCCTTGTAAATAGTAGTACCGGTGAAACGATTATAAAAACAGATCACAATACAAGGACGTCGATTTTTGTGGATACTATTAAACACTGTCGTCCGCTTCGCACTTGCTACTGTTTTCGACTGGCAACCCAACAGGTTAGTGAGGACGCAGGCATCAACAAATATTCATTTTGTCACACTTTTTGGAGCTCTCCTCATGACGCGTTTCGTAAGAGTGCTTTAACTCACCTTGTTACACATAATGCCACGTTTTTTTTTATCTCAGCCTGAGTTCATTGTGCACCCCATTCGGGAAGGAAGTTACCGCTACTGGAAACAGTGCACCGTCGTGTCCAAGCTTTACGTAAAACACAACCTGTAGATGCTGTTACAGAGAAGGATGCTCGCTTGGTAGCTAAACACTGCTGAATATGCTGAACACTGCTGAAACCCTTCTTGGTTCGGTACTCCAACCTACTAACTTGTACAAATACCTAGGGGTACATCTAACAAATGATCTGACTTGGTCCGTTCATGTTAAATTGGTTCTTTCTGCAGCAACCAAAGCTCTCAGTATTCTCCGACGCAATTGAAAACTGGCCCCTCTAGAACTACATTTACTAGCCTACAGAACACTAGTACGCCCAAAATTAGAATATGCAGCCGCTATCTGGGATCCCCACCAAAAGTACCTTTTTCAAGCATTGGAAGCAGTACGAAATGGAGAAGCCAGGTTTGCATTTGCAGATTATTCATCTTTTACGAGCGTAACTGAGCTAAAACAGCGTGCTGCTCGTCCACTTCTATGTCCCCACCGAAAGCTTGGCCGACTAGCAATCTTGCATAAATATTATAACACGCTGTCATAAGTCGCGCACGTTTTTCGAGCAGAAGCAAAAGCACATTCCAAGTATCGTATACCCGGCCCAAAACAGTTACATTTGCACACTCTGCTTTCATTCGCACTGCCAAAGATTGGAACGATCTTCCGCAGGGACTGGGGCACATTAGAGATTCAGCACAGTTCAGGCAAACGCTATTAAAATACAAGCCAATTGACTTAGCTTAGTTTGCATGGATTGCTTTCTCCCCGATAGTACGTTTTCGATCATCTGCACGTCTTTGAAATTGCTTTGATCCCTCTCTTGCTGTCGTAAACTCAATTTTTCATTCCATCCACTTTTTATTTTAAGTGCAATGCACTTCTTAAGCGACCCTGAACCTGCGTCCACCGGCGATTTCCGCGCACGTGGAGATGGGCGCGCGCAGCCTGGCCGCTGACATAGCACATACCCACGTGGGGGATTGGCCAGGAATCTCCTCGTCTTCCTTGGCAACGGGGGGAGATGGGCGCGCGCTGCCTGGCCGCTGACATGGCACATACCCACGTGGGGGATTGGCCAAGAATCGGACGTGAGAAGGGCTAATGCACCTGCTTAAAGGAGTACTGACACGAAATTTCAAAGCTGAGATCCGCTCTAGCAATCAAGTACAACGACAACACAAATAGGTGTCTGTGAATAAATGCATCTTTCTTTCTTTGTAGTTGTGTGTGTGTGTGAGATCTCTCTTTCGCGAACATTACCGAACCGCGCAAATTCAACTCGTGCATTCGCACTTTCACATTCTTCCCCTCGGGGAAATGCGGGGAATTTTTTCCTCTTGTGACCCGACGCCCGACTTTTTCAAACCAATTGCTTGCCAAGTTCCTTCATATCTCGCCTGATTTTTTACCCGTGAATTTTTTTGTATTCTGGGTGTGTGCTTTAAACCTTTTGACATTCCTTCCGATTTTTCTGTTTTTCCCGCTGTCCTTTGCAGTTTTTTAAATCAATTATTTGTCAAGTTCTTTGTTAATATCTGGTGTGGTTTTTCCACTGATTTTTCTTTTGAGCTCACCCCTCACAAATAAATAAATAAATAAATAAATAAATAAATAAATAAATAAATAAATAAATAAATAAATAAATAAATAAATAAATAAATATCCGTTGTGGTCGAGTGCAAACGACTTGGCATGCTTCTAGACGGGTACTACTGCGCCACATATATTTTGAATATGCGGCACGCACAAAATGAGGATAACCGAGCCAGACCACCGAGAGTTCTCCCGAAATTGCGTTTTGCATTACCTGGATATGAAAAACCATTACCTATGAGACGCCCTGAAACGACGTAATTGATAGACTTAAAGCTCTTAGGCAAATATATTTCTGACTGTAGATTACTTCTTCGCCTGCAGTTTGGATTCCGAGAAATAGTTACCAAAGGAAACATCAAACTAGGGTACACGAAGGAATCACAAAGAAATAACGTTTAGTGATAGCCATGTAGACAAAAATATATATAATGGGTGAATAATCTATGACAAAGTGAAGAGTCGAGAGGGGCTAGAAAAAGAAAAGGTGCCTGTTGGCCACACGAAGTCCTTCCAAGGTAAGGTTGGACTGCCAAAAGGCAATACTCATTGCCCTCGGGCTTCTTCAAAACTTGGGCTCCTGTTCTCGTTTTCGCTATCCTGAAATTGTATGTGATAATCCATTTTGGACGGGTGGTTCGGAAAACTAATATGTCTTCGCTCCTGCCCCTATATCTTTGACCACCGTTCCCTTGTTTCGAAATACTTGTTTCTTTTGCTTGTTTTCATTTTCCCGCCAATGATTGGGCGGGGCATACCGGCGGGAGAAAGGCCTCGTAATTGAAAAGGGAAAGAGGGCAACGAAGTAAAATGGCTCCTAGCAAGTTATTGCTCTCGAGGTTGGCAAAGCTCTCCTGAATGAGTGGGGCCACAGGGTGAATGGAGGACGTTTTTCTTGGAAAGCCTGTCGCCCCAGCGAAGAGATGACAGCGTCCCCATATTAGGATCGAAGGCGCACATCTACTCACTGGCGCATGCGAGGGGATATCGGTGGTAATGCATGATTATTATCAGTGTGCATCTATGTTTACGCGACGGAGATGAGAGGAGGTGCAAAGCGTTGCACCTGTGTGATGGATGCTCCCCTGGCGGCATCTTACTATGCCTCCTCGGCCAGCAACTGACACATCGTAATAAGCTTTCCAGACAGTGGCGGACGACTGAGAAGATTTTCCTTTCGCTGTCCTTAGATAGCGAAAGGAAAGAAGAGTTGGAAGAATGAAGAGTTGGTGCTGCGGAGTGGCGACAGCTGTGAGGCGTGAGCGGTCAACTTTTTTTTTTCTCCGCCAACGTTGATATTGGTTATTCTGTTGGCCTATGTCTCTCCGTTATTTCACCCTTTTGGCGCTGTTGCTGTTGACCACATTCACTGCGAGAAATTGTCCTCCACTGCTGCGCACCCCATTCCACTTCTATTCTAATTCTTTGCTGTTTTAGGGTCAGACCCAACAATGCAATCTATAGAATGGAGTTAATCTCAAAAACGTGGAAGACGAAAGTACATGTGGACAGCCTCAAAGATAGTAGTAAAGCTTTCCTTCGCACTCCTCCCCAAAGGTGGATACGCTCGTACCGCCGTCAGCCGATGAGGACCAGACGAGATGTTCGCCGGTGCGGCTGACGATCTGTTAAGCCGCCGGAGGCGGCCGTCGAGGAGTCGATGGGTTCGGTGGTTGCTGGATTCCGGTAGCCATTAGACGCAGGCTTGGGTACGATATAACTTGGCGTTTATGGGCAGTACTATTTACAAGAGAAATTTACAATATTTACATAAAATGGGGTAACTCGTTACAACTCTCGGCATAGCCGAAGGTACAGGGTACCTACAAACGAGAATGGACCCAAGTGGTGGATCTTAGAAGAACGCTCGGCATAGCCGATGGCGCGAAGCGCCTGCAAGAAGTAAAATCCGACCCCCGGTAATGGGGTTCCTAGCATTTATAGGATTTGGGCAGCGCCCCTGCTGGTGCGAGAGTGCACATGATGTCAGGCGGATATCCGGGCTGACATCAGGGTGACATCAGCCCTCAAAGCCCCGATTGGTCCACTACAAACAAATAAAACACACACAAAAAAAGAACTAGCCAATCGTAAACATGTCACCCCCGCGGTCACATGACCCGATAATCTCTCTCATGCAACTCCTAGTCAGCTTTCCGCGAACGTTATTGCCACCGCTAAGCCAAGCCAAGGCCTCGGCTACACAAAGTCGCATACCGTGAGGAGTAGTCACCCCACTAGGTTGTACGGGCGGTAACTGCTCCAAAGCGAAAGCCGGACGGCTTAGAACGGTCTAGACTAACCCCTTACAGCAACGTCTTAACGTCTCGCCGCTTCGCTTTTGTCCACGGGCGCTCGCCGGCACAATGAGGGAGTCGGGGCTAATCCCCTCCCGAGGCCAAAGACGGCCGCCGCCCGACCCGCAGGAAGAGCTGACCGCATACCAGCGCAACGAAGGTTCTCGGGAAAAGCACCCCCTCCTCTCGCCGCACAAAAGGAAGGAACGCGAGGCATGCGCTCGCGGCTTCCCACTTCGCGTCTCGCCGGTAAACAAAACGAGAATTACGCAGCGGGCTTACACCCCCATGCCAAGATTCTGCAATAACTCGAACTCAGTATTAGGAGAACAAAAAAAAAATAAAAGTCAGCTGCATGTAGCTATTGTTTTTCACGCCGTTCAGGGCTTAGAACTGAAACTAAAATGACACAATATAACGTGAGACAAGCTACACCCTGACACAACAATACCGCAATGCTAGACAAAAGGAACAGAAAAAAAAAACACATAGAAACAACAGAGGTACACTGGTTGCCACTGGCTAGACGATTGTTCATACGGCCACTTCTTCAGTGTTCCGTTTTCGTCTACGCTCACACACTCGCACACACACCGGCACCGGTGGCCTCCCCACGCTGTTCCCCGGCCAGTGCGTATGTCAGAGCCGTTACTGCGCCTCATTCCAGCACTCGTTCGGAAGGCGGAACAGGGTATCCGCGTTGGCGTGTGGCTCGCCTTTCCGGTGTTTTACCACAATGTTATACCGCTGCAATGCCAAGGCCCAACGCGTGAGCTTGGCCCCTTGCGGTACTGTCTGGGTGAGGTAACTGAGTGGGTTGTGGTCGGACACGACTATGACTTGGGCGCCAAATACCCAAGTATCGAACTTCCTCAGACCCCAAATCACCGCGAATGCCTCGCGTTCAATGGTGGACCACCTCGATTGCGTGGGCGTGAAGCGGTGGCTGGCAAATGCTATCGGCAGCTCCTTGCCGTCGTCGGTCAGTTGAGCCAAACAGGCTCCCGCGGCGATGGCTGACGCGTCGGTAAACAGCCAGAAGGGTTTGGTGATATCGGGTGTTGTCAAGGAGGTGGCTTCACAGAGAGCACGTTTTATCATTTTGAAGGAATGATCGGCTTCAGTAGACCATGGGATGCGAGAGGGAGTGCCTTTAGTCGTCAACTGAGTCAGAGGCTTCGCGATGGCGGCAAAGTTAGGTACATAGTCCCTGTAATATCCGCACAGGCCCAGCGCGCTCCTGAGCTCTTTCTTAGTCTGGGGTACCTTAAGCCCTTTGATCGCCTCCAGCTTTGCCGGGTCGGGGCCATGCTTCCCGGAACCCACCACGTGACCCAGGTAGCGGATGGAAGACTGCGCGATCTGACACTTCTCTAAATTCGCCGAGAGGCCCACCGAGGTGAGCGTCGCAAACACGGCGTCTAACTGCCGCAGGTGCTCGGGCAGCGACTCGCTGAAAACGGCAATGTCGTCGAGGTAGGCGCAAGCATAACCCTCATGAGGTGCGAGCAGCTGGTTCATGATTCGCTGAAAGCTGGCGGCTGCATTTCGCAGACCAAAAGGCATCACCCGCCACGCGAACTGTCCCATGTGCGACACGAACGCGGTAGCCAATTGAGAACTCTCCGCCAGTGGTACCTGCCAATACCCGCGTCGTAGGTCGATCAAGGTGATGAAATGTGCCTTGCCTACCTTCAAAACCAACTCCTGCGGGCAACCCATAGGAAAAGCATCGGGCTCGGTGATCGCGTTTAGGTTCCGATAATCGACGCACATTCTTATCGTGCCATCCTTCTTCGAAACGCACACCAACTGGTGGGCGGAAGGACTTTCGCACCTGTATATAAGGCCTAGCTCTAGCAGTTCGTTCACCTGCTTCGTCACCTCTCCCTTCAATGCCTCCGGCATGCGGTACGGACGGTTCCGCTTCAGTTCCGCGCCCTCGATGAGTTTAATCCTGTGCTCTCCCACCCTAGCGATTCTTAAGTTTCCGGAAAACAGGGGGGCATAGTGCTGAAACAATTCGCTTATGCTGACCCTATCCTCCGGGCGTAGGTGCAAGGTTTTCTCCTCAGGGAGCACTGAGGCAACCTCAGCCGCAGCGATTTTCCTGGGCACGTATTCGACTTCTCCGAAGTCCTGGTCGTCATGAAATATGACGCCAATGTTCTGCACTCGGCAGGTGTAGGGTCGCAGTCGGTTACCGTGGACCAGCATACGTGCTCCCTCCGGCTTTTCTACATAGTAGGAATGCTGCCTGTATTTCTCCCTGACTGTATACGGACCCAACCACTTAGGGTATAACTTTCCGGGTCGCTTATCATCGAACACTAGCACCTGGTCCCCGGGGTGGAAGGACTTCGGGGTAGTGCGTAGGTTGTAGTGGGTAGCGTATTCGTGCTGGCGCTTAGCGCTAGTCCCTTCTGCAGCTTCGGCCGCTTGTTGAAGTTTTCGCCTCAATTTTAGCAAGTATTGCTCGGGACTCTCAGCTAGGGCGATCGGGAGCTCCTGTTCTCCTGTCCACGAGCGTTGGAGAATAGCTAGCGGGCCGACCGGGTCCCTACCATACAACAACCGAAATGGGGACACCCCGGTTGTGTCATGTGGCACCTCGCGGTAAGCCCAGAGCAAAAATGGGGCGAACTTATCCCATTCGCCCGCGTGTTCGCCTACCACATGGAAAAACATATTTTTGAACACCCGGTTCCAACGCTCTACCGCTCCGTTGCTCTCAGGGTGGTCGGGAGTAGAGAACCGCGGGGAACACCCGAGCCGCGCCAGAAACTCGGTGGTGAGCTGCGCGGTAAAGTTTGTCCCGCAGTCTGAGCTAACTACTTCCGGGACTCCCGTCCTAACGAACACCGTCAGCAGCGCGTCGCAGGTAGCCTTCGCGGTCAATGATCTTAGGCAGACCACCTCCGGCCAACGCGTACACAAGTCCACGACGCATAACGCGTATCGGTATCCGCGTCTCGAAGGTGGGTCTATCGGCCCCACCACGTCGATGTTCACTTTTTGGAATGGGTATTTTGGTCGGCTTAGCGGAGCTATCGGCATGCGGTCTGTTAGTCGCCGGTCTGACCTCACCTGACAACCGTGAGAGCTGTTGCAACACTCCTAGATGTCCTTCTCCATGCCTGGCCAATAGAAGCTGTACTTTATTCTAGCGCTCGTTTTTCGACAACCTAGGTGACCACCCCAGGGCGATTCGTGAGCCAGTCTGAGTACTTGGCGGCGACGCGCCACTGGCAAAACCAACTGCTTGATCGGCTCCCCCAGCACCTTGTCTCGGTGGTAGAGCAAGCCGTCGATAACCAGCATGCCTCCCTTCCCGTCGGCTGCATCGCGCCACGCTTTTTCGAGGGTTGCGTCGCCCTTTTGCTCTGCTCTAAGCACTTGGGTGTCACTCGCGGCAGGCTCTCGCTCGTGAACGCTATCACCCGCGTCGCCGTCAACCTCACCGGTCACCGCTTCGTTCGCGTTTTCCTCACCCTGTTCCAGGGTTTCTTGGGGAGCGTCTGCTTCGTTCAGCTCAAGCGCGGCTACCAGCTCGTCGCGTTTCGTCGGGGGCGCGACCATGCCGGTTGCCTCCTGCTCCTGATCTCGATTTTCCTGCAGAACGCCCCAATCCTCCGCGGATAGCAAACAGTCTGTACGCGATGTTAGCTTGTCGGTGAGTGCGCAAAGCACTGGAGTCCCTTCCCCGATGTTGGAGAAAATCGCCTGGCCCGCCCTTAGTGCAAGCGGGAGGACTACTAGCTTAGCCCCCCGCACGGGGCACCTTGAGTATTCATGGTGACGGTGAGCAGCGACACCGCGGACCCCGAGCTCCCAACATAAGCCGTGTCCAACCGTGGCGAGGTGTTTAAAGGTGAAGGGTAGAAGCCGTAAACGGTGGCCGTCGGAGCCTTGGTCAAGCTCCGGCCGATGGGCTCCCTGCCTGTCTACCAGGCAGGAAGCTCCGGGACCTCTTTGACTACCAGGGTAAGGTCAAACGAGAAAGTACCCCCATCTCCATGCTTTCCAATCTATCACATGGCATTTTCCAAACCCCCCTCCAAACGTGATCGGCCCCCGAAAAGGGGCCGCACCGAAGCTACATTCCCACCCTTGTTAACACTTGCACACCAAAAGCCAGATAACTATCCGCGATTCTTGATTGTTGAATCTCTTAACAAGTCGAATCCTACCTCCTCCCAGTCAGTGTTCCTTATCACCAAATTCCTTGAAGGCATCCTGGGCAAGTCTTTCAAAGCCAAGAAACTGAGAACCGGCGAAGTCCTGGTCGAGGTGAACACTCACCAGCAAGCCAAAAGCCTCCTTACCCAGAATCGCATGGCAGATCTGGACATCAGAGTCACACCCCACCGTAGCCTCAATAGCTCTCAGGGTGTGATCTCTGAGCCAGATCTGATAAATGAGACAGAAGCCGATCTGCTCGAAGGTTTGAAAGGCGAGGGCGTGACGGCAGTGAGGCGCATCACCATGCGGCGAGATGATAAGCAAATCATGACAAAGCATATAATCTTAACATTTGACCGTTCCTCACTCCCCGAATCCATCAAAGCAGGTTTCATTCACTGTTCTGTCCGGCCGTACATCCCGAACCCGCGGCGCTGTTTCAAGTGCCAACGGTTCGGGCATGGCACCACCTCCTGTCGTGGAAAAACAACGTGTGCGAAATGTTCATCGCAAGATCATGAGACAGATAACTGCCAGGCTGAACAATTAATGTGCAGCAACTGTCATGGACCTCATGCTGCGTACTCCCGCACGTGTGAAATGTTCCAGAGAGAAAAAAAGATAATCAACATCAAGGTAACGGAAAACATCACTTTCCCAGAGGCGCGGAAGAGGTTCGCCTGTTTCCCTCTGGGGAGGTACGCCGACGCAGCTCGCCGGGGGGTGGAGCGGCGTCTGGTTTCTGCGGGGACCCAGTACCGCGAGTCGGACTTGGTCCCGCCCCCGCCCCCCGCTGGGTTGCCTCACGCAGCCCAACCCGGCACCACGCCGCTTGCTGAGGCAGCAGCGGTTGTGGTGCAAACCACTTCTATCGGGACCGGTGCCGCTCCCGCCTCTGTCTCCCCGTCCTCCAGTCCGTTGGAGGGTACCGAGGTGATGGACACCACGGGCCCCGCACCGGCTCCCACCGTCACCGCACCACCCGTGCCACCTCTGGTGCCCCGGACGCCCTCGGCGGTGGCGGCTCAAACGAAGGGCTCCCGAGGGGGGGCCAAGTCCGGGGGGCCCGGTCCGTCCGGCACCCCTCGGACATCCGACGACGAGATGGATGTCGGGCCGTTCCTGCCTGCAACGCAGCGCAAGGAGCGGCCTCCGACGCCCAAGCCAGCAGCAGAAAGGCCCAAAAAGCCAAATCCTAGAGTAACAGCCCCGAAAGACACATGAACACACATACACACAGACTTCAGTAGCTTCTAAATCTCCATAATGGGAAGAGAAAATATTACTCAATGGAACTGTAGAGGCCTCATTAAAAATCTTGATGATGTCCATGAGATATTGCATTCAAACCAGCCAAGTGTGATGTGTCTTCAGGAGACGCATTTGAATCCCCATCACACAAATTTCTTAAATAGGTACATGGTATTCAGAAAGGATAGGGTTGGCTGCACACACTCTTCGGGCGGTGTAGCCATAATAGCCCGAAAATCCCTAGCATGCCATCCTATCACTCTCAACACCGTCCTTGAGGCTGTAGCAATACGCACAATAATTTTTAATAGGTTGGTAACGGTATGCTCAATTTACATTCGTCCTGATTATGCACTTTCCAGCTCTGACTTCGAGGCGCTGGTCGACCAGCTGCCCGAACCGTACATCCTAACAGGCGACCTTAATGCACACAACTCTCTTTGGGGCTCCTCCAGAACGGATGCCCGAGGTCGCGTGATAGAGAAATTTCTTACATCGTCAGGAGCATGCCTTTTCAACAAAAAGCAGCCTACATACCATAACTTAGGACATAATACATACTCACATCTCGACTTGGCTATTGGTTCTGCAATTCTCTTTCCATGTCTTGAGTGGGGCGTGGGCACTGACCCATATGGTAGTGACCATTTCCCCACTTCCCTAGCATATATAGGTAAAGGCCCATGCAGTCCATCTTCCCATAAAAGGTTTAATGAATCAAAAGCAAACTGGAGAACATTCACACAAACATCTCAACTACACCACACATCCATAAAACACCTACACGTGGAGGAAGCCGCCCAACTCGTCACAGCGCACATCCTCGACGCCGCCGAAAAGTCCATTCCCCACGCCTCTGGTGCCCCGCGCAACCAGAGGAGGCCATGGTGGAATGAGGACGGCAGGCGGGCGCGAGGGGCCCAGAACAAGGCGTGGGGTGTCCTTCGCCGGTACCCCACATCAGATAATCTCATTTCGTTTAAACGGGCCAAGGCTTTTGGGAAGCGAGTGCGCCGTGAGGCGAAAAGGGAGAGTTGGCGCACCTTTCTCACTTCCATCAACTCGTACACTGACACGCGAAAAGTATGGACACGAATACATAAACTAAAAAGACAACAGACACACAGCCTGCCCCTGGTTAGTACCACAGGGGACACACTGGAAGACCAGGCTAACACACTCGCACAACACTTCCAACATGTGTCCAGTTCAGCACACGACACCAACACTTTCATAAAACACAAAACATCCTGTGAGAAGAAGTCCTTGAGAGACAGTAATAAGTCGACCTCATCTTATAACACCCCCTTCTCACTGCATGAGCTGAAGATCGCACTTAGTACTTGTAAACCTTCAGCTCCAGGCGCAGACAACATTACATACACTATGATTCAACACTTGCACACAGACACACTTGAAACCCTCCTTCACCTCTATAACAAAATATTTATTTCGGGGCACCTCCCAGGGTCATGGAGGGAGGCCATCGTAGTGGCCTTTCTGAAAGAAGGGAAGAACCCTTCCTCTCCCACAAGTTATCGTCCCATCGCCCTCACAAGCTGCCTGTGTAAGCTGTTCGAGAAGATGATCAATAGGAGACTCATGTACTTCTTAGAGTACAACCGTCTTCTCGACGGCTGCCAGGCTGGCTTCAGGGCTGGGAGATCCACCAATGATCAACTGGTTGCATTGGAAACATATCTAAAAGATGCCTTCATTCATAAGCAGTATTGTTTAACAGTCTTCTTCGATATGGAGAAGGTCTGTGACACGGCCTGGCGGTACGGCATCTTGTGTGACCTCAAGTCGTTTGGTGTTTCCGGCAACATGCTGAATACGCTCAGTAGCTACATGTCGGAAAGGACCTTTCGAGTGAGGGTTGGCACTGCCCTTTCGAATGTATACGTGCAGGAAAATGGCGTCCCTCAAGGCGGTGTCTTGAGCTGCACACTGTTTATTGTTAAGATGAACTCACTTCGAAAGGCATTGCCACCAACCATTTCCTGTTCCATATATGTAGATGACGTTCAAATATCTTTTAAGTCCTGTAACTTCTCAGTTTGTGAACGCCAAGTCCAGTTTGGGGTGAACCAACTTGCTGCCTGGGCAGACACAAACGGTTTTAAACTGAACCCTGGAAAGAGTACTTGTGTTGTGTTCTCCCGCAAGCGCGGGATTAAGGCAGAACAGGAGATCACCCTTCATCGCGCTTCTATCCCTGTAAAAAAGGAGCACAAGTTTTTAGGTGTCATATTTGATGAAAAACTTACGTTCATACCACACATCAAACAACTTAAACATAAATGCCTGAAAACACTAAACATTCTCAAAGTCCTCTCCCACCAGTCGTATGGTGCAGACAAAGAACTCCTTCTTCGCGTCTTTACCGCCTTAGTCGGGTCTCGGCTATACTACGGTAGCGTTGTGTATGGGTCGGCATCAAAAACAGCACTAAAAATGCTTGACCCAGTTCTCCATTTGGGCCTGCGCCTTGCGTGTGGTGCGTTCCGCACTAGCCCGGCCCAGAGTCTGTACGCTGAAAGTAACAAGTGGTGCCTGGAACATCAACGAATGTACATAGATTTATTGTATGCTTTTAAGGTCTCATCATTCAATAACCATCCTTTTAAACCTGTCCTCAACGATACATCAACAACCCAGCTATTCTCAAATCGTCCATCTGTTCCTTTGCCCTACTCTCTGAGGGTGAGAGAGGAAGCTTCAGGTATTTCCGTTGGGTTTTTAGATGTCTGTACATCATCATCATTTTCTGACGTTATACCACCATGGCAACTGCAGCCTGTTTGTTGTGATGTTTCTTTCATGAAAATAGATAAAAACAGGGTTCCGAGAGCTGCGATTGTGCAGCATTTCTTGTCGCTTCAGGATAAATATAAATGTGCCGAATTCTATAGCGATGCCTCGAAAACTTCAACAACAGTGTCGTGCGCCGCTCATGGTCCCAACTTTATTGCTTGCAGAACCATGAGTGTACACACCACTATCTTCTCTGCAGAAGCATGTGGCATCTTACTCATCGTTCAGCACATTCTTAAAATACAAATTCCTAAGTCCGTCATCTTCACAGACTCTTTGAGCGTTGCGCGTACATTGTCTTCACACAGACCCAGGAAAAACCACATTGTCAATCTTGTCTTTAATTTCATAATGTCAATATATGCAAATAATCTTCAACTGATCCTGTGCTGGGTTCCAGGCCATGCTGGAATCGCGGGGAATGAGACCGCAGATGAAATGGCCGCCACTGCTGCACTTGCAAACACAATGGACATAACAACAATACCCTACACTGACCTCAAGCCACACATCCGACAACACCTTCGCAAAACATGGCAAGCCGACTGGAATACACAGACAGACAACAAGTTACACATAATAAAGCCACACTTAGGACAATACACTAGTGGCTCACACAACAGATTCATCGAAGTTGCCCTAGCTAGATTACGGATAGGCCACACACACGCGACCCACTCCCATCTGCTCACTGGATCTCCAAGACCCCTGTGTAGCAGGTGTGGGGAGGGCCTATCCGTACTTCACATCCTCATTGCATGCAAAGCACTCCAGACAACAAGACGCAAGCACTTCCCTCAACTCTACAGACAACACATTCCACTACACCCAGCACTCTTTCTAGCGGATGATCCCGTGATTCCTGTGCAGCGCACTTTTAAGTTTCTCAGTGACATCAAGTTTTTACATCTCATTTCCTATCACGCGTAGTTTTTTAAAGCTTTATTTCATACCACGCACCATCACAACCTGGCCCTTTACACCAGCCATCCTCACTGTCTTTTATTGATTTTACTTTTGTTCTTGCTTACTGATTTCAGTGTCTACGTTTTCACCTCTCATATTTAACCACTGTTTTGGCGCTCTTTGCCCCAGTTGGCCTTGCGCCATTAACATCCAACCATCATCATCATACTAGCTTAGCCTCGACTTGTTCCCCAAACGCGGACGCAAGCTTCACGGTGCCGTGAGACTCCGTTAGCGCGTCGGGCACGATGCTCTCCCGCACGACAGTGATTTCTGCCCCGGTATCCACTATAGCGCTTATCTCTTGGTTCCCACAGTGCATGGTTACGCTCGTTAAGCGATCCCCCACACCTGTAGGTCCCTCGGTGGCGACCCGCGCGATTAGCCTTTCTGTGCGCGCTGGCGCGTTTGTCGCGGCTGTCTGTCGCTCCCGGACACGTGGGCAGTTCGGGCGCAGGTGACCCTCCGCGCCGCATTCGAAGCATGCGTTAGGTTTCCCCTTGCTCTGTTGGTTAAACCTTGTCTTGGGCCCCTGCGGAAGTTTCCGTGCCCCCTTCGGGTTGTCACCGCTCGGCTTAGTCGCCGGTTTTTCCCCGTTGGTCACGTTAGCCTCAGCGCTAGCGTCTTTGTTTCCTGCGGCACCCTCAAAGGTCTGCAGCAGCTTCGCGGACTCTGATGCGTCAAACCAGCTGGCCCCCTCACGCAGCCTCACGTATTTCAAAGCCTCCTCGGTCAGCCCCGTCTTCAGCTGATCGGCCACGAGCAGGTCCAACAGCTTTTCGAAGGTTGACACACCTCTCGCTTCCCCGTAGAAATTTAGGTAGCTGCGAAGGCGGGTAGTGAAGCTTTTCCACGTCTCCGACTTACGCTTGCGGGCCCCGAGGAACCGCTTTTGGTACTCTAAGGGCGAAAGCCTCAGCTCCTCAAGTACCACCTCCTTGACCGATTCGTAGTCGCGGTGCTGAGCGGGAGTTAGTCTCGTTGAAAGGTACTCGACCCTCTCGGCGATAATGGGAAACACTATCTGCCCCCAGAACTCCTTAGGGACTTCGTATGCCAAGAGGGTGCTTTCAACCGATTCAAACCAAATCGGTTTTTCCGCGTCCGTAGGGAATTTTTGGAATGCGCCTGCCAGCATTTTCGCGTGGTACCGCAAACCATTGTTCCTACCGCGCTGAGACGCACTGCCAGCTGGGCTGGGCTCACGCGATCGAGAGGCACTGTTCGCAAGAGCAAGTTCCAGTTTTAGCGTTTTTCGGCGCTCCCTTGCCATTTTCAAGTTGTACTCCATCTGGCGCTCTGAGAGGACCTCACTTTGTACGTCGCTACCGCCACTACCACTCTCGTTATCCTCGTCGCCAGACATGTTAGCCCTTTAACCCGCTATCTCTGGCCCACACACAGCTCTGACACAACAGTGGCAGCGGGGAAAGAAATGAGGAGACTCACCCACTTTAGCTGCGTCAAGTGTGGCTAGCGGCCTGTGGTCGCTCGAGGTTTCCGCGGTTCGGCGTTCCCGCCAGGCTTCCTAGTGATGCTGTCGATCGGTGACTCCGCCCAGGGTGGTTGTGGCTCTGTCGACGTTCGGCTGCTCCGCAGCCAGGGGCGACGATCCGAGATCTCGCCGCGGTGAAGTTCTGCCAAATTGTTTCGCCCGAGGCGAATCGCCAGAGGCGATGCAGGTGTCGTACCGTTGCTTCCGGATACCAGCCTGTCCGACTGCGCCAGTAAAGTTTTCCTTCTCACTCTTCCCCAAAGGTGGATCCGCTCGTACCGCCGTCAGCCGATGAGGACCAGACGAGATGTTCGCCGGTGCGGCTGACGATCTGTTAAGCCGCCGGAGGCGGCCGTCGAGGAGTCGATGGGTTCGGTGGTTGCTGGATTCCGGTAGCCATTAGACGCAGGCTTGGGTACGATATAACTTGGCGTTTATGGGCAGTACTATTTACAAGAGAAAGTTACAATATTTACATAAAATGGGGTAACTCGTTACAACTCTAGGCATAGCCGAAGGTACAGGGTACCTACAAACGAGAATGGACCCAAGTGGTGGATCTTAGAAGAACGCTCGGCATAGCCGATGGCGCGAAGCGCCTGCAAGAAGTAAAATCCGACCCCCGGTAATGGGGTTCCTAGCATTTATAGGATTTGGGCAGCGCCCCTGCTGGTGCGAGAGTGCACATGATGTCAGGCGGATATCCGGGCTGACATCAGGGTGACATCAGCTCTCAAAGCCCCGATTGGTCCACTACAAACAAATAAAACACACACAAAAAAAGAACTAGCCAATCGTAAACATGTCAACCCCGCGGTCACATGACCCGATAATCTCTCTCATGCAACTCCTAGTCAGCTTTCCGCGAACGTTATTGCCACCGCTAAGCCAAGCCAAGGCCTCGGCTACACAAAGTCGCATACCGTGAGGAGTAGTCACCCCACTAGGTTGTACGGGCGGTAACTGCTCCAAAGCGAAAGCCGGACGGCTTAGAACGGTCTAGACTAACCCCTTACAGCAACGTCTTAACGTCTCGCCGCTTCGCTTTTGTCCACGGGCGCTCGCCGGCACAATGAGGGAGTCGGGGCTAATCCCCTCCCGAGGCCAAGGATGGCCGCCGCCCGACCCGCGGGAAGAGCTGACCGCATACCAGCGCAACGAAGGTTCTCGGGAAAAGCACCCCCTCCTCTCGCCGCACAAAAGGAAGGAACGCGAGGCATGCGCTCGCGGCTTCCCACTTCGCGTCTCGCCGGTAAACAAAACGAGAATTACGCAGCGGGCTTACAATAGTCCTTGCGTTGTGCTCTGAGTTGAGGTTTTCTGGTGCCGCTGTCTCCTAATTCTGTTCATTTATTATTTGTTACTTTGCGCGATGCTTATCTACTTTGGAGTATACATGGGCCAACTCCTGTAAAATTTTTTTTTGTGATGAGACAAACAACAAGAACCGATTTTTGTCAAGTATATTTTATTTACCGCAAATCAAAGGGCCTCACTAAAATACCTCAAACTGAAACAGTTTCGCTGAGAGTGCTTAGAAATTCTATAACGTATTTTTACATCTGCCAGCCATACGCGTCTCGCCAAACGGAATTCTGACAACCAAGGTGGTGAGCCGTGCGGCAATACACTTTTAACTGCACGTAGAGAATACGAGGTGTTTACGAACGTTTCCGTGGCTAAAAAACAATTATGTGCAACCTTTCATATTCCTTCACGCGGATTTTAAATCACGCGTTGAAATCAGCGGAATTGCTTGGACACGTAAGGTACTATCACGTTTACAGTCAAACCTCGTTATATCGAACAGTGCGCGAACCGTGAAATAGTTCGATATAACCGAAATTCGATATATAAAATTTGATCAAAAACGCGTCAAGATGCAGCGCGATTCAATCACTAATAAGGCAACGACAAGAATTACTACTCACATGAAGCGTTAAAGTGAACTATTTATTCCCAGGGGAAAAAAACTGCACCAGCGTTGACTGTTTATTCGAGTTGACCATCACTACGCCGCACGCGGCTGACACAGCGCCTTGCAAACGCAGTCACGTAATTGCGCGAACAGTGTCCGCTAGTTTAAACCACGCACGACGCTGAAGAGTTCGTTAAGGCGTTGGGGCTTCAGCTTATCGACTGAAACAAGGCAAGACGATGACTGAAGCTGATGAACAACGACTGATCCAACTGGTGAACCGGCTGAGCCTGAGTCAGCCAACTGCGTATGCCGCCTAGCCTGAATGGCGCTACCAGCGCCTCAGGCATGCGTTTGAGTCGCAAACGCCTGCTGCGCCACCGCTATTCTCCCCTGCGTTGCGGGAAAGCCTGCCGCCTGTCTCCGGAGCGCGCGCTTTCGGCCGGCGGTGAGTTCGATATATCCATTTCTTAACCGACCGAGTTCGATACAGAAAATTAAAAATACATGTAATTCTTTTAAAAAACTGACAATGGTTCGATATAAGCAATAATTCGATATACCCGTGTTCGATATAACGAGGTTCGACTGTACACACTAAATGGCGCAAGCTTTCAGACTTTAGAAATTTAGGGCGAAAGTAAATATATTTCCACCTTTTTATTCAGAAACTCTTTGCGGTACCCCACTGTATAGAACGCTGGTTTTCATATTAGCTAGAGTACATGCCCTCGACAAAAATCGGCTTTCTGTCCCCTTTACGCATTCTCACTACACGACGCGCTATAAAGAGCACACCGCGAACATAAAATTATTTCTATTGCACAATTTATTCAAGGTAGCAGGGGCCTGTAATGACCAGACATTCATTACTAAGCGTTGTTAAGGACGAGCATCGTGCTACGTAATACCTGCGATTTGCTCGACTTAAGTGCACTCTTCAGATATTTTGTCATCACACATGTAGAGAGCCTTATGACGAAAAAAATTCTTCTTGAGCGGGTGTGTTCAACTGTCCAAATCTTGTCGGTACCCATGACGTCAAACAGCGTCCTCTCCTTTACTTGCGTAGGGCATCTCGGCAACTCACACCTTATACTTATGAAACGTTCCAGAAGCTAGCTTTGGAGTTCAAATCACGTTCGCCTTTGCTTTCATGTTGTGACGAGCTGGAGTTGCGATATAATATTTTGCGTGTTTTGTCATATCTAGGGATACGTAACTAGATTTTCCCTGCACATTTTTACAGCGCCTTGACAACAGAATCAGAGCACTGCTTTTAATGAGTGAGCATCACTGGCGCATTTCTTGACTCAGTTGATGGAAAAGGCGGCGTCCCAAGATCCCCGCAGTCAGAACAGGCCCTCATTTCTAATCGGCTATGTGTACGTGTCTTAAGAATTCTTCCAGGGCAGCATGTCTTTGCAGCATATCATCCGAATCTCTTAAAGAAATAAAATAAATTTAGGTCCCCCAGAAGAAATTTCAGTGGAGTCTCTGATGGGAATCGAACCCACGCCTTAATCGGGAAAACTACATGGTGAGCCCGTGGAGGCGACAACCAAGAACGCCTGTGGACCGAGCTTTCTGCGTGTGTTATAGATCCCCAGGTGATCTATATTAATCAGTAGCCCTCCCCTACGGCGTGCCTTATAGCCAAAGTGTAGCTTCAGCGTGCGAAACGTCAAAATTATGGGAAAATGCTCCCACGCATGACCAATTCCTGTATGGCGTCGAGAGGAGTCACCCGTTCTTGTGTTGAAGGTCATAGTGCAATATACACTGACGTCACGCGAGGTGGTTCTGGGTACACGGCCATGTGCCAATAAATTCGCAGAGGCAGTAGCGACTTTCTCACACCATAATAATATGGATGTAAAGCACACCATTGTACTTTTTTTGAAACTATGTCACAGAGTTCGCGGTCATGCCGTATTCCCCTTTGGCAGCAAGTTAAAATGAAACCTTAATTCTGGGGTATTCAGCAAGATATGGCACCCAGTATCAAGTGAATGAAGAAATGGTTGCGTCACCCTACCGTGGAAGTAACGCCATCGTGTTTCAAGACTACTTGTAGTGAAGCCAGCCGGTATACGACCATTTTTTTTTTCACGTGGTTAAATGGGGTGTATGAAGACCTGGGTAGTCATCGCATGCTGCAAGCATCGTACGAGACAATAATTTGCATTTCGTGCTTATCCGCACAAACCAGCGCAATATTTTACTTGCAAAAATATCGTTTTTTAGAATTGTCTTGCATGTGCAATATATGCTACTGTCACATGAAACGCAATGGGCATAAATGTAGTCGAATGAACCCTTCCCGTCAACAAGCCTACCCAGTGAAAGGAGTAAGTGCGTAGATGAGCGCACACGTGTTGAAGTATACGTTTGGGTACATGCCAATCATTTTTATAACATTTCTGCGAAGTACACCCACGCGACACACACAGACATGGCGAAAAACAAAAATTTTCGCAAGATTCTGCAACTGCAGCAATCAGGTTGGGTTGATAAAGTAACCGATGCTTTAAATACGTATTATGTTGGTGGATTCGGGACGCATGGTATTCGCGCAGATCAATTCATTAATGGCGCAATTGGGTACGCGCGAACTCGTTTTTGTGACCAGACACTCAACTAGAGACGGTGCTTTACTACTGTTTGATAAAGCAAGAAAACAAATAAAAATTCAATTTACTTAATTCTCACTACTTAAAAAACAACTGAATAAATCAATTTTAACCATCCAATATTTTATATGCACAACCTTGCGACATCTTGCGCCGACGCGCCTCCGCGTAGACGACGCGACTGCATGCACTGGGTGGATATATCGGCCTCATTATCGTTCCCTCCTGGAATTCATCCGTTAAGCGAACATTCTCACGTTCATTTGGTCAACTTTCCTCATCGTCACCTCATACTCCCTCATCTATGCCTTGTCGTAAAATAAACACTGTGCAAAAAAAAAAAAAAACTTCTGCTGGCGCTGATTTTCGAAGATCACTTGCTGGCGCACTCCACACATATTTGTTTTAATACACAGGGAGCAACTCTTTTTGTCTTAAATAGCTCTTCCCGCAGCTGGTTTTCTCCTGCATTGGCCTAAAGTAACTTAGCAAAACCAGCTTCACCAATCTCAGATCCGCGCCCAAACCCCTTTCAACCTGAACATTTAATTGAAGAGTTTTCGTCAGCACTTCCCAGATGTTGGCAGTCCCAGGAGATCAACCTCGTTTTTATCAACCCAAGTGTTGCACACTATACTCCGCCTACAAAGTTTTGTCTAAACTCCAAACTCAGGTCAACTTCATCGTTATAGCAGGGCGAAACTGTAGAAACAGTGAATGTGCACTGTTGTTCGCGAACGAACAGCACTTCTTGTATTGGGCCTTTAAAGCACCGTGGCTGCTGTTCTGCGAGTGGCGGAATTGCAACATCCGTTGTCTCCGCCATATACGAGCACGCCCTGACGAGAAAGAACTGGCACCCTGAAACTCGGCTCACCGAGCCTTCCCGCAACACTTATCGATCATCACAGGCGGCAATTCACGCAAGCTTGGCTAAACGTGGCGGCCAAAATGAAGAAGGCTACAACGGCTGCTCGGGCTCGGCTAATGCTGCCCGGCACGGCAGTGTCGCCCTCAGAAAAGGAGCCACCTCTCTTCGAGCACACGTGCTTTTTCCCGTGCATGATGACTTGAGTGTCCTCGCTGTCCGCCGTTGGCAGAAGGGCTCAAGAAATCTTGTAGGGAGAAAGTCTAGACTCACCATTGATTAGTCTTGGCGATTGGCCGTCCCACATGGACGGAGAACCTTCATGCCTGTTCGCATGCATGACTTCTGGATTGGTTGAAAGGGGGGGGGGGGGAGAGGAGGGCGCCGGGGGGCGAAATATAAGCCAGAAAATGGGCTAATAATTTCTGAACGTATGTTTGTGGATACAAGTTGATTAATAAGTTTCCACATTGAAGCTTTACGAACCTTCACTCGTGGGAAGGGGCCTTACGTAGATATGGCGATCCCGTTGGTACAAACCGATCGATCGAAGACGGCACATTTTGTTCTCGTTCGGGATGGTTATTCACAAATCAACCTTAACGGCTCTTGCTTAAAGCTAAAGTACGCCTGGCCTCCTTGGCCGCACCTTAATGGGGTGGGTTACCGCTTCCCTCCATGGGACGCTAAACCGCTCCGGCGACTTTGTTCACGCTCCATTTGAAGGCCTGAATTGGGCGCTGCGGACGCACGGGTGGCTTCTGTAGCCTGGCCACCATGTCCATCTCTCCTACTTTCCGCTTCGCGACCGATAAAGCCATGTCCCTTGCCCCGCTTTGCGCACTCCTTTTTGGTTCGTTCCCGCGGGAGCAGCACACACCACAAAGTTTTCGTAATGGCGTCAAAGTTCTAGCCGGTTCTGGTCTGCGGCCTGCACGCGGGTTCCGGCTCGCCCCCCGGTTCCCGAACTCCTTCTCGCCGCCCCTCGGCTCCTTTCCTATATTTTCGAAGGCTTTCCGCTCAGTGTGGCCGCGGGAATAGTGGGCACGAAAAGGCGTCAGTGGTTCCTTCCTCTGAGACGGAAGATGATTTTCGTCAGCGCTTCGTAGGGCACGGGCGGCACGATAGCGCGACAGATCGTGAGAAAGGCTGAACCATTTGCTCCCATTTCGCCCTCGCATCCACCCCGCTCTTCATCCGAGTGCGTGGTACGCCACGCCGCTTTCGCCAGCCGAAAGCACCGGCGAAATGCGGAAGTTGTATTCCCGGAAGTACTGCGTCAAACGTCGCAGAAAGCCGTTTGAATGATCTCCGGTACCGTCTCGCCTCACTACCCGGCTCGCCCACTAAGCGCATTTACCCGTCTATAAGCCCCTGCAGCGCTGAATCTTTGTGCGCATTTCGGTAGAGACTAGGCTGTTTATATTGACAAGTCTTCGCGTGCATTTCCTGCGTTTCGCACGTAAAAGGGGTTTATGTGGTTGCCGGAGAGCTGCATAAGCACTGCGAGTTCAATGAAAATCTGTGACGACTTCATTTCAGCGTTAATAAGTTGTCCAGCAGCCGTTAATTAAGAAAGGCTCATCGCATTACCGAGTGGATTGTTCGGGGAAGTGTTCTCGACAGAGCGAAGTTAAACACATGAAAAAAAAAATATTCCAGACAAGTGTACCTAAAGCCTGAATAAAAGTTGTGTTTACCATTTTGATACTACCCGTAATTCGCTTTTTTAGTTTTGTTCTACTATATCTGGCTTCTTTACTATTAAATTTGGTGTCTCCTAAGTTATACTCGAAATAACACCCCAATTCTGTCTGATTATGTCCTTCCTATCCCAGTTAGTGCAGTCACAGGCTAGAAAATTTAAGTAAATATCATACATTTCTTTGAATGACTAAACAAATGTTATTTTCTTTGGCGCAGCGGGATATATTTAGAGGGGATTTAAATTGATCACCCCTGACGCATGTGAAAAATTCAAAGGGTTCGAAGTTGGTGAAGGTTTGTAGGGTGAGCGACAAATCCAGAAATTCACATTAATTAGGCAGAAGGAGAAGGTTAATAATGGCGGATTTAATTCTTTCCGAATTAGTAAAAATGTCAAATACCTGTCGAAAGCTGGGTGGCTTGACCTCTGAACGGGACAAGCTAAAGGACTGAATATTTATGTTAGCTTTGTTACATCAGCATAGCCGATTCGAAATCCACATTGGGGAGACGAAAATACACGTAGTTTTCCAAGAAGCCAGTAATAAACTGACTACAATACGTACTATAATATATACCCGGGAGGGTGATGGCAATATTTCATCATAGTTGGTTGTTCATGAGCAGTCCTTACTTTGTATGCCAACTACGTACACGCCCATCACCATGAGAGTTGCTGACAAAGTAGAGGCAAAGAAGATAACGACCAAGAATAAAAACCCCACATCCGCATAACGGCGAAAACGAAGATCAGGATTATTATTAGCCTTCGGTGGCGACCAAGTGTTTACCACAGAAGGATTCCTGTGCGAAACCCGACACATCATGTCGTGGTCGGGTTTTGCACAACTCTACCCTGTGTAAAAGGACACTGAAGTGAGTTATCTCGAAACCAACTTTGTGGTTGCATTCTGCAATTTATCCAGTGTGATCTCCAATGTGACAGTTTAAGCGCAAAATCGTATGCAATACGTCGCCGAAACCACCGTGCGACTTTTGCGCACACTGCTCTAACTCGAACAGTTGCAGGTACGTCGAAATGTGTGAAATCCGTTGTTTACACCCTAGCCTTTACAATTGTGGTTTTAACACATCTATGAATAATATCCAATTTTTGTTTGTTCATGCATACGCTGTACGATTTCAACAAGCGAGCAATCTGAAAAATTTGGTTTTGCGAAATTACCAGTGGATCTTCATAGCCCATGTAAGCAAATCAGCGAGGATGATGGTGCAAAGGAAAGCGGAACTTTGCGACACACTTTTCTCATTAAAAATGCGTGTCCATTTGCCCCAAAATTCCGGGACATTGTTTATTCATTATACATTTTTGTCTGGTAAGGTAGCTAGGTGATTTTGACGTTTCATTTCAATGCTCTTTAACGGAACCCTCAAGTCTCACTGTGAATTCAACGGGCAATTTAACCCGGTACTTCATTTTTCCACAATCGCAAAAAATTTTGTTGAGATTCAGGCGCACGCTAGCAAACCTCATATGTGGTCGATATTGTTCCACAACCTTCCGTTACGGTGTGCCTCATAGCGCGGGTGTAGCTTCGGCCCGCTAAACCTGAAAAATTCTAATTGTGGAGTTTGTTTTTGTAGTTTGCTTATTTTTCAGCACAAATCATATTGCGGGCCCCCACCAGTTGCAGACGTGACTCATGGTTCGCAAGAGCACATGTCTTGTGGTGCTGCCTCGTTCAGCTCAGCTGCATTTGAGCGCCAATATTGCTCGTGGTTAGTGGCGTGTGGGGGATGTGGGGGATTCTCCTTTTAACGGAATCGGCACTTACTGGGCTCCGAGATGCTCGGAAAATCCTAACAAGTTTTGTATGGCATTTGCTAGGTTCATTTAGGTACTTATATACGTTTGAGTACCACCTGCCCCATCACCTTTTAATAACTTGTCGCAGGAGGCAATTCAACGAAACCTCAACAACGTACGATGCAGCGAGGGAACACTCAACTATATTTTAGGCATTCTTTCAAACCCTACCGCCACACTTAAGATCAAGATATCACCTCTGATCCCGACAGCCTCAGAAGCACAGTTAAATCTCAAGGCTCGGTCCTCTCTCCGCTCCTATTGAAAATCACGGCCCGGGGTCTCCCGGAAATGGTGCCGAGTATTTTAAAATTGAACCATGCGCTATACGCAGATGATTTAGCAATTTGTACTCGCACTGACGCAACATCTACGCGATATCTTGAGATCGGTGCTGTTACCAGAGAAGATGAACGGCCGTGCATGGAAGGCACAACAAACGAACGGTTCCAAGCGTTTCTTTTTGTTCGTAGTTTAAATTATATACTCCGTAGCATCGGGTAACCGACCACAAACCCAAGGTATATAATGACACCCCGCCATAACTGGCACGGTAGTTGTTGGACGCCTTAATCCGCCAGTTGTGTTCGGAAAACTGCCGGCTGTAAATGCAAGTTGCATCTAATACGATTCATGAATTTGGCTAATTGCCGAGGCTATGAGATTGAAGAGGGTTGGTATTAGGGATGTAGTTAACGGACACCCTTTACACCTGTGGGACGATAGATCAATTCATGCATATCGAATGCACTGTAGTAATGTCTCTACAATCGTAGCCTTTTGGGCCTGTGACGGACAACACCTTAGTTCGCCAATTTTATCAGTGGACCGTATTAGTTTTGTACATTTTCTGGTTGTGTGCGTCATCTGTACCGCCTTTGTAGTTGCCTGGTCACATTTTGTGTTTTTCCTGATTTCCTTCCTCCCATTTTCTCCTTTAATATGTACCGCTGTCTTTTCTTTCCCTTTCATTTCTCGTATCCCCTCCCCCCTGAATAGGGTAGCCAACCGGACAGTATTCTGGTTAACGTCCCTGCCTTTCCTGCATTATTCCTTGCTTCCTTCCTGTATGCATATCGAGCGAACAGCCGTGTTCCGCGGAAATACAATGGCCTATCCTTTTTTTCTCCCTAGCGTGCTATAGTTCACTCGCAAATACAGCGATGTGTTGGGCCTGGGCAGCGAAAGTGTGCCGTAGTGTGCGCTGCGTGTCGGTCATTAGCATTAAGGCACATGTCCGCGGAAACCTAGTTCTGGCTTTCCTCCTTGCATACTTCGCATCGACCCACCACCCATGAACGCTAAATATGCTTGCTATAAAGTTAAGCAGCACACATTGCGAACCCAAAATTGGACGCCCACAATAGCTGGTCGACGCGCCGTTGCTCGCCACTCTGCGCAGAAGCAGTTAATTTTATTATTCATCGCCGCCGGGCATGCGTAAATATGAGTTCCGCATGAACTTTATCAGGCCGTGTACTAACCCGGCCGCTTTCCGGATCTGTCCTGGGTCAAGCGTGGGGATGAAATGTGCCTGCCATAAACGGGGCCATTCCTGCGCCGGTCTTTGTATTTCTTCCTGTTGCTCATTTTTGGCGCTGGCTTCCACAACCGCACTCAGTTTTATTTCTTGCGAGATTTAAGGGCAGCTTCGCGTGTGATCGTAAACCTGTCGTCACCAGTGACAAGGCTCGCCAAAGGAAAACAGGTGCGTGAGATTACGCAATGGGTAGTATTTTATCCCATGCTCGTACTAAAAACATGAGCCGGACGAGGATAAATTTCTCTAGTCATTGTTAAAAGCAAGCTAACCTGATAACATCACTTAAGTGCTGCATTAGTGCGCCCGTCCCCGGCTAATGCGGCATTCTGGGTTTTTGTGGTTGTCCGAACACAGCGATTGACGTGTGTGATTGTGAAAAAACAAGGACGCGAAGAAACTGGCTGTATGATTTCAGAAAACTTCCGATTCAATAATAATAATGATTGGTCAGCGGAACACCATGCCCGTATGATTTCTTTTGACGTACTCTTTACGTGTTTCAACTCGGTGGATAAGTGATTGGTGTGTTCACTATATTGATTGGTTTCAGTTATCGAGGATAGCAATTAGATAAAATTGGAGATGCTGTTTATCAAGAAGTAATTAAATTACATATCTTCCTAAGTAACGTTGCGTATAGTGGCCGCGGAGTAGCGCAGGGCCGATACTTGGGCGTTGGACGTTCAATCTGAATAGACGTAAAACTAGCATGAAGGATTCGGAACAAGGACGTCATGCAATCGCAGAACCTTACTCATTCCAGCACGAGAAGTTCACGTGAGTTTCCTCACACGCCCCTACATTCATTTTAGCGCATTTTATCTATCCGACACTCCTTGCTAATAAATCCTGTGGTTTGAGCAAACAAAAGACGCACCTTCCGGCTACAAAGCTATCGGATCAAATTTATCAGGAGTCTGTTGTAAATATTTACTAACAAAAACACTACGCTTTGTGTTTTTTAAAGCAAAGCTTTCTTGGTCTCACTGATGGAGGATCGTAACCAAAGCGTACTTCAGCAAAGCCAACATCCCACGATGGGAGGGCACTTGATGATGACGAAACAAGAAAAAAATGATTCCAGTGGTCGCAAGTTAACCTGCGTCCCTCACGTTACGAAGCCGACGTTTCTCCATTTCATCACCATCGCTTTTTTTCTTTATTGCGCACCATCATTGCATAATGTTAGCTCAGTATTTCATTTGGTTTGTTGCGCGGTCGTTGGCTTTGTACTTTGGCTAAGTTGAATGCAGTAAAACGCAAGTCCTTTAATCGGGCCGTCTTTTTATTTAAAGAACAGCACACACTACACCTTTGACGCATCCTCTCTTCAATGTTGAAGTGCCCTCCAACTAAAAACAAAAATTGGGTGGGGGGGGGGGGGGGCAGAGGGGGGAAGAGTGGGGTGGTCAGCTTTTCGTGAGAGATTCGTTTGCTGCCATCTGAGTTTAGCCCCTTACTCGCAGGCATTTGGCACTTTCATCGCTGACGCTTGAACATTAACTCTCAGGTGGTTTGAACTTTGATCATTGTCGCTTTGACTTTGACTGCAGCGGCTTTGACTTGTAAACTCCACCAGTTCATTTGCTCACACGCGATAGCTTCGCGTTTCCAATATCGTCGTCGTTAGACGCAGGAGATATAAGTTCTTTTTTTTGCACAAAAAGTCAGTAATTCGAGGAGAAAGTAGTTCCCTGCCGCGCGTATTCTGACGTCAACATCTCCCAAGAAAGTGGGCAACTTCAACGCGGATCTGAACGAAGTTTATTTCTCTCCCCAGTGCCAGCGGCCAGCAGCCTCCACCACGCCTCTAGGTTGAGCCACTCATTTTCTCGACCACTTCTCCGTTGTTTACGCTTCGATAACAGCTTTTCCCTCCCGCTGAAGTTGTCGATGGTAAAGTGTTGTTCCTGTATACCGGGCGTAGGTAACTGCTTGGGCCTGTTCTAAGAAGGAAAGTATTTATTGAAGGACCTCATTTGATTGGTGTTGACACAGCCTAGAGGGCATTTCTTTATTTGGTCTGGAACTTGTTCAGGCGCGTACTTCCGCAAACACCAAGGCAGTGCTTGTTCCAATTCCTACGACTACTGTTGGCACGTCGGGCTTATGTTTTATATGTTGTTATTTTATATGTATGGCGTGTAGCTATAGTGACGCTGCTTCGTATCACCGGCCGTGCATCGCGCAGTGGAAGTCTATACGCCGAAACGTAAAAAAAAATGGCTTAATGATAATCTCCTCATTTTTGTAACCTTCAAAATGTTACAAGACAGATTTTAAAGCCATCAGGCGGTGTTTTTTAAAATTAAGGCTAGAGAATTAGAATTTTTTTGAGAAACACATTTCAAAAAGTAAGCTCTGCATTACGAATTGGAGATACGCGATGTCATACCACCATGTTCGCAGCTGTCACGGTGCGCTTAAAGCGCAATTTCTCGGGAGCAACTGCTGAAGAATGCTGGCACTTCCGCCTGCTTAAATAACGCACGAATGTCCGGAAAAATAAAATATCTTTACTAACACAGCCTAGCCAGTTAAAACAAATTATTTCACGTGCACTGCATTGCAGCCGAGCGTCCACACCCTAGGCCCAACCCGGCAGCTGCATTGCAGTGATACCAGTGAAATGCCTTGTTTGGCCATTTGGAGGGCGAATGGTTCCTTCACCCACTTCGACACCTCGTGAAATTAGCGGAAAGCTTTCTCTATGGAGACGAGGAGTTGCTGCCCGTCCGAGCACAGCTGCGTCTAGCATGGTTATTTAAGAAAGCACACAAAGAGTTGGGAATCGTAATTTTAACCTCCGCATTTTTGCTCAAGCCTGCTACCGACTGCGTCACGGAAAGTACTTGAGTAGGAACATAACCTGACAAAACAATATTTCATGTTGGAGCATTCCGCGCCGGGTCCCCACGTAGGCTATTATACGAGCCGCCATGGAGAGCTGCAAATGAATTTCGTAAACACACATCACGTGACGTTAGCTCACCAAACGTGACCTAGCCTAACATAAGCCGGTCCAGCGTAAATGAGTACGACATAAGCTTGCATAGCTGTTTTATTACAAAGCGTCTCACGTAAACCCTTATTTAGATTTGAATAAAATTGAATTAATTACGTTGTATGAAAATAATCCACCACGCGTGACGTCGTTGTAAAATTAAGCAGAAGCTGCACGTGATGCCAAAGAAAGACCTGAAAAAAAGTTCTCTTCGCTTTCGGAAAGCGCACTGAGGGGATTGATTCCTGAAGATGAAACGTTTGCTTACTCATGAAAGGGAAAGATGGATAGGTCGCACATCTCTACCACTGCCTGGCAAGGTTGTTCATTCTCGACAGTATACTCTACGACATCGCGTTCTTATTCGTGCTAACTTCCTTTAGAACTTCGAAGGGGGACACTTCGAACACCGTGGATCGATGGAACATACCCACGTTTGGTGTGCAGCTTGGCCCGGTAAAAAATACCATCCCCAGATACCATTTAGGCTTTAGTAGATTGGCGTAACCATACTAGAAAGGCTCCATGAGACTCGAACAGCCCTCCATGACAGCACAACATCTGGGAAACTATGGCGTTGTATTGGGTCACAGCATCTCTATGAAATAAGTAGTACTCAACTCACGGAGCTCAGTTTCCGACATCTTGAAAGACTATATGAAAGCGGTGTCCAGTCAATGACCCTGCAGCTAGCATTATAACCGTGAATAAGGACAGCCCGGCACTAGAATTTGGACACGTAAATGTGTAATCACATATCTCATTGCAGTTTCCGGACATATTCATATCCACGATTTCGCACCCAGAATATATCAAATTAGGGAAGAGAGATCACGGGAAGTTTTTTACTGCGGGCAATAGTGGTTTCCACTCGTTCAACGCGTACCAGCAGAATTTCCGATCTTTCTAGACAATCTGCGTGGTCCTGCACGTCCTTCTCAAGAATATTCAAGTGTTGTTCTATAACTTGTATGTCCTGTCTGGGCTCGTTTAATTGCATGCTTATGCGATCAGTAAGGAATGTCATGATTGTCGATCGCAGCTGCATGAAAACGTGTACTTTGGGTCGTTTTTTGGTCGTCTTGCATTGGACTGGCTTCTGGACAGTGGTTTTCGACTTCGGTCGGTGCCTCAGTGGTTGCGGAGTGCCGGTGGGTTGTGATATTCATGTAACCTGCCCTTTGTCTTGTCTATGCAGCTTCTTGCGCTCATCGGTGCGTTGTCTTGTTGAGCTTGTTCGGCTCCTTCTTTGCGGCATTAAAGGGCGGCTAAGGGTGTGCACATGTGCCGCTGTGCATTTTGTTGGCCTTGCTGCCGGAGTTGCGGTGTGGGTTAGTACATTTTTGGCACGGTGTGTGAGCCTATGTAGAGAGAAGAAGGTGATTCTGAGTAAATGTCTGCCCAGCTCACATGCTTCTTCGTCGCGCTCGATTCTGTTCCTTGGCGTGGATCGGGACTTAGATGCCAAACTATTTCTGTGCCTTCTCCTGGCTGAGCAGGTAAAGGGGTCACGTCGTCGTCTTCACTACTGGTCCACATCCTTCTTCGCAGCCCGCTCCCTCGCTCAACATTTCTTTAATCCCCTCTTCCGAAACAGATAAGGCTCTTTCCACCGTTGGGATAGCCGTTACTTGCTGTGTGGTTGGAGCCATCACACAGGTTGCCTTTGGGATCGCAGGTGCTAACCTCCAGGGTACCCGGCAGGACTATCTGGTGGCAGACGATCACCCGAGGCTATCATTTGGCCGTGACTCAGTGACTGCGAACTCTTACCATGGTGTGCAGACGGGATTGTTTTCTTGTATAGAGCAGAGTCATCCCGTGCAGTGAATTAGCAATACCATGGCTCCAGGGAAGATACTAATGACTATCCCAGTTGACGACGAGCGTGCACTTCAAATCGTGTGTGTGTGTGCGTGTGTGTGTGTGTGCGTGTACGCGTGCATGCATATGTTTTCGGGTGCGCCCGTGTGCGTGAGTGTGAGTGCGCGCGCGTGTGGGGAAGATTTTACACACAGGCCATAAGACATGGGGAAAACGTGCCGTCATATTGTTGTAAGCAGTACATCTGGTCAGATGGAGGTTTGCTGCGACGCTGACGCAACCACTTAGTGCCTGCAATTTCAACACTGCTACTATTCGCTAGAATTCGGGGCTCGTCACAGGGGGAGTGACGCCGTAATGCTTCACCGGAAAACACCACCCTACGCATTTCTACTCAGTTGGGGACGTACCCACGCCTGGCCTTCGGTGCCACGTCGGATTGTTTAACTAAGTATACCATGAAATGGGGAGAAATATCATTCTAAACACGGCCATACAGTCTACCTCGCTTAAAATGCTTCGTTTGCCAGCGTAGCATAGATCCATGTTCCTTAGTAATTCGTAAAAACAGATTGTAAACTTGAAAGAAAACAAAAAGATTTTTCAGCACGTAGAAGCACATTTACAAGACCAGTTTTCTCTACCGTGCTCATTACTGCACATGCACTTCGCTTCGCTTCTTTTTTCTTCGTAACCGCATTTCGGGAAGCTCCTTTATAGAAACTGTACTCTTAATTATTTTGTGTGGCAGGAGGGGGTGGGTAAAAACAATACAAACGTCAAAAGGGCCACAAAAGCTTCGCTCATTTCCCCGCGTTTTATTTCTTCGTTCATTACAGGAAATAAACTGCCCTACTTAAAAATATGAATATATATTCGTAGTATTGCATTGTTTGCCGGCTTCTGTCACACTCAACGGCGGTGTGCCGGTGGAATTTGTCATGTTACTCCGCCAGCGTTAATTTTGTGGCCTGTCCTGGCAGGTAGGCGTATGTGTAAACAAGAACCCGCTACACGGTCTTAATGTGCGCATGAAATGTATGCGTTGTACCTCTATTGGGTAGACGTAATGGAAATAAATGCGTAGCTGCCCCTGCATACACGCCTGCCAGGGATATTTAACGGTTACAGGAGGACATAGGTGTAAACCCGCCTGCGAAAAAATTTCTACCGGAGAGGTAACTGCACTCATTATTTCCTACCCCGCTACTCAGTCAACCAGGTGAGCGCATCAAGGTCGTTTTCCTGCGACCCATTAGTACGGAGAGCTGCAAAACAAATTAGTCTGGGCTTTCTATTGTTTGTTTCTTTGACTCTCTTTCAACACTTGGAATTTTGGGTGTTACACATTTGTATCGCAAAAAATTTGGTAGGAACTATACGCGAAGGGCCACCTCGATGTTTAACCACCTTGTGGGGACATCTGCAGGACTCTAGGTAGCCCAACCCGGCACATCATAGTAGCAGGACATCGCCTAGGCCGTCCTTCTAACATTCATCGGTGGGCGCATGGTCCTCTTTACAAGCAGCTGTTGGACTTTCTTCCGGAGACTAGCCTATACAGTATTATGGGGTGCATGAAGCAGCTCGCATCCCGTCACTTCCCTTTTTTTTTATCCTTCCATTTCTTTGATGCCCTGTGCCAAGATGGCGCAATTAAAAGAAGTCACCGCGATGTTGCTGCGCAGAGGGTACTTTGTTTACGAATGTCGCTTTGCTAGTAGCACGATAAATTGCTATTCCTCCGTCATTTATACTTATTTCTGCAAGCATCAATATGCGCAGTTGCGTGTGTGCGCGTGCGTGCGCGTAGATGAGCGTGCGTGTTCGTACGTACGTGCGTGTAAATAATGTGTGCCTGTGTGCGTGCGGGCGTAGTGTAAATAATGTGTGCCTGTGTGCGTGCGGGCGTATGTCTAAAATTTATTTCTGTGCCCACATCCACAAAATCAGAAAGCAGACGTCGGCAGTTCTGTAGTATTTAGATTGCGGAAATAGAAGTTGTCATTGCAACATATTCAACATCGTCAACGTATTCCCCATTTTGGCGACATGCATCTACAGTGATACGTCAATGAGCAGTAGTAGAAGCTGGATGTTGTCGCTGTAATACGAGTCGGGAATGTTCTCGTTTTGAGTTTCCGCATTGCATCTAAGGTATGACTGAGGCCGAAAATACGTTCTCTTTATTTTCAGGCTCTTGTTGTTTTCAACCTGCAACGATATGCTTGTATGTACACTTCCGGAGCGAAATATTCTAAGGGTCCTGTCCTGAAGGACATTCTATTCGCTGGGTTCGCGCTTATCATTCTGGAATTACAAAACGTTGTGCAGGAATTATACAAGCAATATACACAAGCACCGGTGACGCGATGCATTGGGGGTAGGCTGTCATCTTACCCTTCAGCGAAACGATGGCCTCTGCTGTCAGCGCACGGCGTTTCCTTACGATGGGGCACTGCATGGTTGTTCGCTGCTCCAACCGCACGCTAACTAAAACGTAAATGTTGAAAACGAAGCTCAGTGACCCTGGTTTTTTCAACGTGCCGAAAGGTGCCATGAAACGATAGAGCTGCCGGTGCCGTGGCTGCGTGATTATCTTGCTCGAATAAAAAGATGTGGAATTGACAAACGTTGGGACGGTACAGCGTCTGCTCAGATTATTCATTTCTTGTGAGCTCTAGCTTCAATACTGGAAACAGCCTTATCGTTGAGGTCAAGGCTGTCATAAACCAGGTGGCTGCGCTGCGTAACTTCTTCCTAACTTAAATCTAAAGCACTGTAATCGTAGATGCGACGCAGGTCTGCACCCCTGCAGCTTGTCACCCAAGGCAGGTACACATACTTGAAGTCTAAGTCTATGAAGGAAGCGGCCGCCCGGTGTCCTGCATAGATTGCGCCGGCAAAGGATGTGCCCCACTGCGCATTCGTCGCTGCCGAAGCCTTTGGCTGCGATGAAACCATCGGTGCGTGCACTGCTGCCGACCCGGAGTCAAACCGCCGATCCTTCATTGTCGATGAAGAAAAGTTCATTTCAGCGATCGGCCGCACAACAAGTTTGCGAAGGTGATGCGGAGGCCATACATTCTCACTGACTGTGCAAGAATTATGCTTTCGTACACGTGCCACAGATTTCGCATAAAACAGAGGCGCGCCTACGCCTGAGCACGCCTCTCTCATCCCGGCCATGCACGAGCAGTTTACCGCGATGGCCTGTGCGTCAGTTTTAACGAGTGTCCACACTTGCACAGGAGCACACTTGGGTTGTGGGAGTGGTTTACCTGCACGTAAAGCCTAATGACAATCAGCATGTGCCTAAGCAACTGACTTGCACATGAAACGCTTGACACTAGAGAGTTGGTTAGCCTCTGAGACGATGATCATGGTGTTGGCGAGACTTGCTGTTCAGCCACGGTTCATGAACCCACCCACTCGTTACAAAGCTGGGGCCTTTTAGAGGTATCTTAGGTTTCAACTGCTTTAACGTCACAAAACTGGTTCTGAATACAAGGAAGTCGACTATGTCAGCGTCATTGACGCCCGGCCACAGTGGCCAGAGGTCCACGCTCGTAGCGGAGTTGGCCTCACCAAGCCAGAACGGTTTGACGCCGAAAAATTCAATTTGCCGCTCATATCGTGCCCTGTCGGTTTTGCTCCCGCGTACGCTGCCGATTCTGACGACATCAATGGAATCCTGCCGCAAGCTGTTGCCCTCCAAGACTATGCTACACACCTTGGGTGATGTTCGGCACCACGCAACCTGCGCCGGCCGTCGCCATTTGATGAGCGGAAAGATGGCGTCCTACCTACCATGCGTTGTGCCACCGGCTCTTGTGCATGCTACTTATAGGGGGAAGCACTTAACAATATTTACGACAACAGTCGACTAAAATATGTAGTGGAAAGTAAGGAATATGGGAAACTGTACACCGCTCCATCTTTCCTGTATTGTTTCGTCTTCCTTGCCTTACGAAGTCGATTAAGTGGCATGTGTGTGTGAAAGGGCAACGCAACAAATAGACCAAAATAAGTCTTCGACAGAAAAGGCTGCATAATACATATTTTTAACCATTTCGCTAGTAGTAAGGCTAGCGCTTTGGGATTCTAAGTTAAAAACGCTGTCCTCAATGTTGTGCTACTTTTAAACCTAACAAAAAATCTATCTGTTATCGCCCTTCGATGTTTATTACGATTTTACAGCCATCTTACCGCGCAGAATATATGCTTAGTAATCAAAATACCGTTCTTCTAATGGCAGCAGGTTCTGCGTCTTCCAAAGATTTTCTCCCCATCTATTTTAGCTCCGCTACCATCGACAGAGGAAAAAGTGAACCCCATAATATAGAAAGCTGGTCGCTTAAATTGCAATTTTAGGGTGTTCAATGGTTGACAACATAAGCTATCACTTTAACACTCTAAATAGATAGCAAAAGGAGAAAATGTCCAACTTAACGGCCATTTTTCAAGTTAGTGCAACGCACAGTGGAAATAAAAAAAAAAAAAGGTGTTTTGATCTCCCGAAGGCGATATCGTTCATTCTGAAAAACAAGAAAAATGAATCAAATTGTGGTTCGATGCACCACCCTTCCAGTATGCCATCGTTATATTGAAAGAAACGCCAAAAGATAGTCTGACTTCAAAGCAGCAACGCATTCTGGAAGGCGTGAAGTGAAGTGCAATTGGACTTTCAACGCATGACACGTCTCTGGTGGAAAGAGAAAAAGAACGGACCTGCTTGAAACGAATCTGTCACTTCGCGGCCTGATAGAGTGATTTATGGGATAGCGGAGCATATCAGCCGGTCCCGCTAGCGTGGCTCACTACGCGGAGCTGTCATAAACCAAGTCCTGTTCCGAGAAAAATACGATTCCTATAGGCGCTCTATGTCATGGCCATTTTCCGCAGTGCGGAGGGTGTTACTATTCTTTTATTTTTCATGAAAGAAAAGCTCCGCTCTATCTCGACGTACCCCATGACTAGAGGACTTATGCTCCAAAGTTTGTGACAGTTTGCACGGACGAGAAAAACGTTTTTTTTTTCGATTAGTGGTGAAAATCAACAAACTTGAAATGCAGTGTTTCGTGTCACTGTTGGGAAGGGTGCATTGGAGAGAAGCGAGCATTGATCCGATACGACATGTTCCCATACATACAGGACTATAAAGGAATGATAGCCACTCTTGCGAAACTGCGTCGCATCGAATTGCAATTTGATTAAATTCATATGTTTCTTTGTTTAGAATGAACGCTTTTGCGTTCACGAGGTCAAAACATCTTCTTTTGGTTCTGTTTTCCTTTCCACTGTGCGTTGCGCTTCTTCACAAATGTGCGGTAAGTTTGGAATTTTTCGCTGTAATAATCTATTTGGAGTTTTAAGCGGACAGTTTATGCGAGTTCGAAGATCAATATTAGGTGCAAATTCGGGTCTCAGAAGAAAAAAAAAGGGGTCGCCAGCTCTGATGTGTCTCCGGCCTCTTACCACTTGTGCAAGCTGCGCCATTTTTTTTTTTACATCATAGTCCTTCCTAAACTACATTCACAGTTCTTACTAACAGGCCTATAAGATACCACGAAACGCCAGAGAAAATTGATCCATCCGGTATCGGTACATGCGTTGCCCGAATTATGGCTTCTACAAACGTATTGCAGAGTGTGATGGCCGTGTTTGGTGCATTCGTATGTATGCAAACCACAGATTCTTATAATTCAACTCGTTACTAACGCTAGCAGAGGATAACCCCCGACTGTCTTTTATAATGCGAGGCTTATGCGATAATGACGCCTGCTCTAGCAGGTGGATCCTGCCATGAATTCTCTCTCTCTCTCTCTCTCTCTCTCTCTCTCTCTCTCTCTATCTATCTATCTCAGAAGACTAAAATAAAAAAATCACTCACGTTGCAAGAACAATAACAGTGTTTGCTGACGTTTGGGCTGGTGTCCACCCTTCATCACAGTGACATACATCCAAAAGAGAAGCGCACTTTTTAATGTTTTCTTTACGCTAAGCCTTCATTCCCAGTATAAATCAAGTCACCCAACAACACACTTAATTACATACACAACGATCAGCGATATTTAAGTTTTGCTCGAGGGGGGAATGAACGAAACAATTCGAAAGCTGTGAGTAGTACAGCATCACAGAGGAGTTTTATTTGGAAATACTCAATGCGGATATTTTACATTTTACGGCGGAGCTGTTATGGGCCGACATACCTTTCTTTGTCCGTCAATCAAGAGAAAAGCCGCTCCCTCCTCACTTGACACACGTACCTTTTCACTTAAGCCATCCGTTCTCCTCCGGAGCTTCATATTTTGATATGCGATGGCGTATATTGCTCGAAAAAAAGTTTTCATAGCGATAAATTTATTTTCAGAAGTGACGCCGATTTTAAGGAGATTGGTGTGAGCTTGGTTTCTGTAGGCTGGCTTTTCCACATAGGTGTTGCACAGTGGTGCCGACTCACCTCGGCACGTTCTGTCCCTTCGGCCAGCTGTTCTCCTCCGGCGCTTCATATTTTGATATAAGATGGCATGTATTGCCCGCGGAAAAATGTCTTCCCTGCAATAATTTGAGCTTAGAAATAAAGCCGTCTTTAAGGAGATCGGTGTAAGCTTTGTCTTTGTAACGTGGTTTTCTCACAATTTTGTCGTGCGCAGTGAAGCCTACTGACAATAACGCTCGACGTTTCCCCGGCGCAACGGCGTGGTTTGAGCGGGACTTTGTGGCCAACGAATAACCCACAAACTGTTCCGCTAGTCACCCACCTTCACAGAGTGGAACAACACTGAATGTTTCGTACTTCTATTGTTCTAAAGCGAAGCTTTCTACTTCTCCCAGCGAACGGTTGCTTTGGGCCGTGCGGGGCAAGAAACTCCCGCAGAGGCTGAGGAGTGGGAGAGCGGTTTTCACTAACGGAGCACAGTGCAGATGGCGCAGGGAAGGGTTATCCAGAGTTCCCCGCGCCCAGGTGCTCACACCGGCGGGCGCGTCAGCGGGAGGGCTTTGTCGTCTGCTTTAGCGATGGTTGTGTTGGGCCTATTTTGGTACAGCTTGGCGTCCATTGAGGCCTTCCTTGGCACTGATTGATTAACGTGTTTGACACCACTTCCTCTGTAATCCAGGCCCGACGGGATTAAGTGGTCGTACCGCAAAGATACGTGACTATTGCTTTCCAGGGCGGGAAAACAAAATGTAGAGAAAACATAGACATCTGGCCGCTAGAGAAACGCTACCTTTCGTGCACTGCTTGCCACGAATGTGTCTCCGTTTTCTAAATTGATGAATACAAATTCGGTTGTGTTTAAGAGGCATTACAAAAAGTGAAAGGAACAACTGGTTCTGATAAAAAGCGCTTATAAAAGTTACATCGGCTTTCTCGCGATTCTCCAACTTACTAGACTAGCTAGTTCAACTCGGTATGAATGGGAATCACTAAGCTCACATGCCGAATTGTTTCGGTGTCTGCGCTTGTGTCGCGCGGTCATGTAGCCGTGAGCTAGCACATCACGGTGGCTAGGTTCCACTGTCTCACACTTCGGGACACGCTGCTCTACGTTTTCTTTCTGCCGACGCACGGCCGGGCTACAACGGCGTCGTCCGCAGCTGTACACCTACCGTGGCCGACGCTGCTTCGTTCGGGACGCCGCCTCCACGGATTCCAGGTAACGGGTGGTAGAATCTCTGGTTTCACTCTGTGTAGAGCCACATGTGTGAATTCAAGTGACGTCACATGGGCAATTGTTGTGGATGTCGTTTAAAGCTTTGCTTTCTAACCAACTTCACACCATGAATTGGAGCCAACTTTTTTTTTTACTTTTTCTGCCGTAACGTCATCGCTTTTTCTTTTTGGGAAAACCCAGAAGTGGCCAAGGAATATTAGTATCGTTGCATATTTGGGGCTCAGTGTTTTTCTGTTCCCGTTTTGCTTAAAATGCGAAACCATTCTTTGGGTAAATTAATGGTGTCGATCAAGAACGCTTGAATTTTAATTTATTTTCTAATCCAATAAATAATGGCGCCCAATTAACGCAAGAAGGTTGACAACTCGCACAATTTTACAGCCAGAGAAGTGCCGCTAAAGGCGAATGGAGTTCCGTGCTGGGTGTTCGGCCTGGTCGTCTGCCCTTTCCTTAGCTGTGCACCCTATTTACCGGTACGCACTCAATACGCCTAAAATTGTATCCTTCATTTTTAATGGAACACTGAATACACGGAATAATAATGGCAAAACCCGTCTATTTTTCCTGAAATAAAGGGTCGAAGGCTGCTTACGGCGCCGCACAATTCATCATTGTGGACTGATTTACTCGAGAGAGTGCGGTCTCGCGATCTCCCTGGTCTTTCAACAACCAGGGAAGTTCGGTGGAAGATTGTCCGGCGATATTTGGGAATGCGCATATGGTAAATATTCAATGACATCTGCACTTGCTTGTGCAGTCCTTTTGTCGCGGCATAAAAGGTCGTTAGCAAGCAGTACAGACCCAGGACGCTTGTGACCCTGTGCGTACAGGGTCCTGATTGCGTACAGGAACTGTCGCTGGTCGAGGCGAGGCATTGACTGCGATAGGCGAAATGTCAACTGCCCGTTCTCGCAGGAGAACGGAAACAATTGATGTGCTCCAAAGATTGATCCTGCCCGCGATCTGACCGGTACGTCGGCTCCCTGAATTTTCGTATTAGAGTGGTCAATAATTAAACTCATTATGTGTCTTTAGAGGCCATCAAATCGGACGTAGGATTAACCAAAATGTAGGTTATCGGAATGTAAAAGTACGGTCTTTTCATTACAAATTGTTATCTTCTACTGTCATAAGTAGAGAGACCATGATAAAATTCGCCAGCAAAGCCCAGTCTATATATTACTCTCTCTCTCATTCATCTTCTGAGCGATAAATTCCGTTAATATTAGATGACTACAGTTAAGTCATCATCTGGGCCTATTTTCGCGGTCTTGCTTGCAAGGAAGGTAATCATGCTTTTAAAAATAGATTAAAGACGATAGTCTTTCTTCGGCTACTTTAAACCGAAAATTTGGACGATCTGTCTTTCCGCCAGTCCGTCCGTCCGTCCGTCCGTCCATCCACCGATCTGGCTTTCCCATTGGTTGCGTTAAACAACTGGATGATTTACGTATAAATCATACATTTTTATTGAGCAAGGGTAGGGCAATGGACAAAGAAAACTGCGCCCACATCATCGCGAGGGGAACCCGGTGTAGATGCGACGGATCGTGGTGTTCACTTGGTGTTTCTGTTGGATTGATTCTAAAATCGCGTAAAACGTGTCGGGAACGCATATGATTATTATGTTTTATGATTATTATTATGTTTTAATGGCCAATCTTGGTCAATCTCTCTAATTGGTATGCTTGGGGCTTCGCTGTCATAATGACATTTACTACATCATTGTTGCTGTAAGTGGGAGCTTCTTTTCTTTTATTGCAAGTGTTAATCATTGCCCCATCATGCGTTGTATCAGTAGCATCTTGACGTAGTTTGAATGAGTCAAGGATATAAGGCGCGTTCGTAGCATTTGATTCTGTCTCGGTTTTGTGGCGCAGTGGGGAGAGCACCATGTACCTCGCGTTCCGCCCACAGGGTGGTGGGATCGAAACCGGGCGCCGCTAACTATTATTTTTTTCTTATAGTGTAGGGGGAGGGGTGTGGACGGACAACAACGCCGTATGGAGGGACAAGGCGAGTGAATGAGATGCAGTCGCATCTAAAGGAGGTCAAAATGTCGAAATAGAAGCAGCCGAACAGCTGCTTCAGCTGAGGGTCCCAGGGAGTGGACGTGTGCATGCCGCGACTCGACGTTAATCCGTCACGCTTTAAAGTCTAAAGCTGTCAAGCGGTCCTCCTATTGACGTACTATGGATTTGTCATTGCTTAGAATGCCCTTATTCGTTAGTCCCAACGATAAGGTTGCCTAACATTTACATAGAGAGAAAGAGTGATTTACCAAACCTCTGAGCCATAATAACGGATATAATATAAAAAAGACACAAGGGCAAAAAAACGAAATGATTACATGAAAAGGCTAAAATATGGGGTGTTAGTAGTCTTGCGTGTTTGGCAAAACAAAACAAGCTACCGGCGACATATTCGGCCCCTAGCGCCGCGAAAAAGGTACAAATTTCCACATGCCGACCATGCAACTATAAAAACCAGGAATACTATCCCTCCATGAATTGGAAGGGTGGTTCTTTTGCACTAGCTGTCCCAAATCTGCGACCACCCCTCGGCTGCGGCATGTCGTTGAATTATCAGACCGCCTGATGATATCAGTTTCATGTTGCTTTCGCGGGCCACTCAATACAGCTACCACGAGGTCGTTCCGATTATGAGAAAAAAAAACAGGAATATAATTAAGCTTTCTGGCCATTTTAGCAGTGGAAATGCACGAAATATTGCCATTCCACGGAATTGAAACGAATGGAATGGCACAAGGTTCTATTTCCATAGGAATCGAATTAGAATTGAATTGGACCCGCCGCGGTGGCTCAGTGGCTAAGGCGTTGCGCTGCTGAGCACGAGGTCGCGGGTTCGATTCCCGGCCGCGGCGGTCGCTTTTCTGATGGAGGCGAAAAGCAAAAATGCCCGTGTGTACGAGATTTCGGCGCACGTTAAAGATCCCCAGGTGGTCAAAATTAATCCGGAGCCCTCCACTACGGCGCGCCTCATCGCCTGCGTTGCGTCGGCGCGTTAAACCCTACAATCAATCAGAATTGAATTGGGATGCCCATTCCGCAACACTGTGTGGCGTTATTCATCTTAAGAGGAGGGCACAAATGAAGTTTGTGAGGCGCAGGACGACCATTACAATTGTTTTCCTATTGGGTTGTGATTCTGCGATCATATGAAACATTTATGCAGCGAAGATCAATCTTCGCCATGTTTTGGAGATACTTAAGCTCATCAGGCCGTTATTTCTGCAAAAATAAAGCAAGGCACTCTAACGCGTAAGACGTGAAAGTAGCTTAGAATGATTTGTTGACGGGCCATTTGGTCTGCTTATGTATGTACGGCGCATGCGATAATTTTGTCTGATATTTGGGGGCCTAAACCCTCGAATAAATCAGTTGTTAGTTGCGCTCGTCCTGTTGTGTTCCCTGGTTTGTCGTCGTTTTGCGGAATCCTCATGGGTTTTCAAATTGACAGTAGCAAATCCGGAAGCAACACCCCCCCTCCCCCAACATCACGACGGTTTAAGTACACGATTGCAGTCGATTTGCTTCTCCTCTGCCACAATGGAATTTACTCCATCTTTACTCCACCTGCGGCTTTTACTCGCCCTGCAGTTGCAACGTGTACCCTATCACGTGTTCCATGTCGACCAGGTTGCTTCATTCCTGTCCCCAGATTCACAACCGAGGGAGTAAGCCCTTTGACTCTCGGGTACTAACTTACGATCGTAGCCGAGTGTGTTATACGACTTACTCTTAGTCCGTTGATCTACCAAACGCAGTTTCGGAATCTTGCCGTAGTGCCAGTGATTTCTTTTCTTTCTAAGGTTATACTGAGTTTTGTGAAACGCCGGAATCAACCAATTATGAAGAGCTGCAAAAAATCAAGCAAAAAAGCTCCCGCACACACTATTACTCGTGACCCGGTGTATGCATGTCAACATTATTGAGCGTGAAGTCAGCATCACTCCCATTTGAAACAAACCATAGACCTTACCGCGGGCGGTAATGTCTTTTCCGATTAAAAAGGATAAAGGAAGCTCACACTAACACGTAAGACTTCAAGGTAGCGAAGCCGCCCGCAAGTTTCACCCCAACCACGAAGATTTAAGTCCAGGATTGTGGTCGATTTGCTTCTTCGATGCCGCAACGAAATTTACTGCATCTTTGTTCCCATGAGTGGGAGCTTCCTTTATTCTTTTGGAAGTGATAATCCCTGGTCATCACCTTGGAGGGGCGTACGCTATGACGTGTCTTTCTTGTTCCGAGGAAAATTTGCCACTATTATGGCGAATACTGGAATTTCGTTTACCAGACTTGGCTAATCTCTCTAAGTGGGTATGTTTGGCTTGACAAGCTTGCGCCGGGGACGCTGGGTGGTCGACATGAGGAAAGCACGCATGAGCGTTCAGCATTTTCTTGTTTTTTTTTTAACTGCCGGGTGGTCGCCGGCTACTTGTCCAATACGCATAAGTGGGTGTGCCTCGCTTGTCCAATGTGTGCAGTGGACGGTGAGCAGTCGTCGCGAAGCATGCACACACGAGCTCTAGGCATTTTCTTGGTTCTGTTAACTGCCTTGCAGGTCGCCGTGAGGCTCGTACTTACTTTCGCGCGCTCGGCAATTTTTTGGTGTTTTTAACGGCGGACATGAGAATTTACGATTTGCTAAACGCCTTCGCTGTCAAACTGCGAATGGAACGCAGCAGCAACACACTGCCCTTGATTAGGAAACGACGTCGAAAAGAAGTGAGGTAAATGTCCATCAAGACCAAAATGAGAAAAGTAAAACGAACAGTGTTCTGTATCACACTGTCGACATGACCGGGATCAGACTGTGAACTCGCATGATAAAACTCGGCGCGAGTAACCAATCACCCTGAGTGTGGTCACAGAGTTTTGTTACCGTGTTTTGGCACAACTAGGAGTAATTTTATTCAGTTTTTGTGGCGCACTGAAAGGCACTTTCTGTGACCGAGAAGGTTCAGAAGTATGAACGTTGAAAAATGTAAGCTCTGGTAAACGCCTGTCAAGATGCCAAACACAGTCAAAAACCATCACGCTGCCTCACGGCTTTTATAGGGACGCTATCATAAAGTATTGGTTGTTTACGCTAGTTGAGTTTCTTGCAAACAATTACTGTGCACGCAAGTGACTAAAATTGGGCAGTGTTTTCAAAACAACTCCATCGAACCTGCCCTAGGCGATACGAACTTTTGCAGTATCGAACTCGCAATCAATAAACCCAACTTCGCTCTTACCTGCAGCAAGCTGTTTTGGGAATACGTTTTCCGATTCGGGCGATTGAATACAAAGTAATGGTCGGCGCGAATATTCTAGAAGCGATTGCAATCAATAATGACTACATCTACATAAAGGTCGTTTTGCAGAATGGAGATCGGTAATTTGTTCTGGGTCTCGATGATTGTGTCCGTCAAAAAATAGGGCAGTCATTTACGAGTATTGACGTGCGTTGTATACAAGAACTACGACCTGTGTGTACGGAAGCACCGCGGTTTGACAAAAGTTTTACCGTACACGGGATTCGATCCCAATGGTCGACATGGGTGGAAAACCAATAGGACCTTCAGTTGTAATTTGCATACTGAAGAAGCAAGACATAACCAGGGAAGACTTCACCTTAAAAACTAAGAATCGTCCTTGGTGAGTTATTTTCAAAACTTAGTTTAGCGAACGCTTTATAATTGTAATATTTTGGGCTGAATGCACCCGAGACAAAATGTATAGCCGTAGCTTGGATTGGTAAACAGAAAAATGATTTTTTTTCTCGCCCGCCACGGTGGCTCAGTGGCTAAGACGTTGCGCTGCTCAGCACGAGGCCGCGGGTTCGAGTCCCGGCCGTGGCGGCCGCTTTTCTGATGGAGGCGAAAAGCAGAAACGCCCGTACGTACAAGATTTCCGCGCACGTTAAAGATCCCCAGGTGGTCAAAATTAATCGGGAGCACTTCATTACGGCGTGCCTCATCGCCTGTGTTGCGTCGGCGAATTAAACCCTACAATCAATTAATTTGTTTTCTCGGCCGCTTGTCTCCGGCAAACCAGCAAGGCCTAATATTCGACTCCTTCGTGATATTTGATAAGTTATTGCTTTTCAAATAATGGTTATTTGGCAGCGATGGCTTTGGTAGGATTCGATTTTGTAACGATCTTGTCACTTGCAATCTCTCCAACGTTCTCGCATAACACATTTTTGCGTTACTCGACAGCTACTCCTGCATTTTAAATTCTTTGTTGCCTATTACGTATCAGCGCGCAGCGCTTTGGCGTCTTTTACAGGGGTTTCGCGGCGGCGAAGGCAATGGTGCCGGTGACCGCGTAACCGAGCGAGCCGACGATCCACCCCAGGCAGAAAGAAAATGGAAGAGGAGCGTCTAGTGAGGGGGACGGCGGCACACGCTGATAATTCGTCATCTCCCAGCGCGTCCCCACTGCCTAGTATGCCTCACTGCCTGCCATTCAAACTTTCGCCATGCGTCGCCGCTCACGAGCGCCCTCCGCCTCAGACTTTCGCCAGCGCTCCTCCTTCGTTTGTGGCTCATCGTAACCGCGTGACATTTGCGCGGGAGGTTCCAACACGATTTGCAAAAGCATGCTCGCTGGCAGCGAAACACTGCGAGATATTGGCAGAGTACCGCGGGCCGCTGTGCGTTCGCTGATTCCACCAACACTTCCTCAGACGTAGCAGACATGCTCCGTGACCGAGAAGACCGCGATTCGCTCTGCGGACAAGTTTCGCATTAAGGACTGGTAGATTGATTGTACGGTTTAACGTGTCAACACAACGCAGGGAATATGGCGCGCCGTAGTGGAGGGCTCCGGATTAATTTTGACCACCACGGGATCTTTAACGTGCTCCGAAATCTCGCACACACAGTCTTTTTTGCGTTTCGCTTTTATCAGAAAAGCCACCGCCACGTTCGGAATCGAACACACGTCCTCGTGCGCTGCAGCACAGCGCCATAACCACTGAGCCACCGCAGCGGGTGCATTAGGGAGTGTAGTAATCGTCACGTGATTTTTTTTACGTGGCCTAAGAACTTTTTATGAAGGCTGCACTTGTGAATCGGCGCTGAAATATTATGGCAGCTTTGCAGTGATGATTTCAGACAGGTTCATGCCGACATACCCTGACGTGCGCTAGCCGCATTCGGCGCTCACAGTAGGTGTTTGGGCGTGTCACTAGTTCATTGGGACCTCGCACGCACCCGCACGGCTGTCTGAAATCAGCCACGTACGTGACACTCGATTCGGCATCGCCGCGGGTGGAGGCGTCAGCATCACTGACGCAGGCCACATAGGGTTTCCAATCATCCTAAATTTTGCTGGACTGTCCCGACTTTTCGTACAACTTTCTGAGTTCCGCACCATTCCTGACGGGACAGCTATATGTCTCGATGCGTCCAGTTAAATTTTTTTATGTGATTCAACGCACGCCCAACAAGGCGTGTCATGCTACGGAACACGCAGTTAGCCCGAACTTGACCAGGCAGAGATGATCGTAGAGCTTAACCTCCACGTAAAGTGGGACAACTTTTACGAGTACATTCTCCAGCAAGAAAAAGTGTTGCGAGCAGCATGTAGACAGCTGAAGTAGCACTTCAAGAGGCCGCAACACTAAAGGTACTAGGAATTTGTCTGGAAGATACGGAAATTTGGAAAACTGATGTCACTCGATGTCTATGTTAATTTGCGAACCCCTCCCACCCCTGTCGCGACTTCCTTCTTTGAAAAGTTGGTAACCCTGTGGCCACACTGCGCAATATCCCACTTTGCCATGCCATCACGTGCATAACTGCTTTTGCACCCTACCGCACTTTGGTGTGAGGTTACAACTCGCCTTTAGAATTTTGTGAGGTAGCGGCGACTGTTGGCGCTGTCTGAGCATTTGCTTGGCTTCCTCACGATTTGCTTGGCTTAGTTAGTACAGAATTAAAGAACGCAGGTAAGGTATGAAAGGCTTTCTCACAGAGGTAAGAAAAGAAACAAAGTTTACAAGGTCTTGAGCTCCGAAAAGATAATACCAGGGTGAGTAAGTATTTATGACACCAAGAAGGGAGAGATCGTGTCGGCTGTTTGTATTCGCCAGTAGCGTGGGACACATTTTCGCGATAATGCTGCGTGCGTGTGTGTGGACAGAGAGCAGCGAAATATCTTCATGTTCTGTCGTTTGCACATTATACTCGAGCAGGGGATACTGATAAACCAATGAAGCAGGAAAGCGAAAATATAGATCAAGGGCCTTCCAGTGAGAGACAAAGATGAACTCGGTGCAAACGTCGTTAAAATGTCATCCTTTGTCGAGACATGCGCGTGTCTGTCTAAGCCGTGGACGTCATTCACCAATTTCCGAAGAACAAATGAGGTCCTGCTGACGGGATGATGCAGTTAGTGTATAAGTGTTGGCATTGCGAAATTTCGCAGGCAGCGAAGAAACATATATCGGACGTAGCATCCCTTGGTTTTGACAGCTACTAGCCAATGTTTGCGATTAAGCACTTCGTCCTCGGGATTAAAATGGCACTCTGCAAGACAACTGAAACTACGCCTTTCCCTCCGCCCCTCCCCCCCCCCCCCCCAAAAAAAAAGAAACTACTACTGGATATTCTCGTAGGCAACAGACGAAAAAATGCATAAGAGTGAAACTAAAAATTTGCGAGGGTGTTCATGTCACATGCGTGGGGAGTTTGTCTGCGTACGTGGGTGCGTATTACTTTCCTAGGCTTCAGAGTACGCGTACAGGGATCAGAGTGCAGCACATATTTCTTGTGGTCAACCCTCCTAGTGTATGCGCTGTAATTAATTTGAGATTGATTGATTCATGCATGCATGCATTTTACATGCCCCAGTAACGTCAGTAGCACCACACGATGCAGCGGCATACATTTTTACATCATTTTATATGATCTTTTTATAATCACTGAGTACAAAAGAAGTCGTAATTTTTTTTTTTACTTTCTTTTGGAGGCATTAGCCCTATGAATCGTCCAAAAAAGTAGAGATAGTAGCAATGACACGTAATGAAGTATCGGGAAACTACCCAAGAGGCTGTGTTTTAACCTATTGTACTCATGGATACGCGCAAGGAACTGCTACATTATGAATTGCATCTTTTGGGTCGTAACCCACAACTAAATTATGCAAGCGCCGAAATAAGCTTTTTTTGTGCAGCGCAGATTTTCAGGTATCAAAATTTTGTGTGCGTAAGCAAAGCCTCAGTTCATTACAGAAAGGTTGCGGTTTCTCAGCATGCACTCTTGTCGGGCTCCAAATTGTGTAATTTTGAACAGGTGCATACGCAGGTCAGCGATAAAAAAAGGAGCAATACGCTATAGGGTGAGCGAGAGAAATAAACGTTTCTTGGCTGATAAGACTAGCTAGAACTTGGCCCTTGCCAGTCCGAGGGGGTAAGTCACCCCAGTCCAAGAAACTGCTGCCGTTTTCGCCTGGTTCACCAGACTCTTCTGGTTCTCCGGATCCTCGTTGGCGAGCAGTGCCTCTCCCTTTTCCGTGAGGTTGTGTTTGGTGGTTTTATGGGCACTTGCAATATCTTGAAATGACTTTATTTCCATAAAATAGGTACAATTTATGGAGGATATTTAGGGAAAAAAGGTGCGGGCAGGCAAATTGACTAGCCCTAAAATCCAAGTTGACAGGCAGCAGAGCAAAAGCACGAATAACAAAAAAAGAGAAAGTGGAGAGAGATAAAAAAAGAGAGAAGAAAACGAATTACAACTTACAAAGAACAAACAACTACATCTTACAATCGCAATATGTCACAAGTATAAATACAGTGGATTACAAGGCATAATATCAACAAAAAACACAGAAACATTGCACAATGTTATTTTTCACACGCAGGAAAAGTGGCCATGCAATTTTGTTGAGGAACACAGGCTTATATCAACGTTTTCAGAAGCAAGACTGTTAAGTAGTCGTGGCAAGCTGGACCGTAACAACTGCAGGCCATAGTTGGTTCTGGGCTGCGGTACATTCCAGTACTCAGGGGAACGAGTGCCGTAGTGCACAATATTTGGCTTCAAGTTCACCAACGAACTAAGTCTGTATTGTTAAAGAGGCCTGGCTATCCACAGGTGGGTGTGGGCGGCGGTGACGCAAGGGCACTCCACGATCATGTGTGGCAACGTGTTCAGTATGTCGCCGTAAAGGCAGAGATACGGAAATTGCGCAGGGTAATTGCGCACGGAAATTTGGAGGCGACAAAATATTTAAATTAGATTACCGGTTCCCTACAGGCATACGAAGAACGCTCCATATGAGATGCGGGTCTTATGGATGCATTCCCCATCGATGCGTGTCTTCTGGCGTAATGTGCCCCGTGCCAGTGCCGAACTACGCTAGCCCGACGCAGCACAGTCTACACTGCAGCTTCTCACCTGGAAGGCGGCGCATCGATAGGTTGACTAATTTATGAGGGAGGGCTTTATATCTACTCGAGACGGGGTCATCAAGAATACTCCAGTGACGAGACACGGCTTCTCGGGCGAGCAGTACCCATTAGCCCAAATACGTGCCCAAGGGCTCAAGGACCGCAGGCAGCCGTCGACAATCTGCCTGAGTGGCCAAGCGAGAACTGGAAGCTCCTGGAGACGTTACCGCTCAGTAAGATCACGATTTAGGAAATTTTCTTTTCTGTACCTGTACTTCTACACCTATATAAAAAAAACTTAAAATAAACGCGTGATACAGACACATTGCAAAGTTAGAATAGTTTACAGCAATATTTTAGAAAGAGAGACAAACACGGGTACCGAAAGGGTGTGCGCTGCATCAAGAAGTTTTTTCGGGCTACTTCGCTAATTACACGAATATTTCGAAGGAACGGGGAGTCCTGATCTCGCGAAGGTACTCCGAGCCTCAATGGGCCTATATGGGGTGTAGGCAAGAAACACCATTTGTGCATATTAGCATGGGGTAATGAAAGCTTCGCGGGAGGGAAGAAGTTATTTCTTTCAAGTTCACCTTTCCTCCATTTCCTGCATTTTAAATGAGCCACTACTTGGAGTGCTGCGGTTTATGCTTCGCTGCCTTCGTGAGAGGAAAGGTGCTATAAGAATCATTGAACTTTGTCCAGCGAGCGTGATAAGGTATCGTCCAGGAAAGGTAGAGTTTCAGACAAATAAAACCTTTTTCTGGCGCAAGTTTGCAACAGCCGGAGAGAGAGATAGAACGAGAGAAGAGGGAGGGTGGAAGAGAAAAAAAAAATCAGCTAATCGGTTGTCTGTAAAGGATTAAAACCCAGGAAGAAGAGCAATACATAAAGGAAGAATCTAAAGGGCGCATTTGATGGGGGAAAGAAACGAAGGCAAAACTCGGTAGGCTTTTTTTCTTCGCACCGTAAACAGCGATATTTATTTATTTATTTATTAATTTATTTATTTATTTATTTATTTATTTATTTATTTATTTATTTATTTATTTATTTATTTATTTATTTATTTATTTATTTATTTATTTATTTATTTATTTATTTATTTATTTATTTATTTATTTATTTATTTATTTATTTATAACATCCTGCGGACACTAGGTCCAAGCAGGGTGGGCGATACAAGTGAAACATTTCAACAGCAATACACCACTTTATGACAGCACATTTGTGGTGGCTAGGTCATTCCACTCACTGATGGTGCGTGTAAAAAAAGAAAACTTGAAAAGGTTAGTTTGTGCAAAGTAAGGAGTAAGTGCGTGTGATTGGCGGTGCCGGGTAACTCTTGTTGTTAAGGGCGATACAACAGTGAAGGGTCGAGTGCTAATTTGTTACTCACGATTAGGGAAATAAAGTCAAGTCTGAATTGCTGTCTTCGAATTTTGAGTAAAGATAGGTCGTTAATTTTTATTAGTTGGTGGGTGAATCAGTTCGGGAAAATTTGTTATGTATAAACCGCACAGCTTTTCTTTAAATTCGTTACAGGTTATCAATGTTAACTTCTTTATACGGATCCCAAATGGTGCATGCGTATTCGAGCTTGGGTTTTATTAATGCTACGTAAGCTAAACGTTCAACGCTAGGCGGGGCACTTTTAAGTGCGAATGCACTTCTTAAGCGACCCTGAATCACGCGTCCACCGCCGTCCGTCCATCCGCACCACATACCCACTTAGGGCGATTGGCCAAGAAGAGTTCCTAATTTCTTTAGCACATACCCACTTAGGGCGATTGGCCTAGTCCTCCAGCACGCCACCGCGCCCGCCGCCCCGCCCCGAGCCTGCCCCCAGGCCACCTATGCCATCGACGACTGCTGCTTCGCCAGGAGCGTAAGTCGGGCGAGTACTGCGGCGTCTACCTCGTCGGTCACGTCTACGCGAACCTCGTGTCGCACGCCATGTCCACCTCGCTGGTCTGGGACGAGTCGCCGTACAGTGCCGTCTACACCGACGCGTACTCGGGCGACGGAATCGTGGTCGTCACCCTCTACCTCGCGCCAAACATCTCGCGCGACGACGTCGTCGAATACGTGGACGCGGCGATGGAGAGTGTGGCCAGGCGCGTAAAGCCCTCGGACCCGGTCGTGGTTGTTGGGGACTTTAACGTGGACGTGCGAAAGGGCGGCGAGTGGTTGATGGAATACATGCTCGCCAACCACTCCATGACGTGCCTACCGCTAGAGGCTCCCACCACCATCAACGGCAGCTACATCGACCTGGCCTTTGCGAGGAACTGTCTGATACGCGCAGTCTTGCAACAACTCTTGACCGTACATTTCAGTGACCACAAGGCGGTCATAATGACCGTCAACTACAACGACAACACCAGCAAGTGCTGAATAAAGAATACTGTCGTTTCACTTTACTTGCGTGTGTGTGTGATCTCCTCGAACATACACTTTAATTCACCAAGATTTCCAGAGAACGACTAACGGGGTGTGTGAATCCCCACTTGATCACGCGGTGGTGTTAAATGCAACTAACGGGCGAATGCCAACACAGTTCAACATAACTCCCCCTCATAGCATCACCCATGCATTCGCACTTCCCCATGCTCCCCTTCGGGGAAATGCGGGTGAATTTTTTTAAGTTTGTGTTTTACATAACAAAGCTTTCGGAAGGCAGAAGAGCAAACGTTGTTGATGTGAAGGTTCCAGGACAAGTTATTTGTTAGTGTCACGCCTAAATACTTAGTTATAGAGCGCCGAAAAATTCACCTTAAGGTCATTTCCTAGACTGTTTAGGGTTAGATTATAGACCTTTTTAACTTCTTCCTTATGGACGATGCCATTTTATCATTGGGCTGTGCTAGCAGCTCCATAATTGGCGTAGTCTACAGAAATATTTCACTGCGCATGCGCAACACAGCCCAGAACATATCCTCATTTATTAAAAATTAACGGATGAAAAGGCGTATAGATAAAGAAAAGAGAGGACATCAACGCTTCCGTCGCTTATGATCTAGATAACACAGCATGCGGCTTCGGGTAGTGCTGAATGACTGATAGAATGAATAAATCGTGATTCAAGCAAGCAAAGAACTGTTCTTATGAGTCGCTTCATGCAAAAGGCGTTCATGTTCGAGGAAGCTTGATGTCGGGGTTCGTTCGCCCTGGAATGAAAATGCACCATTCAGCGTTTCAAACTGTTCCTTGTGTGGGCATCGTTGAGAACCGCGAGGTATATATGATCCGTAATGTACAAAGCCAGCCACTAGATTTCGAACGGTGTATACGTTATCATTTTACGGTAAAAAAACACAGTTGCTGGTCATTCAGGTGCCTTTTCATGATGAAAGTCGCGAACCATCATCGTCGCTTGCATTGCTGCTGTCGCCTTCGTCTACGCAGGAGATTACCCGAGAATCTGGTGAGCATTGAAGTTGTCACCTGCACCTTTCTCGATGCGCCGACAGTCAGTAAGCAAAACAGTCATCCCAATGGCTGTCGTCCTCTTCTTCGACGCAGAAGACAAATGTTGAACGTCGTCAATGGCGCCATCGCTTACTTTTGCGGATAATTGACGTTGCGTCGCGACACAGATCTGTGGTCCTGCTCAGCGAGCTTTATTCGCCAGTATTAAACGAGCCGTGTAGGCGAAATAAATGTTCACCTCATTACAAATACTGCTTTGTCCCGATAACAATGATATTGTCACGAAGCCCAAAATGACGCAGTTGGCTTCAAGGAAAAACAAGTTTATTGGAGTAGAGTGCCCTCGTCCCAACTTCACCTGTGCATATCGTGCTAAGTGAACGCTCATAGTGCAGTGCAGACTTTATATGAACAATCTTCCCCTCCCCTTTTCCCCGTGCCCCACACCAGGGCCTATTGGCCTCCTCCTGTAATAAAGTCATCCATTCCATTCCATTGGAGCGAACTTGTGCTGTGCGCAGCCTAGTGTCGGTAAAGAATGCTGCAGCGTCTGCTCTCCGGGTATGTATCTTTAGGCGCACACTTTCCCTATCAAAAAGATAACAAGTGCGGCATACAAACTAATCAACGAACTCGCGCTTCACTTGGAATACAGAAAACACAGCCCGGCGCCGCCGGGCGGTAAAAGCAAAAACAAAAAAATAAATCGAATGCATGGTTTGCGGCAATATTAATTTTAATGAATACTTCAAGAAAGTAATGGATATATTGTAGCGCAGATAACAGGACAATTCCTCTTCGTGGACATGTACAAGAATCCTTCGCCCGTGCCTTGTGCTTGAGTGAGTCAGTCATCTTCGCTGACACCCGCCGTCCGAACACCCTTGCTGCCTGGCCTGTACTAGTTAAGCGCCGCGACTAAAAAATAGGTGTATCGCGTTGGGACTGACCATCCCACACCTGCCACCAGTGTTGCGACTGGCCCTCCGAACGCAGTCACCGGTGTAGCGGCGCTGCCTTGCTCCGTCTGCTATCGAAGCGACGCAGAGCAGAGCGCTGAAGTTGTTGAACCGACAAGAAGTTGAAGCAACATTTCTACACAGTATATTCAAGGGTAACAGCAGCGTTACGGGTTTCTACAAAGCCGACAGCACCTCTCCACTCGGTGCCTCCGAAAAGTGCCATCCTCACTGCGCCTCCCGGCCGGGTTTTTATGCGCCCGGAAGTCCGTTGCAGCCGCCAGCGGTTTGAATCGCTCCAATCAGTTCTCTCGCTGGCCGAAGTTCGAAATCAGACGAATGGAGGCGAAGCGGTTGCGTCAGCCGAGCCGCCCAAACGGGGGAAAAAAAGGCGACGCCGTCGCCCTTTCAGCGGAGCCGCCTCCAGGCATGCAGCGGCACGTTATTTACTGGTCGTCCGCAGGGTGCATGATTCAGCGGAGCTGCCACGACGGGAAAAGGAGAGGCGACTCTGCGGCGATGCAAGTTTGGGCCGGTCGGCCGCGAGCTGTTTGTTTTGGATTGGTCGAGGCGTGACTCGGCCCCGCTGTCGGCGCGTCACCTCATGCAACGAATTTGAGCCAGGCGCTCTGGAACAACAATCGCCACCCTATCTACTCACCTATGCTGTCTACACATGCGTCTACTAGGATGCTACAGTATTATGGAAAACAAAAGAAAAAATGAAAATTCCCAAGCCACTTTTCAGCAACGTCTATATGACGTCACAGAGACTTGTTTGTGCGATACAAGCCACCGCCAACAAGTAGGACTTGGCGACTGTAGGAATTAGTAGCGCTTGTTCGTATCACTTTAACACTAACGCCTAGTGGCACTCCGATAACTGTTTTAGTTCTGCCTTCCATAGGGTCCCTCCTGCCTATATTTCCTGACTGTAGGGCAAAGTTGTAGTTTTTCTGTTTGTTGTGGTTTCTCCGTAAAAGAAACTATCTGTCGTTGCTGGAATGTTACCAAAGACCAGTTATTTCAAATCCAACAAAATGAATTTCATCTTAGAGCTTGCCAACTTGGTGGCTACGTTTTATGATGAATAACAGCGCAAACACATCATGGAACAGTACCAAATGGTTCAGCTTACAACAAATTTGTGGTTAACACCGATCCGTGGCTGAAAGTACGTCACACAGTCAGCACCACGAAGGAAGGAAGGATATAAAAGAAAGGCAGAAAAGTTACTCTGCCTAGAGCCTAGTTTACTATCCTGCTCGTGGGAAAGAGAAAACTGGAAAAAAGAGAAAGGCAAGAGTAAAGACACATTGGAGCAGACAGGTATGCCCAGCGTTGAAGCACTAAACGTTCAAGTTCAGTGATTGCCACTGGAGGCTTTCAGTGTGTAGTCTGCCGTTTAATTTCGTCACCCGTAGAAAGCGTGAGGCTTCATTTGTCGCCTTCTGAGCGGATGACAGAGAAGGACAGTGACAGAGAATCAACTCCTCCGAAAATGGCGGTCGAGAGTCCAGATCCCTCATTGCTGATGACAGCTTCTTTTTTTAGGCGAGTAGCATGGACATTGGCATAAAACGTGGTGTATCATCTCCGGCTTCACGCGCGTTTCCACACCTCACTTGCTGCCATTCCTATTAAGTGTGAGTAAGCATTTGTCCCAGTGTGCCCTAATAATATCTCCACGCAATTTTTGTACCGCAGTTTCTGCACTGTGAATATTTTGAGCTTGCTTAGAGCCGGAACAATATTGAATGAAAACCTTGCCTTTGGTTTCACAAAGCAGCCCCTACTTGGCCGAATTACGTTGTTCAATGACGGTGCAACCAATTTTTCTTCTAACCGCCTTTCTGCGTATCAGCTCCAGTAACGGCTCCATCAGCTCCATCAGCTCCATTTCTTTCTACCAAAATTAAATTCAATGTGTAGCCGGGAATGAAGGCTCAGCCAACTTATTCATAACTTCAGGCAACTGTATTCTACCGCATTTGAAAAAACGGTCCAGTATCTACTACAAAAAATGTCAATATATGACAACCTCGCACGTTTATACACGTGGCAAGATACTATCAGTGAATGCATATACAGCAATTATAAACAATGTTACCGAAGTTCTGGAATTCTGCATTTATTGTAGCTTCTTGCGGTAGCATGGCCAACACCTTTCACAAATGAATTAAATGGTTTATTGAGAGTCAAGCCAAGAAAAATTGAAGTTGGAGAACATAATGAAGATAAAACATAAAGTAAAAAAGAAGACAAGGCAAAGTGCAACAACGGCAACATTTAATGGGGCGATGAAGACAAAATGCACCTCTGTTTAATTTGAACAGAGGTGCAAAAAAATTGGGTCCATCTCCCCGCGAGGGGGACTCGAGTAAATGCGTCGCATAGGGGGTGGGTGTATTGCGTTAACGTTTAGTGTTTGGGGAGTTGGTGGTAGTGAATGCGTTGTATCAGCAGCTTCTTGACGTAGTTTTAATGAGTCAAGGATATAAGGCGCGTTCGTAGCCTTTGATTCTGTGTCGGTTTTGTGGCGCAGTGGGAAGAGCATCATGTACCTCGCGTTCCGCCCACAGGTAGTGAATGCGTTGTATCAGCAGCTTCTTGACGTAGTTTGAATGAGTCAAGGATATAAGGCGCGTTCGTAGCCTTTGAATCTGTGTCGGCTTTGTGGCGCAGTGGGAAGGGCACCATGTACCTTGCGTTCCGCCCGCAGGGTCGTGGGATCGAAACCAGGCGCCGGTAAGTGTTATTTTTTTATATAGTGTAGGGGGAGGGGTGCGGACCTGTTGTTGAGAGCGAGGAGGGTAGCGTGATGCGGGAGAGGAGGAGTGGGGTAGAGGGCGCACCTGCGCGCTGAGCTGTTGCGGGCGGACGGCGGACGCTACATGTGAGTTAAAGAAATGCTCTGCATTTAAAACAAAACTAGTCGGTGGCGACGCGCTGGGAGATGACGCCTTAGCAGCGCGTGCCGCCGTCCCCCTCAGTAGACGCTGCTCCTCCATTTTCTTTCGGCCTGGGGTGGCTCGTTGGCTCGCACGGTTACGCGGTCACCGGCACCATTGCCTTCGCCGCAGCGAAACCCCTGTAAAAGGCGCCAAAGCGCTGCGCGCTGAAACGTAATAGGCAACAAATAATTTAAAATGCAGGTGTACCTGTCGTGTAACACAAAAATGTTCTATGCCAGAAAGTTGGGGAGATTGCAAGTGACAAGATGGTTAAAAAACCGGATCCTTCAAAGGCCGTCGCTGCCAAATAACCATTATTTGAACTGCAATAACTTATCGAATATTACGAACGAGTGGAATATTAGGCCTTCCTGGTTAGCCCGAGACAAGCGGCTGAGAAAACAAATTATTTGATCGTAGGGTTTAACTCGCCGACGCAACGCAGGCGACGAGGCACGCCGTAGTGGAGTGCTCCGGATTAATTTTGACCACCTAGGCATCTTTAACGTGCGCCGAAATCTTGTACACAAGGGCGTTTTTGCTTTTCCCGCCCATCAGAAAAGCGGCCGCCACCGCCGGGAATAGAACCCGCGACCTCGTGCTGAGCAGCGCAATGCCTTAGCCACTGAGCGACCGCGGCGGGTAAGAAAACAAATAATTTTTTTTTCTGTTTACCAATAAAAGCTATGGCTATAAATTTTGCCTGGGTTGAATTCGTCCCGAAATATTACGATTATAAAGCGCTTGCAGAACTCAGTTTTGAAAATAACTCCCCAAGGACTATTCTTAGTTTTTAACGTGAATCCTTCACTGGTTATATCTTGCTTCTTCAGTATGCAAATTACAACTGAAAGTCCTATTGATTTTCCACCCATGTCGACCATTGGGATCGAATCCTGTGTGTGGTAAAACTTTTGTCCAACCGCGGTGCTTCCGTACAAACAGGTCGTAGGTCTCCTATTCAACGCACGTCAATACTCGTAAACGACTGCCCTATTTATCGACGGACACACTCATCGAGACCCAGAACAAATTAGCGATATCCATTCTGCAAAACGACCTTTATGTAGATGCAGTCATTAATGATTGCAATCGCTTCTAGAGTTAGTGTGCCTTGCATTATTTTTGCAGAAATAACGGCCTGATGAGCTTCAGTATTTCCAAAATATGGCGAAGATTTATCTTCTCTGGATAAATGGTTCATTTGATTGCAGAATCACAACCCAATAGGAAAACAATTCTAACGGTCGTCCTGCGCCTCACGAACTTCACTTCTGCCCTCCTATTTAGATTAATAACGCCACGAAATGTTGCGGAATGGCAGCCTCATTCTATTCTAATTCTATCCCTATGAAAATAGAACTTTCTCCCATTCCATTCCTTTCAATTCCGTGGAATGACAGTATTTCGCCCATTCCCACTGCTGGAATGGCCACAAAGCTTAATTCTATTCCCGTAATTTCTCTGAGTTGAAACTACCTCGTGGTAGCTGTATTGGGTGACCAGCGAACGCAACATGACACTGATGTCGTCAGACGCTCTGATAATTGCAACGACATGCCGCAGCCGAAAGGTGGTCGCCGCTTGGTGACAGCTCGTGCAAAAGAACCACCCTTCTAATTCACGGAGGGACAGTATTCCTGGTTCCTAGTAGTTGCACGGTCAGCATGTTGTAATGGGTACCTTTTTCGCGGCGCTAGGGGCCGAATATGTCGCCGTGTGCTTGCTTCGTTCTGCACAGCCTGTCGGGGCCAAACACACAAGACTACTAACGCCCCATATTTTGGCCTTTTCATGTAATTATGTCGTTTTTTTTTCACTGGTGTCTTTTCCTTATTTTATCGTTTATTATGACTAAGAGCCTTGGTAAACCACTGTTTCTCTCAGTGTAAACGTTAGGTAACGTTATCCTAGGGACTAACGACTAAGCACATTCTAAGCAACGACAAACTCATAGTACGTCAAGCTGAGGACCGCTTGACGACTTTAGTCTTCAAAGCGTGACGGATTAACGTCGGGCCGCGGCATGCACGCGCCAACTCCCCCCTCAGCCGAAGCAGCAGTTCAGCTGGTTCCATTTCGACACTTGGACCTCTTTTCTTTGTCCATTGCCCTCCCCTTGCTCAATAAAAATGTATGATTATATACATAAATCATCCCATTTGTTCGTTCCGTCACATCTCCGTACGAGCCTATAAGAATGTGAAGAAAAGGCATACTCGCGTACGCAATCCATGGGAATGCCAGGCTGAGACGTACCCGCTTTTTGAGCCAATGCGTATACCCCCGTTCCCGCCCAATGGGAAGAAATTTTGCGGCAACTTTGCGTGGGTCACTTTGTGGTTACGCCAATACGGTATGGTGCATTTTTCTCCAGCTCAGCCTGGAAAAGGTTCCCCCGCATTCCACGCTGCCGGGTACGCCGCCTGAAAAACATTATTAATGTGTAGCATTCTTTGCCGAGTACTCCACAACCCCCCCTCCCCCCAACCCCCACCCCACTCAAAACCGTGGAACGCCCTGCATTTCCACAAAAATGCAGATATTGTGGAAGTTTCCCGTGTAATCGTTATAATAACGTAAATGTAAATAATTCATCGAACTAAATTTTGAAAACATTAGCAAATAACAAAAATCTAAGATATACTACGCAAACGGGTGAATCGTGTAACGCCCTGCATTTCCACAATAGTGCAGATTTCGCGGAAGTTTCACCTTTAATCTTTATAATTGTGTAAGTAAAGGTAATTGATACGGCAGGATCTAAAAAAAACAAAAAAAAACAAATTAGCTTTAAAGAACCGATTCAACACAGGCGGCATAAAAATGCTACTGATTAGTAGACAATTTTCTGAATTTCCGGAGAATATTTTTTATGTCCGCGTCGCTTCCCGCACAGAACATGTTCCGTGCGCAAAATGAAACTTGTAAGCGTAATTAAAAGCGAAATCCAAATAACAGTGTCAGAGGGTGACCAGTATACAATTACGGGGCAGTTGTGTCAACGTTATGAAGTAGGGTAAGCATACTGCAATTTGAGAGTGTAACCGTGTCATAATTGCTCCCATCCCGTTGGAATACTGCATTTTGTTCCCGCACATTACGTTTTGTTTTATCTCAGGCGGACACCTCGCAGTTAAAAACAGAAATTCAGGGAATTGCCTAGCAATGCGTAGAATTCTTGTGCCACTCTTTAATGTGAGTTCTTCACAACTAAATTTTAGGGTTTTTATAAATCCTGTCCTTGCAATTTTCTCTATTTACGCTATTATGACGATTACAGGTGGAACTTTCGCGAAATTGGCATAGGCAGGTCACTACAGGGTTCGTCTTTTTCCGCAACTTTTATTATAGTTTTCTTATTTTCTAGTTTTCAAAATTTTGTTCGATGAATTATCTTTGTTTACCCTAGTATAACTATTACATTTGGAACTTTTAGGAAATCTGCATTATTGTAGAAATGCAGGGCTGTTACACAGTTCTCTATTTTCCGTAACTTTTTTCTACTTTCCTATTTTTTTACTTTTTAGAATTTTGTTCGACCAATTATCTCCAATCACGCTTTTATAACGGTTAGAGCTGAAACTTTTGTGAAATCTGCATTATTGCGGAAATGCAGGGCGTTGCACGGTTCACCATTTTCCGTGTATTTTAAAGCAAAGCTTTCTAGCTCCACCAGCCAACGGTTCTTTCGTGGCGTGCGGGACAACAAACTCCCAACGCGGCGGAGGCGGAGGTGGGGGAAGGGATCGCGCGGAGGGTTTCACTCACGGAGCACACTGTAGACGGCGCGGCGAATTTGCCCAGCGTTCCCCGTGCGGAAGTGCCTGCTAGCTTCGGTGGCGTCGGCGGTACGGCTTCGTCGTTTGCTTTTGCGACGGTTGTTTTGGGCCTGCTTTGGCGCAGCTTCGCGCTCATTGCGCGCTGCCTTCGCGCGGCTTGATTAACTTGTTCGACAATACCTCCAGGGTAACCCGCACCTGACGGAATTAAATGGTCGTACAGCAAACATACGTTAAGGATTGGTTTGACGGGCGGGAAAACAAAATGTACAAACCATATACAGACATCCGGCCCCTAGAGGAACGCCACCTTTTTTTGCGCACTGCTTGCCACGAATCTCCGTTTTCTAAATACATGAATACGAATTCAGTTGTGTTTAAGAGGTATTACAAAAGGCGAAAGTGCCAACCGGTTCTGATAAATAGCGATTATAAGAATTCCCTCAGCTTTCTCGCAATTCCTAAACTTACTAAACGAATTAGTTTATATCGGTATAAATAGGAATAACTAAGCTCACATGCCGAATTGTTTCGGTGTCTGTGGCTGTGTCACGCGGTGGTGTATCCCCAAGATAGCCCATCAGGATGGCTATGTTCCGCTGAGTCACCCTTCGAAAGACGCGCCTCTCCGTTTTCTGTCCCCCTACTTACGGCCACGCCACAGCGGCGGCGTCCGCCGCTCTAGCCCGGCCGTTGCCAACGCGCCTGCTGCGTTCGGGACGCCGCCCCCGCGAATTCCGGGTAACCGCTGGCAGAATCTCTGGTTTCACTCTTTGTAGAGCCAAGTGTGTGAATTCAAGTGACGTCACGTGGGAAATTGTTGTGGGGGTAGTTTAACGATTTCATTTGGAAGTTTCGCGACATCTGCATTACCGTATAAATGCTGGGTGTTTCACGCTTCGTCATTTTCCGTCGTTTTTTTGTGTCTGTTTTTATTTTTTAGTGTTAAAACATTTCGTTTACCCCGTTCGCGCTATTTGCGCCATCTCCATTTGCGCTAATATTACCATTAAAGGTGGAACTTCCGCGATATCTGCATTTCTGTGTAAATGCAGGGCGTTACACGGTCCTGGCTGTGGAAGAACTCGGAAAACAATGCTACGCATTAAAATGCTCGTTTGTGCTACCAATGTCATTGGAGATGCAGGGCAGCGGATGTAGGCCTCCCCATAGGGGGAGAGTGGTTGCGCTTGCTGCTCTAGCTTTTGGCGAATGGGCAGCTGCGTAATACGACTGTAGTCAGGCGGACCAGCCGAGCGCCCTGGCGCACCTCAGCGACCGAAACATCTTACTCGCTTGGAGTCACTCACCCCTCTCGTTCACATGTTCACATCAGCCACCAATAAACTAAAGGAAGCAATTTGCCGCTTATGTTGAAGGGATGCTGGTTGAATAGCGAGCTTGGCTGTAGCTACAATGTGTGAGGGGATACAGCTCGTCTAAAAAAAGCGCATTCGATTCCGGGCAAAAGCCGCCTAATTTAATTCCCATTACATACCTCTAAGAGATTTCGCCAATACATTTCAATTCCAGTCCGTGATGGTGAAAGTGGGAGGAATCCGGAGTCATTCCAACTCGTGAGTGATCATTCCGTATACCTAACCCCTAGCTTTCCATTTCAGAGTAACAGTGCCGTGCCACCCTCTCTTTATAAACGTCGGGAGAAATGCATGACAGGAGTGCGCACTTGCACGTGGTAAAATTATGTGGTGGTCATTGCGCCCTTCACTTACGCCGTTCAATCTAACGCGCCCAGTATAGGAATTCGAAACCTACTTCCCAAGGCTGGACAATGTTTTCTCAAAAGCTCTTCACTAACTTATGGGGAAGTAACAGCCTGAGTAAGCTGCACTTCAATTTGTGGTTCTTTGCTAACGACAGCGATGACTGGCTCGACAGACCAGGCGCCGTTTGCCTTGAAAGGGGCGCCGTGAAAGTTTACGCAAAACAAACGGCAAAAATTTAGGAAGAAAGAAGCGTAGGAAAACGTGCAGGGGTTGGCCAAAATATGCTTCGCCTTCGCCAAAATATGCTTTCTAAGAAACGTTTTGTGTTGGAATTCACCGGCGAGGACAAGCGTAAGGTTTGGACCAGTCCTTTTACTATCGTTATCACAACTGCGCTGTAGGAGTAACTCATAATAGCAGCGTAGCGCTTACCTTGATTCATTGCGTGACGCTAGTATATGCACTTTGTAGCTGCCACCCGGGTAGTTGGTTATTTGTTTGTGTTCATTGAATATTTATTTATTTATTTATTTATTTATTTATTTATTTATTTATTTATTTATTTATTTATTTATTTGAATATTTTCCACGCCAGTAGGCGTTACACAATTAAGTGGAAAGCGAAACAGTAACCCATTAGAATGATGTGTTGCAATTGTAAATGGCAAGTATGAATGTTGCCGTATGAGTTACGGACGGGGTGTCGGCGGAAACGAGGTTCCAGACCTTGCTTTTTCTTGCAACGGAGGAGTCACTGCTATATTTTTTTTCGGCAAGGTGATGCCCCTACTTAGAAACTATGATCGAAATGAGGTGAAGCGTAATAGGGGCAGGGATAATGGGATCTTTAAAAGATGAATTATAATGATAAGGTTTCTGAAAAAGAGAACGTTGAGACCATTTACGACCGCACGATAAGCCTGTAAGTTCAGAGGGTTTTTTTCATGGCTCTAACGCTGACATGCTGTGAATTATTACACAGAATACAAAGCATGGTTTCAGTTAGGCATAGGCAGCCCATGAACTCTATAGTTCATCTCAGAAGCTAGCTGCAGCACTGTGGAGGCTACATTGTTGTCCCCCTCAGGGCGCCTAACTCACCGCGAAGGAAGCGAAAAAAGGCGCCGGGGCCGTGCGGTGCCACTTGCCGAGAGGGGGAAGGGAGTGTCCTTTCAGGACCCCCTTCACGGCGGATTAGGCGCCCTCAGTGGGCGCACTATTGATAACAACGTAGCCTCCACAGTGCTGCAGCTAGCTTGTGAGATGAACTATAGTTTACTAAAAAGGCCCCGTCATTCTCTTTTCCTTTCTCCCTCTCTGCTTTGTCATCTACCCTTATGAAAAACGTGCAGGCTGTAGGTTCTCGTTTGCATAATTTAAACTGGCGAATTTTATGGACCTAATTTTGCTCTAGTTCTGTTAACATGTGCTCGAATGACTTTCTTGCAACTTTCAGACATTCCCCTGTGGACTTCCTATCTTCGAATAGGAAATGTGTGCTGCCCTACTGGGGCGTTAGTTTGTACATATATGAGGGCCAACACCCAAGAGAGTCGGCACGCATTGATATGAATTCAGGACGTTCCTCGGAAGCGGTCGAGCGCGCACAACGAAAAGATGGAAGAAATATTATGGATTTCTACATAGGCCTCGTTGTTGACAGCTTTACTTCAGGCTCGCGCATGTCGCGACTCCTGCAAGCCGGCTGCAGGCCACTGACTCGGCCAGCAAGAAAGCAATCGTATATTGCCGCAACAGCACTGCACAAGCGTGTTGATGTCGTTTTCAGGCACGGGCCGGAAGGGCCCGACTCATAAATATTCACGCCCAGGCAAAGCTCATCTGGGAGATTTCCTTATCCGAACGGGAGTCACGTTGGGTTCCAGCGCGTTCGCTGCCGGCGCCTTTCTGGCCTGTAAATGAAGGTTACGGTTCCCTGCAGATTAGGCATCAAGGAAAGTGCCCCGGTGGCCTCGGAGGGATCGAAAGCTCCTCCGGCAGTACTTGTTCCCTCCGCATCCACGGCCGATGCGTTTCCTCTTCGGCACTCCTCATGTACTTTTCTCTGTGCAGGCCCGAAAAAGCTAGGAAGAGCGAGCTCCTGGTGTCAGACTAATCGCAGTACGTTCTTAGCCGTTGAATTGGAAGAAAGTCAGGAGCTCTGTAAGTTTATATGTTTCGCTGCTTTTATTAGCAGAAATATATTTAATGAAGTGCTTCGGCTAAGCATTTCATTATTTGTTCCATTTCCACAAAGAAAAGCAGGAAAGGACGCTGTTGGAACTTCCTTCTCTTCTGCGCTGTAGCAGATGGCACTCATCATAATCAGTATCATCAGCACTGACCGAGCGGTGGCACGCGCTCGCGCTCCACGCGCACCGGTTCGATTAAGGCCCTCATTCTCATCAAACATGCGCTCTCCGCTCTATCTCGGCGGCTTGGCAGCCGGAGGACCTCGAGGTCCATTACATGGTGCCGAAACCGGGACGCCTAGCGACACGGCGAGGTGAGCCATGGAGCGGAAATCGACTCTTCGACCGCATTGCTCACCCCGAAGCGGGAAGGAGGTGTCGAGACAGATGAACCGGCTGCAGATTTCTCAGAGAAGCCTTCTTGATTTCAATCGGAAGCTTATTGCTGAATGGACGCCCACTCTGGAGGAAGCAAAAGACGTTGAGGCAGCTGTTTCGATGGCGATGCTCTAGCACAGTGCCGACCGACTTGCTGCTATCAGCGAGAAGTTGGATGCCCTTGCTTGCGGAACCGCAGTTGACGGCCAACACGACGACGCTCTAGAGTCGGTCAAAGAAGCACACAAAATCGTTGGCTCACTTCGACGAAGACTTGACGGACGAAAAGCACTTGCCCTCAGGAGCCACACCTCGCAAGACAAGAAAGATGGCAACCCACAGCAAAATATGAATTGAGTCTTACAAGCGAGAGTAACGGACCTGAGGAGGTGACGACCGGAACCTACATGAAGCTAACGACGTCAACAACCTCCCTCGATGGGAATTCCGATAGTCTGTTGTTAACCCTCCAAACCTTCAAACTTGATCCCCAGGTCCAACGACGACATGCGCCTCTGTGAATGACCAGTCGGCTGAAACGGCGCTTGAAATACGACTGACAATGGCGCGTTCTTTGATCAGAACTGAAGACGCCGTTCCACTGGGAACTCCACATCAGCAGCGAGAAGTAACCCAGCAAGAATCACCGCATTATCTGCCAGCTCCATCAGCAACAGAAGAACACACCCTGCCCTGCAAGAGGGGATAGCTTCAGAAGGGGACATCGTCAAAGTATATAAGACTGAAGTGATCGAGCCCTCCTGTGCGCATACAGTCGTGACATGTCCAGATGGCTGTATGCAAAACGACGTTTACAAGAGCGGAAATACAAGTCTAGACGACACTGAATCCCGCAAAAAAGTAATGACAACTGAGCCAGGCAATACAGAGCCGTACTTAAAAGACACGTCTGACTGTGTTTCCGACATTTGTGACCATGACGGGACTGCACACGACATATCTAACCGACGCAAGCAACAACTCGTCCATAATATTGGAGGAATCTGTTCTCACGCCCCAAGATATGCTGCCAGCTATGACAGAGACAACGAAAGTGAAGTCGCTACCCCACTACGAGGACAGGGCCACACGAAGCAGAGTACTTAATTGCACTGCCCAAAAAACAACGGACCACACTACCGCAACACGGCAGCGTCACGTCAAGCTGGTGAAAACTGAAAAAAGCTGTGCGTCGTCTGCTAGAAAGAGAGCAGCGAGGGATACTCGCGCCAGCAGAAGGACATCGACTATCAACCAAGCCTCCAAAAATGTTCGGAAATCAAACAAAGGGGGAGGAGTAAGTGCAGCCACCGAGTGTCACAGAGCCCAGAACGTGAATAGTCAAGATTCAAACGGAGATGTCAAGCTAAAACACAGGACCTCGATGAAGCGACTATCTCCTAAGTCAAAGCGCACACGGAACTATGCAGGAAAATATGCCTGTGGCTCAACTCCTGGCGAGGTCATCATGAAAAAAAACACAGTTCGAAAGCCAAAAGGAAGGCGAAGTCCCGAAGAAAGAGAAGGCCGAAAATCAGAAAAAAGTACAAATTCGGACACCGGCTGGATACGAGCGACAGGCTGACCTATATCTTCGCCCAGGACTCGGCTACGTGACATTAATGTTTGTTGACTGTAGGTACAATACTTTGCTCATCCCGCTTACCGAACTCTTGTCGGGCGGGAGATTGTTGGAACTTTCGACGGTGATGAAGACGATGCAAGCAGCACGCGCAACAGACCCATGAGTGATGAGGAAGAAGACCACCAAGCGAGACGTCAAGATGGCTGCTTTGAAGAGGGTTCTCTATAAATAGTGTAAATATATTGTATTTTACTAGGCGACGGCCTCCTTCTTTGCCTCCCTGGACGTTTTCCACAGACGCTAACACTCGTGAAAAGTATCATGATTGTGATGGGAAGGTTTCATCTGACTTTCTCGCAAAAAAATCGCTAAGCTGGCCGTATCACATGTATGTAAGTATGTAACTATGTACGTATGTACGTATGTATTTATGTGTATGTATGTATGTACGTATGTTTGTATGTGCGTATGTAGGTATGTAGGCACGTATGCACTTATGCACGTATGTATGTATATATTTATGTGCATGTATGTATGCATGTATGATGTAGGTGTATGTGCGTATGTAGGTATGTATGTATGTTTGAATGTGCGCATGTAGGTATGTATGTATGTGTGTGTATTGTTGTATGTATGCATATATGTGTGTATATGTGTGTATGTATGTATGCATGTATGTTTGCATGGGCGTATGTAGGTATGTATGTATGTATTTATGTGTGTATGCATGCATGTATGTATGCTGAATAGGTGTGTATGTATGTATGTATGTATAGGTACTGAAAAGTGTCATTGTCACATATAGGCTCCATTCGTATTTACTTCAGCAGCATATTTTACGAGAAATTTATGACTTGCAGTAGAAACAGCAGACAATTTAAGTCTTGTAAAGAGGGAAAGTAGTTTTATTCGTGAAAATCAGCCACACAAGAGTTGCTAATTTAGCAGATTTACGTGAAACGCAGGGTGATTCGACAACAAAATAAAAGCTTAAAAACAATGGCAAGGCACACCCATCTCAATTATTTGCGGCCTGAAGTTGTACCTCATTTCGGTCGATAATTGTGTGCGAAAAAAAAAAAAAACACAACGGCCACTGAAGTTGCACGAGCGGGCTTGTTCTTCGGGACGCTTAATGATTTTATCCGGAATATAATTATGTTTGGGGCTCGGAACCTTCGGCAGCTCCTTTAGCACAGGCAATCTAGTAATTTTATGTCAGACGTAATGGCAGATTGACAGACAGGAATGGCTCCATCGAAAACCAGTCCTTTGGGGATTTTGGCAGGTAAGTCCTGGACCTTCGAAATGAGCTCAGCATTCTTAGTCAGAGTGGCCGAAAAGCTCGCAGCTGCGTAAATGCTGTTAAGAAAGGGGCGGGCGAAGAGAAGCAGAGAGGCAGGAGGCCACCGTTCCGAGCAGTTTCTTCTTCTTCTCTTTATTCCTCTACCTCTTTTTCTACATTCTCCCCCCACCAGAAGATGGAGGTCCCATTTCTAGGAAATGAAGTGCCTGCACCGGTCTCTTAATTATCTTCCCATCCTGCGTCTTCAAGCTACAGGCCCGAGTGAGCCCGTCTCGTCCAGGAAAAACTTCTGTAACACGGCCCAGCAACCAAAGGCTCCTGGGGGTGCCAGTTGCCTCCACCAAGACCACGTCCCCAACTTGTAAACTTCGGTTGGACGCACTTGGATGATGATGAAAGGACCTCAGCTCAAGGATATACTCTCTTCTCCAGCGATTCCACAAGTGGTCCAAAAGCTTCTGCCGGTACCGAAGCTTGCTAATTGTGGTTTCACGTGTCACCTGGTTGATGTAGGAGCGTCCTCATTGCCTGGGTAAGGTATGCTCAGCAAGGAAGTTCCAATGAGAAAGTGCGCAGGGCATATAGGCGAGGGCTCCTCCGCACTGGTGTACGTATAAGAGGCCTTGAATTGATGACAGCTTCTACTTCTGTAAGAAGCGTGGTCAGCTCCTCTGCGCTCAGGCTCGTCTTTCCAAGCACCTTCCGCAAGGCTGACTTTACGGAGCGAATCAGCCTCTCCCACCAACCTCCCCACCACGGCGCTGCTGGGACTATGAATTTCCACTTAATCCGGTTGGTGGCGAGAAATGAGGATAATGGAGAGGTTCCCATTATCCTCCGTGCCTCTTTGATATCTCTTGAAGCTCTTCTGAATGCGAGCGCGTTGTCGGAGTACAAAGTGCACGGTACCTCTCGGCGCGCCAGGAACCGACGAAAAGCGAGAAGGAAAGCGTCCGAAGAGAGTCCGGTTGTTAACTCCAGGTGCACAGCTCTTGTGGTAGAGCACGTGAACAGCAATACATAAGTCTTTGAAGTAGTTGCGCCCGGGGTGTTTTTCACGTAAAGTGGACCGGCGAAGTCGAGTCCAGTTACCTCAAATGGTTTGGAAGCCAGTAGTCTGTCCTCAGGCAGCGGAGCATGTTGTACGTTAACAGGTCTGCTGCTGAATCGTTTACAGAGGAAGCAAGCACGAATCACCTTCTTCGCCTCCTGCCGAGCATGAATAACCCAAAAACGTTGACGTAACTGGGCCATAGTGCTCGCTACGCCACCATGAAATACACGACAGTGGGCTTCAACAACCATTAACCTTGTGAAGGCATGCCGCTTGGGTAGTACGACCGGATGCTTTTCCTCGTAGGCAGCTTTCATTCCCTGAAGACGACCACTTAGACGAAGAACTCGGTTGTTGTCGAAAAATGGGTGGAGGTTATGCAGGACAGATTGTTTGTCGACACAATGGCCACATCGAAGTTGCCCGATCTCTCGGCCGAAAACTTCATTTTGGGTATGCCGTATCCAGAAAATCTCGGCCCTGTCCATCTCCTCAGCGGTGATCGACGCAGGAAACGACCTTTGCGTACGTCGACAACGTTCCATGAACCTGAAGACCTGTGCTGTGATACGCAGCAGCTTTTGCAGACTGCTAAATCTCTCGAGGCATAAAATGGGCTCTGAATTTCCCTGTGTCTGAAGAAGCACCCCTGCAAACTGAGAGACCTTATCACCCGGCTGTGGGGGCACCATCTGCTCCCCGCTAGCGTCTTTCAATCTGCTTGGGTCAGTAGGCCAGTCAGAACGCGGTTTCGGCAGCCATTCTGGGCCTCTCCACCATATTCGACTCTCACGTAGAGTAGTCGCCGACACACCTCTCGTCAACAAATCTGCAGGGTTATCTTCACCTGGGCAATATATCCAGTCCTCTGGTTTGGTTACAGTTGTAATTTCAAGTATTCGGTTCCGGACAAACTGGTTTTGTTTGTTCAGATGCCCTCGGATCCAGTTTAGTACGGTTGTAGAATCCGTCCACATGACAACGCTCAGCGACAACGTATCCCACGATGTTCGCAGGTATTTCACCATTCTCGTTCCTACCACTGCGCCCATCAGTTCCAGTTTCGGAAGAGTCAAGGCTTTCATCGGTGCCACCCGAGATTTGGCCATAATCAAGGAAGTGACAACATGATCATTGGTGTCTGAAGCCTTGAGGTATGCGCACGCTCCATATGCTTTCAAGCTGGCGTCTACGAAAACATGAATGTCAGCAGCTTTCACTACTGTGTCAAGCCCATGTCTCACGCACCGTGGGATCCTAATCGAAACCAGCTGGAGCAAATCGGCGCACCAGGCTTTCCACAACATAGCTACATCGGTGGGTAGCTCAGCATCCCATGACACCTGCCTCATCCACAATTGTTGAAACAGGATGTTAGCTGTGACAGTAAATGGCGCGAGAACTCCAAGTGGATCGAAGATCCTGGCCGCCGTCTTCAGCAAAGAACGCTTCGAGCTAGATGTGACCGAAGCCACGTACTGGGTTACTGCTTTGGGCGATAAGTCAAAACAATCATGCTCTGTATTCCAAAGCATTCCCAGCACGGTCCCAGAAGTTGATACTCCGTCAACGTTTTCCTCTTTCTGGTCAAAAACGTTCTGAAGCTGCTTGTTATTAGTTTTCCATTTACGAAGATTCATAGCAGCTTTACTCATTATAGATTTCGATCTCTCGTAAACGTCCAATCCTTCGTTGTATGTGTCCGCTCCTATGAGTAAGTCATCCACGTAAAACGACTTCTTCAGTTTTCTGGCGAAGTCATGGTCGTCCTCGCTCACCGTATCCAGATGATGGTGGATAGTGGCCATGAGCAGAAAGGGACTTGAGGTTGAGCCGAATGGCACTCTCGTCATTCTCCATTCGACCATCTTTTCCGTGGAACTGGTGGGAATGTTCTCAAACCAGAGAAATCTGAAAGCGTCCCGATCCGTTTCTTGCACTTCGATTTGAAGGAATGCCTTTTCTATGTCCGAGTTTATAGCTATGGGATACCACCTGAACCGCAGCAGAACCTGAAGTAACTCTGGGTTGAGGTTCGTTCCTTTGTCGAGACAGTCATTGAGGGATGGTACACCTTGTGAATGCGAGGACGCGTCAAAAACAACTCGCAGCTTGGTTGTCAGTGACTCCTCGCGCACGACCTCGCGATGCGGCATGTAGTAAACCACCCGATCGTCAGGAACTACTTTGGGTACGACTTCAGCATGGTTGAGCAACAAGTACTGCCTGATCACTGTGTCGTACCTCTGTAGCAGCCCTTCTTGGTGAGAAAGTCGCTTTACTAATCTCTGCAGCCGGTTCAGTGCGATGTCACGATTGTCCGTCAAGGAATTCTTCCAGCCTTCTTTCCAGGGGAGCGCAACAGTGTACCTTCCGTTGCCCTTCTGAATTGTTTGTTTAAACTGTACCAGGCAATCAGTAGATTGTTCGCTCGAGTCCGCTATGCCCATTGATTCCAGTTGCCAGAAAGCCTGCAAGAGCTCTGACGCGGATTCGTCCTCCGTGACGCTGCTCACCCTCAGAACGCAGACCATGAGGTGAGTTCCCCCATCTAGGAATGCCTTCTGCCGAGACGGACCTTGAAGCGTCCACCCAAAAATAGTGTTTATCGCCGCCAGGCCTTCGATATCCGGGCTCCGAATAACTTCTCCCGTTAGCAAACGCCAAAGGTAGTCGGATTCAATGAGCAGACCGAGGCCGGGCTCTGAATCTATTCCTATGAACATCTGCTGGTCAGCAAAGACCTTGCCCTGCCTTCGCAGATCTTCTACGAAAGAGATATCAGCTGCTGGTGCTGATACATCTTGGCAGATGACAGGTACCACTATCGCTTCGATGGAGTGGACATCTGTAGCGTGTTGGCTCCGAAGGGGAACTTGAACGACTTTCGCTTCTGCGCACACGGAGTAGAAGCATTGCCGAACGTGTTGAATGCGACCGTCGTCTCGTTCACAACCTTCAAACGCAGCTTGGTTGCGAGGTCTTCGGTGATGAACGACCTCTGGCTTCCGCCGTCGAGTATACCTCGAACGAGTCGGCTCCTCCCGTCGTGGCTCAACCATGCTCGGAACGTCTGAAGGTACACCCCATTGTCTTTAGAACGATCGTTCGACTGTTCGTTGCTGCTCTCTCCAGACGCTTGAACCGGGGCCGATACGCAGACCGTTGTTCCCGGTGCACCCTCGGTTGCATTATTGCCTTTGAACGAAGGGTCGCACATGGTGGTTGCATGCCTCCCGTGGCACGATGCGCAACTCAATCTGGCCCTGCAGTTTCTCGCTTGGTGACCCTTGGTCGTGCACCTAAAACATCTTCTGTCTCTTGCGAGATGCTCTTTCTTAGTAGCCAGCGAGAGGTCGGCGGTGCATGAACGCGTGCTGTGCTTCTGGGAATGGCAAAAGAAGCACTCCTTCTTTCGGTCTTTGCGGGCAGTGACGTGTAATGCCGACGCCGTGAAGGGGCAACTTCGCTGCTTCTCTGGTCGGTTGCCAGCAACTTGTCGCTGGGGCAACTCGCAGCACTGCTCGCGGCTCTCTAGCTCCATCCTCACAAAGGTGAGCAGCTCTTTCAATTCATCGTCCGCTTCAGCTGTCACTGCCAATGAGCGGGCTGGGAGTGCCTCGTCTGCTGGGGAAGGGTTCAGCTCTCCCGATGAATTGGCTGGAGGAGGGCCGTACCCTGGGGAGGAGGTCAGCTCTCGATGCCGCTTCTCTTTAGTAAAATTCAGCACAATATCGTGTGGGAGCGCGTGCTGCAATATATCTACGAGCATGGCAGAGAAGCTGCAGGTGGGCACCTTCAGAGAGTTCAAGCAGCGGCTATGCAGCTGCACCGCATCGTAGAGCTGCCTGAGCCCCCGTATGTCAGCAGACGATTTTACAGGCGACAGATTCCTCAGTGCGGAAAGATGATGCTGCTGAATCCTTCGCTTGTTCCCGTATCGCTGCTTGAGGATTTCTATAGCATCCGCATAACAGGCGTCTGTGGTCGGTAAGCCTGCGATTGCTGCAGCCGCCTCCCCATCACGTAACGGCGCAGATAATAAAACTTCGACGTGGGCGTCAGAGCGTTGTTGTTGTGGATGGTTTGCTCGAACTGCTCCCAGAAACCCGTCCAAAGCTGAAGCTCACCTCGAAAGACCGGTACGTCCAGCGGCGGAAGCCGAGGTCCCGAGGTCGTGGCCGCACTTTCCTGTCTGAACGGGACCATTTCGTTAACAGCCGGCGAATGTGGGGCGTTCTGAGCGGCTCGTTCAAGAAAGTCGATCTTGCATCGAATTTCCGCCAACGTGTCGAGGGTCCTATCATTGTATTCCTCGGCCGCTTGATACTCGATGTCTTGTTCCTCCGCCGTAAGGAAGGCCTCGAGCTCCTCGCTGATCTTCAAGAGCTCGGCGTGGTTGGCCATGAGTCGATCTTGCAAGCCCGTGAGCTTGGCGATGTCTTGACATCCAGCGTCGAGCAACGAGCGAGCTTCCTTTATAAGCCTCGTATTCTTGGCTCTTCGCGGAGAAATCTTGCTCTTCAGTCGCTCCATTACGCGGTAGGCTGCACCTAATCGTCCCCCCAGCCGTGACGTTCCAGGACCACTTCGTTAAACGATTCCTCCCCCACTCGCAACGCGAAGGGGCGGAGCAGATGAAAGACGGGCCCTTGAGGTCGTGCGTTGAAGTCAATCGTTGCCGCACGGGGTTTTCGGCACCAAATGTTAAGAAAGGGGCGGGCGAAGAGAAGCAGAGAGGCAGGAGGCCACCGTTCCGAGCAGTTTCTTCTTATTCTCTTTATTCCTCTACCTCTTTTTCTACAAATGCTTTTTGCTAAGAGTGTGAAATAAGCACACAAATGTGCCAAGCCACGTTCAAGTGTAGTGTGGTGTATACAATTTCGGCTGCGACGCTTTTGTCTTCTCCAATGGTGTTAGTAGAACCGGCGACTGTATTTTTAGCAAATTTCCGCCATTTGCCGAATTTTTAAGTCGTAGCAATAGGACATGTGGTGGAAGAGGCACAATAGGTAACTGCTGCTTGAAGACACAACTGTGAACCCTTAACTGCAGTTATTCATTCGTTGACAGAGCAGAACGACCTGACTTGCTCAGCTCCTCACAGCACCGTTGAATCCCATTGATTCATCAGTGCCGTGGTTGTTATTGCTTTAGCAATGGGTGGGGCACATGGGCAAAAGTTCTCGCCGTTGGTCCGCGTACAGAACGCGTCAGAAGGACATACAACAAAACAGCTCGTGTGTACAAGAGTAACGTCGGGGTAAGGTTGGCTGCGGTTCGCTGCGTACGGACCTCTGGCAGCTCGGCCGATGTGATGAGGTTTACGGGGCGGTGGCTTGTGCACGGCTTGCGTTTCTGAGCTTGTTTGGCACGGCTCGCGTATTTTTCTTTTTTTTTTTTGCGAATGGGGTGCGACAAACACTATGTAGCGAGTTCCGAAAGCGATAACAGTCCGTGCAGACCAGCGAGTCTAAAAACCAAAAAAGCACATATAAAACAAAAAAGGCCTTTTTAGGGGCTAAAAAGCCCATATAGGCCCATATAGTCAAAATAGGCGCTAAAAAGCCCATATAGTCAAAAAAGGCTCTATAGGCACAATAAACTATTGCCGAAAATGCTCCCTTTCCTTAGTTCATGCTTATATGTTAAATAGGCTTGATGCGGACTCACTGAAAAAGAGGCATTTTGGCTAAAGTTCCGGTCTCTAGTCATCACTTATTCTAGGAGCAGTCAGGCATCTTGCGTTCCGTAAGTAAATTTCTGTGCTCGTGCGCGATGCATAATGTACACTGCCCGTCTACGGAGTACCAGCCTTTCTTCTTTCGAGCTCTTGTATAATGGCTCTTCTATAATAAAGTACGTAAATGGCCCTAATTTGTAACCAGGTTCGGAGTGGTGTATACAGCCTTGAAAGTAAGCACGAAACGTTACGGGGCAAAATGCGGACAGGAAGATTATCCTTAGATGGTGCGGTTGTTGTCCCTGGTAACTGTTTTTAAGTTGCTTGATTCATTTTTCTGTGTTTTGCTAACCCCTTAATTTGCACACGCGCTCATATATTAATTAGGACACTGCACGGTGTGCACTAATGAAAACGTATACATAATTGTCCTCGTGGCTGCGGCCAAGTGAAGATAAATTTGTACGCACTGTTCCTTCCGCATTGCTGCTCCTAATGTATTATTTCAATGACAAATTCGTGCAACATTCCAGTAATCGGCGGCGAGATTTAAGTCAACGTCAGAGCAATAGAGCCTCGACATGTGGCGTTCTGTCGCTTTCTAGCCCAATGAAATAAGTGGCACCCAAACAAGGATTTCGAAATCACTGGACCACGATACCATGTGGTGAACACATTTCTGCTCTGGACAGCTTTTGTCTGTGTAGTTAAGAGGGAAGAATGCATTAAAAAACGCCAGAGGACGCTATCAAGTCGCTTATCTCACGTTCGCGAGTGGTGGTTGTGGTAAAACATTTATACAAGAGATTTGCGCTTGAAAACGAGAGAAGCCCTCAATCCAGGCCCCCTGCGGCGGCTGCGGTCCTGCGTGCCCCATCGACCAACTGTCGCTGGTCCTCAGGAACCCAACTGCACAGCGCGGCCTCCCACTGCTCGAGGGTGGGGGTGCGAATAGATCACTGTCTAATGAAGTGTTCACGTAGTTTGAACACAATGCTCAGCTCATTTCATTAAGAATGACAACTACAGAAGGCAAACACAATACCCTCTCTCATCACTTTACGGGAATACCGTTCGGAACAGACTGCATGTTCATCGCTGCTTGCTCTGCCGGTAGTCTTACTTGAACTGTAGTGAACCTCAGCTGCAAATGTTTCCGAGAACTTACAATTTTAGCTTTAACAAAACAGCGCGAAGCACAGGACAAAGGGGAGACGAAGACTACGCTTGTGTAGTCTTCGTCTTTTTTTGTCCCGTGCTTCACGCTGTTTTGTTAAAGTTATGTACCAACTTCCCCAACTACAAACCCTGCAACAATTTTAGGTCCTGGCACCACTCTTCTAGTGCACAGCCGAAATGTAAGATTCGTTTTATTAAGAAGCAATACAATATGTAACGAAACAATAACATACGTAGCACCTTTAGGAAGGTCATGACCATATGTCATTCGAGGTTTCTGAAGCTAAGCAGGAAACAGGAACAAATTTACAGCCACTTTGTTCCATTTAGTTTCAATTTACGCTTCCCAAAACTATATATCTATATGCGCTAAAAAATGAAACAAAGAAGAAAATCTCAGTTACGTTAACGAAGCTACCACACTCAGAGGAGCTGTTGTACGTTTCAGCCCGTATAAACTGCTGCATCTCCTTGTGAGGGCCTATTGTCTTCCGTGTGCGCTCGTCTAGATAAATGAATGAACGTGACTTCATCGGAAACATCTTGCTCTTCATATCGTGGGGTCAGAATGGTACATTACAGTTTTGGCAGACTAACTTCGCTCACACTATCACCTCACGCATCAACATCGTTCTTCCACCGTTCTTTCGTCAGACTACACTTGTAGCGTCATCCACAGCGATATTTTCACTCAAAAAAGAAGCGATTATTTCTTTGTTTTTTAACATATACGAAGATAACCCGTCTCATTCGGAGGCATTGTTGGAGACCTTTCCGCATAAATCTTTTAGAGCTGTGGAAGCCGAAAGTAGGATCAGCTCATGCGACATCCACAAGCAGAAAAAGTAGTTCCGATGTGAGTAGTCCTGCTGTAAATCGGTACACACGTTAGGTCAAAGCACATGAAGACATGGCGCACCTGTTGAGACATCTTGCTAACTCATCCGTCCAAGCTGTGGCTGTGTGCACGCCGCGCGTGTTGGTAAAGCTGAGAGCAAGTGCCTATGCTCACAAAGCAATTCGTTATGGGAACAAGTCTCTAGTCGCGCAATGCTTCATCCCGCGGATGGACAAGGAGGTCCCCGCGGCAGTGCCGACATGAGGCCAGTACTGGCATCGTGCTCTTGTCACTGTTCCCAGCTCGCTGGATCGTTCACATTGATTAGCCAGGGGGACGTAGTGCAAATGGCCTATCTCATTTCGTAATAACGAATTGTCGGCTAAAGCCTTTGCGGTCCCTTTAATTATTTCGTCTTTGAGAGAGCACCGATTGAGACAAATCTCGGCCCTCGTAATGACGCCGTAAACTGGACACCTGCCGAATGAAACGAGCCGAATTACAATTCGATATCCGCTAATGGTCATGCCTGGTGCTCCGAGCCCATTTAGGGGCGATGCAAACCGAAATAACCCGAAGACGTCGGCCCTACCCTGCGTGCTTCCAACACACCAGCTGCAGTAGTCCCCCCCCTGCAGTTTGCCGGGAGGAAAATAGCCTACTAAGCTGCACGTGCGGCGTCTTCGGTAATCATTACGTGACTTTACTGACTTTATCTGCATCTAGAGTGCGTCTAGCCACTAGCGCTGAGGATAGGATTGTTCAATGTTGGCATCGTTCCAGACGTGCAAACGTAATTCCCACCAACGCTTACCAGCCGTGCTATCCTAACAAACATATGCTGAAGATCAAAGGGTACGAGAACTTACGGAGACAAGCGAGGGTATTTCAGCGAACGAAAATAGGAAAAAACTGTCTCCAATACGCGCTGTGAACACGGTTGGACTGCGAAGCTGTGAATGACACCCACAACGATTACACATGCGGCGTCACTTGAACTCACACTCTTCGCCTCGCTTTCCAACTCCTCTCTTGATGAATTGAACGGAGGTTTACAGAGTGCAATTCAAATCTCCCGCCTTCGCAGTGCCGTGCGGCTCCTGCCTGAAAAGCACGAGCGAGAGTTCTGTTCCTGTTTACCTTGCTTCCATGTCGCAGGTGCCGGCGCCTTACTGCGCAGTTTGGAACGCGGCGTTTCTGCTGCAATTTTAGCCTCTTTTGAGGGGTGAGAGGGAGGGCGACATTCCCCTCTTTGGCATCGCCTTTACTACTGTCTTCCCCTTTCATTCCCCCTTCCCCACCACCCTGCGGCCCTGATAAGGTGTCGACCTACACCTTCCCATGAACCTCATAGGCTCATAGCATAGCATAGCATAGCGTCATCTCTCACTGCTTCTCCCCCACTCTTGTGTAAGGCGTCCCCGCCAAAGATCACCCTCCCTTTCTTCAAACGCTGAATCAAAACAACCGTCTGAATCTTCACTCTTCACGTGTGGGTCGCCAAGACAAGGCTCTCGCTCCTCTTTATGCAGGCCCAGGTTCGATCCCTGCCGGTGCAAGTAGTTTGTGTAGCCAGGGTTGTAGCCAGTAGCCAGTAGTAGCCCGGGATGTTTGCCTGTGTAGCCAGTAGTAGCGTGGGAGTTTTCTGGTGACGCGGACACGAAAATTTATTTGGCTGGGTAGAGGTATACTGCTTCGCAGTAAAAATTCAGGGAAGCTTGAACTTCCACGCCTTACTTGAATGGCGAAACTGTTGTAGGTGAGCATTGCCATACACCTTTAAAGGCCAACTGCACTCAAAAGTTCGACCTCTTGAAGGGTTCTTTTCGTATAGCTTACCTAAAAGAACTGCAAGATAAGAAAGATGACATCGGTAATAGGCGTAACCACGCCGTGAACGACTATCAAAAATCGGAGATTCTTAAAGCGAAATTGAGGGGTGCGCTGCAATTACGGCCACTCTGAAGTGACGTTCCAGCCGGCCCAGCCGGCGAGCGCTCGGCGGCACGCGGCTGGCCGGCCGGAGAAAACCTACGTGCAACGCTCCGCCCTCGTCGCAGCCCTAGCAGAAGCGCATCCAGCGGAGCTCGACCTGTTCTCCTTGCTGGCCTTAGGAAAAAGCGCAGCGCCGGCCGCAGTTTCACTTGCTATTTCAAATGGTTATAACTAATTAACAACGCATTTCAGGAGGTTACCAGTCATGGCCCAGATGATTTGGTGGTGCGCAGTGTGCCTTCAGAGTAAATTTGGCCGAGATGAAATTTTAGTGCAGTTGGCCTTGGTGTTTCACTATTGTTGTTTATTTGCTTAGTTGCGGTGCTAGTGATCGCCATAATATGTATCTAAGAGGTAGTCGTTTTGATCGCGGCGAGTGGTGGATGCACTCATCCTCAGCATTGTAGACTTCCACAACCTCATCGTCATCGACTCGAGGCAGTGGTGGCGGGATCTGCAAGTAGTCCCAGAAATGGTTGGAACACACGTAGCCATGGCTCCAAATTATCCATAATGGCTGCTAGAGAATCAGGCGGCCGCGGTGACCTCTCCAGACCAGGGGGTCTTTTCAGTTTTAGCATTAGCGCTGGAGCTTTTTTTTACGTGCGTGGTAGCGCATGACGACCGCGCTGGTGATTTCTTTATTTGTTGCTAAAGCCACTTCGTGAGCCCTGGACACGGCGGTTGCCGCTGTGCACGAGCTCACGAGCGCTCGAATTTTCTCGCTCCTTTGGGTTTTTGTCAGTGTTTTTTTTGTTGTTTGTTTGTTTGCTAAAGCCAATGCGCGTGCGGGGGCAACCGGCGGTCGCCGCGGGGAACGCGCTTACGAGCGTTGGCATTTTTTCGTATTGATTCTGCAACGGCGAACTTACGGCTTGTACAACGGCTCCACTTTTAAAAAGTGTTTTGCATTGCATCCCACTAAACATGAAACGAACGATTGCTTGACACACCGACTGGCCGCAATTTACGTGACAGCTTTGCCAAATCAGAGCTCTCCTCCACGTGAACCTGTTCTGCACGAAGGTATGCAGATGGGCTAGTCGATTCATGCTTACGAAAAACACACCGCTAAGAATAGGACAAAAGGACGAGGAAGACAACAAAAACGGGACGCCAAACAGCGTCTGTGTTCATCTTTTTCCTCGTCATTTCGACCGGTTCTTAGTGCTTTTTTTTTCGTAAACGTCTTCCATGCACGTGCCGTCACGTTCCCCTGCCACGGGTACGAATCGGGCTGATTCTTGTTCCAATCTGGCAGCGTGCCGGGTTCGCGCAGTGCTTGGCGCAGTCGGCTCTTCAGGCGATCTGTTTTAAATCCGTGCACGCACCCGATTGTGCGTGTTTTTAGTTTTCTGTTTACAGTGGTGGCCATTTTGGCACCATTCATGTTTACGCCAACGACGGAGACGACAACGGTCTCTTGTCGCATGCAATGAGACGCCTACGGCTTTCGCCTTAAAAATGAAATGTAGAAATCCTCGAGGGGAAATCGTCAGATAGCACTTAGACGATCTTTCCGGCGACTCATCCCTGAGCATACTCTCCATACCAGGATGGTGTCGCTCGTCATCCGTTAGATTATCTCCCGTAGGTGGCATCGCACAGCCAGAGAGCTGCCCGCACGCACGCATGCACGCATTCATGCACGCTCCCGCGCACCCACACATACGCATGCACGCACACGCGCATTGCGCGCTCAAACAGCCGACAGGCACGTATACACGCCCGCACGCACACACGAACCCATCACATACACCCACGCACATACGCACTCACGCAAACGTACGCGCGTGCACATGCACATGCGCGCGCAAACTGACAGGCAGACAAACAGACCGACAGACATACAGACAGACAGACACGCATGCAGTCACGCACGTGCACAATCCACAAACGGCCTCGGGGTCTCGTGAATGCAGGTGCTGTGGCGTGGTGCGACGGTTACAAAGGAGGCTCATTCGGTCCATGTGGCCCATGTATACGCATAGAGTGATTGATCTTCATGTGGATTATCTGTCAGGTCTGCCTGAAGTTTAGTCTTATGAAAAGCACTTGTCTATAACTTTTTGACACAAAATATAAGATAGAGTCACGTGTGGAATGGTTGATGATGCAGTCTCGTTATATGAATATTATTATGTGAGCTGGACTGGCGACGCGGGTACACTTCTGATAGTCCTCCACCTTAGGAGGACTTTGCCGTAGTCCTAAGTCCGTAGCGCCACCAGGTGAAAAGTTCAGCTTCCTGCTTTGAATATTGCAAAAGAAAAACCACGCACCCCACCCTCTAACGACGACGATGGTTGAACGCGAAGCTTTCTCGCGGTGAATTATGTGGTTAGCTAATCCCACATGGCTTGTATGTGCTACTCCGGAGGTACGCATCACTTTTCTAGAATACCCACAGCAACTCTCGGGTGTGCGCTCCGTAGGCCGAACATTAGGGCTTGGGGTGTACGGCGCGAATCGGTACCTGATGCTTGGCGCCCGCTTCGACCATCCGGCTCGTGGCTGGTGCTACTAATTCGTGTACTGTGCAGAGCATTTTGTTTTGTCGACAAGCAGGCAATAAAGAAAGAAAATGTGATGGAGCAATCGGATAGATGCCGGATTCATAACGACAGGCACCCAGGTTCGATCCCGGTCACGGGAAGCCTTTTCTCTTTCACATCACCCACGGTCATTCATCATCATCGTCAGAGAAAGTTGGCTTTCCGGCAGGGCAGATTGGGGTGCAACGGCATTTTAAAGCTTCGCTTTAAAAATTACCCGCAAAGACAAAATGAAATTTCTCGGCATCATTCGATCCTCGTGTCAGCTTGCAGCTCTTTTTTTTTTTTTTTTTTTTTTGCTGACGCCAGGTGATGACAGGGCAGTAATTCGTAAGAGGTTAAGTGGTATTGATACATGGGCCAGCAATTTTCCCGCACTTGCGTAGGGACCCATAGAGACCCGTACGCCCACATTTACTCACCAGGGGGAAAACAACGGCGAATAAAAAGAATTGATTCCAGTTTTCAAGCGAGACAATTGCAGTTACAGATTGACGTGCCCCCTTTTATAGCGAAAAGGCAACTCACAAAAAAGACGACCAAAATCACATGTATCAGAGGCTGACAAGAGGCAATCTGTGAGCACTGTTCTTGTCGCTCCGCGAAACCAACAATTTTCCCCATTCACCAAAGACGGCGAGCACTGCCATTGCCCAACGCACATCATTGTGTTCCTGACTTTTTAAATAAAGCAATTCCAACGCAACCACCATCCCCGCCATTGGCTTGGCCGCACTTGCTTAACTTCTAAGCCGTGCGCGCCGCTTAACAATCCGCAGCGATCACGTCACCGGATACTCTCTGTTTGCTGGGTCAAGCTTATTTGCATTTCCTCTGCTGCCGACTTTTTGTTCAAGTTCGTTCGTTATGTTTGATGACGAAACAAAAACACACACCGCCAACGATGTGTACCGTCTTTAAATATTTGAGATTACGGCACACATGAATCCTGGGCTCGGTTCGGCTTTTTTTATATTTTAAAAGACGTGAAAAAAGGCAAAGCCCAAGTGAGACTGTTTCAGACCTTAACGTACGATATGTTTGTTTCTGGTCCTTCTCAAGCACTTCTCTAAAGTTTCTCGGCTAAAGTATTAGAAAAAACCGTTGAAGACTCCGATTCCTGGTCGTTTGCGTAAGACATACATACACACACAAGAAGTACTTGCAAAACTCTGTACAAAAGCTTTCTTAAACAAAGTAGCTCTGGATAGCATTATTTAATCCATCCACATTAGAAGCGTGGGACGAAGCTCGCAGTCCAACGTGCTCGCAATGTATAAGTGGGACGCCAAAAGCAACCCGTTTCTGCAAGTGCACTGTTTGGAGTATCTTGCAGTTTCCCCAGAGGTCTCGAGAAACAGAAGCTCAGGAATCAAATATTCCCGGGGAATAATCGGGAACAGAGCGCTAGCAAACATCCTCGCACGCTAATTCATGCCCCAAAGCGATGTGAATGCGGCTCCTAAAAAGTCTTAAGAACGTTTCTACTGCAGCCACAATGATTGTAGCATGCGTGGCTCTTATTTATTCTCGAGTTATTTTGTCAAGCGCATATTCCATCTTTTACGGATAATAAAAACGGGGGCACGAATTCCCGTGGGATATCCAATTACTACTGTAGCTTTCGCTGCTAGTAGAATCCCCGCCGGTGGAGAGGGGAGTTTGATGTATGATTTCTCTCTTTGCAATACGTTTCTTATCAACCGCTGTTCGTTCCCAGCCCCAATGACATGATCCTATATTCTCTAATCCGAGTGGCGCCTCTGTGGGATGGCGTCTCAGTTCGTGACTTAGTCCCAAGCTTTGCTTTTTTTCTTCTCATAGTGAATGGCCCAGAACAAGATGAAGCAAAGATATGCCGAGTTTAATTTAGTGCAGGCTTACGTTGGTGCATTTAGGAAAGCGGGTCTTAACCCCAAATTTAGGCAGCAATTAAAAGTTCTCGGCGAATAGATACACGATGGCTGCCGACAAGTAATGAGCAGCTTGGTTCAACGGCTGCTGGGCATGATCCGGCTTACGCGTCTCTTTTTTTTCTTCTCATTTCCGTTCTTTCTGATTACATCGCGCTCAGGGCCACCTCACGTTGCAAGGTTTCTTTCCTCATTAAAATTTTGAAGGCTTATTTCGGTGCTCCGTATTTAAGAAGCGGCGGCTGGCACCCGACGCTGTGAACAAGTGAATTGGCTCTGAACGGAATTAAGTTGCGGAACGTGGCTGTACTTCATCATCGCTCTAAACAATATACGCTGCTGGTGCACTTGACAGGGGAGCTGAACAGGACGGAAGGGTTTTTTAAACCAAGTGCGGGGATGTTACTATAAATTTTATCCGCTGTATGTGGCCACAGGACTATGGGCGCGGTGGACGATCGCAAAGTATTACGCCATAAAAAATGGTTGCGTCAAAGCAGTAGGCGACTATCATCATCATCGTCAGGATCATATTTTTGTCCGACGGAGAAAGACCACTCCGCCCATTATTGGAAAGTTTCGTGTGAATACTAATCCAGGGTAGCCGGATGTTTTTTTTGTTTTTGTTAGGTATTTGTTAGGCAGCGCTATTTGTGTTTCAAGAGGCTTCCTAGCATTGTTTGCCTATATATGGTAGCGCTACTGGAATTCGAGTAAGTTTTTTATACATGTCAATGCAGCACTCTATACAAGAATATAAAAACGTATCTTACCCCCATATAATCAGGAGCGAAACATTAACACCCATTGCTCCTACAACGAACGTCAAAGATAAAAGATCAGGGCTCTAGGGAGCTATACATAGATGTAATGGGCCCAATACTACGCCGATAATCTGTTGGCTGCCGACCATCCGGCAACACACGGCTAAGGAAAGGCTACTCCGTCTGTTTCAGTTATATACTGCATTTATCTTGATGCTTTGCAAGGAATATTCAACGCCGTGAAGACTGTAGTGGGAGTTGTAACACTAACAGATTTCGATTCGATGGTATATTGAGCACATGTTATAACAACCGAGTAATCTTTGACGTTTGAGCATGGCTTTCTAAAGCCTTCTCAAGTGCGTGGCTTCCGCACTTTCATGACAAGTTTTGGCGCGAGATGTTCCATGGTCCAACGTGTAAACTTACCAGTTCAATAGTAAATTAATGCAGCCAGTGCTTCGGATTCAGTAAACCTTTGATAGTTAAACGCGGCTGTATTCATTTCAGTGTTCTGAAAAAACTTGCTCTCGATGCTTCTATCTACAGCGAGAACTATAACTAGCAGTGAATTGCTCATATAAACCATGAGAGCGATTGTAAAGGCCCTTCGTTTTGAGAGAGTTGCTTTATTATCGGCGAAATCAAGCTGTGTAAATAGTCTGTAATGAGCCCCTCCACAACAATTACCAATACTTATTGAAGGAAAACCAAAGAAAAACTAGGAGTACGTTTCTGTATTGGAAAGCAAGCTAGGGGCAGATTACACTTTCTCGGGGCAGGAGAACAATTACTTGCTAGGTAAGCTTCGTGCACTACCCAAAGCAACATTTGCTCAACTCATCATCCAGAACTTTCGCGTTTCAATATGTATTATTGTGGTCCATTTACTAGAATGCCGACCTCATTAGCTTGGGTTACAGATGCCTACGCGGCGATTTGTATGCATCGTATCCATCAATCGTTACTAGTATCCGTTTGGCGGACGTTTTTATGTGGAACAAAAATTTTTCCGACTACTTCTTGGCCACGTTTATTAATGGTCAAGAAATGTGGCGATTGCGTGTTGTCTTCTACGAAAGGGCATACCCTGTCGATCTGCGCCGGTTGGTATATCCACAAATCCCCTCCCACTACTTCAACAGGAGCGCGATATTCCATCTAATATCTCGTCTATAATTCGGTTAGTGTATATTCCAAGAAACATGCATACATAACTTCGCTGCGCCCACGGGACAGCCCGAAGAAATCTCTACCACTCTGCAGCGAACGCCACGATAGCCTATACATTGACGAAGCACAGTACCCATCTGGAAGCAATGCCATGGTGCTGATGGCGTGGTATGCCGACTGCTCAGTAAAAATTGCGTGCTCAGTTTTGGGCAGAACATCTAACAGGAAGGTGGAGGGAACCACCGCTGCTCTAACATCCGCTCTCAGGCACAACATAAGTACTCATGAATACGCTAGCCTGATATACAGTATAATCGCCCACTCACAAGTCGCTTGCAGCATTTACGCGAGGAACATAATATCCCCGCAAGCAGCATGCATAGTGTTCTCGATTAATGACACATACCCCGAAGTACGTGTGGTGTGGTCCCCTGGTCATACTTCACAACGAGAATTCCCAGGCGCTCCACCAGCAGCAACCTACCAGCCATTCATCCTTCCCAACGGATTCCGAGGATGGCGGGAAGATGAACCGGATCAGCACACTTTCATAGTACCTACGCCGATATTGCCTAATGCTGTAGCAAGCAACCAACACCGTTACCTGCACCATATTGCACACTAGCGAAAAACTGAGCGACAGCATGTTGAGAGGCTTTCCAAATCAACCAATGAATCAACCTCGTTCAAAAACACGTACTTTTTAAGAGCGCAGCTCTTGAGCGGCCGCTTCTGTGGTTTCGAGCCGCCGTCGGCCTCGTCATAACCGAGCGAACGCAGAGAACAACAAAGACGAGATAAAGAAAACAAAATAGGTGGAGGAAAGCCGGGCGAAAATGTTATAGGGAGGGTGGTATGTCAAGGCTACGCGAGACATGCTCGGCTGCGGCGATACGGTGCGAGATGACCTCAGATTAGCGCGTATCGCCGTGCATTCGATTCTTATTCGATCAATTCCTGCGACGACGGAAATTCGGCGTTTGTCGCTGCAGTAAAAAGTAAGTAATAAGTGAAGAACAAAAGGGGTCTATAACCATACATATACGTACGGCTGAAACCCTCTACCTCAACATACTTTGCACAATCCAAACAGCTCAAGAGCTGCGCTAAAATTCTGCTTTGAGGGGTAGTGTAAATGTCGGCTATTTTTCTCTAGCCGCTGCCCACACAGCTGCCTGCAACACGGTAGTCCCAAAGCCACGCTCAGTCATACTGCCTAGGCATGCCACCAGCACTTAGATAATAATGAACTCGTGCCAGCACCACCCAGATAATTTTCAACTCAGATAATATTAACGTATCTCCTCTGAGGCCAGGAACCGGTAGCTTAGAAGCGACCGGGCCACATGATATCGTAATAGATCTGGAGGCCTTCGGCTGAAAATTCTGACTAGAAGACGAAAGCACTTCAAGGAGATCCGCCATAAGCGGGCTTCGCTATTCCCTCGCTTTAATTCAATAAAATTTTTTTCCTGCTCTTCTTTCCCCTTCTTCCTCCTTGTATATTTATAAGACTAATTAGCAGTCACCCTATTGATAAGGAATTTTTGGCTTGTGAGAACGATGAGCACAGCGAACAGATCCGCAAGAATTTATCGCCTATGTTGAGAAAGGAGTACTGACACTAAATTTATCACTTTCGATTGTTATGCTGTAAATAATACCTAGTGGTCCAGTAATTGCAAAACTTGAACCAAAAGCGGTCAGCCGCCGGCGTAGAATTATAACGCATGTATTCCAATCAGTTTCACATTCGGTCATCGCGCGCGAAACAGCCATTCAACAGCAGGACGGCAAATATGACGTCACGGTTTCTGTTTCCGTGACGCCAGGGACGTTTGCCGCATCGTCTGCTACGATTGCACATGGTGCGCACTCGCCCGCGCAGTCGACATGTCGTCTGAATCGTCAGACGCGGATCAGTCGCAGCCACCCGACAGACAGACAGAGAGACAGAATAACTTTATTTGCCAGACGATTAGGCCGGTGACGTCTTCGCCGTCGTCCGTTTTTTAATATCACTACGGCTCGAACCGGCCCAGACCGTGATAACAACAGCTTGTCGCCATTCTTTTGATCAATCTGATCGGGAAAAGAAGTTCTACATGCGAGAAAGTAGATGTTAGTGGTTTTCAGCGCTGAATTTAAAAGCGGGGTTCAGATATTTGCCGCTATGGTAAGCCTACGCTGACCGGAAGCGGAGGTTCGGCGCTCCGACCCAGCACTGCCAGCACCGTGGTGCGGCGAGCGGCCGAATAATGGCGCCACCTGCGCGGTAGAATCGAAACAGGCCACGGCAGAGGTCTTGGTCACCGATCGCTCAAACGGCAATTATCGCCAAAATAAAGCTCCACATGCGAAAAAGGGGATGATAGTGTTGAAAAGTTGTGTAAGGGATGGTCATTCGCAGTTGTAAAGATAGCGGCGATCAAATGTGCGCCATGATATTAAGCCTAAAGTTCCCAACACCCAAGCTGACCCTAGCGACGCCGAGCTCGCTGGCTTGGGCAACAGTTTTTGTGGCCGCCGCCGCGCCAGAACTCAGTCCACGTTTCGCACTGCATGCCGTCGCGTGAAAAATAATGCATCTTGGCGTCGTCGTCGATTTGCTCGGGCAGGCTTTCACTGAGCAGTACTTGCATTCCGCGAGCTTGCCATAGCAAAACTTAGGCGAGGTCGGCGACGCGCACCGCCGCGTCGCCGCGGTGCGCGTCGTGCACAGTGTCGGCACCGCGCAGTTTCGGCACCAGTGCAGAGGAACGCCATGCGCGTGCCACGAACTGAAGATCAAAGCCTTCGAACACGCAAAGTGCGCAAAGTTTACAAGCATTGCTCGCAGAGGCACACCCACGTCTCCTGCCCAAACGAATACCACCGACAACAGCAGCGAAGGCTATCGTTTCCGGTTCCGAAAATGACTATATGACGTCACCCTGAACCGGACAGACACGCCGGCCAATGTGTCGTCACGCCGAAAGCGATTTCGCCAGTGCTGCCCATTTGTGAAAGCTCGCGGCCGGGACAATCAAAATCGATTTTCGATGTCATTCCAGCCTCGGATCGCTGCAAAAATTCCTGTGAGGCATTTGTACAAACTACTGAAGCCAATTATATCATTTTTAGGCGTCAAAATGTGGTGTCAGTGCTACTTTAAGCACGTTAATCTTTGGGCCATTTAGACACAGTTTCTTGACTGTTTGTATCCAAGACGGTACCTGTGCTTTCGGTAGGAGATGTTATTGCTTTCGTTTTCTGAAGGTGTTCTGCAATTTTCCAACCAGCTGTGCATGCATAATTTTTAATTTATTTCTACTGGTGTATGACAAAAGGAGTGGTGTATTTTGTAACGGCGAATCGATCCTTTCCACGAGGAGACCGTGGTTTTGCAGCCTTTTTTTACTTAATTCGGGATAACTGTTTTCTCTAAATTTGGTCCTTTCCGTTATATCTGCAAATCTACATTCAGATGGCACAATTGTTCAGCATATTTCTGCCATGACTACATTAACATACACACTAATTGTGCAAGGCCCCAAATCGAACGTAAAAATACAAGGGTATTCAAAATTCCTTTCTTTGCTAACTAGAATAGCGCCAGTAACGTAGAGGAAGCTTCCCTAAATCGCCGAAGGGCGACCGCAAATTCGCGTTACTGGAAACCATGTCGTGGGTTAGGGATGCAGTGGGTCGACAAAAGCGAACCATTATTCCGGTTTGCTTTTCTCTATTCCAAAACAGGTTATTTCGGAGTGTTCCCAACTCGCTAGCGGTTTGTATTCTACAAAAATTTCTTCTTTCTAGTACGTTTTTCTTTTCCATGGACACAGGCGGAATAGCCACACCCACGATCCCGGAATCGATACAAGCGCCGGTACTTCCTGTCACGCATCAGTATCGGCTTTTTGTTTTCTTAACTCTGTCCGCTTCTTTTTTTATCCGTCTTTTCCGCGCATAAACGTATGCGCTATAGTAGCTCAGTGTGGTGGTGTCTCGTGCAAGTTTTAAATTATTTGTAGTTACGCTGGTTGGTTGCTTCTGTTGGTGCCTTGTGGCGGGATGAGGCGTCACGTTCTTCGTCCCTTTGGGAAGCTGGATGATTAAGGCACCCAATGGCCTAAAGCGAGAGCCCGAATATGGGACAGTGGAGGACAACGCACCCTCAGCAGTTTATAGCGCCCTTCCCTACCGTTTTTCTGCGCAGTTGCTTTACGCTTTCTTTATTCCCAACCTTATCCTATGAACTATAAACGCAGCCTACATTTTGATGCAATCTGAACTCATTCAGTGATGGATGAATGCCCTGCACCTCAAAAGGGCGCAGGCGGGTAGTGCAATTATGAATATGCTAAAATTGGTTTATTCTTCATATCCAAGCAGATTGGTCCCATGTCAAAAACCACTATCTATAGACGGATAACTAGGCAGTGCATAAGGCATTTCCTGCATATTGCCTTCTCGTCTATAGCCGCTCCACTGATGGTCCTCTTTTATTTATGCAGGAAGTTAAAGGGGAATGCCGACGTTTGAATTCCGCGCCCCACTCCGCAGAGTTGCATGCTCCGCGGTCTGCATGCTCCTTTAGGGGCACGATGAAGGAAGGGAAGCCTTCACCAGGCTCCTCTATCTGCAGCGCCATCTGTGGGCTCAGATACCTTTGCTAGGTAGAAGAAGAACGGTGGGGACGCTATTTTATTTTCCTGTTTTTGATTGTCTGCATCCCCTGGCCAGTGTTTGCCTTGTTTCTTTGTTTCGGCTTTATTTGTTTTCCATTGCCAGGCTCTCTTGCTGCATACTGAAGCCGCGGCAGGAAAGTGTTTTTCGGGCAGTGGCCGTCACCACATTAGAAATCACATGTGTTGCCACGTGACATTGGAAGCTGGGATGTGTCGTTAGCCTCACACTTCAACTTTTATGCCATGGATAGATCTCTTACTTTCAATTCACTTTTATGGCTGGCGTTTGTGAACTGGTGCGCACCAGCGACAGGTGGACTTTATTCCGCGTCCTCAGCTCCATATTCACTCTTCCCAAAAATGCTATACTTGCGCTATATTCTTTCTCCGGTTATTCCTTCGTTTCACGCTCTCAACACATTACTGCCTTGCTCTTTTGAGAAACAAAGGAGAGGGTTGAAACTCGTCGTACTTGAAATAGCATGGATGTAGGGCGTAGCATGGTAGGAATGCAGATCGGCGAGCCTATACAGACTGCGTAGTTCACGTCCGAGGATGAGCGTTAGCAGCGATGCGACGCCATAATAGGGGAGCCGGGTGATAATAATGTGCTAGCATACAGGTAAAAATCCTAAGCCGTCCAAAACAAGGAGTGCCCTCAGCGCGAAAGATAAAGAGCGTCACCGATGAATCTCAGTCCTGGTGTGCTCGTGGGCTGCCCTCAGGCTGCACTAGTGTGGCACTCTGGCTGCCTGGATCATTCGTTGTGTTCCGAGCGGCCTGGGCGTAGACATACGCGTAGTTTTCTTCCTCTGTCAATTAAACTATAGTTCTGACCCTTGGAAAATGATACTCATCCGGCCACTCTCTGTATTCAAATACTAATTTCGCTACTTGGTTTTAGTATTTTATTTATTTATTTATTTATAAAGGCCCCGAGGGGCATTACGAAATGTAGACCTACTCAACGTCTTGTATGATGGAAGTCCCCAGGTTTTAAATGACAGCATTTCTTTAACTCACGATGTCACCCAGCGTTGTCGGCGTGCCTCGGCGTCCGCAACAGCCGTTCCAGGTGCGCCCTCTCACCCACTGCTCCTCTCCCGCATCACGCTACCCTCCTCGCTCTCAACAACAGGTCCGCACCCCTCCCCCTACACTATATATAAAAATAATACTTACCGGCGCCTGGTTTCGATCCCACGACCCTGCGGGCGGAACGCAAGGTACATGGTGCTCTACCCACTGCGCCACAAAACCGACACAGAATGAAAGGCTACGAACGCGCCTTATATCCTTGACTCATTCAAACTACGTCAAGAAGCTGCTGATACAACGCATTCACTACCACCAACTCCCCAAACACTAAAAGTTAATGGAATACATCCACCCCCTATGCGACGCATTTACTCGAGTCCCCCTCGCGGGGAGATGGGCCCTTTTTTACTGTTCGTCGCAGCCTGGTAGCATGAGGAGGCCCAAGGACAACTACCACCGCCAGACAAACAAGTACTTTAGCTTGGTGGCGACACAAGTTAAAGCTGCTGCTTGGTGTCGTGTACCGGATACACATTCATGAAATTAAGCACGCTGGCTAAACAGCCTGTCATGTCGGGGGAGAAACTGCTGTAATCACTGCGGGAAACAATAAATTTACCAATTCCACGATGCAATATTACATAGACAACCAAAACAAAGTAATTAATGAGCAAAAACCAGCAAGTACGGTAGTAGCGGCACACAATCAGGAACTGCCTTGCAAAGAAAACAAGAATCATGTTCTGGGGTGCAAGCACGTAATGCTTTCCCCTCCGGTAGCGGAAGAGAAGGGTTCTGTCGCATCACCGTGGACCTAACAGCAAGTCGGAACGTGCACACATTTTCAACCGAATGTCGGTTGTCGTTGTCCTTATCCCTCACGGTGTTGAATGGCTGAAAATGCGCTTACATACCGTTGGTCAGAATTTTAACGCCTTGTACACAACGAAGAGAAAGTGGGTAACGAGTCGCTAAAAGCTGTCTTTGCACTGTGTTGTGGCAGCTAACAAATGCCGCAAACTCGCTTCTCGAGATGGGTACGCTCGCGGCCCTAACAGTTGTTTGCTTTAAGACTGGCTAACGGGCAATCGCTGCGATGACAGGTTGCTGCCACGGCATTGGCGCGATGGCACAACACTGCGCGGTGGAAATTTACAGTTCTCTGTACTCAGCGCCTTTATTTTTTCTATTTGGCAGATGGTAAGCATAAGCGGCGAAAAAGTGAAAGTGCCAACGCCGCAAATGCTGTGCTCTAATAACCACCCGCAGGGAGGCAAATGAGCCGGGCCGTGCTTTTGGTCTTTGCTACTTTTTGAGAGAGCGGCTCTGCTCGCCGTCTGGGCCCGTTGAGTGATGCGGTGTGTGTCTTTGCCCCCGGAGGGTTTCAAGGCGCGACCGCAGCATGGCCCGCGCCTGGGGAATTTGTGCTTGTGCGACGGTCAAGAAGCGAACGTGAGCCGCCTTTGGCAATTTCCCGAGGCAGCTGAATCACCACGGCGTCTACTTGCACGTTGCCCCGGCAGGCGCTAGACGCTCCTGGGAATGCAAAGGAAAGACAGAGAATGTGGTTGGGAGCGGGGGAAAAGACTGTGTGTGACTGCTTGTGGCGGCTACGGGAGAAGCTGCGCGTGTTGGTAATTATTATCGGGGCGCTATGTAACCTCTGTCCTCTTGAGTTCGCAGAGGCATGGACAAATGAACCTCTGTTTCCGCTGTGCGCACACACTTACATGAGGAGGTAAAGCATTCATTCCAAAAGAGCTGACCACAAAGCGGTGCCAGGAGCTTTTCCTCTGGCCTGTAGTTTTCTAATACGTCGATATAGACCTTTTTAACTTTGGGCTGTGCTAGCAGTCGTATAATTGGCGCAGTCGACAGGAAGATGTAACTGCGAATGTGCAACACAACCGAGAACATGTCCTGCTCTTAATTAATAATAACCGATGAAAAGGTTTATATGCATCCACGCTTTCTCAAGATCGAACAACACCGTTGCACAAAACTGTTTATGAATGAATGCATCCCTTATGAACGATTCAAAGGCGACGATTTCGTCGTTTGTGGATCGCCCCGTTCTGAAGCCAGTCCGGCAGCTCTCGAGAGGGCCATTGAGATGGCAGCAGAATGACGATGCGTGTAGTAAGAAAAGACCGCGATTCGTCCTTGCTTCTTTGCATCAACCGTTTTGCTTCCGCGTAAAAAAAATTTCTGATCTTTTTTTCAGCGCTACACTATTTATTTTTCCGTTCATGGCGGCAACTGTCAACGTCGACTGCTTCTTGAGTGCCGGCAGCTGACAAGTAGCAGACGACGCGCTCACGCCTGATAACGCGATGCGCGAGACGAGATCTGCACATTTCTTGCCCCGTATCGCGCATGCGCGCTGTTTCAGCGAGGCGCCGTGAGGATGCTGTAGTAGTAGGTCCAGCCACGCGCTGCCGTGTTCCCCCTAACTGGGACTTCCATAGTTCGCGAAAGGTGTTGGACCCACAACCAACAACTAGTCGCCTGAGTTTCTTATGTCCGAGGACGAAGCGAAAGAATCTTGAACGGGGACTACCGAGACTGCTACCAAGCAGGAAACGCCCACCCACACTCGTGTTGAGAAAACACCCCCAATGAACTCACAAGCAACCGAGCAACACCAAGGTGAGCTACTGCCGTCACCTCCACATGAATTCGAAGGCGCTACAACTGCTACAACTAGCGGCGTGCTAACGCGGACGCTAAGTCAAACTGGGGAAGTCAACGAAACCGTCGGGCCAAGAATACCCAATGGTGTAGGGAAATGTCTTCACGGGGAGGTGAGCAACGAAGCAGGACCTTCTGGAGGGCGGAACATGGACGAGCCGCCATCGAAGGCGACACCTCTGAGACCACCGACGCTTCCACACCGAAGTATCAAAGTGCCGCCGAGCAGTCCACCGAACAATCGGCCAGTGACGGCACAACCACCGTCACACTAAAGTGCTGTGCGCTTTCGACGCCTAGGGACCGGTGTGCAGACGAAGGACCAGTTCGTGGCTTGTACTGACTGTGAAGTGCTTTTTTTTCATTCTTGTTTCTACCGTGCTTGCCGGAGAGTGAACGTGCCTGCTCGTGTGTGTGTGTGCGTTTGTGTGTGTGCCCGATACCTGTGTGAAATGGACTACACCACAAAAGCACGAGTCGGGAAGGCCAAGAACTACAGAACTACAATGTGAGTCACACGCCAGTGCTTTCGTTTGTACGGGAGAGTCACTGCGTCTCTGGTACAAATAATGATCATGAAGGCTAATTTCCGGACAGCACTACGTGTAGCAACGGTAAACGTTACGGGCCTTGGTGCTCGAAGGCCGGAGTTTAAGTTAAACCGTCTATTTCAGTACAATGTGCAACACGTTGTTGCTGTCCAGGAAACTAAATTGGAGAGTTCAGACCATACCGACGGCAAGGTGTCTTTCCGTGCACAGTATAATGCGTGCGTAAGTCCCACCGTGGTACTTCTGGGGGTTGCACCGTTTTTATCCGTAGAGATGTCGGTATTGTGGAACAGGCTATTGTGAGCTCCGAATCGGGTCGACTGCTTGTTGATTTTGCGTTGTCTGGAATGTCCTATTGCCTAATCTGTGCTGTATGCCCCAAATAATGAAACTTAGTGAAAGGTATTTTTGAGAGCATTGAACAATACCTGAAAATGAAAAAAAATATCGTCCTCGGCGATTTTCATTGCGTTTGCTCCGCTGAAGAGCCCGATAAAAATCGGCCTGTTCAGCACGAAAGCGCACTTTATCTAAGTGAACTGTTGCATGATTATAACCTAGAAGACGTCGATCAAGTATTGCATTCCGGCGGAGCGACCCACTTTCGCGCACTTTCAAAGGCCAACTGCACTCAAATTTCACACTGACCAAATTAATTTTTGATGTGTAGTAAGTACCACCAAATCAGCTGGGACACGAGTGACAGCCCCGTGAAACGTCTCGTTAATCAGTCATAGGTGTTTAAGAAAATCAGCGCAACCGGAGCCAATGCCGTTCGCGTCTTTGCGCGCCACGCATGCGCAGTGGCGCTCCCGCTTGCTATCGGCGCGGAGCGGAGCGTGAAACACCCCCCTCGCGAGGGGCACGATCAAATGCAGAGCATTTCCGGGGGCGCACGACGTTAAGTTGTTTGCGTTACGTTAATGTTGTTGCACTTGTGGCAACTGCTGACGATAGAGCGCGGCGATGAGTGCGTTCCAGCCTCGCCGACACCCGCCTTTATCACGCCACGATCGCGCCGAGAAGGCGCACCTGCGAGCGATGCGGACAACTACGGGCGCCTAGAACGGGTGACATCGTGAGTTAAAGAAATGCTCTGCATTTAAAAGCACCGCCGCAGTCCAGGCTGCACCTGCTGTCTGATCCGGAAAACAGCCATGACGCACGTGTGACGCCCCAGCCGACGGGGGCTTCTTCCTCTGGCCAACCACGCAGCTGGAGAGCCGGTCGAGCTCTGCTGCGAACGCTTCGCCAATCTGCTGCCCCGTGCGCGCGTAGAGCTTGCGCACAGATTGCTCCCTTGCTGCAGCCGGCCGCTCGCTGGCCGGCTGCAATGTCACTTCCAACGGCCGCGCTTTCTTCGCTCTCGGTTTGTTTCAAAACTGCCGATTTTTGGTGACCACTTGCGGTGTCCACGCACGTATTTCAGCTGTTGTATTTTGCATCTTGCTTTCTTTGGGTCCAAATTTTGGGTGCAGTTGGCCTTTAAGGGAAAGAAATGCACGCTTGGTCGGGTTTATGTAGTGCTAGAATTGCTGCCACTCGGTAGCATATATCACGTAAAACCTGTGTCCTTCAGCGATCACAGCTTTGTCATGTTTGAAATTGGAAAACTAGAACGAAAGACGCGGTTACACTAGGACCTGTGGAAATTCAACGCTCAGGTACTGAACGATGAACCTTTGGTAAAACTGCTAAACAAAAGAGACCAACTATTCACGGCTGAGATGATAACCATCCCGGCTGCATGGTAGGTCTTTAAAGACGAAATAAATACTGGCTATTGAAAGGGTCTGCATCCTTCGCCACAATGAGCGGAAGAAGCGAGAACTGCAACCACGACTGCAGTTCTTTGTAAGCATGAAAGGAATGGAGCCCGGGAAATTTACTAAGCAGATAGAACAAACCAAGAAGCATGTGGAGGTATTATACATAGTTCGGTACAGAGCAGAAATGATAAGAGCGCGTTCTAGCCACCTCTAGATTGGGGAGACGCCAAACAAACGCGCTCTAGCGGACGAAAAGAGCAGATGGGAAGTTAGCAGACTGGAAATAAAGGCAATTCTTCATGAGAAGAAGGTATAGCCTTCCAAATTTTTAATAATATCATGATACCGACGACCGATCGGCATGTCGGCGCCTCATCACAGTGTCCGCCTGCGAAATAGATGGCGAGTACGGGCACGCGCAGAACCTTCTCTTGAAGGAGTGTCGTCTGCCCCACTGTTCTCGTTAGAGCAACACACCCCTGTTGTTCCTATGTTCGCAGGTCATTTCACCCAACATTAGTTTTGCCAGCCCTAAAAGGTAGCTAAGCAGCGTAAACTTGCCTAACGCACGGGCCGCGCAAGTGATACAAAAGAAAAACCGGACGCGCATCGGAGACGCGCATGTGCTTCAAATTACCCCGGTTTTTCGTAAACAAAGTCATGCCGGTACTGTGGCAGCGGGTGTAGCGCTTTCAAGGAAACAGCGTAGGAGACGATGCTCACAGAAGAAAGGGCTTTGGACCGTGCGCTTATTCTCGCCTATTTCGCAGGTGGACACCGTGATAAGGCCCTGACGTGCGCTGATTTGGAAGGCTCACATGTGAAAATGGCAAGAGTAAGCAACCGTTTGTAGCGCATTACAGCAAATTGTTTGGTCAGAAAAATCATTTAAAGGAGGGATTCGAGAAAGACTTCCTATCGTTAATTCCAATTTTGAGCAGTGATATTAAATGGCGTCTCGAAGAACCCCTATGTCTTAAAGAAGTTGAGAATTTCTATAGACAAGCTGCCACCAGGAAAGTAGCCTGTGGTAGACTGGCTCGAGGCGGCATTCTATAAAACATTCAAATGCCCACTAGCCATTATTCTGAACCGAGTTTTTAGTTGAAGCTTGTGAAATAAAACAAGCACCACCTTCTTTTCGGGCTGTACAAATGGTGCTCATGCAAAAGACAGACGATCAAGACAAGTTGCAGTCCGTTGAGGCATTTCGACCCATCAGCCTTACAAACGTTGACTACAAGATTTTTATCAAGATTCCAGCTAAGCGGATGCAAAGTGTGGTTAAGGATGCAGAACAGAAGCACCCCTAGCGGGTAGATTCCTCCAAGTTTTAGTGGCCCAAGCTAAACGACGACCGGCCCGAGCCTGTCCGAGATCCACGCACGTGCCATGGCAAGCTGTCTCGAACCCATCCGGTATCAGCAGATGTTACCAGCATTATCCGAAACTGCGCGTTCGCTTGCTTTAGACAAGCCTGACTCGCACTGTGCACAGATTTCAACCCACGAATCATCGTTAACAAGTCCCTCGCAGATCACATCCACATCAGATCGTCTGTGAAGCAAGGTTGCCTTGTGTCCCCGCTGCTTTTCGCGTTATATATTGAGCCGTTTTGTTTGCGAGTAATCAAGAACGAAAATGTAAAATGTACGAGGCTTTAAAATATGCTGTCGGCCGAAGTGAAATTTCTCACGTACGGGGACGACGTGGCTGCGTTTTGTCATGGGCAAGTCTGTTGGAAGTCGTTGAGGGTAGAGACCGTGTACTGTGATCAAACAGGGTCTGAAATCAACTGGAACAAATGTCAGGGCTTCTGGCATGTCTCCTGAGACCGTACGCCAGAAAGATTTGCGAACATCGAGGAGAGTGTGCCGACAAAGAATGAATCGCGTGTTTGCTGTCTTTATTTAAAACTCGAGTTAGGAGAAAGTTAGCCGTACTAACCTGTTCCGCCTGGTGAGCGACGGAGGACTAGGTCACTCTCATTTGTTTTTTCGGCACTTATTATCGCGCTTCTTCTTTGTCAGAGACCAAAGTAACGAATTTCTCCAAACAGCTATGCAAGAGAAATTAATTAATATCATTCGGCTATTTATAGTCTTCTGTTGGCGGCCGCCGACAAGGACTTAATGGTTACCTTAAGGAAGTGACAACTGCATTTCAATTGTTACAAAGTCGATTTTCGTTTGATACCTCTTCTCAATTAGAAAGAAAAAAAATGTACAGAGACTTTGTTGACACAATGTTACCCATGCCCCTCTACAGAACCGTGTATTGTCAAGAACCAGTGAAAGACGTTCTGAGGCGGATTAAGAGAATGCCAGTGAGATCCACTGTTAAGTCCATTTAACTCCATAGTTGTACATTACCGGTAAATTCACTGTTGCAAAAAAAAAGATTTTTTTCCTCGAAAATTAACCGTATTTCATGCAAAAACGGGAAACCATAGAACATGTTTTTTGGACTGTTTAGACGCAATATTCTTTTGGCATGTGCTGCAAAGAACACTACAAAAGAATTATCGATTACGCCGCATGGAATCAGGTGACACGTCCATGCTGTTAGGCCTTCGCAGCCTATGGAAGACTAAGACGGGTGTACGCCATGGAGATCTAGATGCCCGGCTGGCAACCGAGAACTTCATTGAAAGTATGGCGCAAGTGAGAGAAATTTACCGAAGTCACACGCCTGACTAGGTGGCATTATTAAATGACCTCGCTCCTTTGAAGAGATTTTAGTGTGACAATCAGCTCGGTTTCGGTTGGCGATTTTTAACAATTGTATGTTATTATTATTTGTGTGTCTAAACAGGCATTAAATAAAAATAAATAAAATAAAAAGAAGCCGATGACAGCTCATTATGATAGACACCGGTTTAATAATGCGAGTGACCCGGGTTTGATTGCAACCTGGGGAAGCGTTTTTTTTTTCAATCGGCTGCACATGTTATTGTTCTCCGCCGCTGCTAACGCCACACCTCTCGGACCTTTGGGATGACCCACTATTGAGGTTGCCGGTATCAACGCTTAAAGGTCCCACGTTCGATTACCGGGGCCTCCTTAACTACATTTTTTTCTTGGGGAGATAAGATTTTTGGTGCAACGGATGGACAAAGCTCGGCCTAAACAGCTCCGCTGTTAAAATGTACCTCTCAGTTTTGTGCTTATTTAATGGATGAAGGCAGTAAAACAGAGCAGCAATTATTCCTGTAAGAGCCGCAGACCGAATAATTCAAAGCCAAAGAATGGGTCTTTTGTGTTCGAGCTGAAAGACCGATTCAGAAAAATATTTCCATGTTAATCCCCTAAGCTATGCCTGAGCACTGAGGCGCACTGAATATCACTGGGCGGCACAGTGAAAGGGCAAAGACGACATGATGTGCAATATTCGAAAAACGTGTCATTCGTTTCGTCCTGCCCCGAATTCTGCACGCGTGACCATCAGCATCATACCAATCGTGCGCATACGACGCCCTCCACGTTGCAACCATAGTGCGATTGCTCTCAATGGGCGTGAAAAGTTACGCAGCTGATCTTGAGTGATGGAAAAAGCACTCAATGACAGTGGCAGCGCAGCATCAAGCACAGGTGGTCGGTTCAGCTCCAATTCGATTCACTAGCGGTGAGGGTTTGGGCGCCTCAAAAATACCGGTTCGGCTCGGTTTGGTTTGGTTACGGTTCAACACCCTGATATCACCCGGCAATTTCACTGCTCAAGTTTGTCCTCAGTCTGACTTATCCTCCTGAAACGACGTTAGACAGCCTAGGAACCATATGAGGGGCCAATTACGCATTAACTATCCTCTCTTACCCGCCTCGGTGGCTCAGTGGCTAAGGCGTTGCGCTGCTGAGCACGAAGTCGCGGGTTCGATTCCCGGCCGCGGCAGTCGCTTTTCTGATGGAGGCGAACAGCAAAAATGCCGTGTGTACAAGATTTTGGCGCACGTTAAAGATCCTCAGCTGGTCAAAATAAATCCGTTGCCCTCCACTACGGCGCGCCTCATCGCCAGCGTTGCGTCGGCGCGTTAAACCCTACATTCAATCAACTATCCTCTCTTGCAACTCCTTACTAAGCAATGTGCTTCGAGGGGACTGAATGTGGCAAATGCGGCAGGTGCGCGGTAAAGCATCTGCCCGACGCACATATACGCTGCTTTCCCAGGAAAACACTTATTGTGGTAGGTAGTTGCTGCAGCGCGCTCACGTCAAAATAAACGATAACCGAAGAAAGAAACTTTTATATGAGTTCGTAAGCTCAGCATTTGGGTAGCTAAGGCATTAATTAAAAGGTCCGTCAGTAATGCAATGCCCGCAGCGCCGCTGTGAATGAGCCGCTTATATCCACACAAATGTATCTTTTGCAACAAGTGATGTGGTATGCAAGCAACGAAGATCCAGCTTTGTAAGTTGTACCGCTCAATAGTAATTCCACGCCTCGTTCAAAAATAACCACTACCGACTCGCTGAAATTGTTCAATGTTTTTTGCGACGGGCCGTGCTGCAGTGGGCGCTTCCACGCTTCCCCTCGAGCATCCGTTTATAAGCCTTGCAGAGAGCGCTATCACCCCGTTTACAACCATGGACAGACCCGGTCTATCGGAGTAGATCCTCGGCAGAACGCCCTGCTGAAAGAGCTGTGATTCAAGAAAATGGTGACAGAAGCGAGGGTAATACACGACCCTCGGCTTTTCAGAAAAACGGGAAGCATATAAGCGCCGAGAGGCCTTGCTTAGCCTTGGCACAACCTTTCTCATCCATGACTGAACCGATAACAACCTCGGGCACAACTACCACTCTCGAACTACCACTGCATTCACCGGTGGAAAGGCTTTTGAAGTGTGTGTTGCATTGGTGTGTGTACTAATTCCTGCATGCGTCCCCATTCTAATACGACTATAACGCTGCTACACCAAGGATAACCAAGAATCTCCAACCGGCAGCCCTACGCTCTTCCACTTATCTCGCTCTCACCTCATCAAATCACATTTGGTTTATTTTTGAACTGGGGCCGTAGCATCTCCTCATGAAGGAAGAACCTGCATTTAGAAAAGTTGTGGGAAACGTTCACCGACAATGGCGCTGGTTGTTACATTGATTACACTGAAGCTAGCGCTTCCGTGCAATCAATGGCACCCCTAACTTATTGCATTAATCATGGCGTTCCATAGGGTGATCCGGGAAAAAGAATCGAAAACATAGGCACTTAAACTCCCGAGAATCCCTGCGTGGAGCCATCACCGAATGTACTGTTTGCTCGGTGCTCACACGTACATTAGCCGGCCGTCATTAAAATGATTCCCTGAATACAGAAAACTAGTTTTGTTATAACCAATATTGCTTTACAGAAGCAACTATTTGCCGTCTACGCGAAGCAGGGGGGTCATGAAACACTTTGTATAAGCCGATATTTCGATGAAAGCGATCTCGCTATAACAGGACTGTAGAGTCATGGAAAACTGAAACGCGATCACGAAAATGTGAACCAGAATACACCAACAGCCCTATTTCGAGATTTCGGCGCACGTTAAAGATGCCCAGGTGGTCAAAAATGGGGCGCTGTCAAAACAGCACACGACGAAAGGGCACGCGACAGACAGAAGAGCACCGACATAACAGCACGGTGTCAATAGGGCACCCGACAAAACAGCACGCGACAAAACAGCACGGCGTCAAAAGCGCACGCGACGGAACAGCACGTTGACAAAACAGCACAGCGTCAAAACAGCACAGCGACACGATTTTATGGAACGCCTAAATGGGCAAATATTTTGATTTTAACATGGATAAAAACACTTTAGTGGGCGCAGCCAGGGACGCCATTTAGTAAAGCTTTTGTTCCTTTTTAGGTAGCCCTACAATTTTTATGATAATAATAATAATAATATTAATAATAATAATAATAAGAAGAATAATTTATTTCCGAATTTGCCGCTGACAGTTCTCCAAGACTGGTAGGCCCGGATCATTTCGTCTGCAGGCTTTCACATCTCTCCCAAAGTGGACCGCGTTAGCACGCGCTAAAACCGGTGACCGAGTCTGAAGTCAACGCCTGCGCTACGAACCCAAAGGAAATACTGTTCGCCCGGAATGCGATCAGAGCAAAATCGGTAATAAAAACCGCAGGGTAGTCTTGGTATGTCTGCTTTGCGCCGCAGAAACATTTTGCAATTTTTTGATACGAGCTTTTTATTTTAGCGCCGTCTATGAAGCGACCGCCGAAACCTCTGCGCTGGGCTGTTAAGTGCGCCGTTCTTTGCGTGCGTCTGCTCGGAATCCGTGCATTACCGAGTGAACCGTAGTGGTTTGGCGTTAAGTTAGCGGTTGCAGTGCTTGTGTGTGTGTGTTCTGTTTTGTTTTCATCATCTGCGGACGGATTTTAGGTCCTGATTTGCTGCCAGAGTGGGAAATTCCGACCCCGGCTGTTGAGACCAGCAGCAGTAGCAGTGTGGTGGTGGTGCCGGTGGTGCTCCGCAGTACCGCGATGAAAACGTACCGGTATGGCACCGACTGACATAGAAATCGATATCGGGGAGTAAATACATGTTTTCAATGCCACCGTGCTTGTTATGTTCACCGATTAGTCATGTTTACGGAAGCGTGGACGTCGAATGCGGAGCGCGCATAGCATATGTGGGTCACGGTGATCCGTGCTCGCGATGGACTTTCGACTAGGCGATTGCTACGCTGTTGGCATTACAATGCAATATAATCTTTCTTAACTAGACTTATGATGGTTACTGACGAAACGAAATTACCCGGGCGGAAAAATAACGCGACCGCACAACCAGTCAAATTACTATTCGAAGGTTGAGCAAAAGGGTTGACGTTCGGGCGAGTTAATATTGGTTGATCATGATCGTGATCATGATTGACCTAACTCTGCGCAGCGCATGTGGCCTGTCGCTCGGAGCCCACCTTTGTGAAACCGCTGCTTTCATCACAAATGCTTTACGCGACCAGCAGTAACTGTTTTGTAATTGTAATACTTTAGATTCCGTGGCAACGCAAAAGGATTAAAAGCTTTTCCTTTGACCGCGTTGTGAACAGGTTGAGCTATTTTCCAAATGCAGCGTTCACGCGTACTTCGAGCTGCGTTTCCACATTTGGCTGCCTGCTTATCCTGCTATCGACCAGCAGTGTGCGATGGAGAAAGTTATCCTTTCAAATCGTTTGGCAGTGTAATGCGTTGGCCTGAAAAAAAGTAAACAAAACGCCGTGATTTTAAAGGTTAGATTAGATGAAAAGGGGATGGTTTAATGCCAATCGGCTGTAATGACCAAACAATATGTGGTATTTTAAATTGACTACAAGAAACCAGAAGTTATTGTAGTGTTGTATTGTATCGGCGCTCGTGAAAGATCCCCAAGTGGTCAAAATTAACCCGCAGCCCTCCACTACTGCGCGACTCATCACCCATGAAGCGTCGGGGCGTTAAACACCATAATGAATGAATAAATGAATCAATCAATCAATCAACCAACCAATCAATGCTGTATTGTAAAGGATAAAGTTGCTTCTAACATTTCAGGGGGTTCCGTTCCCTGTCGCAGCTTTGCGTGTGATAAATGGATTTTGATCCGTTTGCTTGGCATCCAAGTGCACCCAACAAACCCTGGAGTTGGTCGTTGGTACAAAGTCGTTGCGATTTATCAACGGAATCCACCGATATCTCAACTCTGTGTGCGTTGGGAAGCGATGCCGCAAAAACACGCCGCAACCGCACTGCATTTTCTCCGGGCAGTGTCGTGCACATGCGTGCTGTCAGCGACTGTTTCTCGCTTTCTCTGGTTATTGAATAACCCACCACCGCGCAGTGCTGACCAGGCGACGTTTGCGCCTTGAACGGCATCGCAGCATTGGCTAAAACAGTTGAAAGTTCCGCAAAAACTAAGCACGCGGTGCGAAATACTCCTGAACTACGCAGTGGAGCACACCACGCCGAGCGATGTTAGCAGCCCAGTGCGCTCAGGCAACGCTGGTCGGCCGCCGAGAGAACTGGTTTGAGAGTATTTTCCTCCTTTCCCGGTTGCTTATGGAAAATGGTGTATTCGCCGCGAGCTCGACATGTAGGTGGCGACAGCGTCGCGCTGCTAGTGTGGATGCTCCGCTCAGCAGCCCGTAAGAATGCACACTGTGGGCGCGCTTCGTGCCTTTTTCTCGCCGTATGTGCGCACGAAAGGTGCAAACAAGAGTGGTATGCTGTAGTTCGGTTCCTCAACGTTCAATGCATAGCATGGAAGTGGCAGTCAGTTTTCATTACTACGCCACAAAAAGCGACGACTCATCGGGAATCTCAGAATGGCCGTAATTGTGACAATGAACTTGTACGCTGTGGCTCGTAGCAAGCTCGATCTTTCCAGACTATGGCTTTGAGCCTTCAACAAAAGCATAAATAGAAACAAATCAGGAAGCCTCGATCTCTGAAATTCAGTTTACAACGGCAATCTCAATCGCTTTCACTGGTAACATGACGCATTCTTGCATTTGTGGGATGGCCTGAAATGGTGACACTACTTAAATGCCCCGAAATTCTTTATAAGAGCTTACGATATTTTTTGTGTGTTCAAAAGGCAACATAAGATTACTGAATTTTGATCAGTGCAGAGATATAAATGTAACCGCTCTAACGGGTCTTTTAAATGAAATTTTAGCGACTCTGAAGGAAGGTTTGATGAATAACGGTTTCGGATCACTTATTTACGGCTTTCGTCGCAAGTGAACTTGCGAATTGAATTGTAAACGCACGCAGTGCAATCAACATATCATGTTTAGCTAGGTTTTCGCAAAGTGACAAGCAGGTTTACAGTGTGCAAACCAAGCTTCTGGGACCTCACAGTGAGCACAAATTTTCTGTTACGGCTGCTCTGTTGACCATTTGTGTTCCTTTAAAAATTTAACAGGTGCCTGCAACAGCGAGATGTGTTTGCATTCTTGCGTATAAGGCCGCTTACGAACCCTAAAGATGGCAATAAATGAAGTTGCGCTGTTGCAGATGTAGTAAAACATTTCCTTTTTATTTCTCGTTGCGAATCAGCGCAACGGGTTCCCGGTAACTACTTTGTTTTGTAAACTGAATATCGCCTTTGTCTTGGCATTTACTTCTTGAAGATTGGTTAAAAAATAAAAGTCTGTGCATATCGTTTTTTTTTTCGGGAAGTGGGGGGGGTGGGGGGGGGGGGGGGAGGTCCTGCCAACGTTGCAAGAGCAGCGAGAAGAGAACGTATGTAACGCGAAAAGCCAAACTATGGGCCAAACCCCCCTTTGGTCCGAGATTGTCCAGGAATTGTGGCTCGCCTTTTCGCCTTTTTCAAAATTGTATAGAAAGCAAGCATCGTGGGAAAAAATTTAAAAAAACAGCGAGTGATAACACACACCCCTCACATATGTGGGCAACAACGTGCATTATAGTACGCGTTTTCTCCTCTTTCTTTAAACTTAGGTCCCCCTTAAGAGGTTAAGACGTGACCATATTAGGCATTTGGTTATGCTGAGTGAGACACGTTTCTGGACAAGGTGATTCATGTCGGATTTGAAAATGATATTATGAAAATGACACACGAAATGCCACATGACAAACGCAAACTCACAGCTGCTTTTAATTTTACCGAAAAATCCCCCTAAATACTTTTGCGCATCCATAGAAACGTATTTTAAATAATACGTAAAATTAGCAACTCGATACAGTTGGATAAATGTTTATTCCTCCTCCTCAGTATAAACAACGACTGTCCAAAAATGGTATTTATTTTAGAAAAGGTACGGAGAAGGACACGATCACACAGGCGCTTGCGGATGTAAAATACGTGTCCGGTAACGTATGGGCGATAGCGCACGGGTCGTGTGCAGTGTAAATGTTTTTGTTTGTTTCTTCTTTCTATAAGGACACAGCGCAATTTTACAAGGGTGTGGAATTTGCACGCATATGCACAGGTCTTGTCGCTTCTTACCCGTTTCGCGTGCTAAACTTTTATCCTTTAAATAATCACCACGCCACCTTCAAAAAGCACCCTTCGACGTTCCCGAAACGGCAGACGACTGCACTCAACAATAATAAATGTTCAATGTGTGGAAGCAATGTTTATAACAAGTTTCACACTCAAGCGGTGACCAGGGCGAAGATGTTTCGTGGAATTAAACCAGCGCATTAACCCGCAATGGCCGCTGATTATTGCGTTTCTAGAGGAAATGTGCAAGCAGAGGTAACTATGCCGTTGCTTACTGCCAGACGAGCACACATATTGGTTGTTTTGTCGTGTGCAGCACGCGTCTTGCGCCGCACGCAATGTGAAAAAGCAGACGACGCGAGAGCGCCATCCACACTCACGGCCGGGCTAGAGAGGGAGCGGCGCGCGCTTTCATACGGCCTCCGCAGCGGCGGCGAAAACAAAGGGGAGGAGTCTCGACGTACAGTTCCGCCGCTCTCCGCACGGGGGCTACGCGAGCCAACCCTTGCCTGGCACTTGCGCGCTTGCATTTGCAGGCTGCTTTCGACGCGCGTGCGGGCTGTTTTCGCAGCGTTTGTGCTTCTGTGATTTAACAGCAATCACATCGTCACACTTTTCTTCGGTCTGAGAGAGGCTGAAGGCGTGAGTTTTCAGAAATTCATCGCAGTGCGCTGCATGTTGTTCAACATAGTAAAGTGAATTCAGTGTACATGCTTCGACCGGTGCCGTGATGGTGTACTGTTGTGTCCCGTACTGCAAATCGCGTGCCGGGAAAACGCCGGGGGTTTCGTTCCACCAGTTCCCTGTGGATCAAGAACTGTGCTAAAAATGGCAGCGGAACATTTCAAGGCAGCTTAGGGAATGTACTTCCGCTCCCCCGCTGTCTGTGACATGCTCTGGTTTGGCCTACGTCGGCGGTTACATCGCGAAACTGATCACCGACTTCGGGTGCGAATCTTGCGCCATGCTCCTCACTACAAGCGACAAAGATCAGCCACTGTACGCGCTTTTGAGAGGCCAGGACAGAAGCGGGCTTGCCTACCCGAGGCCAGAGTTCCTTGCACTTTTAAACGGGATCGTCACATTCTTCGAGAAAATAGCAAAACACCTGCCACGCACGCATGTTCTCGAAGTTCTACAGCTGCTCGTAGAACCGCATCTGGACGTACCTCTGCTGAACTGCCCCGAAAGTGTTGACAATAGTCACGGAAGGCGGTCAGCAAGTTTGATTGCTGACAAATTCTTCAGGATCCTTTTAGTGAATCACTCCACTCGAGTCACCGACGATAATGAAAAGTGCATGAACTATACACATAAGCCGTCGAGGAAGCACTTCCGACTGTGAAGCTTCTCCAGCTCGAACAACGTTTCTTTTGTGCAAGACTGTTTTGTCACGCCGAAGATGATTTTTCTGGTGCTCGAACTGGGGAACGCCATTATTTATGTGTTCAAATGGTGCAATTGTGCTTTTTACTGTTTACTTCAATGTATTGCAAACTTTTTAGGGGTAATTACCGAATGTTTACTTGCTAGCTTCTGACAAGCTCCTGTGCTGTTGTGCATAATACAGTAAGGTCTCATTGCTTCTCTCCAAATAAACTCGTTTCCAGTTTGCCTGGTGCCTTTCAGTTCACAGATTATCCCCGATGCTTTTTCTTCGGCATGCGTTTTTAAAGAACTAACGCTCTGCAAGTTTTAAGTCGTAACCTATGACAATTAGAGTACGCCGCTAAGTACTTCAACCTGCATATGAAACCGAAACATTGAAACTAGCCAAGGCGAATCAATCACGCTGCACTGAGAGCAAAATTTTGCAGCAATTCTGTTTGTTGCACCCGATGGCGGGCGCCCACGACAGCGGAGTACTTAGGATTTCAGTTCAGAAAAGGGGGCAGGGAGGGCAGCGTGAAAGACCAAAAAAGTACACAAAAAAAAACCACACAACAGAAAAAAGCCAAAGCTTGTAATTTATTCACGATACACTAAAAATTTAGGGCGATTCCACGTTCTGTCGAATTTTGTAATTATTTCATTAATTCCTTTAGAGAAATTGCAAAATGGCTCATCGTCGCTTTGAGAACATACATCGAAGTCGCGTATGGCTGGTGCGTAGCGTGCGACACAAATAATCAGCCGAAGATCAGAAACCATTATTCGGTGATGGGCACGGAGTCTTCGTTTGGTTCTTCCTACCCGGCCCCCTTTAACCCCCTTCTGCGTGCGCCAGTAGCGGTGATTGTAGTGAAAAATAAAGAAAAGAAGAGCAGAGGCCGCGCATAGCTTGGCCGCGCGCGGAGTGGGAGACGAGCGCGTCCGCAGGGTTGGCCCGCAGCGCCAGCTCCTAGCAGCGGCCGCAGGCAGGAACTAGGCCTCTTTCGAAGGCCGTATGACAGCGCGCACCGCTCCCTCTCTAGCCCGGCCGTGCCACACTAGGAGCGGTTCGTCCCGCCGCCGCCAGGGGCCGACTGTGTTCGCCCTCGGGGCGAATAGCAGGGGAGCAACTCATTGTACGTCTCCGAGTGCGCATTGTACGCTCTGCGTTCCACAGCAGCCATTGCCCCTTTGTTCGTCTTGGCGGCAACAAAAGCCGACCCAACCCTCGTTTTCGCTGAGGAGAGGGAGGAGGTCGAGGGGAAACGAGAGGGGGCAGTTGCTAACATGCGCATTGAGTGGAGGGATTTTGAACACGAGCCAGTTTATTTTGAGAGCGGGACTTGGAAACAGGCAAAACGCGTTCGGGTTGTTTCGTGGTCCACCCGTTCTTGCATCAATCGTTGCATCAATCGTTGGCTTTTCATTGTACCATGACAAGTGACAGTCTTTGATTCTCGCAATTTCTGGGAAAGTAAAGCCGTCAGAAAGATGCACACGAACACGTTTATGTATTTTAGCGAATGAACTGGATATGTTTCTGCACAAATGCGGTTCCCAACAACAGAGTTTGTTGTTTATGGTGGGTGACCTGTTTTTATGAGCTCACCTGCTGCCGTCAGCAATTGTTAGACTCCCGCAACACGCCGGAAAATTGAACAAAGCATGTTAGCCAGCAGTCTTCTAAGCCTTGCAGCAAGATGATAGGCGTCATAGATAATAGCTATATGTCATATTTTCGGGGAAAATCAAAAGTATCGAAGCTGCAAGCTGCAAAAGTATCAAGGTCCAAAACCTTAGTGCCGCTTCGCTTGATTCTAACTGCAGATATCGAAGCATTTCCGATGAAGAGCACAGTATCGCAGCTTAGGTAACGCAATAAACAATTCATCGGGTAAAGTTCGTTTTTTTAAATAGCGAGAAATCGGCGAGCGTGATCGCTAGTACAGCTTTATGTTGTCTGATATTCAGTGGTGCCGGCCCACTCCCATTTTCGATACATCATGTAACCTAAATAATATTGTGCCTGTAAAAGCGCTCACTGCACAGCCTGAATCGTGATACTCGCTTCTCAAGCGTTAATAAACGAAAGGATACAAGCAATGGAAGCACGGGAGAACATACTCGTACGACGACAAATTCGCATGCAGCATTTATTTCAAATAATTTCAGCCTTAGCAAATATATTATGTACGGACCGATGCAAATACATTGTGCACAAATACAAACATGTAAAGACAAATAAACTGACCCCCTCCCTGCTTCCCTTATACAGGCGCTCATGCATAGGTGAAGTAGTGGTGGGACATTTTTTTCCAACTTTGAAGTTGGGACATGTTTTCCGGCACGATTTGTTCCGGGACTATCAGTTCCGGGGCCAGTAGCTCCGGGACCATTTGTGCCGGGACCATATCACCCGCACATCGTGCGTATGGTCTTCTGCTTAGCAGTTACACAGGCCTCAAGTTTAACGTATTAACACAGGCCTCAAGTTTAACGTCAAGTTTAACACAGGCCTCAAGTTTAACACAGGCCTCAAGTTTAACACAGGCCTCAAGTTCAACACGCCTCAAGTTTAACGTACACTGCGATGACGTACACTGCAAACACCCCACGAGATTAGCGTTGCACATCCTATAGCAGTTTTTTTCGCAATAAGGCGGGGTTCGCGAACCACTTCCGTGCGGCCGGAGCCATGCACAGTGGATTGCGTATAACGCGGCTCTTTTTACGCCGCACCAGGCACCCTGAAACAAATTTAACGTTCTCTCGCATTTAGCAACATATGCCTGCGTTTATCTTTAACAAAGTAATTGTTTCTAGTAGAGCTACGGGCTTTTGGGCCTCTATTGATGCTGGCGCGCATGTTGGTATGAAAGCCGGATCACAGTCTGGTACGCCATGATGATTAAGATGATGATTATGATGATGATGATTAGAAGCCCTCCATCTGTATCGGGACGTACGTTGCCACCAACCAACTTGCCTGTCTTATTCTACTCATTAAACCTACCCTCTATTACCCTAACGGGTTAGCCCTCCGCCTACCGGTTTTAAACTCGCTTCTCCTATTGCCGTTTTCCGCAGCGCCACCTGTAGGGGCTGGAAAGAGCGGATAGCGTTGAGCCGCCGAGCCAAAGAAAGCGAGTTAGATGCCCGCAATGGTGGTTGCATTTCAAATGAAGGAGAAGAGCGAACACGTCGGAGTGTCGCCGTTTAAATGCACGCGAAGAAGTGTGAAGTCCCTCACTGCGGAGCATCCCATATTCCAAATTTAGCGTTCTGGTTGTGAAGCCTAAAAAAGCTGAAAGAAATGAAAGCTTTTGTGTGCTTCTTTTATTGAGTCCGCACTGCGAATACAAAAAAAAACGGCATCAAGGCAAGAAAAGACCTTAACCCGGTACCGAGGCATGCTTTGCAGCGGCCGTGATCTTTCGGCTCCCACAAGAAGATCTTCTCTTGCTGCTGTTTTCTTTTTCTGCTGTTTTATCGAAAAAGTAAAAAAAGAACAAGTGCCAGTTGCAATAGGCATGCCTCAGGTTATCATGAGCCGCAACCCAAATCACCTGGAATATGATGGAAGCGAAAAAGCCGAAGTGTAATCCTTAAGCGCTACTATTCTGACGGATAATTTGCTTCTTACTGAAGTCCTACACCACTTAATTCTAATTTATACATGGGGGTTTAATTTGTTTAACAGCACAGAGGAGCTCTTAGTGGGTAAGAAATATTTCCGCAACAATATTGCGCGTCAAAGCAGCGTCCGCGAATATGAGCTACTGTGGATCGTGGCTCATTGGTGACCCGGCAGCTCACATTCTTCACTTTAGTGAAAAAGACCGTCACTATACATCGAAGTTTTCAAAAGAATGGCGTCAATGAGCAAATTAATAATTCAAACAACATTTATAAGAAAAGTAATTAAATAATAGAGGATCCAGGAACAATCCTCAGTAAATTAACACAGAAAAAAGTGTCCACGAAATATGCAGATTCATGGCTCTGCGTTAAATTACCACGAAAAGGGCACAGATGCCGTCTTCATAAAAATAGATCCCTGAATTCATGACCAAAAACCAATCAATACAACGGTATCGAGGAACCACCTTTAATAGGCAATTACTGGAGTAGTCGTTTCATAGAAATAATTGCACATATAACCATGCGTGAAAAAGAAAGTAATACGAACGAGTAAAATCTGTAATTGATATCAACGGCTCACTATGTTGTGTTGCTTCAGCCTATCACAGGCACACCTAAATCTCTTCCTGTACCGAAATCGCCCTCCACTGGAATATGCGGGTGCCTAAATGTCCATGTACTGATATGTTCCTGCACAGATAAGTCTTGTAAAAATAAGTTCAAATGAATGTGCTTTTCTATTCCTTACTTGCCGCAGAGTTTGGATTCCGTTACGGCGAGTGCACTATGCCATACTACCTAGCAACGCCACCGCACCCAACTTTTACAGTGCTCATCTCTTGCAGTGTGCTGTTTTGTCGCGTGCTGTTTTGTCGCCGTGCTGTTTTGTCGCCGTGCTCTTCTGTCGCGTGCTGTTTTGACGCCGTGCTGTTTTGGCGCCGTGCTCTTCTGTCGTGTGCGGTTTTGTCGCTGTGCGCTCTTGTCGCTGTGCTGTTTTGACGCGTGCTGTTTTGACGCGTGCCCTTTTGACGCCGCGCTGTTATGTCGGTGCTATTCTGTCGCGTGCCGTTTCGTCGCGTGCTGTTCTGTCGGTATACCGTGAAAAATAATCCGGAATACTCCACTGCGGCGCGCCTCATCGCCAGCGTGTGTCGGCGCGTTGGACCCTACAATCGATCAAACTGCGCAATTTCTTTTATTCAAAGTCAAATTGACGGGTAGCTTAATAAGTGTAAGGAAGTTGAGAAATGTGGCGTTCCAAATACGCCATTAGAGGGCTATTATTGTTCCTGCACGAGCAGCATTTGTAAATTTTGCGTGTGGCAGTTTATATTTTTGTTTCCACAGTTTACTTGTCCGTGACTGTGCTTTTATTCCTACGCTTCCTTCCAACACGCTTCCGCAGCGTTCCTGGCTTGTTTAACTTGTAATCCGCGCGGCTCGTGATCAAATAAACGCGCAAGAGTTGTTGCTAGTTTATCGGCTTACACTAGAGTTGTCGGCTCCCTTTCCCCCACGTTTACTGGTTGCTCATCTCTGTACACACGAATGGCAAATACCCCTTCGCGGCCCCTGGTATAGCCGGCGGTGTGAGACAAAGCCAACGTGAAGACGGGGAAAGGAATAAGCCGCGAAAAGTAGAGGGGAGCAAGTGGGAGTGGTTAAAGGCCCAAAACACCGAAACCTGCACAAATCACGCGAAGATACTCGCTCAAAATTTCTTTAAAAGTGACGTGTTTATCATTTAGCCATGACCATTTCTCTTTCGGTTGTCACCCTCTTTGGTAAAAACGAAACAAAACAACAGTTAGCCGCCAATTTCTCGCATACTAACACGGCGGGCAGGATAAGAAAGGGCGGATAAGAGCTAGGCGTAAGATAATTTACTGCGACTGAGATCGTTGCCAATGGCATCTCGTCCTTAATATCATTCTGGCTTGCCTTCTACGCCCATCGATATGCTGCCGAGACGAGTGAAGGAGGGCCTCAATCAATTACGTTCGCGTATCTTTTTTCCCTTCTCCATGTTTTGTCCGCCTTCCTTAGTTGTCGCTCAAAGTGATTTCCGTTGGCGTGCGCCACAGTTTTGCAGCGTATCGCGAGTCCGTACAACGCTAATGCAACGCTAATGAGGAAATGAATCAGGCAGCGAGCTCTATAGTGCGCTCGGAAATGTTTTCGGGTCGCGGAGGACGCTGTCTGCGTAATGAAGTCGCTCACTCGGCGGCGTGCTGTATCAGGTAGCCGAAGCGTGAACCGAATGGACAAGTCTCGTCATATCTCGTCTTTTCGAATTTCGAAAAGAGAGCGCGAGATATCTGGAACGTTGGAACGTGGAATTAGCTTCTCCACATGCAACCACGTTTTCAAGATATTCCCCGCGCCATTCGAAAAGAACATGGTAAGGCGGGCGTACGGCGACGAGATGATTGTTGAACAGGCGACGTAGTAAGGGTCCCTTGAGTCGCCCATGCGTAGCCAATCGAGCGTAGTAGAGTGAGAAGCAGCCAAGGCCTGGCCACGGGCTAAATATTTACGCGAGGATCCGGCGTACTAATGCAAATTTATTTTTTACGAACCATGCGGGACCGCCGAAGTGTCTCTACGAAGAGTGTTTTTTCGAATTGTGTCGCGCGTTCTTCGGTGGAGAAAAAGCGTTGGAAATTGTTGAAAGGTGGGAGTAAATAATTGCTGCTTGCAGCATTCGAGTGGCCTCCGTGAAAAGCTAATGTTTGAGTAATGAGAATCGGGGAGGGGACGTGTACTTAGAGGAAAGGAAATAGATTTGCGGTCACCATTGGCAGACAATGTGAGAATGAGGACTATGCTAACCGTACAAGCCACATTAAAAAGAAACTGACGTTTAGAATTTAAGCAGCACAATTTACACTGTTTTCGTGCGCATTATCAAGTCCTTTGACACCACTGTCTGACAGGGCTTTGCTGGCCTGCAGGCGTTCGTTCGTATTAAGGAGTAGGTGTTCCTGTATTAAGCGAAATTGCTCGAAGGAACCAAGCTTCGTCTTTGTTCAGGAACGCTGGTTGACTCAGAATTAAGCAACTCTTCGCCTTTTGAAGTTTTTGTCCAAATTTTGAGTGAGCGAAAGTTGGCACTCCTCTGACTGGGAATACGCGCTGTCACGTTTCCAACGGTCATTCGTTCGTTGAACTGCGGGTACTCCCTTGTAAGAGCGGGTCTTTCATCGTAGTGGTGAAGCTATGACGCAGTGCATGGAACGGCATGCACACGTTTTCCTTCTCCACGAATAAATAACGTAACGCTTCCGCATTTAAAAGTTTGGTCACGGAGAATTGCGCACGCCTTTGGCGCGCCTACAAATCCAGCTGTTCTACAACATAACAATTTTATACAACGTTTCACCAACCCCATACCCATATGATTTCCCATTCTGTAAAACACACAACACTACATGCCACCGAGTACGGGCTTGCCCCTACCAACCAAACCCCACCGCTTCCCCCTCCCTTGAGATGTCGAAATGCGAACTGACCGGTTGCCAGCCAGACACGCAGGTTACGGCTGTGTCTAACAGGAGCGGCTGCCACCGGTCGCGGCTTTCCGGACTTCGAAGGGCAAAAAAAACAGCATTTTCCGCTCCGAGAAACGTATACCAATAACAACGCGCGAGCGGTCAGAGAACGTCATAAATAGAACGCATAGTCGATCGTGATTACGATATAGCTCATCAGCTGCGTTCATAGGAGACGCAGCATGCCACCTCGCTGTATACTATAGCTGTAGGTAAGCCCGGGGTTATCGGGACATCCCACGTCGTGCCTCCACGCTGGGAAACGTTGGAAACGGCCGCACAGGCACTGCTGCCAGGAACACGCGCGTTTTCTGGGTCATGAGCGCGAAGAAAGCCTTTCGCCGTCGAGAAAAAACATCGCGGGGCGCTATCGCGACCGCGTAAGCAAAGCCGCTACAGTGGACAACGGAACGCGCGGAAAGAGAAAGCCGCCCAGGCGACAACTCCTGCGGTTGGCGCGTAAGCGAGCGGCCTCAACGTGACGACAATACGAAACAATGTGTGTGTGCGTCTGGTGTCCACAATGCCGCATTGCAGCGCTCGGCTACTGTTTGCCCGTGCACTGTATCGAACGCAGCAGTATATTTGCCGAGCGCGAGTGATGAAGGAAAGGCTGAAGGCCGAGGAGTGGGGAGGGGTGCGCTGTGTGGCTTTGTGCTTGCTTTTTTGATGATGCTCGAAGCATCGATGGGAAACGACCAGGAAGCCGAAGTTTGGGCACTGCGGAGGGCGGAATGCGTGTTCGGAAGCGTCCGGTTTCTCCCACCTAGATCATGCGCTCAGCTTTATTTGTTTTTACGAACGTCTATGCCTTTTTCCGGGTAGGGAAGCTCGTTGATAGTCGGGCTAGAGTAACGACTTCTTGCTATCGTTTTGAAAGTAAGTGATAAGGGAGCGTCCCGATAATATTTTGCGTTGAAATACGCATTACATTACACAAAACGAAGAATGACAATACGAAGGATAGTCGCCATGGGGTTATTATATTAATGTTGTCGTCATATTAATCATTACTATCATTAGTAGTAGCAGTGGTATAATATCGTTACCATAATAATTATTAATGTTATTTGAGAAGCTTACTAAGCATCCGTAATGATTGCGTAAATACACCATAAAAATTGCAGGACGGAATGACGGAAAGTTGAAAGGAGATGTGTGAAAGGTACGAAAGTTTACCAAGCTATGCCTACCTTGCTATCTCGCGCGTGCACAAAGGGAAAGCTGGCAGAGAGAAAAAGCTGAAAGAAAAAAAGGCGAGAAATTACCTGCGTATCTGCTCACTTTGATGCAAATGTCGTAGGAAGACGATAGTCCTCTGCCGCGTAAATGCCTGTCTTCCCATTCCCGCCCACCTCTCAAGCACGTTCCCTGCCGTCTTCATTATCCCCTTGCAAAGACGGTGGAGGTTTGCGTAATGAATCAATTCCATTATCCCGCGTTTCAATGCTCACAGCATCTAGTGGAACCTTTCATTTCAAAACAATATTGACCGGCTTGAAAATCAGAGCAGGCGGTCAAACTTAATCGTGTACTGTCTTGCGAAAGCTGAAAATGAGGCAAGCGAAGCACTTGAACAAAACGAAACAACGAAATTATCCAGAACATCATGGAACTGAAGGAACCCATCGCCATTGAGCGCATACATCGATTGCGCAGACCAGAAGCAGGTAAAATTCGGCCCGTAATATTTAAGCTGCTCGATTGGAGGGGCAAATCACTAATAATAAAAAACGGGTTGAAACTGAAAGACATGGTACTATCTATAGGTGAAGCCGTCTCGCGTTCGATACGTCAGGTTAGAAAACATCTGTGACAGAGATCAAAAATTCACCCCGATAAAGGCGAAAAGGTGTACATGGCTTTTTATAAGCAGTACATTGAAGGTCAAGCGTACGTCTGTAACAACGAAGCAGGAGATATAAAACCTATTCAAAAAACCAGTGCTGCCAGAAAAAGTCGTCCCATAACAAAAATTCCCCGCATTTCCCCGAGGGGAAGAATGTGAAAGTGCCAATGCACGAGTTGAATTTGCGTGGTTCGGTAATGTTTGCGAAAGAGAGATCACACACACACACACAACTACAAAGAAAGAAAGATGCATTTATTCACAGACACCTATTTGTGTTGTCGTTGTACTTGATTGCTAGAGCGGATCTCAGCTTTGAAATTTCGTGTCAGTATTCCTTTAAGCAGGTGCATTAGCCCTTCTCACGCCCGATTCTAGGCCAATCCCCCACGTGGGTATGTGCCATGTCAGCGGCCAGGCAGCGCGCGCCCATCTCCCCCCGTTGCCAAGGAAGACGAGGAGATTCCTGGCCAATCCCCCACGTGGGTATGTGCCATGTCAGCGGCCAGGCTGCGCGCGCCCATCTCCACGTGTGCGGACATCGCCGGTGGACGCAGGTTCAGGGTCGCTTAAGAAGTGCATTGCACTTAAAAATAAGTCAGACCCATCCACCAAAGGCAAAAAAGTTCTCCAATCAGCCTACCCTTCCCACAGATAATGGGGGATTGAAAAGTAGTTCCCTTCTTATCGACCGCACACATACCCAAAGTAATAAAGGTTTAAGATTTGTTAATATAAATTCCCGGAGTGTCTGTAACAAAACTGATCTCTTGGAAATAGCCTTGCTGCAACACGACCCCCATTTCACGATTCTTACAGAGACGTGGCTGCGTCCCGATATAAGTGATGATTATGTATTCCCTCCCTAATATACTGTATTTCGGAAAGACAGGAGTATGGAGTAGCTGTCCTTGTCAAATCGTCACTCCAGGCCACAATCATTCACGATTTTCGAAATACTGAGTGTATAGCATCATGGTGTCCGGTTGGAGCCATAATTTTATTTTATATGCACTTTATAGTCCTCCTGATAGCGATACTTCCATCGAAGTCGCATGTCCCAGTTCAGAAGCAGCAAAATTCTGTTAGTAGGCGATTGTAATATGCCCGGAGTTAATTCAGAGCATTTTGTAACAGGCCCCTCAAACAAGATTGGTACTGAAACTATTTTTGATATCATGCTTACGCACAACCGCAAGCAAGCTGTTGATAAACCGGCCAGAGCGCAATAGTCAACTACTACCCCTTTGGATCTAGGGTTCCTCAATCGCGAATAGGAGGACTACACAGTTTCTGTGGAGCAAGGCCTATCCGATCATTCCCGGGTTATCATTTCAATTCCTCTCTCAAAGTTTTCTAGTAAGAAAAAGTCATCACTACGTACCATCAAAAACTATTAGAGAGCCGACGACATAGCTGTGATTGACTACATGGACAGTTTCATTGCTGCGTTTGGAAATCATCATGGCTGCGCGTTATGGGGACAGTTTAAAGCTGTTTGCCTTCACTGTATTGATAAATTCATCCCGAATAAGCGAAAGAAGATTAATAAACAAACACCTATGCTGACACGCGACAGATTCCACCTTCAAAGAAAATTGAAATGGTTACGGAGCAATCACGCTTATTCTGGTGTTATGAACGACGTCAAGGCCAGCCTATCCCAGCCCGTTCGTAAGTCGAAAGATTATTATTTTAAAGTAGTTCTGCCTGAAATTATGAGGACTGACCCAAACAAATTTCGGAAGTTTCTCGGCGAAAAAAATGAAACCTATCACTGGGATAAAAATTAATGGTTCAATTGTGACATACCAGAAAATTATTGCTGACAATCAATTTATACTTTCAAAGCGTTGTTCTTATCCTGGTGTGTTGTCTATGCTGTTAAAACTCAAAACCAAAGCGTCTTGTGGTCCCGATGGTATACCAAACGTCTTTCTACAACGGCACGCTGAACATTTTGCGAAATTTCTTGCGAACCGTTTTCGCTCTCCTTTGTTGTCGACCAAACTATTTAAAAAAAGGTGACCGCTTGTAACCTCAAAATTATAATCCCATTTCTATAACATATTCATGCTGCAAGCTAATCGAACATGTAGTAGCAAACCAACTAATGAACTTTTTAAGTGAACACGCAATCCTATCTGATAATCAACATGGCTCTTGAAAGCGATATTCGACAGTTACGCAATTAGTTACCGTCATTCACACTTTTGATTTCAACTTTGATAACAGTGGTCAAATTGATGCAATATTCCTAGATTTTAGTAAGGCTTTAGATGGGGCTCCACATGATAAACTAATATTAAAACTTCAATGCATTGGCCTTTCAGCCGTTTTGGTAAATTGGATCGCGGATTACTTGAGTAACCGGGAACAATATGGTGCCATAAATGATCAACAATCAGCACCACTTCATGTTACATCTGATGTACCCCAAGGAAGTGTCTTGGGTCCAATACTGTTTGTTGTCTACGTCAATGTCATCGTCAATGTTATCGATTCTGGTGTTCTGATTAGACTGTTTGCTGACGACTGTGTTTTGTGGAGGGAAATTAACTGCCTTGGTGATCAAACCGAACTTTATAATAATGTTGCAAATATTTCAAAATGGTGTAGTATGGGGCAAATGATGCTAAATACTGATAAATGTGTCTATATTCAGGTTACCCATATGCAACGTCTATCAAAACATGCATACGAATTAGAAAGGGATTATTTAAAAGAGGTAACTAGCTACAAATACTTAGGAATAACGACTACTAACACCCTGTCATGAAACTTGCACATTGAAAACATATGTTCAGCTGCTCTTCGAAAGCTTGATTTCTTAAGGCATAAGCTCCGCAATTCTCCCTCGAAAGTACAACTCATGTGCCATTTACCATATATAAGGCCAAACTGGAATACGCCAGTGTCGTATGGGACCCGCACACAAAAGTTTACATTAATAAGCTTGAACGAATGCAAAAGAAGGAAATTTATCTACTCCAAATACTCACGGACTGATTCCCCAACCCAGCTAATGGTTGATAACGGCATCCACACGCTTGAATCACGCAGGCTTTATTTGTGACCTGATTTTCTTTTTTTATTGCTGAACCGCAAACTGTGGATAGACCCATCCCCATACTGATCTTTTCTTCCAACCAGTCCAACTCGGCACTTCCCTTCTAACTTGCTATACCCGTTTTTTACCAGAACTTATACGTTTATGTATTCCTTTTTCCCTGGGACCATGTCTGACTGGAACTCGTTAAGTGAACCGTGTTCTGCACGCATTAATTAGAGTAATCGCATTTCTTGCCCCACTTAAGTTATTTTTCTTGTACCTGTATGTCTACCATATACCCTTCCTGCTTGGACGTACTGTTGTCTGCAGTATGTATGAAATAAATAAATAAATAAATTACTTATTGCCCCGCACGGGGCACCTGGGTATTCAAGGCCACAGTACTGGTGACACTGTGGACCCCGAGATCCTATAGTCGCGCTGTTGTCTACCGTGGTTAGCAGTTTTAAGGCGAAGGGTAAAAACCAAAAGCGGTGGCCGTCAGAGCCGTGGTCAAGCTTCGGCGGATGGGCTCCCTCTCTGTCTGTTGACCAGGCAGAAAGGTGCGAGACCTTTCTCGGCAGCGGGGTAAACTGAGTGAAGGAAGTTCCCCCGTCCCCTGCTTTTTTCCACGCTGTATGGTTTTCTCACATTTTCCCAAACCCAATGATCGGCCCGCCAAAAGGGGAGCACCGAAAGGAATTTTCCTCCATTACCTACCTTATCGTTCTAAATACCAAATTCCCCCGGTTCTTGATCATCGAATCCGACGACAATACCAAGCCAGTGGCATCTAAATCAGTTTTCGTCATAGCTAAGTTCATTGAAAGCGTTATAGGGAAACACTACAACACAAAAGAGGGGACATGTGGAGAAATCCTTGTAGAAGTAAACAACCCGACACAATCGTAAATTCTCCTTGAACAAACCCTTATTAGCAACCTAAACATCAGTCACTCCCCAGCGAACGCTAAACACGTCACAAGATGTCATATCCGAATCTGATCTGAGCAATGAAACTGACTCCGACATCCTCGAGCGCCTGCGCGACCAGGGTGTCATTGCAGTAAAAGAGCATTATGATGCGCCATCATAATCAGGAGATCAAAGCCAAATACGTAGTTCTGACGTTTGACCGCCGCAACCTACCTGAATGTGTCAAATCAGGCTTCCTGAGATGTACTGTTCGACCGACGTACCTAACCTGTGCCAGTGCTTTAAGTGCCAACTGTTCGGTCATGACATTAACTACTCCCGTGCACAATCTACATTCGCCAAATGCTCTCGGTGTGAACACCTCGCTGAAAATGGCAATAGTCAAGACATAAAGTTCCCAAACTACAGTGGCCCTCACGCAGCATACTCGAGGGCAAGCGAGAAACTCAAACTTGAAAAAAAACGTTAGTATAAAAGTAAACTAAAATATCTTCTACCCTGAAGATCGAAAAAGGCTCAGTGCCTCCTGTAAACTATGTCTACGCAGCTAGCTGGGGGGCGGAGCGGCGTCTGCTTTGGACAGCGGCACAGTACTATGAGACTCACTTTGTCCCGCCGCGGCCCCGCGCTAGCCTGCCTTTGACAGCCCAAGCCGCCGCCACGCCAATTGCCGGAAAGGCGGTGGTTGAGGTGGCAACCCACACGGTCGGTAGTGCAGTCGTTCCTTCTGTTTAGCACTCACAGACCTTGAGCACCTCTCTGGGCTTGGAGAAAATAGACAGGGAGGGAACTTCGGCCGCTCCCATCCTCATCCCACCACCTCTCCTGCCCATGGCGCCCCGACACCCTCGGAGGTGATGGCTGGAACAAAGAACGCCCGAAAGGATGCTACGTCCAGATACCGAAGACCCGGCCAGACTGGCACGTCCTGGACATCTGACGATGAGATGGACGTCGGTCGAACCATTCCTGCCTGCATTGTAGTGTAAGTAACGGGCTTCGACGTCCAAGCCAACAGGAAAACCCTCAAAATACCCTCCGAGAATAGAAGCCCCGAAAAACAGAACATGAACGCACGCACATGTTAGCTGCTCCCAAAGGTACATAATGGGAAGACAAAATATTACCCAACGGAACTGTAGGGGCTTTCTTAAAAATATTGATGATGTCGACGATATATTGCATTCCAATGAGCCAAGTGTGATGTGCTACAAGGAACACGTTTAAACTTCAAACACACAAAATGTTTGAATAGTTCCATGGTATGTAGGATAGACAGGGATGGTGGTGGTACATCTTCAGGTGTGGCCATCGTCGTCCCGAAATCCTTAGCATGCCACCCCATCAATTTAAACACTGTTCTTGAGGCTGTCGCAATTCGCACGATAATATTCAACACGTTAATAACGGTAAGCACCCCCTACATTCCTCCTGATTTTGGGCTGTAAAGGTCAGATTCCAAGGCCCTGATAGACCAGCCATTTGAACCATTTCCTTTAGTTGGGGACCTTAATGCTCAGAACCCACTCTGGGGCTTCTCTCGCACGGATGTCCGAAGTAGCCTCATTGAGAAGTTCCTAATATCATCGGGAGCGTGCCTTCTTAACAAAAAACAGCCTACATACCATACTTAGGACATAACACATATTACTACCTTTACTTAGCCATGGGCTCCGCCGTACTATTTTATCTCGTGAGTGTGGCGCGGGCTCACACCCATATGGTAGTGACTGACCCCTTTCCAACCACATTAGCATACAAAGGTAAAGGCCCGATAAGTTCGTCTTCCAATAAAAGGTTCCATGAAGCTAGAGCGAACTGGAGTACATATACAGAAACACTTAAACTACACTACACATCCATAACACACCTACATGTAGAAGAATCCACCCAACTCCTCACGGCGCACATCTTCGACGCCGCCGAAAAGTCCATTCCCCTGGCCTCTGGTACCCTGTGCAACCCAGGAAGGCCCTGATGGAATGGACTGTAGGCTAGCGCAAGAGGCCCAGAACACGGCGTGGGGTATTCTCCGTCGGTAACCAACGTGGGATAATTTAATCCCCTTCAAAAGAGCAAAGGCTTTTGAAAAGTGTGTGCGCCGTGAGGCAAAACAATAGTGTCGGCGCTTCTTTATAACACCAAACAATTCAGACACATACACTCGCAAAGTATTGACTCGAATATGAAAACTCAATAGACAACACCCAGGCAGCCTTCGCCTGGTGAGTACAACAGGGGAAAACTGTAAAATCGGGCTAACACACTCCAAACACGTGGCCAGCTCGAATAAGTTTATCAAACACAAAATGTCTTGCGAAAAGAAGCCACTACGTGACAAAAATCCGTCTAACGCTTACAACTCCCCTTTTTATATTCATGAGCTGAAGATGGCTCTCAGTACTTGTAAACGTTCAGCTCCTGGCGTAGGCAACAAAACATACACCATGATACAACACTTACACGCAGATACACTTGAAACGATGGTACATCTATATAATAAAATATGGCTTTCGGGGCACATTATAATGTCTTGGAGGGAGGATAGTTATAGCATTCCTGAGAAAGGGGAAGGACTCTCCCTCTCCACCGTCCATGGACCCATTGCCCTGACAAGCTACCTGTGTAAGTTTCTCGAGATTATAAACCGGAAGCTCGAGTACTTTCTTGAGTACAATGGCTTCCTCGAGAGCAGCAAGGGAGGCTTGAGGGCAGAGCAATTCAAGAATGGCCAACTCGTGTCACTTGAATCGTATATCAAAGATGCCTTCGTGCATAAGCAGTTTTGCCATACGGTGTTTTTTCGATATCGAGAAAGCCTATGATACTGCCTGGCGTTACGGAATCCTTAGTGACCTGAAGTCAATCGGGGTTTCGGGCAATTAAACCCCGTTGCTAGTTACTTGTCGGAGAGAACTTTAGCTTCGGTAGTGCATTATAAAGGGTTCACGTGCAAGGAAATGGTGTGCCACCATGTTTACTGTTAAGCTGTATTCTTTTCATAGTTAAGACGAACTTCATTGGAGAGGCATTGCCTCCTACAATTTCTTACTCTATATAGACGACGTCCATATATGTTTTAAATCATGTTATATGCCAATCTGTGAACGTCAAGTTCAGCTTGGTATGAAACAACTTGCCGGCTGGGCAGACAAAAATGGTTTGAAACTGAATTCAGGAAAAAGCTCTTGCGTGGTGTTCTCAGGGAAGCGATACGCACCCTAACATTAGTCGTAATGAAATTTCAATTCGTGTGAACAAGGAGCACAAGTCATCAGGTGTTGTGTTTGATGACAAACTCAGTCATTCCTATAATCATTAAGCATCAATGTCTGACAGCAATTGATATCCTTAAGGTACTCTCACAGGAGTCGTGTGGTCCTGACAGAGAACTCCTGCTCCGCCTGTATACTTCCTTGGTTGTGTATCGGCTGGACTATGGCAGTGTCCTGTGTGTATCAGTAAAAAAAGGAGCATTAGAATGCTCGACTTTGTGCTACACTTACGGCTTCGCCTTGTGTCGGGTGCTCTCCGCACTAGCGCCATCCAGATTCTATATGGTGAATGTAAGAAGAGGCGCCTTGAGAATGAGCGGATGTACATAGACTTCCTTTATGCTTTTAAAATTTCGTCGCTGAATAACATTCCTTTTAAACTTGTTTTAATGATGCATTCACATGTCTGTTGTTTGTAAATTGCCCGTTTGTTCCTCTGCCTTTTTCGCGCGGATTGAGCTAGGAAGTTTCGGATCTTAATGTATTCATTTTTCATGTGTACAGATCATCTTTTTTGGACATTTTTCTGGGCTAAACCATATGAAATTTCACTAATTGTACAACACATTCTTTAAAACCAAATTCCGAAGTCCATCATCTATACACATTTACTAAGTGTTGCTCGTGCACTATCATCTCTTAAGCCCAGCAGGAACCACGTAGTTCATCTAGTTTTAGCATCATCAGGCCGGTGTGTGCAGAAAAACACTGCACTGCGCTCGTGTTGACCTCTGCCAATATTCCTAACAGATGGGGCATCCAAATTGCTCAAATCCGGTTCAACGCAAGAGAGGGCGCCACCTCCTCAGCAAGAGCGCGACTCCTCCCCTCAATGGCGCTTCTCCGGCGCCCAATCAGCCGGAGCCGTTTGGAAAGAGAGAGATTTATAACCTTTTAATACATTGATACGCTGCACGCTTCACCCCTCCCCAGGTTTCACGTTAGTAGAGATGGCCTGGAATTTTTCCAAATCAGTTTTACGACTCCCAAAATTCACGAGCTAATTTAGTGAATGTCATGAGCAGTACACTTGAAAAGTATGTTTAGCATCCCACTCATGTACTCAGTGAGCTGAATAGTCCGGATTACTTACAAAAAATAACCTAAGATTAGCTGCAACAAAGACACATAGGTTATTGTTTAGCGGTGGGTACAAGGTCTGGTGTGTATTAGGGCACTAGGCAAACCTGTTTCATGCCATCATTTTTTTATTTTAAGTAATAAGTAATAAACCCTGTTATTTTCACCATGGGCAAAACTTGGGCAGGAAGAACGCAGAATAACTCAAACCGACTTTTCCGTCGTCACCCTTCGGATTTTCGTTTCTTCCAAGTGTTAGCTAATACCTTTCTTAACACATCTGTGGGGCAAGTTGGTGCATTATGATTGAAAAAAATGGAGCGCGACTTAGACAACGACAGTAAAGGAGGACGACGGGACAAGCGCTTGTTCCGTCGTCATTCTTTAGTGTCGTTGTCTAAGTCGCGGTCTATTTTTTCCCGTCCTTTTATTTTTCGTGGCCCCTGTGTTCGTAGCTTATTTCACCGTACGCCATCTCTCAAACTGCCTGCTCTCAGAAAGGCAAGATCTGCTTTTCAATTCCCTCCCCGGCACCCGAATTCTTCGGAGAAGTTAGTTCCTCGCCGTCTCTCGGTAGCTGTCGCCCGTCTGGCCGGGCCACACATAAAAGACGAGCCGCCGTAGAAACTAAGCGCGGGGCAAAAAGAACAACCTCCAAGGAGCTGAGGAAACACTGTCGCGTAAAAGCACAAGTAGAAGAGGCCTAGGAGTGGGTCGGAAAGCGGCCAATGAATAGAAAACGGGATGGGCCCAGAAGCTCTGCAGCTACGAGGTTTACGCGTCATCTAATTCAACTGCGGCCTGCTTTTCCTTTTTTATCTGTCGAAGACGAAGCTCTTATTCGCTTTATACCTCCATTATTGGCCTATTTTGTCCCGTTTCGTTTGTTCTCACGAGCGGAGTGTTCTTGCGCACCGTGAGGAACGGAACGGCGGGAGCAGAGCGGTTGCTTACGCGGCATTCTAACGCCAACGGTCGCCACCAGTGTGGGGTTTGGGACGGAAAGGCCGCACTGTTGTTTTTTCGAACTGCCTTGAGTGCTTTGGGCCGACTTCGCCGTAATCCATCACGAGTGGCTTCGAGGCTCGGCGAGAAAGAGGAGGCGGTTAGGCAGACGACGACGCTACCGATGCTCGTCGTCAACCGAAACTCTGTTTGCGTTGGTCGCTCTGAAGTGTCGTAGCAGAGAAGAGAAGGTAAGGAGGGGAAAAGAAAAATGGAAATAGATTGAAGAGATTATATGTATATATATTGTAAACGAGAAGGCTAACCGGTAACAAACGAAGGCTTATTATCATTTCGGCTTGGGGCAAGCCTTCTTCAGCTCTTGCCCCAAGCAGAAACGTTAATAAACCTTCGTTCGGTACCGGTTAGCCTCCCCGTTTACAGTACATTTTTACCGTTGCATGGTACCTCCTTTCCTACGCATGCATATTCATATATATATATATATATATATATATATATATATATATATATATATATATATATATATATATATATATATGCATACACAGAGAGAGAGAGAGAGAGAGAGAGAGAAACCGACGAGAGAAATTGAAGAAGTGGTATATTCGATGGACTGAAAGTCCCATGTAGGAAGTCCACAGGGGGAAATGCGACGAAGCACCCTCAAATGCACGGCGGGCCCCGCCATCCTAGGTTCAAGTCAACGTTGAAATCAAGTTACGTTTTGATTCGCCACCTGACAACAAAGCAGGGCCGTGATAAACCGTTTTTGCTGGCCTGGACTATTTCAAAAGGTGGTACGGTCCAAGATTCTTTTTTAAAATAAATGTGTCGGTGCGTTCAAAAAACGCCGAATGTCAATTTGTTTTTCCCGCTGTTACGAAATGCGACGCGAAAAAGGGGTTCGTGTAAGGCAGCACAAAGTATCAGAAAAAAACGAAAACTTTCTCCAGCGTATCTAAAGGGTCTGGAGGTTTGATGTGTAAGAGGGCACAGACAGTGAAAGCTGAACTTCCAATGAACGCGCCATGGCAGTAAGCGAATCCCCTATGGAACCACAAATGGACACACAGGCCGATAAACTCCAGAGAGCGAGGAAATCTTCGCTTTGTCGGGTTTCTGGCTCATGTAACCATCTAAGCGTTTTCTTCACACTCTGAAACAACGGAGGGAAAATGCCTAGAGTGTCCAGAGGGGTAAATATCCCATTTGGGCTATATCTATGCTTGTTTATGGTCTTTGGTTGTAAACTCTTTTTTAGTTTTCTAGAATTCCGCAGCTAACGACTAGCTACATTCGTATTACCTGTGAATGAATCATCTCTATCATCGATATCATCGATGACCACTAGTGATCGTCGCACCAGACCGGTATTCTGGAGGTCTTGTGCGTTCGGATCCCACCCGGCGGGCATTTTTTCACCACTTTCTTTCTGACTCAAAAAATCTTAATCTATTTCTATGACAAACCGTATTCCCCCCTTTGCTTTCTGAGGTTTTCTTGACCGCCAACACTTATTCTGTCCTAAATCACCGAGTCCCTCATTTCGCATTTCTGATTTTCTCCCTGTCTCTCTCTCTCTCTCTCTCTCGATATATATATATATATAATGTGCTGTGCTTTGGCAAACCGGTGCAACCTGCTGTTCGTCTCGCTAAGCTAAACTCGAGTAGCGCCGTATAAGTCACTGAGAACCATTTACCTGTTATTTCGTGGAGGAAAACACACTGCGCACATTTGTAATAGTAAAGAGCACCAGCTTCCAGTTTTCAGAGAATTTTGTCATTACACTTGCTACGCTTGCCACAGTTCGTCCAGGCTGTGTGCTGCGGCTTTGATGATCCGCGAAAAAATCTGAAGAATTTCAGGAATTGTCTACGCAAAGGCTCAAGGCAAATGTCGTAACATTCTTACGCCACTTGACTTGACGATTAGTACTTTACAGCCATTTTTTGTTTTTCTGAATCCTGTGCGACAAATTATCTTCATTTGTGCTATTATAATGATTAAATGTGGTACTTACGCCAAATATGCATTTTTTTGTTAATAAAGGGAGCAACACCGTTGGCCACCTTCCGTAATTTTCTTCATGTGTGTCTTTTTTTTTCAGTTTTGAAAATTCTGCTGGAGAAATTATCTCCATTTACGCTAGTATAACTTCCGCGAAATCTGCCTTATGCTGGAAAAGAAGACGTTATGCAGTTCGCCTTATTCCGGTATTTTCCGTGGACTTGGTGTGCGGCGTCCTGCTGTCGGGTCGCATCGGCAAAGGTGCACTGGCGTGATTTCCGTGACGGATAGGACGTCAGTGAAATATTGGGGTACCGCGGCATAAAAAACTTTCGTGTTAAAATATAATACCCGAAAACGAACAACCCTAAGAATTTGTAAACCTTAAGAAAGCGCAACACTGAAAAAATGCGACCCGAACAAAGGCAACACAGGACGAGGACAAGTAGAACATTTTCTTTAGTACTAAAGGTTGCTTCCCCGCAAGATGACCCTGTGTGCAGGGGTGCACCACTTACAGGCCGCTTGCTTCGTTGTACTGGCTTCACTTCTGTGGCGGATATGACTTCAGCGAAATCTTCGTGTATCCGGGAATAAAACACTTTCATGTAAAAATAGGATAATTAAAGAAAAGCAAGCCATGGAACCCAGATTCGGTCATTACCACTCGCGTTCACCGTAGTCAAATGTCTTTTTTTTTTCCTTTTCCTGGAGGTTTTAAAACATTTGTCGCGAGGCTGGCGCTTGGCGGATGAGGCGAGGACGAAGATTCCAGAAGAAACCATCAGCATTGATTAATTTTATCAGATAGCTGTACAACACGCTACACACGAAAATAACGGGCAGCTGTCTTTTAATCATCGAGCGCGACTCGTACGCTGCTAGTGAATAACGGGCAGTTGCCTTTTAAACTTCGAGCGTGACTCGCACGCTGCTAATGATTGGCCGACTGTTCCGCGTACACAATCCGCCGGCAACGCCGTAGTAGCGACAGGGCCCGCTTGTTTTATCAGAATAGCATTATTAGGCTCATTTTTCGATTTCCCCGTGGCTCCTGGCCGTCCGCTGTCAGCCGTGCTCATCAGGCGTCCATGAAAATACGTCACCGCTGCCACTCGGATGTTACAATTAAGGCTGCAAGATTCAAGGCCTTCGTGAACCTGTAATGTGGCGCAGCGGCAACAAGTGTTTGAGAAAGGCGAGAATGATACGACGTCGGATACGAAAGAAGGGGCTCGCGTTTTGAATAGGTGCCTTGCCTGCGGGGTGTAGTTTGTTCTATGCCCAGTCGGTAGTAGCATGCCCGGAAGACATGGTCGCCAGCCGTGCCCGCAACTTACGCCATCACACCAAAACATGCATACACCGGAAAATAAAAAAAATATATAAATTTCTGGTGATTCATGCCCCGAAGCCACACGTGGGCTACGAGACACATGGTAGTTTAAGTCTGCGGAAGAATTCAGACCACTTTAGGATATTTAACATGATGGGGTCATCTCGACGCACTGGCGTTTTTATTTTCTGCTTCCATAAAAAAAAACGGCCCCCGTGGCCGGAAATTGAACTCGCGTCTTTCGGATCAGCAGCGCCACGCCTTACCCACTGAGCAACAGCGGCATGTTTCCCACCGGGACTTATACCGTCACCAACAATGGGTGACCTAACCAAAACAGGGGGAAAAATATCAACGGCGCTTCAAGTGCCTATTCATATTTCACGCTCACATTTTAAGCCACAGAAGCGCAGAGAGGCTTTTTTCACCTCATTCATGGCTATTAAAAACCTTCGTTGCTAGCCTTTCCCTTTTCGATGACCCTTAGTGCTCGTACATCGATCGGAAAAGCAGCATCTACGTACGAAAACGCTCATTGGTAGTCAAAGTATTGCTATCGCGCCTTATATATTAAAATTTAAACGTGGATGTCTTTGCAACTTTTTTGTTAGGAGAGCTCAGTGCGCTCCGTGCCTCTGCTACTTGGTCACTGACGTGGTTTATACTCTCTTGTTTTTCATTCCTGCTGTCTACCTGGGGCAGTCGACGTCAGGTAAGGAGCGATTTTATTACTTCCTTCCGTGAGCACCTATCGAGTCCGCAAGCGCGCCTCGTGAATGAAACACGGTCAAAGCGTGCATTGAAGGAGTAAGATACAACGCATGTTTCGAAATACGCCATAACGTTTAATACCAAGGCATCAAACGTTTCCCAATGCCTTTAAAAAAACGTGCCATTGATTGAATTTTACGTATAAACCACAAATGGTTTGCGAGAAAGGCATCACGTGATTTAAAGCGAAATTCTTTATTGAGGCGTTAGATGAACAGAAGGCAGTGCAACCAACAGTGTTTCAATCACATCGCGATGTAATTTTGTATTAAGAATAATAAATACAGGTAAGCAGATTTTAGAATCCAAAGAATGTCAAGTTTCACACATTCACACATTACTTCTCTTTCCTGTACTGTACGTAGTTTATGTACAGGGCTTCATTGGGGATGCTAGGGGTACTAATAAAAAGCTTTTTTTTTTTCGCCCAGCATGTTTCCACTCCAATACTCGAGGGCATCGTCATAGGGATGTAGAAGTTTAACATTGAATAAATTTGTACCGAATGGTGACCTTGCATAGTTCACAGATGCAGAACGGCGCACATAGATGGAGCAGTGTTTTGATACACTGCGACAGCAAAAAAAAAAACGTAAAAACGAATTGTACGTTGGTTTTCTGAAAAAGCAACAGCGCACCTCTAATCTACAAAGCGAATGAGCCGACGCAATTCAAGGTCTACTCGCATAGAATCTTGACCCACTTGCCCTCCAGCCTGCCTACAATGCATCTGGTAGCGTCTAGCGGGCTGCTCTTGCGAGTGCTGCTTCAATAGCTCTTACCCTACCGAATATTTACGACGTCGGAACAGCAGTTATGAACAATCCGAGGAAAATAGGACACGCTTTTTGTTTAATTTTGATATCTGACCATTTCTCATTGGCGAGCATACGTTGAGAAAGCTATAAAAAAAGGTGCAAAATTTGTGTAACAAAAAATCTGCAATATTGTAACTAAAAAAAAACCCTTCGCCCCTTCTTCCGCGGGGAGACCCGAAGGAATGCGAAATGCTGATATTGTCACGCTGGTGTCCGCTACACACGTATTTATTCCACGCGTATGCCCGCACATTGTGGTTCTGTTCCGAAGACGTGGCTTTCATATGCTCCTAACGAGTGAACAAATGAAAGTTTCCGAAACATCATTTGTAAAAGTGCTTCGCGGCTTTCTGGCACCCCCTGCGCGTAGAGAGAGAGACAAACTCTTTATTAAAGAGGAAAATGCAGAGAGGTTTGCCGACATCGGTTCGCCGGCATGATACTCTGCGGGGAAAGGAGGAGAGGGAAAAAGGTAGTAGCGTATTGGCTTTTTAATGCAATTAGTTAGCTCAGCACCAGAAAACTCGCACTGCGGTACCTAACTTGGCTTGCCAACACATCGGTGACGTAATTATTACCAGGGAACCCAGCATTCTATTGTCTTTCGGAAACGTCATTTGTTGCAGATATTCCTTGGCCTGTATTACTAGTTTTCGGACAATCGATGCAAATGATGTGCTGGCATTGTCTCACAAAGGAGGATTGTGACGTTCCATACAGGGAATAACTTGCCGCTAGGCGTTACGACTTCGGCGAAGCTATTCACAGTGTATTTACAGGGTGTGTTTAAACGCGGGAATCGAAAAGTTAGAGAGCGGGTAGGCGGACTAACCTTGCGTAATGTGCCGACAACTGCTCCCCCCGATCAGCACCTTTTTAATGCTATGCGCGGATAATCACGACGAGTACCTGGGGCTTGTGTCCTGCAATATCTGGAGGAGCAGACGCAAAAGGACTCGCTTGCCTAATCCAATGGCATTTCGTACAGAGAGGCATGAGGGATGGTTCTCCTTAGATGTTCTCTAAACAATGGTGACCGCCACATCGCATGCTCTCGGAAGTCCGTGAAAACATTTCCGACGTCACCCAGTACACAGCACGTTAGACGCACAGGCGAGGAGATGAGATTTAGCTTGTGGGGCTGCGGTGGTGTTTGCGCAGAATTTGTCCAAATTCGGAACAGTAATGATACCTCAGTCCTTTTTTTTCCTTTGGTAATACAAGGTTGGGGTAGTGCTTGCCAAAAAGATCCAAAATGCTTTCTAATGATGCTCTTTAAAATGCACCCTTCGTCAGGAGCCGCTTTCAAAAAACGAGTACACGATTGAAACGGCTTTGAAATATATTAAATCGCCTAGCTTGCAGCATGCGGTAATTTTAAAAATTCCACGTTAGCCCTACAACTTCTGCAGCTTGAACTTCCCGTAGACACTTGCCAACGCTTCCTACGTCTCGTTCAGCAGCTAAGTGAAAACGGTCTGAGCGTTTATTTCCAGTGGATCCCTCCCTGCACAAGCAGGAGTTCTAGGAAATGAAGCCGATGACAAGTTGGCCCGTCAAACTGACGTATGCCATTATAGAATTAATGAATTCCTCTTTGTGCTATCGGGGCTCGATTAGCTCACGATGCGCGAAAGCTGTCATCTCCGTGGGCACTTGTTAGGCATGCACATGGTGTGACAGGCGCCCGCAAAAGCTCCTTCCTTCTCAAGTACCGCTCGCCCAAAAGAAAATAACAAAAAGTAAATACCGCGCATTACAGCAACCCATGTCGTTCGCCGAAGTAGGATTGCTGTCAAAAGCGAGCGTGATGAAGCGGGTAAAATTAATAAAATCCATCACCGCATTTTGTTTCTTTTTCTGCTTCCCTTGTTCTTAAGGGCCGCGCTGAAAGCGACGTCGTGGGATTTTAGAATGGGAGCCTAAGACATGTATAGGGCTGGTCCCTGCACCTTTGTCGGGTAAGAAAATAAAACAAAATGAACTAATCTTTTAATGCGCCCAGCCGCTCTGCATAAAGACAGAATGAGAGAAAGAGAGGCTGATAGAGATGTCCGAGAAGCGCAGGAGAATAGGAAGAATTACACGAGAATTAAATAAATGTCACATCGTGTAAATTGATGGAGAAAGGATGCCGTGGGAAGAATCGGTATTAAAGAAGCAAACAGAAACGTCTCAGAAGAATGAGCTGCATAGCCCCGGGTGCCGAAAAAGCAAATAAAGACCAAGACGCTGAGCAAACCCGCCAAGCTCTCGCCGTCCCTTTCACCCAAGGAGGGAATGGAATGGCACGACATTGAAAAGTTCAAAGCCCGCGCTCTCACGCTTCTTCCAAGGGAGGAGCGAGTTGAGGAAATGGGACGGAAGAGACTTCTTTTTCTCTACACTCGTCATTTCGTATTTGTTTTTTTCCCTCTTCTTCGCAGTGAGGAGACCAGTAATGAACAGAGGAGAGAGAAAGTATAAAATACTTGGGCAAAAATTTAGAGCCCGAACCGTTGAACGTGTCTTGCGGCGAAGAAAAGAAAGAGACGGGAGGAGATATGTCAGGAATGGGAGATAGCAAGACTTCATAGGATGTTGTAAGGGAGGAATTTTCGAGAGCGCGAGGATCTCGCCTCTGTAGGTCGCGAGAACGAGGAGTGCCATTTGCGTTATGGAGCGGTAACACAATGGCGACGCTGAGTACCACTTGACGTGTGGTTGGCAGACCTTTTGTTATGCGAACAACTTGGAAGAAGGAAACGCTGACCCTGGGATGCTAACGCAAGCGGTGTTTTGTTTTATGGGGGGACGTCGTGCTTCGGGGGATGCTGCCCGGCGTAGTGGTAGGATAAAATGTTTTTCTACAAGACCGACGGCTTGAGTGGTGCGCGCTTCATGGAACCAGGATTTTAAACCTGCGCTTTCCCCAGACAGGCTTCCCCAGTCACGTGGTTTTAAACAAGAGTGTGGATTTGAGCATGTTCGTAGTCCGTCTTTTAATTCTTAGAGCAAATACCACAGGAAGTACAAGAGGGAGGATGCAACACGAGCACAAATTTCTAACGTTTATATCGGAGCACGTGCAAATATGTACAACAGTGGAGCTATCAAAAGGATAATAAAACAAAATGATACATTAGTACTATTGTCATGAGCAGACCATTCACTGCATCACAAACATCAGCTCCTTAGTGAAAAGCCCGAATGAAGGATTGCTTACGCAGGCGGGCATGGGTTCATACACCTGTTATGTCTGGGACATTACCCACGTCGGTCCATGCTTGTAGTTGCCAAGGTTGCGGCAATCTGAAAACATTGGTATACCGTTCTACATGATATAATGCATAGCGAGAAACCAATCTAGTTTTATTCTTTTACCTTTTATGCATTTTCCTGTTGCCTATTTTTAAAGAGACTCTGTAATACTTACGATAACCATTTTGTTTTTTTTCCTTGGCGTCCGGAAGCTTTGTAAAAGCTATAGTTGCTGCTAGCACGGTGCGACACTGCGTGATTTGCTCGTCGCAGCAAACTGCAGACTGCAGAAGAAAGCCGACTCCGTTTCTGCTTTCCTTATGTGGCTTTTGCTTCTGAGTGGCTTTCGAAAGCGTTTATTGCTGCAACTGAAAGTAACTGGCAAATAGCTCCTGAATTTCTGTAAAAACATAATTTATGGGCTTGAAGTATGCCAGGACTGGGAAAGAGAATTTTTTGAGCATTTTTTTTTACCTGATGGGCATAGAGCAGTACTGTTTGGCTTAGGTAGCATGTGACCCGCTATTCCAAGCACCGGTGGGTTTTGTGACTATGTTTTGAAAGGATTTCGGATTTAAAAAAAAAAAGGTAAGAAAAGTGTTGCAGGGTACTTTTAATGCAGGAAGCAGTAGGCCTCAAGTACTGTTTTTCACAAGTGAGAAGGTTCTAAAACACTGTATACATTCCCTGTACGAGTGAATGGGATAGTTGAGATGCTTAGTGCGCCGACGAATATATTAGTTTTTTTATTGATTTATTTTGTTACTACACACTGCAGGCCCAGTTTGGGCCCAAGAAGGAGGGGCGATACAGCACATACAACACACGCAAATAAATAGCGCAAAAAGGTAGCGGCACATTATCTCAAACAAAATATCAAACATAAAAGCAACAATACATAAAAACAATTAACTAAACAAATCAAGCAACCTCTAGTTAAAGAACAAAAACTATACATGGAAACAAGAATACGCAAAAGCAGTTCACTACACAAATCAAGTAACAGCTAGTAAAAAACAAAATCACTAAAAAATATCTATGCTATGAGTAGACTGTAGTGATGACAAAGGCTAGCTGTTCCAATCCGTTATCGTACGCGGCAAGAAGGAGTTTTTAAAAAGATTAGTTGTGGCATTATAAGGTGTTAACGATTCTTCATGTCGATGTCTTGTTAGTCGTGTCACCAAAGGTTGCAGGAATGGCTCAGGATCTAATGAAAGCTGCCTGTTATACAGCTTAAAAAGAAACTTCAGTCCGAGAATTTTTCTCTGCTTTTCAAGAGATTGCATGCCAAGTGCCGTAATTAAATTTGTGGGCGAGTCGCTGTTACGATATTTAGAAGTGACAAAACGTAGTGCTTTCCGCTGGATCCTCTCCAATGCCTGAATATTTAGTTTAGTAGGAGGGTCCCAAATTGTGCATGCATGTTCAATTCGGGGTCTGATGATGGAAGTGTATGCTAGAAGTTTAGTGTCTGACGGAGCACCCTTTAACTTGTGTCGGAGAAGGCAAAGCTTACGAAATGCTGATGCACATATGTTCGACACATGGTTATTCCAAGGTAGAGTATTTGGCAGTGTGAACCCAAGATATTTATATTCATTTACTTCAATTAAAGGACGGGGTGGAAGAGTATACGTGAAGGACAGACCCTTACGTTTGTTGGTTATCCTCATGAACACAGGTTTGTCGGCGTTTAGCTTCATATCCCAATTATCACACCATGACTGAATATTACGAAGGTTAAAATTAAGTCACTCTTGGTCTTCTTTGCAAGTAATTTCACTAAGAATACACAATCATCACGCAATCATTTTAATTTGAACTTTGTCTGTTTCTACGGGAGCAATATCATTGATGTACACTAGAAACAACAGGCCCCAACACACGTCCCTGCGGAACACCAGAAGTTACTGGTAGACGAAGTAGAAGTTATCGAATCAATGCTAACAAATTGAGTGCGGTAAATAAATGTGAAGAAACCCAGTTTATCAAGAATTCCGGAATACCAATTGTTTCTAGCTTGTGAATTAGTTTGCCATGATTAACAAGATCAAATGCTTTGCTGAAGTCTAAAAAAATGGTGTCCACCTGGCCTGCTTTATCAAGAATAGTTGCGATGCTGTGAATAACTGAAGTTAGTAGTGTCACTGCAGAGAGGCGTTTACGGAAACCATGCTCACAGGGGTGAAGTAAGCCGTTGATGTTCAGGAAATTAGAAGTGTAACTAGCTATAATATGCCAACGTAATTTACAGCAGGAGGAAGTTATCGAGACTGGACGATGGTTAGGCGCTAGTGCAACATCACCTTTTTGAACAGAGGCACAACACGTGCCGTATGCCAGTCCGGAGGTAGTGTAGCCGAAGCAACGGATGCACGTAAAATAATAAGATATTTGGAGATCATTTCAGCATACCGGTGCAAAAAACTATTTTGTATGCCATCAGGCCCAGCCGAGGTTTTAGGTTTTAAGTTAAGAAGCATGGAAAGAACGCCGTGCGGAGATATAAAATCAGATTCCGGGGACGAAGGCAGCAACGTAATGCGGCGGTGTACAGAAGTCGTTACATTGGAAAAGACACAACGAAAATATTCATTGAAATGATCAGCGATGTCTTGTTTATCAGTCAAAGCACGTCACCACGCTTTATTTGGTTGATCACTTTGTTTTTCTCCCTTAGGAAGCCGCGAAATTTTTGTGGGGCATTGGAAATAAAATTAGCAAGGGTTATTTGGAAATAACGACGTTTTGCCTGTTTCAGGGTTTCGTTTAGGGTAGTTTGAGCCACCTGTACAACCTCACGGGAGGCGAGTCTTCTTCTCATTCATTTAATCTTCCTTTGGAGGTGTATTACGTCACACGGAACCCCGGGTATTAATCTGACAGTTTTTTTACTATGTTTTGGAATAAACCTACGAAGGAAATCAGCACATATTTCCTTGATTCGGTTCCATAATTATGTGACGTTGGTACCATTGAAATCGCTAAGGCATAAGTCGAGGTAATCGAGCACACTTTTCTTCCTTGTACGCGAGAAATCCTTTACACACACTTTTTTGAGAAACTGAAGAAGGGCGCATAGCACCCAGATGACAAGAAAAAACACCATTTTGTGGTCACAAACCAGGATCAACAGATTCAGCATAATGTTCTGTTGAGCGACTAATAAAAACCAGATCAAGCACGGAAGATGACGTAACATACCCTGGTTGGATTAGTGCCAATATGTAGCATGTCATGACTAAACATAATGTCGAATAAATGCTGAGTAGGTGAACCACACGCATGATGGGGATTATTCCAGTTAACGCTAGGGCGATTAAACTCGCCAGCTATAATGATCTCACTGTTCATGTTAAACGTGTTAATATGATGATGAAGGTCACTCAGAAATTTAGCAGGAGTCCGGTGCGCGATACACAGCACAAAGTAACAAAGACTGCTCCCACCAGGAAAGCTTCAAAACGATGCTTTCGTGATCGTCGATCTGATAGACAAGCTCAGGTGGTATATCACTTTAATTAATTTTAGTTTTTTCTATTTCTTTTTATACACATTGGCGAGTTCGTTCCACCAGAGAAGATCACCGTTACATTTGAAAGCTCATCGATTTCCTTCAGGTTATATAGCCCGCTGATGTAACGACCCACCGCAAGGTTAGGTGGTTGACAAGGTACTTCTGGGGGTAGAGTATGCTTTAAAATATGGTGCTTCCTAAAGTATATTCCGACGCTGATATCTGTGTGCCCTAACGGTAGCCAAACGCCTAATGCTGCTCAGGCTGGTCTTGAAAACAAGCGGTCACTAAACTAGGATGCGACTTGTCGCACACTACAAAAGCTTAGAGTATCAAAGCCCGTCTTCATAATTTTTGAGTAAGAAGAGTGAAATTGACAGATGGCTTAAGCTACCCCTTTACTTGGTATGCTTAACGGTTCCTGCTGCGCTGAAAGGTTAAAGCTATGTCTAAGAACCCCTGCAGTAGTCTGCAGTACTATTTCTTTTGAATATTTTGGGTCCTTTCAAAATATTCATATAATTGTACGTGCTCGGAAATAGCATGTCACTTTTGAGGTCCTATGCATCCCCCATTGTCCTATCGTTGCGGTACGAATTGAAAGAATATAGACGTTTTCTTCATCAACAAATTCCTTCAGTCAATCAATCAGGGTAGAGTCAGCTGCTGTCACGCTAACGCGTATACATAACCGTGAATGATTGGAAGCCTCTGCTTTCAATACCAAATGTTCCTGTTTTTATCATCACAAACCCAACGATATCCGTTCGCGTGGGTGGTTACGTGAATTCATTCTTTGCCCACAAATCTTCCTGTGTGGTCCAGACACCAAGTTTGTCGCCTTTCCTTAGACCTAATGGTTCCATACGGTGCTGTATAATACCACCCTCTTTTAGAAGCAACGAAGAGTGAGCTGGGTTCTGTCCTTCGTCAGACGTTCACAAAATTGTCTACACTCAGTTAAATACGACCGTTTAGTACCGGCAATATTTGATTGTTGACGTGAAAGAGATTCTTTGTGTGTGCTTGCATCTCTAAGCCCAGTAAGGAGCGAGATAGGGATACCAATATACTTTTGCCTTTTCGCCCTAGGGAACAGCTATATGAAACTCCCCTCTTGCTTCTCATTTTACCCCAAGCGATGGCGCACATTTGCCATTAAAAGATATGGTACCTCTATAGCAGCCGGAAGGCCTCAATGGTTCCTGTAATAAGGAATCTTTCCTAAGGATAACTTCTCCGTAGAGACGGTTCCTGCATTACAAAACAACTCTGCAATACTTCAAGCTTTTGTTGACTGTTGGTTGACCGGATTTCCAGGATTTTCATGTTTTTTTTTGTTTTTGTGTTAATTTTTTTTCTGCGGGCTGCGAGTACTTCAAGTGCAATCGACATCTCAAAATTCGTGGCCCCTTAGTGCATCGGGACATTATTAAGCAGCTTCTCCTTAATTGACGTTGGTTAGGCGCTTTTCCGATCTCATTTACGTCTGTTCTGGACTTCTCAATTACGCTCTTCCCGTCTAAATACCTAGATAAAATGGTAAAACCACAATCGTGTGATATTTATTTTTTTCAGACCTGCTCACGAGGTTAGGAGTGCTGGTTATCCTCTCGGGAACTCGCGCGCTTTATAATAGGCTTAAGACCCGCCATGGTGGCTCAGTGGCTCCCGGCCGCGGCGGCCGCTTTTCTGATGGAGGCGAAAAGCAAAAACGCCCGTGTGTACGAGATTTCGGCGCACGTTAAAGATCCCCAGATGGTCAAAATTAATCCGGAGCCCTCCACTACGGCACGCCTCATCGCCTGCGTTGCGTCGGCGCGTTAAACCCCACAATCAATATAATACGCCTAAATTAAAATAAGTGGCACCAACGCTGTCCTGTGACCACTGCATTACTGGGCTGCATTTTGTATCATTAACTGGGGCAAGTAATTACGAATCGCAGTTTGTAGTTATGATAGGACGTGGCGCTTCCGCCGACGTCCCAGCGCTCTTCCTTGTCATCAAGGACGGCTGGAGAACAAATCGTATTGCGAATACCATAAAATAATTCGCATCCGATCATGCTCGCTACCGTTCGCCCGCTATCGCGAAAATATGCAGCTACATACATGCCTTGCTGGACGATTTTGTTTGCGGTTTGAACTATAAATGTAAACACTAGGAGGGAGTTCGAGAAAGAATAAAAACTAGACGAGGCAAGCGCAACGAACGCTTGTCTACGGTACTACTTGCTAATTTTGTATACGTCGCCGTAGAACTACGCTCTATTGGAATTTTCGCAGCTCATCACCACAATTATTATAAAAAATTTTCAAGATGATTGGCATGCCGGACGTCTATCCCATTTCATCACAATCGCGGCTACGACAGTGCCTTAATCTTTCATCTCGCACTGCAGGACGATGATGTACCTTTGAAGGACGAAAAGAAAGAAGTCTTCGTTCTTGAAGATAGAAAGTCGGCACGTTTGTTTTCGGATCTGTTCTTTTACCAGTCCCGTCAATATTTGAAAAAACCTTCTCAAGGGTAGGGCGAAAGCTTTTAGTCAAAGTTGTAAAATTGGAAGAAGAGGAGTTATCTGCGAAGTATCAAGCTCCTCACGCAAAGGCATTGGACTTTTTTGAGTGCACGTCGTTTCATACCGTGGGTGGTGCCATCGAGTAATGTATCGAGGCTGCAGCTAGCTCCATACCCACTCATTTTTTTGTGCCAGAAAACTGGGTGCCGCAGTGCGGAGCCGATGCGTGAAATCGGTTACCGCCGGAGACGACGCGGCCTGGTGCGCAAAGCCGAGCCTGGGCCCGCTGGGGGCTCCCTATAGCGGCTTCGGTTTTATGACTCGCAAAGGGGAAAAGACCCCGGTGGCCGACCCGGGGTTCACGCGTTCGGCCAACCCGTGAGTGCAGTCAAGGGTTCGAGAAGGGTGCCGGAACAGGCCGATGCCTTATACGACGGGGGAATTTTCCTATTCTCCGCTTTCGATCAACCGGCTTTTTTGGAACTTTGGGACACCACTTCTTCGCCTTACCGGGAGGGAAGGTTATAGTTTTGTAAGCCCGGTCCAGAATTTGCGGTTGCCGGAAAGAGGGACCAAGGTTGAACTTTAGTTTGTGACTGGGGAATGGCTAGAAGTAATGAAAATAGAATTGCCGTGCCGCTTTGGTACAACCTCAGGAGCAACCAATAGTTATTAAGCGCACTTTTTCCCGATCTGTATCAAAGTCTCGAAAGGTGCCGCTTCAGTATAATATCGCGAATGTGTGACTTTATTCGCGGAGTTACGGTAATCCGTAGCTTTAGGACCCCAATAGAGAAAGATGAAGATGACATGTATCGAAAGGTTAGGGGGGGGGTAGTTATTTGTCAGGTAATTTTGCGAAACGTACGACCGATACGCTGCACACAAAAAATTGGCCGCGTATGTTCTCCTTTCGTTGCAAATATCGATGAAGATGACAGTCATGTGGCACCCCTGCCAAGTACATGCCTCCCTTCTCTTTGCGGCTCACCTCTTATGCTGTTCCTCTCCCGTCTCACTCCTAGCTAGATCAATACGCTAGAGGTTTGGTCAAGTCAGTTTGAATTTATCGTGTTTCACTGTTCTACGCCAGTGCCTCGATGCCAGCGCTGTCGTACGGCGGAGACGCGTGTGAATCGTCGCACCCTACTACGTTTATAGAACCACGTTGCCCAACTACACGCGCGTTCCAGGCGGAACGTGGAACCAATCTAGTGGAAGCTTTTGTTGCTTTTGCCGTTTGATTTCTGAAAGTGCTGCCAGACACTATAGGGGCGCGGGCAACAGCAGGCTATAGAGGGAATTTATTTGCAGCAGTGGATGTGTTTTATTTGCTTTCGCAGAAATCAAGCATCCAGAGTTTTAATAATGGAACACTGCAAATATTACTTATGTATTGGTTTGCACCTCATATTTGCGTAATCTTTTGTCCTTCAACAATGTTGACCATTATCAACATTGCCACAGGGCTTAGGCGTCAATGTTGACAATTATCAACATTGATACCGAACTTAGGCGTTTAGGTTTGGTTGTGGGTATATTTCAATTTTTCCGGGTGGATGAATCGAGTCACAGACAGACAGACAGACAGACAGACAGACAGACAGACAGACAGACAGACAGACAGACAGACAGACAGACCAACCAACTTTATTTGGCCGCAGCTGGGGCGATTAGGCCTGCGACGACTTCTCCATTGTCCGTCCGGCAGCAGGGCCCTTTTTGGGCAGGGGTGGTGTGCCGTCGGCCAAGCGGGCCAGGTCTTCGTGAACTTGGGGGTTTGGGTCACGCAGGGCGGCCTTTCGGCGCTCCTCACTGGTGATGGTAAGGAGAATGAGCTGGGATCGGTGCCGGGATAGTGGGATGCTATCACAGGCCCATATGATGTGGTACAGCGATTCGTGAGGGACCGTTCAATAAAGCGGTGCGTCTACGTAGGTAAAAAATTGGCCGCGTATCTGCTCCTTTCGTTGCAAATGCCGTCAAAAGACGATAGTCTGGGTCGGCTTTTGCGAAGTAAATGCTCCCCTTCGTTTTACCGCTCACCTCTCATGTTGTTCCTCTTGCGTCGCGCTCCTCTCAAGGTAAAGACGCCAAATGTTTGCTTAAATCATTCTAAATTTCCCGCGTTCCTCTGCTGTAAACCGGGTGTCCCGATGCGAACGCTGCCGTACGGCGAAGACGCTCGTTAATCGAGGCGTCCTACTTCAACGTTTATAGAACCGCGTTTCCCTACTCCACGTGAGTTGCAAGCAGAACGTGGAACCTATTTAGTGGAACCTTGCGTAGCTGTTGCCGGTTGCTTTCTTAAAATGGCGCCAGAAGCTATAGTGGCGCGGGCGACAGCAGGCGACGGTGGAGTGAATTCTTTTTCTGCAATTGATGAAGTATATAATTTCGCAAAAGTGAAGCCTGTTTGAATTTTTATAAAGGAACGCTGCAAATTTCACTTCTGCATTGATTTGTTGTCTCATATTTGCGTAATGTCTTGTTCTTCTTTAACAATGTTGAGAAGTATAAACATTACACCGGACATAGACGGGTAGATATAGCTGTGACTATATAAGACTATTACGCAGGCATTGTTTTGCTTTGGCCGAGTGGCTGAATAGAGTCACAGACAGACAGACGGACAGACATACAGACATACAGACAGACCAAAATTTCTGGGTTTAAGGAGCCCAAGAAAGACTATCGTCTTTAAAAAACCCAGGACACGCGTTTACACCTCGCGCTAGAACGTAACGCGTAATAAAAAAACACCGGGGCACTCGTTTATGTCTCGCGCTGGAACGCTTCGTAACGCGTACTAAAAACACTCGGGCACTCATTTACGCCTCGCGCTGAGCGCTTCGTGCTAGAAAGGCACGAGACTTTCACAGCAAAGCTGTATACCTCTACCCTCCAACTATTTCATCCTCGTTGGCGAAACCGACGAAGTGCCAAGCTTGGCGCTTTGGCGTATAAGTGTATACACTTATGCACTGCATGCTTCGCCCCTCCCCAGGTTTCACGTTAGCGGAGATGGCCCGGGATTTTTGTTAGGAGACAAGAGGGGTGGGAGAGGGGGCGTTGCGGGCACTTTGCGGAACATTATTTTGCATCTTTTCTGTTATTTAATTAGACTGACTCTTCGGTACGTTTTATCGTTGCAAGCTTCTTGGAAGCCGCTCGTAATGAGCTGACGTGTCATCTAATTTTCTTTTTTTTTTGGGGGGGGGGGAGGGATTGGGGTCAGTTTATCATATTGCGATTTTGCCATGCAACTGGGCTGAGGTGTGGGCCTAAACTGACGAAGTACTCGTAATCATTGTTCCAATGGCTGCGACCTCAGCAACGGCTGTGGTCACCATCCATTCCATTCATGCGCGCTCAGTTGGAATAGTGCAAACGGCAAGGCCCCCCGTATCGGTTTGGGGTATTCTGATAAGCAGTGAGAGGGTTTTTCAAGCCAAAAGAGCGAGTAAGAGAAAAAGGAACCGATCGCTTCGAACCTTGAAATAGCTTTTTACCGTCTTTAACATTCAAGGCGCGCTGTCTTGCGGGTCTGTTTGAGGATTCTTCAAAACCGAAGCTCGAATAGTTCGTATAGCCACAATAGGGGAGCGCGTTTTCCTCGCATTCCACGAAGGGTTTAGCGGCCAGCACTAGTCTCTTCAACGCTTCTAGCGGAAAAAATTCACGAAGGAGGCTCTTGGCGTAGCTAAGTATACAGGCGCCGAAGGGTATGACAGCAAGTTCTAGTTGAGACCGGGACAGGCTGAAATCAAAGGAAGCAAGACTGACGAGCGGTTGGCAGACACGCGTTGTCCGGCCGCCCAACTCAGGTGCTGCCGAAAGACAGGACGCATGTTCGGGCGTTACTCTGTCGATATTTCATGCCTGTTCGATCATCCAAACATCAGCTCTGCATCTCAAGAGTGGAGGCCACCGTCTTCTGCATATTGCTGCTGTACTCTGGCTCCAACAGCCTGGACGGCATCCTCCGCCACGGGCACACCCCTCCCGAACTGTGCCTGGTGTAAGCTACTGCAATAGCAAACCTGCATCCTGTGGATCTGCCCAAACACAAAGGCAATTAGGGCACACCATACTAGGGAGTGACTTATTACTGCAACCAAGGTGGAGGAGCAGAGGAGCCTGGCGGACTTCGTCTTGAAGGCCACCAGAAGGTACCTGGAACGAGGCAGCTCTTGGCCTCCCCAAAAACCACCGCCGCTCCCCTTTTCTTTTGAATAGAAATACATTATTCTCTCTCTCTTCTCTCTCTCTTTCTCTCTCGACCTCGGTTCTCTGCCTCCAGTACGATAGGAGACATTGCCTGGTATCTCTGACTTCACTAAACTGTACCACAATGACAGACACTATGAGGCACTTTGCATGCGAAGCGCTTTGCATCTGGAACAGTGCTTTGTCCCACTCCACCCCAGCGGCCCAAAGCAAGGAAGGCGTCGTGCCTACCGTTGAACTTTCTCCTCTGTATCGTATGTACACGCAAATGCTGACGTGACTGTGCGGCCTATTAAGTTATGGAAATTTGGAGGGGAGCAACCGCCCACGGAGTCCTCAGAGGCAATCCCTCCGACTGCTAATCAACAATAAAAGCAAGAACAGTGGCTCCACGTAAGCGTTGCGCAATTCAGGTGGCATGCTGCATCAGTCTGCTTTGTTTTCAGAACTGCCAGATAAGGTAAGAACGGCGCTCAAGCCTCTTAACAACGCGTGGCCAGAAATGTCGTAATGCCAGGCGGCAGCAAACATTCGCCTTCTGTATGCGGCTGAGGTTCTTTAGGTACTAAGTCCACGGCTACCTAAGCCACACACCTAATGGTCTCTCTTTCAGGCTGAAAGCAAACCAGCGAGAATTGTGCGAGACGGCCACTAAGGCGCTTTTCTCCTCTGCGCTTTCGGCGTATGTGCGCACCGGCCGAAAGGAAATGAATCGCAGTCACAAGTGCTCGCTCCTGGCCGTGGCAGGTCGCTAAACAACGGGTGTGCCCTACGGGTTTTCACAACTGCCGAGCTTCTGGGAGCAGAAGGAGGCCCACACGTGTGCCTGCGCGTGGTTGAACGCTAAAAGGCTTTCGCCGTTTTCTTGAGTGAGAAGGAGAAATAAACGGGCAAGCCTCGTGAGTTAAAGAGCTTACGCACCGGCGCAAGATCGCGCAGAGGTTCTTCTGTGCCGTGTCCTACGTTTTCGTTCTCGATCGTTCCGAACACGCATGACTGCGTGCTCCGCCAGCTGTGCTCTCCGTGTTCCTCTGTTTCTCACGTGCTCTGCATGCAAAGTAGACCCTTCGGTACTTCTCCGCTCGGTTAGGCCTGAAAAGCGGTTTTGTGAGCGGGCTGTCTGGTGAGCGAAATGTTTTAGCTTCATGTGGTGCGCTTTTTTAAAGACGCATTTTACTCGGCGTCCTTTTTGAAGTGGTAGCTCTGCCAGCGAGAGATGTTGATTGTAGGCCTCCAGCGTTTTTCTCCAGCGTGCTCGCGGGCAACTCTCACGCCAAACGCCCAAAGAAAGCTTCACTACATGATATCGGGTAATGAATAAAAGCTAAATTGTGGATAATGGTGGTTTGGTTGTGGAGTTTCAGCCGGGAGAAAGTTGAATAAAGAAGATTTCAATACGCCCACGCCCCGCTCACGCACACCGACGCAGACGCGGACGCGCACACAGAAAACTCGTCGGTGCAGTGGTATTCTATAACCGGACATTGCGCTAGCGCACAACCTTGCATGAGAATACGCCAAGGTAAAGGTTAAACAAGAAGATAAGTGTTGTCAGTGTTTCTCACAACACAGTTAAGACCGCTCATACGTCAAAAGACAGACTCTGAGACATGATGTAAATGGCTGGGCTTGTTAGGGTGACCAAAGGCAAATATCAGCGGTGGCGATTTGTGACACGAACTCGCATATTAAAACAAGCTGCGGGAAAAGGTGAATTATCTGAGGCTTGCGCGTTCTTTTGGTTATGGTGAACTTTAATCCAAACATCCCAAACAATACCGCGTTTCGTGCGTGTCCCAGAGAGAGGGGCCCACCCAATCATCTAACCTTCCATAAGTGACCCAGTGGTGCTCCTAATATTAAATAAGGAGACAACTTCACCACGAGAATCACAAACACTTTTTTTATTTCTTATGATATCTGCAGTTCGCCGGACTCGCGCTGCACTGGCCTCCATCACATGACGTGCGCTGAACCGGCCTTCTTGGAAGAACGCCGTTCGGTTATTTAAAGTAAGCCTGGACGTTCAATTGCTGGGGATCTCGTAGGGAAGCCCTCGGGTTGCGCATCATGTCAGACACCATCAGGCATCCCGTTTCGACAGTTCTAAAGCCGTCTAAACCGAAATCAGAAAAAAACAGGTAGATGAGCGCCGGTTAGAGCGATTCTTTTCTCTCGTCCGACCAACAAACGAGCGAGCGCCGCACGAAATATGATTCCTCGTGCGGAGCGCAATTCATTTCCGCTAAGAATGCGGCCTAAAACGCGGTTGGACTTCGTCGATCCATCACTTCCCGGCAGCGGGGGGAAAAGGCGAGCGGAAATTAGGGAACAAGAGTGCGAAGCTGGGCGGTTCGGTAGGAATCCATTAATAAAAACCGCGCAAAGGACGGGACACGAGTGAAATCAGACAGGGACGGGCGCTGACTGACGACTGAAGTTTAATGAAAGTCCTTTGCGCTGTTTTTATTAATGGAAATTAGGGGCTGGCTGCACACCGCGGGCCCAGGCACAACACCTTGGACAGTGCCGCTGCTGGCGCTCAGGGGCCGCGCTTTCTTTTCTCAGCCGAGTGATTGAAGAAGCCCAGAATGCGGGAAGCTCACTCGGCGATTTCTCTCGGCTGTTCGCGCTCTTCAGTTTTTCGAAGGAAGTGAACAATGGGACGGACTTAACGAAAGAGTATACGGGACCATCCTATCCCATCCAATTTCGAGTTTGCGCCGATTGTGGTTTGCTCTTGTGCTTTTTCATAAGTGTTTGTGTCGTTTTCTATTCCTGTCTCGCACATGCTTGAAAACGTCTTATCTTCCTTTTGCCAACGCTTTTGTACTCGTCTGTAAGCGCCGACTAGAAACGACGAAATTTCGCTCGTTGTCATTGTTATGCGGAGAGGGGTCGACGGCTACGACGACAGGAACAGTGACGAACTCGGACGCAGTGGCATCCGAGTGAGCGGCTTAGAGCCAACACGCCACACATCGATGGGCCAACAGAAAGAGAGGGGAAGCGAACAGCCAGCGCCATCGTCCGGGTCTCGCTTTTAGGAAAAGGAAAAAACATGCGGAGAACACGCCATCAGGCAATTTCCGCAACCGCCATTGGGCGGCCGGTCAACCCAGTTAGCAATGAAGTGGCCGATTGTGGGCTCGTACTGGAACAGCTGCTTGACAGGCCACCCTGTCCCGCGTCGAGGAGTTTCATATCTCTGCAAGCCACATCCGTTTCCGTTTTCATTTCCGGTCTCTTCCAGCGTATAGCTCTTTTCGTCGTCAGTGCTCTGTCGACGCAGGGTAATGGTTTGAACAGCGCTGCGACACTTTTTGTTCCCGTGAGATATTCCGCCTTACTTTTCGGGCTACACAGCCCGTCGTGCAATCCTATTTTATGATGGTCTGGATGCCTTTTTTTGGAGGGGGGCGAGGGAATAGAGTAAATTTGGTGGTGGTGGTGGTGGTAGAAACATTTATTCAACAGATTTGCGCTTGAAAGCGGGAGAATCCCTCAGTCCAGGGCCCCTGCGGCGGCTGCGGTCCTGCGTGCCCGGTCCACCAACTGTCGCTGGTCTTCAGGGTCCGAACTGCACAGCGCGGACTCCCACTGCTCGAGTGTGGGGGTGCGAATAATGGGGGCTGCTGGTGTGTTCTGGCAAGCCCACGTGGTGTGGTACAGTGTTGCATGTTCGCTGCAGTGTGGGCATGTCGGTGTATATATTGTGGGGTGTATGATGTGCAGGAAGCTTAGGTGGGGGTATGTGTTGGTCTGTAGTTGCCGCCAGGCTACATACAGCCTCTTCTCGGGTAAGCTTCTGGTGCGGTGGTGGGTAGGCACATCTGGCAAGGGGGTGGTGTTGCAGAAGTGCACGGAACTGCTGCTGGACAGGCTCTGGTTCACGGAGCGACTGGTGCGGTGCCTGGAGGGTGCATGCTCGGGCTGTAGCGTGTGCTCGCTCGTTTCCGTCGAGCCCTGCGTGACGTGGTGTCCATATCAGTATGGTAGGGTTCAGGGTATCCTTGTGCTTGTACGGCTCAGGCGATGTCGTTTGCACTGCGACCGTACAAACCAAAAACATCGTTGAAGCCGAAAAAACGGCCATCGCACTGGCAATGACGTCTGCAACTTCGAATAAACCGCTTCACCTAATTACGGACTGCCAACAGGCATGCAGGAACTACGGCAACGGTCGCATCTCAACATCCGCCGTCCGATTACTAGAGTACATTTGTGCGAGGGCTATTTGCAAACGATCGTAATTCCTGGATCCACGGGCTTTGTTGCTGCACTAAGGGTTGAGGGCGCTGTTTTAGCTCGAATAGAAAAACCTCAGACTAATCTCGGATTACGCATGAGATAGTTGTTTTAATACGTATTATGATTCTGTTATGGTTCTACATGATAATTTCGGAAAAGTTGGAGAGAGCGGGAGGGAGGAAGTTGTGAGAGTCATTTAAATTCTTCGCATTTCAAGATGCATGGTTTAAGTTTGTCAGTCGATGATTAAAATTCATGTTCGCTGTACCATCGATTTCACACATTCCGAATTATAAAACAAGTAAACATTGCCCAAGTTGAAATTCAGGTTACGGGTGGCAAATAAGCACCTGCACGTTGACGTCCGCGACAGTAGCGAAACACGCATTGATTACGGATTTTTTGGCACCTACAACGCGCGCTGAAAATTTCCTCGGAGGGGTCATTTCTTGATCCGCCCCCCAGGAAACACAGCCGCAATTGGAGGAAAAAATACATCTGTGGGAGAGAGAAAGATAAGGACTTGTAGCAAAAAACTAAAAGCTTGATATATCAACTGCTCACTGTGTTAGCATTACTTGACTAGGCAGTTTGCGAGGGTAATGAGGGGGAAGATTATAAAAGCAACAGTTGCGGAAAATCGTTTCAACAATTCGCGGTTTTTCGTATTTCAAGGCAATGGGTAGAAAGAAAAAGAACACGATGGTGCGTGAAGAATGTATTCATACAGAAGCAAGCAAACACATACGTCTCATAAAAATGCTTCCTGATAACGCACGACCAGATGGCAAATTGTTCCGGTTGATGAGAGAGAACGTGATCCTCACATTGTGCGGCTATTTCACACATGGCTGTCACCATAAGAAGAGGAACTATGATACATCTGCGGAATAGATGAACATTTTGAAACTCAAAGGCGAAAATCGTTACGGCTGGCCACATATTCTTCATATCGTATGATACCCGCTTGCCCTTCTATGTCACACACACGCACACTCCTGCACACTCATGCGTATAGACGCACAAACGCGCGAGCACGCACACAGAGGGAGTAATGTGTACTTCATTGGATGGCCGCTTTAAAAATACGTGTGTCAAACACTGGTGACGACTTGGTTCTTGTGCAGTCAAGAATTTCGCTATGTGGCTGCGAAAGCTCCATATGCAGATAACGCTTTGTTTCTAATAAATCCAGTTGTAGAGGGTTTTCAACCTTCGGTATAGAGTGATTGAATAGTCTTTGATGATACTGGCGCGGTTAGCTGGCCAAGGTACCTAGCTTGCTACACCAGATGTTTAAAAAAATGGAATCGAGGATGTGATGATGATGACTATGACCACGACGATGCGCTCATTACTATAGTCGCATTTGGAGAGTCAAGTTCTTCATCCTGTGCTTCACAGGAAAGACAATAAAGCTTTTGTTGCTCGATATTCTCGTTTAGAGCAAGATCAAGGGCCTAACACGTCACATGGAGTTAGTCCGTAAGAAAGCGGATGGCCCCCCAAGGACACTAAAAGGGACGTCCCAGCTGCTCCATACAGCACACATTCACATAATACGTGGTTCAAGTGCCCACGCAAGACACCAACAGTGCAGAGGGAGGGGAAGCGGCCTTTTTCCTTTTGAAGCGAAAATAACTTGTGTAAGCGACATTTAGCCGCACGCGGTGAAGAACCGCTTTGTCATGCTTGGATAGTCCGTCAGGCATCCTAAACGTCCCGTGCGGGTCTATGGAGGGAAGGGACGCGTAAGTTTGCGACGCAACAGCCCACATAGATCGCTGAAAACTCCAGGCACCGTTGCACGCATGAGCAAAAGCATCACGTATTGAGAACGCTATCGGTATCGTTGTGCCGTCAAATCATGCGCAATCAATGCCGCAGTGTCCGCCTTGGCGTTCCCAATTATACCGTAGTGGGCAGGAGTAAGCTGAAGCTCAGCATGATGGTGTGCCTTTAGAGCTTGTAAGTGCCATGCATTAGTGTCGAAAACGAGCTGATCATTCCGGCACGATTTCAAGCACTGAAGGGGCGCCCGAGAATCCCTGAAGATTTCCTACCGGCGTGCTAATTTCTCGATGATGCTGGCAAAAGCAGCGCGCCAAAGGGCACGTTTCGTAACCATAGATGTCGTCTTGTGGCTAAGCGTTGCGCTGGAGGTGGCATGGAAACTTGATTCCTATAGCAGAGGAAGTGGCTGTCAGATCAATCTATGTATCGATGGGGGTGTGTCCTGTATTTTTGGGAGATCAGTTCCCAGGCGAACACCTTTGGGGCAGGGGTGGCGATATCCTGTTCGCGGGCAATGACGGGCACTCCAGTTGTAATTTGCATAGGCGGGAACATCCAAGGCGGTTGTAGAGACATAGCAGGGTGCTGGTAGTAATGCGGCAGAAGGTCTCGCACTTTTGTGGCTGACCTGAGTGCTAAGGGGTAACCTTGCTGCCGTGCAACAAATCTGTGGCGCGCGAAGGGGCTCCTACGCGCCAAAGCCAGCGGTGCCAGTTGTCAACACTCGACCAGAGTTCCCACCATGGATGCGGTCTTTAGAACTCGAATGCACACCCTCAGGACTTGCGTTTGCATACTTCGCACAACTTTCGGATTTCTTTTTGAGAGGGGAACAAGTAAAGGAAGGTTGTACCGTACCAATCCAACACACATGGCATCGTGCAGCCGAATAAGAGACGGGACTCTGCATCCGCTGGCGTTACTACGTATCATGCGGAAAATGATGGCGAAGGACGCAGGCTTGTCTTTTTTTTATATGGCGGACGTGTTTTGACCAAGTGAGAGACCTGCCAAATACGACACCCAACACCTTGTGGTGCGAACACAGGGAATAGTGCAGCCTGCAAGGGTGAGTCCATAATTTGATATATCACTCTTAGTGAAAGCGATGGGAGCACTTGCCAGCTGAAATATCCAGGCCTCGGGTTCCTAGAAACGCCGCAAGGAAATTAACTGCCTGTTGCAGTCTCGCTCGCAGTACCCGCCTGTTGCGTCCAGTGTTCCATTTGCAGATGTCATCCGCGTACAAAGATATTTACACTGACTACGGTAAACACTTCTCTATGCCCATCATAGAGATGTTGAAGAGCGTCGGACCGAGGACACCACCCTGTGGAACACCACGGGTCACTCTGTATAGTGGTGTGTCACCGCAGTCTGATGACATGCGGAGGCATCTATCTGTTAAGTAGCCAGCGATCCGTGCATACATGCGACCCCCAAGGCCCGAAGACCTCATCGCCGAGCATATAGCTTCATGGTACACGCAGTCGTACGGTGGTCTTATATCATGGAACACAGCGATTTTAATGTTGCCCTGTGTTTTGGATTGTTTTATGCAATTTGCAAGGGCTATGGTATTATTAACACCACTACATTCCTTGCGGAAGCCAGACATCTGTTGCGGGTATGCATTGCTGGTGGTCAGGTCCCAGGCCAAGCGATGGATAACCATTTCTTCCATCAGCTTGCTAGCGCAGGCCCGGAGGGCGATAGGACGGTAAGAATCGATGGAAGCCGGTATTTTGCCTGGCGTCAGAAAAGCCACGATGCGTCCGTGTTTCTCTTTTTGCTCTACGCGGCCAGTTTTCAAAGAACAGTTCAAGGTGCCTATAAAGGCACTTGTTTCCATTTTCGTACCGTAGTGACTGCATCCGCATCGTGAGCATCGCAGTGAGAGCTTGCAGACTTCAGCGACGAGCGCGAAACGCTATCATTTTTGCCCACTGAGTGTCCTCACGTATTCGTACACGCGGAACCACGTGTATCCAATAATGACGTGATCAGGAACCATTTCAGTGCCAAGCCCAATCTGAACACTCTCGGATGTTTTCCAAACTCTCCCGGCGCATTTTACTGGCCCACTGAGGCGCAGTGCACTGATGATATCAGAATTGGTGAGACCCGTGGCAACACCTCCAATGGCACCCACTCCGCATGGGTCGTGGCGCATATGCCTGAACACGAATACCGCAATGCAGAATATTTTCAAAACGCGCTCCATGGCATCCGCATTGCGTGTATCAATAACCAGCAGATTAAGTCTGTGATTTCGTCGCACTTGCAGTACACCAGAGGGGGCCACAGATTATATCCCCTCCTTGATAACAAGTGGGTTGAATCGAGTGATGATTTTAGATGTATCATCAGGCTTGAAAACTACCAAGACACCACGCCTCAGCAGGCTAGGGACAGTACTGATGTCTGACGGCCGGTAGGAGCGCTTCGAGTCACGGCAGCACTTCGGGGGAAGCGCATGGTGAGGGAAGTCTGTCTTCTCAGTAGAGGCCGTTGTTTCGTTGGCGTAGACAACAGTCTCGGAAACAGCTTGAGGATCTGACATGTCATCCATGTCGTCTGGTAGGGGTAAGTTAGAAGGTTCCTCACACTTGTCCTGGTGGGAGCAACGCCCGGGAAGTGTCTTGGTAGTGGCCGCAGGTGCTTAATGCAGCTGGCAGTGGTCCCGATCAAAGGAACGACGAGCCGAGGGGCTACGAAGATTCCCGGGGTTCTCGGCGCTCTAACCGGGTCCTGATGAGCAACGGGTGGTTTTCCAGGAACCGACGTAGGCGGCGGCAAATATGAGGTCGCGCCCGTAGCCCGAATCATTCTTGAGCGCGCTGCACCAGAAGGCCAGCATCCGGCACAAGCGTATGCTAAGTGAAAGAGAAAATAAGCGTAAGTGAAAATAGCAGAGAGATACAGCTAAGACAGGCCAAGTGGTCTGGTCTTCGTACGTTTTCAATGAAAGCATATTCAAATCTGGCTTGACGTTTATATTTTTCTGTTGCTTTTATGTCTTTCGGTTTTATGTTTATGCTAACGGCTCAAGTTGAGTATCCAGCGTAATTTCGAACGCCAACAACGATGCAGTGGTGCATTCTTATGAAACAAAGGCGATTCTGAAGCTTCGTTCAGTTACCATGAGCGGCGTGCGTTCCCTCTCTACGTCACTCTGCTGTTTTTTATCGAGAGTCGAGACAGCAACTAATTATATAATCTTCCCGTTTAGTGTTAAGTTTCTATAATTTCTGACGACGCCGTGAGACCAAGCAGAAGGGTTAATTATTTGGCATCACTGCGAAACATTGGCGTACTGCTTGTTTTACAGTCCCCGTAAACATCGCACAGTGCGTAAATGCGCTCTATATTCTAGGGGTAATTCTTTAGTCGCCCAACACGTGCGGGCCGTAGAAGCAACAAAAAACATGGAAGGAATTACGAAAATATAACGCCGAACAACGACCTCGGTGACGCTGTACCATCCTTCAAAACTAAGCTCTTTGCACAAAGCTGCCCATCAGTTTTGCCGCAGGGTCTCACCTGGGTGACTAAAAAGCTCCGAGGTCGTAACATAGCCCTTTATGAGACCCGCTTGACGAATGACACCGCTTTAAGCTTTGCCGTGGCTCGTCCAAAAAGCGCCGCCTGACACGAGAGGGCAAGGCTTCTAGTGGCATTTCCTGTGTGGCTCCGGCACGCGTTCCCCATTTTGTTTGCTTCCGAGGCGCAACCCCTCAGCGTCCGTAAGAAACAACGACACTGTTCGACAGCCGGGAAGCTCCGATGCGCCGTTTCCTCATGAACGCGAAAATTGTGTGTGTTCACACTTCGCGCTTCTGACATGGCGAGCAGCACTAGCGGAAACCGCTCGTTCAGGGACGTCTCCTCAGAACTAGTACCTGCCTTCAGCGTTCCTAGCGCTTTTTCTACTCAACAGCTGTTTGATGCATTAGCCTCGACTCATAGCACTCGCCATTGTGCCCGTAAATGCGACCACTTTCGGGGAAGTGCGAGTTCGTTGCAACAGACAGGTCTGGCCACGCAGCTCTGCACATTCGTAGCTGCAGGAAGCCGCGGCGCGCGACCGGTTCTTTCGAAATAAAACAGTTTGTTGATGCGCAAGAAATGATAGTCAAGTCTGCTTCTGGAACAGGGTGGGCTTTGTGTTCATTGCTCCCACTGCCTATTACTTCTGAAAATATCAGCAAAGATACTTAACTGCCGTCTTTCTGTAGAATAGAAGCTAGTTACAAAACCCCTAGGAGCAGGAGCATGCAGAGGTTGCACAACCATTCCATCTATGGCGTGGCTAGCCTCCCAGACATTGCATAAAAATTAATCTCTTGGTGCCATGAGTGATCTTTAAAGCGCTGTTTCACAGTCTAACCTTTAAGCGGACGTGGGGTAATTACAAGGGCGGCTAGATAACTTGCGCATCTGAAACACAGCGCGTGAGGCATCTCTCGCGTAATGATACATGGTGCCAATGTTTATTCCGAGCTGAACGCAAACAGGTTACTGAAGTACACTTACCGCTCACCAACATCGATGTCTTTAGTTTTTGTACAGCTGTCTGGCGGATATGGCGTGTGAGCGCTGTCTACCGTCAGACGAGATGGCAGCATTGCCATTTATGCCTTTCTCATACCGTGCATGGAATTCGCAGCGTGGAGTGCCCGGCCAATTCGATACCAGTTCCCGAAAAGTGGATGCGGAGCGCACTGGGAGTCTGGCAATGTGTATGCGAGCTCTGTACTCCATTACACTATCGCCGACTGTTCCAATCCCGCCCGGCGCAGATAGATACCTTTTTTTCCTAGGACTGGTTGATTAACACTGTTATCCAGACCGGAGACACAAACACAGAAAGCAACAGATGTTATCTTTGTGGAGGTTTTTTGAAGGGGGAAAGGCATTTCGTATTTATTGTACAACAGACTAAAGATTGGGCCGGAAGCAACTGCCCTCGTAAAGGTAAAAAAAGATGGGAGCGACTGAGGTGCGAGCTTCTATCTTACCTTCACTATGTCTAGCCATCCTATTCGGAGAGACGAGGCGGCTTACACAAGAGGAGGAAAGAGGTATCATTCGCTTGGGAAGCGTGTAATGATACTGATTACCCGGGAGGACTACCAAGCCGCCTGCCATTACTGTTCTGGTGTGGTGTGGGTCACGGCAGCGGCGAAGTGACAGCTGCTTAGTACCTGTCAGTTGCGTCAATTCTCGTTGCGTTAAGCCTGATCCATACCGCCATTCCTTCTCTATCTTTTCTTGTTGTTTGTTTAGTGCGCGGGTGCGACCTAGTTGGACTCAACGGTTCCTTTTCCGTGACAATAAGACTTCCGAAATCTCTGTGGCATGCAAATGCTTAGATTCAGTCCTCACCGTACCAGAGCAATTTGCTGGTTACCAGATAATTCCTTAAAGTTTGCACGCAGCTCCTATAAAGCTTTATTTGAGAAAATGGGCCCACTACCGCTTCAGGAAATCTCGCGTTAGAATGACGAATAGGCGGAGGCCAATCGGATCGTTATCTGATTAGTCATTTTTCTGTTTTGTCTTTAACACAGGCATCCATACAATCACTTGCGTCACCTTTTTACAGAGTTATCTGATTATTTAAGCGTTTCATTTCTCCTGCTGGCAACTTCATTCGACGAGATGCTGGTACCAGGGAGCAGAAATAGGAAATAGAAAACCTCACACAAACTAGGCAGGATCATCTTGCAAAATACCTGTTTTTTCGATTAACATAACGATGATGAACAGTTTAAACCCCTTTCAACGTTCGTATAGCTGATGTTGTAGGCAGGATAAAATAATCTTTTGTATTGTAAACTCCCCCTATTTATTCTGTATGAGCCCTGTTTTGTTTCTCTCGTGGAATGTGGATTATTACCCCTACGTGGTGGATGATGAGGAGGGATAAATCTTTTCTGAACGAATTTAAGGGCTCTCGTAAATAAATGCATGTACATAAAGGGAGAACCGGCAAAGTACCAGCGAAGTGTAAAAAAGCACCGCGTGGACGCGACCAACCGCCGTAGCTCTGGACGTCCGCGTGCGCCATCGCTCAGCGGTGTATGTGTTCATAAATGAATATGCAGGCAGGCTGACAGCTGCTGCTGCTGCCTGGGCGCATGCAAAATCCTATTAGTGTAATGGAAGGGCTGCGTACGAATTTCGCTGAGCGATTAGCCCAGCCATAGCGCCAGACCTCAAATGACCTGGCCCGCGCTCTCTTCCGCCATGCACGCAGACGCACGGCCTCACAAACTCACAGCACTGTCCAGTGCAACGACCATCTCGAAAAGAAAAAGAAAAAAAAAAGCTGGGAGGACCCAGCACAGATTAGAGACACAGCTCGGTGAGGCAAAGGTAGGAGTGGGGCTGCAAGACTATTTTTAGGGTGTATGGCTGTGTGGTTGTCGACGCTCAAAGGGTGTGTTTTCGATCCGTCGGCTTCCCAGAAGGCGATGTGGTCATCGCGAGTCAGCTATTTTAGCGGGAAGGCTAGCGAAAAACGAGAAAAAGCAAAGGGTTAGACGACCATCGCTATTCCTCGCCGTCATTTATGGCCCTGAACCTCTCAGACGCCGGCGCTCGCCCCAGCCTACACCGGCGAGCGCAGATTTTCCGTGCCAGACCGGAGGATCGGAAACCAAGGGCCGTTCTCTCCGCCAAACAACGAGGAACCCGCAGTAGGAGTGAAGAGACGGCAAACAAAGCGAAGCGGGCAGGCCAGCTTTGCCTCGAGAAATATCCGCAATGTTGGCGCTTCTGGGCAAAACGAAACTGCAGGGGCTTGTAGGTGGTCTCCGGTAAGCAACGTGGAATGCAATGCGGATGCACATTGTAGGCAAAAGTTTTCAGGCGGGTTCGTTCACCTGTATTCGCCTGTTCTTCAAACCCGTCAGGCTTTTATAGTTATAGCTTTTGCGCCTGTTCTCTTGCTGCGCTTTCTTGTTCGTTTTTTTTTTTGCGTATGCATTCCTTGCCGTCCTAACGAGAAACGTTTTATTCTCCACAGGTATACATTGGCCATACGGCGTATTCGTACGTCAGCTACTTTTATCAGTACGTCAGCTGGGCTACTTTCCAACGAAGTCTGTCCTTCCGTCTCTACGTAACGCGTCACACCGGGTGCGGCATAGGTGTACACATAAACCATATGGGACACACGAATGACAGCTGTACAACAGCGCACAGTACGTCTGGTATCGTGTCGACGGTGAGGTCCGCACAGTTTGTACGGCGGTGTGGTGCAGTGTGCCTGCCCAGTGGTCCAGTTTCATGACTCCTTATAGGAAATAGGAGCTAACCGATGAGGAGCGGCGTCGTGCGTATACGCCTTGCTCCTAGAGCGTGTGTGTGTGTGTGTGTGTGTGAGAGAGAGAGAGAGAGAGAGAGAGAGAGAGAGAGAGAGAGAGAGAGAGAGAGAGAGAGAGAGAGAGAGAGAGAGAGAGAGAGAGAGAGAGAGAGGGGGACAGAGGGACAGAGAGAGAGAAAGGGAGAAATAGACAGAGAGACAGAGAGACAGAGAGGGAGAGAGGGAGAGAGGGAGAATACCTTTATTCATAACCAGCACAAGTCATGACTGCTGATGCCAGGGGTAGTCGCCTGGCGGAGGGAATCCCGTGTCCGGTGTACCCAGACTGCGGCTTGTCTTCCAGGCGCCGACTACCAACGTTTGCTGGAATCCAGTGTCCTAATCGGCCAGACTATTCCGACACTGCACCTAAGAGGGAGAGGGGACGGGGGGTGTGTGTGGGTTAAGCGTTACTGGCGCTCCCATGCCTGGTGCTGCAGGGTGACGGGCATGGGAAAGGAATTACAAAGGTAGGAATATTGAGTGGAGTAGATAATCTAGCATGCAGGATGGTGCTGTTCAAATAGGCATTAGTCTGCAGTGTGGTTATGAGTGGCGGTTTGTTTTCTGGATAGACCAGTATGATACACAGACTAGTTAGGTGACTATTGTCAATCGGATGTTTCTACAATGTCATGTTGCTTCATTTCATACAACAGTTCCTGTTCATTCATAGTTAAAAAATAATTGAAAACCGGAACGGTCCACGCACTTAGGTTGGAAATTTTCCTGTGTATCTGACAGTTGTTTGGAGATGCCTCGCTGTTTTTAAAGGAAATAGGGAGTTGTCAATGTGTATTTATAAGAAGCTCCATAGCGGTACTAAACGACTGCTTTATTATACTGTCTTGTTTTTGTCCTGTCGTAATTTTCCTGCTGTATGAGTTGTCAAAAGATTGCAGGCAATTCTTTTCTAATTGGCAACGTTAACCGTTATGTAGCTACCCGTTTTGTATATAGCAGCCAAACAGTTATAATTGGCTATATAAAGACTTCTTTACAGCAAATGCCTTAATAATGCGTCGTCTTTACACGCCTTATCAGTGGGAAATTTCCGGCGCTGTGGTTCATCCACAGCGGAGGCGTTGTTAAAGTGACGGCAGATGTGTCTAACAGCTAACAAACATTTTTTAAGCCACCTCTGCACCCAAGCGATTGTTTAGACTCCCAAAGAGAATGCACAATCGATCACACCGACTGAATTGGGTTCCACGCATTTGTGTTGTAACAATGATTGATATGTGGCTACAGTGTGGACCCCCGCATTTATTCGCCGTTCTCGCAGAGATGCATAATTAACAGAGGTTTCGCTTCTACAGAAGAGCTCTAGTCTATACTGTTGCGTCTCTTATTGTTCGAACTGCTTATTTTAAATCGATGAAATCACAGCAAAATTAGTGGAGACGGATACTGTCAATTCTGGTGAATTTTATCAGATTCGTTGTTTTGACCTCTGCGTATATAGCGTAGAGAATACTTTCAAAGTGGGTGGAAATTTCGTTTTCCCCATTTTCTGGTCAGCGCCCTCAAATGGTTCGTTAAACTCATTGGACGCCATACTTGTGTACTCCTCAGGGAAAATCTCTTTCACTGTGTCTTCATCTTGTGTATTCCTTAGGGATAATCTATTTCACTATGTCTTCAACTGATACAGATAACATTCGATTTACCAACTAACAGCTCTCCTTAAATTTTCTGCCATTTTTTTTTTTGAAAAAGAAAACTCATGCATATAGTACAGCGTCTTTTGCGGTATCTTCTTTCGTTTACTGCCGTTCGTAACAGGCGGTATTTCTCTTCCTTGGTCCCACGTCTTCTTTCTGGCTGGTGCATACATACCCTGCATGAAATATACATTAGATGTTTGATTCGGAAAACTCACACCGCCATGCCTCTAATCCCTACTTAATTATCTTTACGACTCGATGCATACAAGGAGACCTCCGTGTACTGATCTTTCAGCGGGTTCTCCAGACACGCTCAATCTGGCTAGCTACGTGTAAGCAAGGTTGGATGTAGCAATGCCCAGAGACGTACCGACCAGCGCATCATTGTAAACGGCATGGAATGCATATCAGCATGACTGAGAGCTCTGCATGCCGGAAATGTCACTGGTCAGGAGAGTCATTATAATACCGATAACAACAATAAACGGAAGAAAGCTTACATTTCTTATTCTATGCTGAATACACATATGTGCCGTCGTCTTCGGGTAACGTATGAGTTATTGGGGTTCGCCTTGTGTTCGTCTGCAGCTCGCTTTCCTCTCAATGGACAGTGCTTCCGCTGGTTCCACCTGCAGCGGGCAGCACCGGCGCTATAATTTGATTTCAATCTCGCCGCCGACACGCAAGTTTCCGGCCAATATAGATGGAACGCTAAAATGGCAGTTCATCATTATGTCAACATCAGGCCTAAAAAACGCCAGCCGCCTTACAGCCGTTCGCTTCGCCTCTGTTTCGACCAAGGTATCTTTGCTAAGCTCGAAGTTCCTTCGCTGCTTTGTGTTATTTCGTGCTCCGTGGACGCCTGATTGGCCGACTGTTGGTGAGGTTTATTCACCGAGCGCCACAGCGTGCCTGTTCGTGTAACTGTGGACGCAAGCGTGCTTGCCGCCGCGGTGAGCATTAAGGCCGCTGACGCCTCTTCCGCTCTGGAGCACCGCGCCCAGCCCACCGTACCGACCAGTGCCGAGGAGAGCCCCGACGGCGCGTGTTTAGCCAGGGGACTGGAAGACCTGAGGGACGGCGAAGAGGGGGCGGCCCTCCGTGTTTGAACATGTTTTTGCGAGCTTTGCGAGCACGTTCTTCCGCTCCACCGGGCTTTGGCATACAGGCGCCCACTTAATCCACGCACTTCCGAGAGGCACTGTGGTATGACGTGGAGGATTTCTTGGGCTCCCGAAGGAGCTCGTTTGGGCCCTCCATTTCCGAGAGAATCGGGAAGATACACGGAAACATACACTTTTTCTTTTTTGCGTGTGCGAAAGATTGCCCTACGGCATAAGAAACAATTCTCATATGTACAACACTGCACCCGTAGCGTGCAACACTTTTTCGCTGTTCCTTGATAACATTTTGTGGCTCTTTCTTGCGCCTCAGCCGTATCAACTGGAACTCCGTGGACAACTGTTGGTGTCAAATTGAAGCAGGAGTAACTTGAAATGATGTTGCGATTTACCAAGACACTCTTTAGCGAGACTCGACGGGTAAGAACACTTTAATAGCACGCCAATTGTTAATATGCTTCTCGGCAGTAAAGTTTTCAATAAGACGTGCACTACGGCAAATAGGTGATCCGCAATTGAGTGCGACTGCAGGGGAATGTAAGGTGGAGCTGCACCACAGCGAAAGAAATAAGAAAGGATTAAACTACCGACCACTGGATGGAGCGTTTACCAAGTAGTTCTCTCTTGGAAGTTGATGGAAAAGGCAGCGCGTTGTGTATGTGCAAGATAGCATCGAATAAGACACGCATTTACCCATAGTTCCAGCGGCCAAAACTATTTTGAATGTTTTCCTTTAGCCTTCGAAGGAAATTAGTCATTGTATTTGATTTGCGTCAGTTTATCCAACATTCTATACCTTTTCACCTCATCTTCTCAGTTTAACATATTGGCGGTTTAGCTTCATTTAGCTGCAAATGATGCTTTACAAGATTGCACAAAAGGTTCTCGCTGAGGCATGCACTCGTTCTACGGATAGATCTTTTCTGGTTCCGTTATAATAATGTATTTTGCACCGTATAGTACTCCTGTGACAGTAAAAACAAATGTATGTTCCCATTATGCCCTGACGTGTACTGAACGCGGCCATTGGCAGCACGCGTCAATCCAATTGCAACCTTCGCCAAATTCTTTGTCTTACTTTGCCCACGTTTGGAGCGCTTCATAACAAAATTTAGTAAAATAGTCAGCATAAAGCCTTGTTATTAAGTACGCAATACAGTTTGTGAAATGTGTGATTATATTATGCTATGCTGCGACGGGGAAGCAGATAAATATTTCGCTATTTTCATTTTATCCTTTAAGCGAGAAGGAAAACAGTTTTGTTTCATTATAAAATTGATATAATTAGGATTACAACATCGTAAGCTCTCAATGTTAAATCGGCCCTGCTGTAACAGATTATGAAATGTTTTTTCTCCTTTCTTCAGTTCTACGCTTCTTGAACGCCATCCGCAATGGTTTGCGTCACTGCCCTGAGTGCTTTCCGGATCACGCCTCGAAGCGCAAGTGGCCGTTGTCGGGTTTCAACAGAACCTTTGCTGATGTGCACTCGGGTCTGTCAGTATTCATCTAGAAACCCCACAATTCCTGCAAGCGGAGAAACCTGCATCCAGAGCATAACTTCGACGATTTCGATGAAAAAGGTGTCTGAAGTCTCTAGTAAAACGATATAGGGAGGCAGTGCGCTTCTAAATTTTTGATGTTGTATATTCTGTTTTTCTTCCAGCGATGCCCGTAATGCCATCCAACACTTCTGACTACTCACAGGAGCCGATGGGCGCAGATATTCTCCTTTCGCAACGACGGGCAGCTGATAAAAGGCTCGCGCTGACGTGCATAGCTTCAAAAATTAAAATGAAGATGAGGCATGAAATTAGTCGATGCCTCCTCGAGGAAACGCCGCGGGCGACGGGTGCATACTCGTTCGCTGCTTTCAGTACGAGGACCCGCCGGCAGCGAGCGCTAAAGGTTGTGTTGTGCGGCCGTCACCGGTCATGAGTTCGCGACCTTTGCTCTTTCCAAGAAGCGCACGTGGTAAAACTGGCCGGCTCGTCGACAGGGAAGCAACTCTGCGCGAACACTCTGGCCTCACCTGAGCTGTAAGCGTGAAACCAAGTAAACGCCATTGCGTGGAGCCCGGTCGACATCTTTCGCCCATCCACGCTCGTCTCGACTGTGCTCATCCATTGACCCCGACCCAAGGTATTCATATGGCACGCCGCTTCTTAGGCTTCTCGTGAAAGCTGCCACCTAGGGAGTAATTCAGCGAGCGTCCACTTGGAAAGAAATTGAAGGGGCTTGCTTGCTTGCAGAAGCCATGAATAGCCCGGCTTTGATGGCCAAGCGGTGTAATAGACGATGAAAGGCAGGAAAATACGGAAATGGAAAACTAAGGATGAGTATTTTTTGTCTGCGTTGAAGGTCAATGGCCACGGAGGACACTGAGCGCGCCACAGGGGAGGGATACGAGGAGCACGGTCTACAAGACGAGAATGCATAAGACGGCATGGAGGGACGACGATAGTCAGTATGATCAGCAAGGAAAACGCGAGATTCTACCTTTCAATACATAGGCCGAAGAACGGAGCTGTTTTAGCAGTTGCTCAAAAGAATGGATAGAGTGATTTAAGCGAGCCAACAGATGGCGCTGGGAGCACAAAGGAATCGTCAGGATTGTATTTGACTGGGAACGTAATGTCCCTAGACGTCCGCTACCACTCGCTCGCTAAAGAGCAGCCGCTCACATTTATCTTAGTGCATGGTAAGGCGGGGCAAAATGCGACAAAAATTTCGAAATAGTGGATATATATATTTTTTTATTTCTCTCGATACCATAAAACGTCAACACGGGATTTTTGGGGGGGTACAAGGAATGTGCAACATCAATATTATGGTCATGTTGTCATCGTTCAAAAGTTTGCTTAAAAAATAAATAAACAATGCCCCATATGTCTCATTTTGCCTCAACCCGCGGGGCACAATGAGATGATGCGTGGTGCAAAACGAGAGACAGTGCGAAAAAATTTCAACCCTTCAGTTCTTGCAGTAGATCCACTTGAAATTCGCGCTGCGGGCCCCCAGGCAGTCTTCATATGAGCCCAGACTTTGCGCTCCGCGCGCTGAGGCCAGAGAGGACCCTGCGCTGTGCTGCTCCAGAAATCATACGGGGCCTCTCTTTGTTCTATTGTTGACTTTTGTTGAATGCTTCTTCTTCGTTGGCTTATTCAACGAACGGGGGATAAATATGTTCTCACGCATCTTCTTCGCCTCTCTTTGCCGTTTCGATGCTGAACTGCGCCGGCGTTTCGTAGATATCAACTTTGTCAGCCTGGTTGTGTGAGACGATGACCTTAAAACATTGCTAGAATCGTATTTCGTAGCGCTTGTCTTTTTTTTTCGCCATTGGTATAATGTAGGGAAAGATAACTCCGGTCACAGTAGTAGTAGTCAGTATAAACTAATAACATAAATACTTGCGTTGTTCTACTGACACCGGACTAACTTCATGCACGGATCCGAAACTTTTGGCGAGCAGAATTTCGCCCATTTTTGGCGGGTCACGAACACAGTGACCCCCTAGTAGCGCACTTATTTCCCCGCAGGGGGCACCTTGTGTACTCAAGGTGTTTTGGTGAGTAGCGCCACCACGGTCCCGAGCTCCGCAGGGGTGCCTACTGCTGTAGGCACTTGGTGTCTTGCAACACCACGGACCCGAGCACATGTGGGTTGGACCCACCCACGTCCCGGCTGTGCGTGGCTTTGCCGTGTCCGGGGAAAAGGGGAACCTGGTGGCTGAGCCAAAATTGGGGTTGTTTTGGACCTTTACGGCCCCCCAGCAGCGGCAACACTCCACTTTGGCCCCCGCTTCTCGCAGACGGTACCCCTGGTCTGACCCGCCCGGGGGGAATCAGCCAGTCGCCTTTTCCTCTCTTTCTCTCCACTCTTTCACTTTCCTATCTCCTCTCCTACCCCTGTCCTGTCATCTCCTTCCTTCCTGATTTCTACATTTTTCCTGGCGGCAAGGGTTAACCCTGTGCAAGGATATCTACCTTGGTACCATGTATAGGGTTATAGCGGCAGGGTAACGGTTAGCGTGTACTTTAATGTCACGTTCCCTTGTTGGGCTCGGTGGTGGGCGACCGGCTCTGCCGCCGAATTGATTCCACGCTCATATGGCTTTTTCTATCACCCCCCAAAAAACTGATCGGCCTTCGAAAAGGGGCCGCACCGAGGTAACACAATTGAAACCAGTCTCACAAAGTGAAACTTTCACAAAATACCTTGTTATCCACTCCGAAGACGAAAATGCACCTCTTGCCAAAAAATCTGTCTTCCTCATTGCAAAGTGCCTTGAAAGCGTTGTCGGCCGGGATTACCAAGCAAAGAAACTAGCCTCTGGTGATCTGCTGGTAGAAGTGCAACGAAAGAACCAAAGTCAGAACCTACTAAAACAGAACACCCTGGCTGAACTCGCAGTAATGGTCACTCCACATCGTAGCCTGAATACAACGCAGGGCGTGATCTCTGAGAGGGAACTGCTTCATGAGACAGATGAGGATTTGCTTGAGGGACTGAGGGACCAGGGCGTCACGGCTGTGCGGCGGATCACCATGCGTCGCGCAGGTGAGGAAATTCGAACTAAGCATGTTGTTCTGACCTTCAACCGTCCAACGCTTCCTGAATCCGTCCATGCTGCCTTTATATCCTGTCCAGTACGCCCTTACATACCTAGTCCTCGAAGGTGTTTCAAGTGCCAGAAGTATGGCCACGGAACTCAGTCTTGTCGTGGCCGACCCACCTGTGCTCACTGCGCACGTGCTGACCACACCAGTGATGAGTGCAAAAAAGAACAAGTGAAATGCCCAAACTGTGGTGAACCACACGCTGCGTACTCGCGTGCATGTCCCGCATTCAAAAAGGAAAAAGAAATAATCCAACTCAAAGTTACCGAAAACCTAACCTTTGCACAAGCACGCCTGAAGCATGCCCTGCTTTCAGGCAGAAGTTACGCAGACGCTGCTCGCCCGGGGGGTGGAGCGTCGTCTGGTGGATGCGGGCACCCAGTGCAACCTGGTCCCGCCACAGCCCCCCGTTCAGCAGCAGAAAGTTGCTCCCGTGGCTTCTGCTGCTACACCCTCCTCCAGTGCTGTGCCTAAGGCCCCCAGTGCGAGCTCCAGTGCTGCGCCTAAGGCCTCCAGCACGAGCTCTGGTGCTGTGCCTAAGGCCTCAAGCACGAGCTCAGTCCAGATGAGTGATCTGGCTCCATCCCGGGCATCTGCAAAACAGCAGAAGGCTGCTCCTGCGGTCACTGCTGTTGCAGCAATGTCCAGTGCTGTGGCTGCGGCCTCTAGCACAAACAGTGTCTCCGCTGACACTTCTCCTTCAGAAACCTTGGATGAGGCCATGGATGCCTCTCCAAGCACACCGGCTTCTGAAACACAACCGGAGCGCCGCAGCTCCGCTGGTCGGGGTAAATCAAACAAACCGAAGTCGTCCAAGATCACTACACCGGGACCTAACTCGGCGACCTAGGTAAACTACTGAAAGGGCCCCAAAAACAAAACTCCCTCACTAATGACCCTTTTAATGGAAAAAGAACATCTCATGATCTGTATTTCTCTTCTCTTGGTGTTTATGGCTGCTGAAAGTGTTATCCAGTGGAATTGTAGGGGGCTGTTGAACAACCTTGACGATATATATGATATACTCTCAAATCACAAACCAAACATACTGTGCCTCCAAGAAACACACCTACGCCCATCTCAGACAAACTTTTTAACACAATACATTATATTTCGTAAAGACAGACTGAACTACCACCATCCGTCTGGTGGTGTGGCAAAATAGTACAAAAATCTGTTGCCTGTCAACACCTGCAGCTACAAACTTCACTTGAAGCAGTTGCCGTTAGAGCCATAATTTTTGATAGACTAATAACAGTGTGTTCTCTTTACATTCCACCGGACTATCATCTATCCATCGTCGAATTCGAAAACCTCACCAATGAGCTACCTGAACCCTACCTAATTATTGGGGATTTTAATGCCCACAACCCTCTCTGGGGATTTGCGCGAGCTGATGCGCGAGGGCGGCTAATTGAAAAGTTTATCACATCATCTGGCAGTTGCATCTTTAATAAGAAACATCCAACATACTACAACACGGCCCACAACACATATTCTGCAATAGACCTGGCAATTGGCTCCGCAATTTTACTGCCCACCTGTGAGTGGAAAGTAATTAACAACCCATTTGGCAGCGACCATTTCCCTGTGAAACTACTAGCTACAAGCAATAACTCCCAAGACACCGATTCGCCTCGAACTTTTAAACAACATGCAGCTGACTGGAAAACATTCAAAGAACTTTCCAGGCTAACCCCTTCACTAATAAGTCATTTAGATGTTGAAGCAGCCAGCTCACTTATTACGGCCCATATTCTTGACTGTGCTCAAAAGAGCATTCCAGAGACCACTCCTAAAACCCTCCCCAGACCTAGACCATGGTGGAATGAGGAGTGCAAGCGTGCACGTTCCGAACAGAATAAAGCATGGGCACTCTTACGCCGCTATCCTACGGCAGACAACCTGCTTAAGTTCAAACGGGCAAAAGCCAAACGAAAGCGGACACGGCGCTTAGCAAAAAACGAAAGTTGGACAAGGTTTATATCGTCTATAAACTCTTACACAGACTCTCGCAAAGTATAGACTAGGATAAAGAAACTAAAAGGCTACAATGCCAACCCTCCTCCCCTTGTAAATAGTGTCGGTAAACAATAAAAGACCAAGCAGATGCTCTCGGCAAACATTTTGAAAACGTATTCAGTTCCTCTCATTACACACAAACATTCTTACAGCACAAGAAAGCAGCTGAGCGCCAGCCCCTTTGTGTGAACAAACGCTCAAATGAAGAATACAATGCACCATTTACGATGCCCGAACTAATTACTGCATTGTCCACATGTGGTAAGTCAGCCCCTGTAGCTGACAGAATCAGCTATGAGATGATCAGGCACTTACACATTGACACACTTTACACAATACTCTCTCTCTTTAACAAAATATGGCAGAAAGGCCGCTTTCCAAAAGCATGGAAAGAGGCAATCGTTGTACCTCTTCTAAAAGAGGGGAAAGAACCGTCCTTTGCTGCTAGTTACACGCCTATTGCCCTGACCAGCTGTTTGTGTAAGCTCCTTGAAAAAATGATAAACCGGCGACTTTTTTACTTTCTGGAGTTTCATGGTGTTCTAGACAAAAATCAGGCAGGGTTTAGGTCTGGGAGATCAACTACAGACAATCTGGTTGCGTTTGAATCGTATGTTAAAGACGCTTTTGTCCATAAACAGCACTGCTTCTCTGTATTCTTTGATATGGAGAAAGCCTACGATAGAACGTGGCGATATGGCATTCTATTGGACTTGCAGTCGTTTGGCCTTAGTGGCAATATACTCAATGTTATTCAAGACTATTTGTCTGATCGCACATTTCGTGTCCGTGTGGGGACTGCCCTGTCTAGAACATTTGTTCAAGAAAATGGTGTAGCCCAGGGAGGAGTGCTGAGCTGTGCACTGTTCATTGTTAAAATGAGTTCTCTTAAAACTGTGCTGCCTCGGATTGTTTCATACTCTGCCTACGTTGAAGATATCCAAGTTAGCTTTAAATCCTGTAATCTGTCGATATGTGAACGTCAAATCCAATTGAGTGTCAACAGGCTGGTTACATGGGCTGAAAGAAATGGTTTTAAGTTTAACGCTGATAAAAGTGCTGTTGTTGTCTTTTCTATGATACGCGGTGTACAGCCTCTTCCTTGTATCACGTTAGGAGGTCAGCCCATACCAGTGAAAAAGGAACACAGGTTTCTAGGTATTTTGCTCGACCACAAGCTCACATTCATACCACACATTAAATTACTAAAAGTAAAATGCCTGAAAACAATGAACATTTTAAAGATACTATCTCATCAGTCCTGGGGTACGGATACAAAATGTCTGCTAGCACTTCTTAATAGTGTCGTTAGGTCAAGAATAGACTACGCCTGCATTGTATACCAGTCTGCAACCAAAACAGCACTCAAAATGTTGGACCCAGTATACAACTTGGGGCTTCGCTTGGTCACAGGGGCATATCGAACAAGTCCTGTTCCATCCCTTCATGTCGAATCAAACCAGTGGTCTCTAGGGTACCAGCGCGCGTACACTGCTCTGATGTCTGCCGCAAAGATGACTTCTTTGAAGGAACACCCTTTGAATACCATAATGAAAAATAACACAACTGATCATCTCTTTGAAAACCGACCATCCATAGCTCCACCTTTCCCGCTGGCAGTTTCACACCTCGTCAGCGAGTTCCAAGTTCCTCTCACTGATGTCTACTGTACCTCAGTTTATGATTTGGTCGCTCCGTGGGACACTTTCCCAATTAACTGTGACATGTCCTTTAGAGAAATACATAAGAAAAATGTACCAAACTTTGTCATCACTCAGCATTTTCTGTTCCTCCAAGACAAATACAAGGCAGCTGAATTTTGCACAGATGCCTGCCTCAAAAACTACCACAGCCGTATCCTGTGCTGCAAATGGCCCCCTACGTAATGTGTCCAAAACGATGAACACGAACACAAGTATATTCACTGCAGAGGCGTACGGTATACTACTGGCTTTAAACCACATTCTTCAAAACAAAATTAAGAACTCAGTTATATACACGGACTCTCTGAGTGTCGTCTCAAATCTTTCATCTCGGAAGGTCAGTAGAAACCCCACTTTTAATTGTGTTTTAAGAGCTCTCTACTCGGCTTATGGCCTGAAACTCGTTGTCACAGTCGGCTGGGTTCCTGGCCACTGCGGCATTGCTGGAAATGAAGCTGCTGACCGTAGTGCTGCAGCTGCCGCCCTTCGAAGCAGCATAGACGTAAACGAGGTCCCATATCAAGATCTGAAACCTTTTGTAAGAAGGAAGCTGCGGGACCACTGGCAGCAGCAATGGGACAGAGAAGTAGAGAATAAACTACATATCGTTAAGCCCAAAATAGAAAAGCCCCCTGCTGAAAAACATGACAGATTTGTAGAGGTAGCATTATGCAGATTAAGAATTGGCCACACACACATCACACACTCATACCTTTTAACAGACGCAAACAAGCCACAGTGCCATCGATGTTGGGGTCAGCTTTCTGTCCTTCATATAGTTATTGAGTGTGACATGTGCATCACTGAAAGGAAACGTCATTTTAATGAAGCTTACACATATAACATTCCCTTGCACCCTTCACTATTTTTATCAGACCATCCAATGTTCCCATACAAAAAAGTTTTTAGTTACCTAGCAGATGTAGACTTTTTAAAATACATATCATATAGACCATAACCTCACCTGTGTTCATTATGTGTTTTAAAACAGTGGTGGAACCTGAGACTTTACACCTTAGGTTCTTGCACTCACTGTTTTAATATGACCCTATACACTATTTATCTTAGTATACTGACTATGCTTTATTATGGCCCTATACACCAACCCCCTGAGTAAAGCTTTTTAAACTAGTGCCTCCTTTACAAATCTTTCTAATCTCTTTCATCATTGTCATGGCGCTCTTTGCCTTTGTCGGCCTTGCGCCATTAAACCCAAAATCATCATCATCAGCGCACTTATTTACGCGCGAACGCGGCGAGCAATCACTAACTTTTACACCACAAAACATGGGCAACTTCCGACACCTATCCCTGAAAGAGAGAAACAAAGGGAAAGTACTTTTGTATTAGCCGTAAAGCTCGGCAAATACAAATTCTCGCGTTTTGCCCCGCGTTTCATTTTGCCCCGCCTTACCCTAACTACTTCAATTTGTTTCGCAGGAAAGTGTAGCGGAACATAGAGGTGTAGTTAACGGGGCCGCACAGAAATTAAATTTCGTCTCAAGGCAGCATATTTTTGGTGTGCTGAACCACGTTGAACTCCCGATTCGAAGAATCGATTTCCCAGAGATGCACCGATATGTTTCGAAATCAAGAGCCTGCATACGGGATCGAAATAACCGGAATGCAAGGCATGAGAAGAGGACACGAATACCAGCTGCAGTGGCAACATCGACCTGGCCTTAGTTATATAACGTAAGCGCGGAAAGATTGGAATTTCACGCCTCGGGACAGCGGTTTCTTTTCGACGACGTGATAAACGAGCGCACGTGTTCCGCAAGCAATGAACGCAAATGCGCATTCCTCACCCTAGAGAGCCACCAAAAATTTTCATATGGTAAACGACTCTTAGTCCGACTTAATTTTCTTCCTCCGCCTGTTATTCGCACGACTATACTTTCCCCACCCGCAATGCTTTCCCATAGCCTCCATTCCCGCGTTCGGCACTCGCCGTTCAAATTTCTTCGCCGCCGGCGCAATTTAGAAAAAGGAAAAATCCTAAATGTACGAATCGGAGCAACGTAATCTTGCTTTGTTCTAGTTTTTTCATCCGTTCATTTCGCTGCGTTCCTACCAAATCAAAGTGCTGCAACGTCGTGTGTTTATCTCTCACCTTGAAACGCTTTGCTTGAATCGAGGCGCGCGAAAATCTGGCGTCTTTTAGCAGCGTACAGGTCAGGCGTACGTGCGACTTGACGGTGATCGGGCGAGCGTCGACCTACCACGACGATAAAGCCCCCTTGCGGCTTGTTTTACTGCGCCTGGTTACTAGTTTGCACATTCTTCTCTCCCTCGGTCGCTGTTTCTTCAAGCAACCATCACCCCCGCGGCAAAACAAGTAAACTTTCCTCTTTTTTTTTTCTTATCGCACACACAGCGATGACGTTCCACTTGTATCTGGTTTACTAGCCGCGGGAGTGATGACTGCTTGAAGGAACAGCGAGCGAGAGAGAGAATCATGCATAAACTACGCTCTAAGAAAAAAGGGTAGAAAAAGGGAGGAAATCGAGGGTTTTCTCCCCCGGACAAGCGCGATTCTCCCTTTAGCTAATTACACGTAGCGCCCTCTGTATGGCCTCTACGAAACACCGAAACGGGGAGGAAATATTCTCCCCTGTCGTCTGCAATCTGCTGTCGGCGCCGACGCCGAAAACGAAACCGTTCATCGTTGCACTGTGGCTTTCGCCGATCGGGCGCATACGACGACTATGAGCAACACCTCCCGTGCGGTGTGCTGCTTGCTTGTTTTCTCGCTGTCTTTCTTTTTATTATTACCATGTGCCCGCCACACTAACGCACGGCTCGCCAGCCGTGTGTTTGAAGCACACTTTCTGTGGGCACCGCTGCATGCTTGCTGTGGGCGACTCGCCTGCGCCCTGTTCAACATTACCACTGCATTTGTGGACGTTTTATACTGACGCCCAAGGGTAAAGAGGTCAGCGATGATAGCAAACTGCCCCTTTTTTCGTCAACGCGCACGGACCGCAGCATATTAACGCATCAGTTACCAACAACAAAAGGCCCCCATTCGGTAACATCTTGGCTGAATGGTTGCCAGACCAGTTGTGTGCTCTACGCTAAAAGAGCGAAAGCGAAGCAATGAGTGTCATTACCCAAACATACCTGCCGTACTGTTTTGTGAAACGTTTTTTCTTCTTTGAGCTATTTTACTGCTTCTTGCTAAACCTCAAATTAATAAAAGTTTGCAATTGCACGGGTTACATTTGATGAAATAACAAAACCCACCTAAAGCTTACGCACTGCCGTGGGTTATCGAAACAAGCAACAATCTCACTGTTCCCACCTGCATTCTCGGCGATCAGGGTTATACATATTTTGTCGCCGTTGCAATGTTTAGTTGTGGCTTGTGATCATGCGGACATGTGAAAAGTGTACTATAAGTTGTGGTGTATGCGTGTATTATGCTTGCGATGTTGTGTGTTGCGTGTATTGTGCGTTGGCAGTGCCTTTAATGAAGTGTATGTCGCTGTGTTGTGTTATGTTTCTTCCCAATATGTGCCCGCCCACATGCGGCCTCCGTGATGTTGGCTATAATAATATACGGTATCCATAAAGATAACCAAGGAAACGCCTTGATGCGCCCACTGAAAGTGCCCACTGATGGTGATGCTTAGTAGCTGCTCCTCCCCACACCTACTTTTTTTTTTGCGACATCTATCGGTCATTTTAAAACGTTTACAATTGCTTTACTTCGAGCACGCTAGAGGGCGAGCATTGTCATCTCCTCGCTCGGACGGATGCGACAGCGACGGATAAGTTTTTCTTGTTGCCTGCATTGCCTTTGCGCTGAGATTTACGACTGCAGACGATCCGCGTTTTGATGCATCGGTTGTAGCAAGGTAAGGCGACTAACAACTGGGTGTTCTCAAACGGCCGCATTGGACGCTTGTGATCTCGTGTGCGGTGAACGGCGAGGTTACGAGCCTTTCGGAAATAAATGCAGCATTTTGAAAGCAATCGGTATGACTTCTACTGTGTTTACGGCGGCGCGTTCGCTCTGAACGCGTAGGCGGGGTGCGCAGCGAGACGAATGCAAGAAGTCGCGCATACACGATTGGCGACATCGCTTGCTAACCGCAGTTCTGGTGCTCAGTAGGTAATTTCTTGGTTATTTTAGCGCATTTTAAGCGCACACAACCACAGTAACCTACGTATTTGTACTTCCTCGATCCTGAAACCGATCAGCTCGCTAGGCCATTCTCGCATGACAAGCCTTGCCTGGGTGACGCTGCCAGGGGATGAACGCTCCTCCATTAGCTGACAAAAGGGGGAAATCTTCCTCCACTCCTAGGTGTAGAAACGCGCTCCTCCCTCTTAAAGGGAGAATTTTTCTACCTCTTAGGGAGCAATATATGACACATTCCTGTTTCACCCTTAAGGGAGAAACTACCCCACCTTTTTTTCTTAGAGTGTTGGTCCCAGGCGCGCCGAAAATGTCACGCGTGGGCGTTATTGTCTTTATCGGTTGAAGCTAGCGCGATCACCTTGAAATCGCTCCCGACTGTACAAATATCTAGCAGCACGACCCGTCCCTGCCTTCACTGCAGTGACTCTTGAATGCGTTGTCTGTGCTTGGCGTGCGCACACAGCTCACGTGTGCACGCTTGCGGCTCTGGTGGTGGCGTCCTTCTCCGTCGCCGCAGCTCTGTTTGCTGAGGTCGCGCTGCCCCATTACTCACTACTAGTTATTCCGGTGGATGGATAAGGGAAACCGGAGCTCCTGCTTTTCGCTTCCCTGAATAACCCGGAGGCCCGGACTCGATTAATGATCCTAGCAAACTTGTCGAGCAAACTGGGGAAGTTAACAAGTGTGTTCGCGCGAGTTTGTTTCCCGTGGCTCGCTAGATTTTTTCCCGAGGATGGCTTTAGGGTAACTCTCGGAAATACCGTTTCTCTTTTTACGTCTCGGGGCTGTGACAAAATTAGCATGTCATTTCGCGAGCAGCTATCAAAGCTTGCTTCTTGAGCCACTTTCAGTGTTTTTCCAGTTGCGTTTAACTCCGATACCCGATGTTTTCTGAGTAGTTTTGAAACGAAGGCTGCAAGTGATAGCCACCCCTCTTGTACCCCTTCATTTGGATCCTTCGCGTACTTTGCACGCAAGATTTTTTTTCATCCGATAAGTGCATTGGGCACACGAACACGTTTCAGTGGCCCAGGAGCGGCATTTGGGGAGCGGAGTAGTAGTCGCCTGACTTCAATCGACTTTCGCTGCAGGTGGCACGCGGCAACTTGCACAAAAGAGATTTTGTTTTTTCAAGCCCATTCTATTCTAGTAAGTGCAGTTAGTGTGAGCGCGATGGTAGGGAAGTGAGGACATAAAGAATACCAAGAAAATTTGTATACAAACGCTGCACTTGAGATATTACTCCTTTTTTACATAGCTTTAGGGTCGCCAATTTTTCTCTTGTGAGCTTTTATTAACGAGTTCTCCCAGTTCTAATGACCGTCCGATGCTTAGCATATATTTCCAAAGCTTGTTCGTCGGTAATGAACCAACTTCCAAAATCGCCTCGTGAAACTCAACTGAAAACGGCTCTGCAGGCTAAACAGGACATGATAGCTGCATCTAATTTGCTACCCCCAGTGCCTTAAATCGAATTGCGTAGGAGAGTTATAGCTCAGAGAGCGGAAAGGCGACATTTCAGCCAGTCTCCGTATACGGCGTCCTTCATCCGGGACGAAGTTTCGGCGTGGGAGGGCCGGTAAGCCGGCCAGCCCCAAACTAGCATCGACTCGTTTCTCGGTCGCTAGCATGAGGGCGAATTAGACGCGCTTAGCCGAGCCTTATTACGAAGACGCGCGCGCTGCTTCGCCGTTGGCAACTGACCTTTTGTCCTTGGCCATGACGCAGGCCAACCTAATAACTGAGAACTAGCTCCGCTCAGAGAGGGTCGATCGTATTGAGTAAAAGTGCGCCATCGTCCTATCCGCGAAGCCTGTGAGTATCAACCTTTTGAAGTACGCCTTGTTTAAAATCGAAGCTTTGTGTGACTATGCGAGAGGAAAATCCCGCGGTGCCATGTACGCAGAAAACCCCTCCGGCGCATCCCCATGCGCATGCACAGGCTGTGCAGGTTAAAAATAAGGAGAGAGAGATCGGCTGGGTTTATAGATGATGTTGCTACTCTTCCATATACCGACGCTGATAAGCGGCAACAAAACACCGGCGATACGTTACAGCTTCGCATTGGCGGGTTTTTCTTTTTCTTTTTTTTCCCCACTTGCGCAGGACGCAACGAAGCTCTCGATGCGGCTTAGCCACAACCCAGAGAAACTAGTAGGAGGAAGCGGACAAGCATGAACTTCGTTGGCTGGGGCCCACTGCGTGAAAACAAGAGTTTATTTATTATTTACTCTAAGTTGCGTGTTACTCTGCCACTCACACATGCTGTCTGCGCGGCAGAACAGTACCGCGGCAGAACATGACAGGTGTATACGAAGGGCTGATAACGCTTACATGCACTGTTCGAGCAATTTTTTTTAGCGCCGAGTACTTTTAATTAGTTTCAACCTAAATTACAGCAGCGTCGCCAGCTTTGGCTGCACGCCATGGACGCTCATGCGTTACCGCATCCACGCGGAAACGTTTCGCTGAAGGGCGGCTGATAGAGGCGGCCGTGTGCCCCACTGCCTCCAGCACCCGTCGTTCTGCCGCTGCACCGGTAACGCCTATCTGCCTCTCTGCTCCGCTGGGGGCCATGACGGCAGCGATGATGGTTCTGCATCGACTACGCCACCCCGTTTGGGATTTATTGCCGCCCCGGCGCATCGACCACTCCCGACGCCCGCACTCGTTAATTAAATTGCATCCTGCCAAGTGAACGCTTGCGCCCCTGTGTTACGAGTCGGGCTTTTGGTACCGGCCAGCGTGACAGCGTGTCTCCTTTCGCGCACCCGGCGTTGCCGCAGGGAAGGAAAAGTTGGGGGAGGGGACCTAATCAACGCCGGGAAAAACACTGCCGCTGCTGCATCCACGGGGGGGCCGGGGTGTTGTATATTCGGGAGCGGCTATAGTAAAGCGACGCGGCGCACCGCATCACCTGTTAACGCGTCAGTGAAGGACTTCAAATGCGTGGCGCTAATTGAGTAGACTGCAAACGTGTGTCGATCTGCGTTGTCAACATAGCCTCCGTTTATTTTTTCCCGCCCTTGACTGAATTATTTTCATATTTTTTGTGTGTGCAAGAGCAATTTCTGATTCCTTGGTTACTACACGAATTGTGCGGGGTTCGAATGGCTATTCAGGTCCGCCATCCCTTTGTATGTCGGCGTAAAAAGAAAGCTCTACCATCGTGGAGCATAGCGACGGCTTTTAATCATTGTGCGTAGGTAGACGGGGGTCAACTTCCCGGTTTCTTGCCGAGGTCTCTTAGTTGGTCGTCGCGAACCGGAGAGAGAGCGGAGGTGTTTTCAGCCGCCATAAGAGAGACGGAATTATGCTACTGAAGGTATTATGCAGACATTTATCCGTCTTGTTTCAACGTGTCGCGTATATGGGGGTGGATGCTCGTTGCGACGCCACGTGAACAAAGCATTTGCAATGCATATCGCGTGTACGGCAGGCGGCGTCGCGGCCGCGCCATGTTGGAGCTTCGCGAACGCTGGTGAAAAGTATAGGTTTAGCCGCGGGGGGGAACACGGGAGTTACGAAGGAGAAACGCCGCTAAGGTCTAAGCCGCGGGTGCGATTGCCGTTCCCTGAGGCTGTGTATACATAGCTCTTGGAGGCGTAATGCGATAAGATCCCGAGTGTATGAGATCCTACACAACGTTGTAAAGGACGGCAGGGAAGGGAGGAGGGATAAGCCATGCAATACTTTCCACTACGCGTCTCGTGTCATAGAGCATTGGGTCCCTAAAATTACCGATTTGTTTACGTAGATTTAGTAATTTGTGGAATCAGGGCGTTTCTGTTCAAGGACACATAGGGTACACCCTCGTTATGGTCAAAATCGCGTTATTCGTATGCTGATTTTTGCGATATGTGTAATGGACCCCCCTGCACTGCATCCAGAGCACGTCATGTCCGTGTCCGCTTTTAACGAAGTATCCCTTATAACAAACTCCCCCCCACTCCCCCCCCCCCTTGCTTGCACTTCATGTGGTATCTATGTGACATTCCCTATCCAGATAGCTGTTGAATCCCCTCCGTGGGGTATGTGCTGTCAGCATCCCTATCGTCATCATCGTCTAAATATTCCTGTCATTAAAGGTCAGAACCCCGTTTCGGTCAGCCATGACACCGAACCCTGCTGCCTGTCTTCTCCTGCCTTAACATGTGGTGCCGAAACCCGGGAAGTAGACCAGGGACGGAGGTGGAGAGCAGCAGGGATGCCAGTGGCTGCAGGCATGTGAGACCCAGAACCGTTTACCGCCGACTCACCCTGAGCTACCTGTAACCATGGCTGACAGCGACCGCATTTGACCACCGACTCCCTCGAAGGCACCGACGCCAACACTGGCGTTCCTACCGCCGGCCTCGAGGGACCTGTGACCAACCAGACCCGACCGACACCGGGCGCGGCCATCCCCGGTGCACCGACGAAAACCGACCGCAACTCGTTTACCGACGCAGACACGCCTCGTCCCGTCCAGTTCACCATGCTTGGCACCACGAGCCCCGCTACCGAAGAGCAAGCTGGTGAGCTGGACGCTCTGCGTTTGTTGAGGAACCATATCCGTATCGACTTTAAGAGAATTTTGACCAGTAGTGACCGGCTGTTGATTTCAGAATCTTGCGACGTGACGAAGCTGAAGGCTAACTTCGAGAACCTGCAACAAATCAGAAGTGATCTAATCGAATTGGATTCTGATATATTTAACTTAGTTGAAGAGGAAATTGAGCAGGAGGTAGAGCAGGCGGATAGATACACCCTCTGCTTCTTCAGAGCAAACGCTTACCTCCAACATTGGTTACAGTGCCCAAAAAACAAGCAGCCTTTAGACATCAAATCTGCATCGTTTTCCGAAATGACCGTGTTCCTCAACACCCCGAGAGAGTCCTTATACTTGTTCGTCGAAAACATGTCCAGTCACCACAACTGGGATGGCGACAACTTACCGTCAACCATGAAGCTTGGTGAAACAGAAACAGTTCCTGTCGAATTGGACGTAGCTCAAGCACCTGATTAAACACGCATTGAGCCGTTACTAGGTCAGTTTGAGTACATGTTTGCCCCAGACTTCATGTGCGGCGAAGGCTTCCCTGAACTTGAAGCCGTACCGACGACTGTGTGCCTGCCACCATCCAATGCGTGCCGAGGAAGTCTGCTTGACGGAGCAGGTCCAGAAACTGCGGCATGCATAGACCCTTCTCATGAATAAACTGCTACCTCCGAGAAGGGCTCGTGTCAGAGAAAGTGCCGTCGGCCTAAAGCCTTCCGTGAATCAACCTCCAACACCATTGCCTCACTGAAGATTACTCACAAGAGCAAAATGAAGACCAGGAAACACGTAAATTTCCGATGTAGCTGTCAACTACTTCTGAAGACCAGGAGCTGCACAAGAATGTTCAATATTGACAAGAAGTCGCGGGAGGCCATATTGCCATCTCCTAAGGACATGTACCATCGGGACCAAACCCGTGAAAGCGTGCAGTCTCACCACCTGGATGCAAGTACCGACCCTCTGCCCTCCGTCCCGTTATTACGACCCTCGGCCCTTATCAAGCTACAACGAAGATTGAGGCACCGATGGAAGAGAAAAGGTACCAGTCCAGCGAATGTCACGTGGCAGGTACCGACATGGACAAGTACAATAAAAGGTTATAACCGCGTAATATTGCCCTTCCAATTGTTATCTCGCAGTCGGAAGTCAACGGAGTAAAAGAACTGAGAAGCCGTTCGAGCAGACAGGATTGAGCAACAATTTTCCGACGGCGATTCTTCACCGGAACGACCCGCGCCTAATCACCCCGGAAGCCTTCCAGTTCCTGAGCCACCGCCCTCACGAACTTTCCACTACTCTTCCAACCTTCCGGGCGGGGTGCGAAGTGCCCTGTGACTCGAGGAGCGAAAAGGCGCGGAAACATACCATTGCCCTGCAAACTGGGAGTGCTCAAGAGCCCGAGCTTTCGTTGAAGTCTTCGGACTACCTTCGGGATTCGCTTGACTAGCACTGCTCCGACAAAGGCTTGCTATATAGAGTACGGGAACAGCATCCTCCAACGCTTGAACATTAGCGGGACGTAGCTCCAGCAGAAAAGCTCCAGAATAGGAGCTAGATTGCCCACGGTGCGCGGTTTATGCCTGAACCCGTTTGTGGCAGACGCGTATTGCGGCGGTGGGAGTATGTTGAATCCCCTCCGCGGGGTATCTACTGTCAGCATCCCTATCGTCATCACCGTCTAAATAATCCTGTCATTAAAGGTCAGAACCCCTTTTCGGTCAGGGATGACACCGAACCCTGCTGCCTGTCGTCTCCTGCCTTAACAATAGCTATACAAGCCCGATTCTCGCCACTCGCACCCAACGCCACCTACTGATTCGCTTGGAACACTACTTGAATTCTTGAATAGACGCTAAAAGAACCCCGCTGTTCGGCCTCTGTATAACCTCAGATAGAATCGTGGTTTTGGAGCGAAGGCTCTGTGTTCCAGCCCCAGCAATGCCGAATTTCTTACCTTGACTAGGGATTTTTTTTACTGCAAATTGTTCTCTTAGCACAGTTGTGTGGATTTTTTCCCCTAAATCAGGGCTTTTGGTATCTTTTAAACATGTTTAGAGGTTGGGCCCGTCATATCAACATGTCTAAATAACTTTCTCTGTCGCAGCGGTAGTATTAGGCTTGCACCTACCTTTGAGAAAATATCGCGGCATCAGTTTAGCCCAGCAAAAAAAAATGCATTGGCCAATTCCTTACTAGATTTAACTGTAAAGTAATTTAGCGAGGAGATGTGTGCCCAGGCTGATCACGAGACACGCATGGCCCATACTCACGTAGGCGGCTGGACAACAGTGGGTAAGAGATGCGCCACTTTCCGTAGATTACAGCCTAATTTCTGGCTCACTTGCTCGCTCCCTTGCTCGCTCATTTGCAAGCTCCCTTATTTACTGCTTAAGCTTGCTCTCTCAAAATGTACGTTTTCGCATTTCTGAGCCCGGCGACTATCTCAGCACAGGTGCACTGTCATGTTTTTTTTTTATTCCGAACACCTGCCACACTGGTCAATACTCGTTTATCACTACAGAAGTGCAGGTACGATTTGAGGGACGCATGTCAGACTACATAATTTCTTACCCGTTCTGTTTGTGGTACCTTGTTTACTGTAACGTGTTTATGGTGTTTGCCAGAAGGCACGCTCGAATAACAAACGAAATTACCATTGACAGCAAAAACGTTGCAGGGTTGCGTTGTCGCCGTAGTAACTGGGGTACAGTTTATCTTCCCCCGTGTCGGCGTCGAAAAAATGGCCCAGGTTAAACATTTCTATACCTCGTAGGCGTATATAAACGCCTACCGGAGCTGCAACCATCGGGACACGGCACCGTTCACTGCGCAATGTTCTCATCAGTGTTCTTGCTGCAGGTTAGTTACCTTGATTGCTGCTGTCTAAAAACGTCAAATCGATTTCTCATTGCGGTGTCGTGCCCCCTTGACTTGAAAGACCAGTTGCATTGGATTTTAGTGCATGTAGTGGTTGCTTACTACCATGTTGCACTTTCACATTTGCTTTTGGCGCTGTCGGGAGACGTTGAATCAAACCCCGGGCCCGTCTCTGAGTCTGGTACTCAGACAGATACGCTTGACGTCTCCGCGGTTTTACAGGCCATTAACAGAGTCGAATCTGGGCAGGAAAAAATTTTGGCTGAATTAGCTAACATTCAATTCAGAGAGGCGAGAACTCAAGAGGCGATACAGGACCTTTCCGCCCGCGTGGCCTCGCTAGAGAAGAGTAGGCTTCCGCCCGATGCAGACATGCTGCAGCCACAGATATCTGAGATAAATGAATTAAGAAGACGTACGGAAGACGCGGAGAACAGGCTACGCCGTAACAATCTTCTGTTTTTTGGTTTCTCGGATGATCGGGCTGAAACATGGAAGCAGTCCGAAGAGCATATTATTGCTTTCTGCTCTGAAAAACTTGAAATTACCATAGACCCGATTAACATTGATCGAGCTCACAGGATTGGCGCCTTCCAACATAACAAAGACCGCCCCATAGTTGTTAGGTTTTCCCGATTTAAGGAAAGGGATGCGGTGTTATCGGCATGCACAAAGCTGAAAGGAACAGATTTTTCTGTTCGACAAGATGTGTCTCGTTCAGTGCGAATGGTGCAAAAAAGGCTCCTGGAATTTGGAAAACAGCAGCCTCTAAAGTACAAATTACGTCACGACAAGCTTATCATCGGCGAAAGCGTGTACGTTTATGACCCAGCGTGCGATGGTATGGTTCAGTTAAAAAGCAGCAAAACGGGTGAAGCCTCTTCGTCCGACTGTTAGCCGTACGAGTTCCTGTGTCAATGCACAATCATCTGGTATTAATGTTCTACATGTCAATTGCCGCAGTATAAAAAATAAATCAGATGAGCTGGCTGCACTGTTATCGTCAATTAACCCAGATGTGGTTATTGGATCAGAATCGTGGCTTGATGATACAATTTTAAGTACTGGGGTTTTTCCTGATAACTACGTTGCTTATCGTCAGGACCGAAACGCTCATGGTGGTGGTGTGTTCATACTTGTGAATAAGCATATACCCAGCCTATTTCTCGATATTGGCAATATAAACTGCGAGTCGGTATGGTGTAAGGTCATGCTCTCTTCTGGATTATATCTTTCAGTTGGCGCCTTTTATCGCCCACCCTGTGACAGAAGCAATCAACCTTTTGTTGAACTTTCCAACATCTTGCATAAAGTTTCCACAGATTACCTTCTGTTAGGTGGCGACTTTAACATGCCAGATGTTTGTTGGCGAAATGAAATGCCTATGTTTTCGTCTCAGTCAGCCCTTTCGAAAGCTTTCGGTGATTTAATTATCAGTCATGGCCTCTTTCAGTTTGTTGAGAACCCCACCCGTATCACTCCTTCCACAAGCAACACTCTAGACCTTTTTTTTGCAAATTCACCGGATTTAATACGAGACGTGTTAACCATACCTGGTATTAGTGACCACGAATGCGTGACGGCCCGTATAGTTTGTACGTGTCCTCGTACGCCTGTTGTCCGACCTAAAAAAGTTTATTTATATGATACGGGCAACTTTGGTAGCATATCGCTGGCCTTAGAGGAATACTTTGAAACATTTTAATCCCTTAGTGCCTCGTCCAATATAGATGATCTGTGGTCACTGCTCAAACATAAACTCTTAACTCTTATCGACCTACATATCCCGTTTAAAATACTTTCAGCTAAACAAAGGAAAAATAAACCGTGGTTCACAAAGGAAATAAAAACTCTAATAAATAAAAGAAAACGCATATTTAAGAAGTACCATACGCAGAAGGAAGAAGGTATTCACGCTGCCCTAGAGCAGGTGAATATTGAAATAAAGCTTAAGATCGAAACTTCCAAGAAAGAATTTTTCCTCTCTCTTGGTTCAAAAATAAAACATAACCCCAAAGAGTTTTGGAAATTTGTTAAATCTAATCGTAAAGATAATACCGGCATTCCATTGCTAACGTACGATGATGTTTCCGTTTCTGCTGATGCTGACAAGGCTAACTGTTTAAATAACTACTTTGAGTCTGTTTTTTCAAAGGCTGTTCCCCAGGATATGCCTGGCTACTCATGCCCTTCATATGAAAGCATGCCCAACATTATAGTAGACAGTTGCGGGGTCCTCAAGCTTCTGCAGAACCTGAAAACTAACGCTGCTCCGGGCCCAGATGGTATCCCTAGTTCTGACTATGTATCTTGTGTTGTTATATAACTTATCTTTAGCGTATTCTATTCTTCCACAAGACTGGAAAATTGGTAACATTGTCCTTTTGCACAAAAGTGGCCCACTTAACTCCGTATCAAACTATAGACCGATTTCGTTGACAAGCGTATGCTGCAAAATTTTGGAGCACGTATTGTATTCGAGCATTTTTCGTCACCTTCAAAATAATACCTTTTTTGTAGATTATCAGCACGGCTTTAGGGTAGAGCATTCTTGCTCCACTCAGCTGATAGAATTTTCCCATGACGTGTTGCAATCTTAGAACCGTGGCCGTGAAACCGACTGTATATTACTGGACTTTGAAAAAGCGTTTTATAAGGTTTCTCATGTACTTCTTATGCACAAACTGTCTTTTCTGGGATTACCGAAAATATTCTTCAATGGCTCCACTGCTACCTCAATGGACGCTATCAAAAAGTTGTTGTCAATGGAACCGAATCAGCCATAAAATCTGTTTCTTCTGGTGTTCCTCAGGGGTCAGTGCTGGGGCCATTGTTATTTCTGATATTTATTAATGATATAGGCCAGGGCATTGAGTCAAAAATCAGGCGTTATGCAGATGACTGCGTCTTATACAGAGAGGTTAATGACCATTCGGATAAATTGGCGCTACAATCAGATCTCGACAAAATTCATTCATGGTGCTGCACATGGTGTATGCCCTTGAACATCAGTAAATGCCAACACATTCGATTTTATAGAAAACACGTGCTTCTCCCAGCAAAATACAGTTTGAATAACGTGCCTATTCCACAAAAAAACGAAGTTAAATATTTAGGAGTAATCTTTTCAGCTGATCTAACCTAGAACCGTCACATTGAAGCCGTGTCTTTTAAAGCATCATCAACTCTTAACTTCATTCGTAGAAATTTTAGACACGCACCTCAGGAAGTAAAGGAACGGCTATACTTGTCAAATATTCGGCCTATACTCGAGTACGCATGCATTGTGTGGGATCCCCACACTCAAAACCTTATCGACCGCCTAGAATCAATTCAGAATCGTGCTGCTCGATTTGTAACTCATAATTACCAGTTTCCTACAAGTATTACTCAAATAAAGAACTCGCTTGGCTGGCCTAACCTTTCTTTGCGTCGGACACGTTTTTGCATTTGTTTCCTTCGTGATGTATACCTTCAGCGCAATGCCGTTACCAGGAATCTATATTTACTACCACCAAACTACATATCTACTCGGCGAGACCACCAATTTAAGATAAGAGAAGTAGCTGCGCGTACCTCAATTTTTATGAATTCTTTCTTTCCCCGTTCCATCAAGCATTGGAATCACCTTCCGCAACACGTCATGGGGATGATAATGATAAGCGACGATAATTTTTTTGAATTGTTAACCCAGCATTTACTCAGTGAATAGTACTGCGTTTGTGCTTTTCTCTTCTTGCAATGTTTTAAACATCTGTCTTGTATATGCCCTGTTTTAAGCCATGTTTTGTGACTTTTTATGTCCTCTTTCATGCCTTGCTAGCAGTCCTTACCACATATCGTGCACTGTGGTGCTTATGCCTATTTGTTTTCATATTGTTGTTCGCTTGTACATTTTATTTACTTCTTTGTTAACTTTTTTCGACTGTAGCGTTTGAAACTGTTAAGCGCAATTCTTTATGTCTTGTGTGAATGCCCCCCTACTGTAATGCCCTCGGGCGAATGTAGGTACTTAAATAAATAAATAAATAAATACGAGCGAATGCAAGGATAATGGATACAGTGTTTTGTGAAAGTTGGTCTTAGAAACTTTGCAGCCTGGTGTCTAGCGCTTCCTACTGGATGATTGGATTCAGGCTTTCACTTGCGCTGAAGGGCACGCGCAGGCAGTCCAGACCGAGAGCCACCCATGGTGAGAGGCAGACAGAGGGACCAAGCAGCGGCGAAGCAGCCATTCCACATACTAAAATCTCGGTAATTACTAAGACCAAGAAGGAGTGTAGTCTCTAAAAATATAATAAAATCGAGAGCACGTGTCTTAAACAAAAAGGCGAGTGGAGCAAGGAACCCGGTGTCTAATTTGAAACCGTTGGTGGAATTGGGAGAAATCGCCCGTTTGATTTACGTTCAGAAAAAAAAAGGACAGCTTTCTCATTCCACTGAGTATCATCCGCACAGTACTTCACTGCTATTCAGATGCTTCACTCGTAAAAGCATGAGAGAAAGTGCTAAAATTCTTGCTCTCTTGTTCCGCACAGCGCAACAAGACTGCATTTCAGCGTCAAGTAATTTCGCTAATGTTCACCGGAGAAATGTCGATGCGTTAATCAAGACGCTTTGACGGAACTTCTTTTCTGGGGCGGTAACCGCCCATACTGCTGCGCGTTCCACAGAAACACGTCTGTCAACTGATGCGGCCTTCTTTCCTTTCCCTATGTTTCGCCTCAACGGTTCTCCTGTTTGTCACCCTGGATTTTCATCGCATTTTCTTGCTTCTCGGAAACAAATTTTGCCCCGGGCTCGCCAAGAGGGAGCCGCACAGGCGCCTCTATAGCTTCGTTTCGGCCCCAAGCTGTGATGAATGGCACCCTTAGTCACGATTGAATGGGATTTTTATTTCGCACTGGGCTGCACGCTTATTCTTGAGCGAACGCTTGCAGCGCCGGCCGCAGATTGCTGCCGCTGCTGTCCGTCGCCGCTTCTCGCTCTGTGGACTTTTTTTTATATAGTTTCCGAACCAAAACCGGCGGCTGGACGACGACACATACTTTGTATTTTTGGTGGCCGTTCTGTTCTCGTCGTCGTCGACGTTGGAGAATCGGGGATCAGGAACCCTGCAGCCCGGACGGAGGCGCGGCGTTTTGGGTCCTGGCAAATGGAGTCGCCTTTTGGTTCCGTACAGAGCCGACAAAAAAAATAATAACGGACGCCGGGCGCAAAACGTGAATGTAGGAGAGGAAACAGGGCCAAGAAACGAAATGAGTGGGATGGCGTATTTCTGATCTACTGCAGTACTTTCTTCGTCCCTCGGTAGGTGTAGCTCAGCTCTTTTTCAGCGTTGGCTTGCGTTGGATCATTGCATGCGTTGATTTTTTGTTCGCGACTGCCCTCGCTCGTTTGCTGTATCACCCTCACCCTCTTCCCCCACTGAACAGTTCTCACGTCTCTGAAACATACATCCATACGCACGGGCTCCCTTCGCTGTAATGAATCCTCAAAACTTTTCGTGGATTATGTATGTTAAATTTCATTTACGTGTCTGCCTTTCCACTTTCTCGCTGGAATAGACTAAGAAAATACTCACAAGGGCGGTGTTAGTATTGTTTTTTTTTTCAGTCTGCGAATGCTGTAGGAGATGGGAAGGCGGATTAGAGGTGAGGTATTGGGAAAAAAAAAAACATGACCAGTCGGGGGAACCTTCTCAGCCGGCCCTGGATTTGCAATAAAACTCTACAACAAAGAATAGTGTATATATATATATATATATATATATATATATATATATATATATATATATATATATATATATATATATATATATATATATATATATATATATATATATATACAGAAAGAAATGCCGGCAGTCTACAACACCAAAGAAGGCATAGGGGAAGGTTAGACTATTTTTTTACCGTTAGTGACGTTACATTATTATTAACTTTTATTAATTACGTGAGAAAGAAAGAAAGAAAAACACGCGCCCAGAGTGGGGACCGAACCCACGCCTTTCGATTAGATCCATTCGAGATCTAATCGAAAGGCGTGGGTTCGGTCCCCACTCTGGGCGCGTGTTTTTCTTTCTTTCTTTCTCACGTAATTAATAAAAGTTAATAATAATGTAACGTCACTAACGGTAAAAAAATAGTCTAACCTTCCCCTATGCCTTCTTTGGCGTTGTAGACTGCCGGCATTTCTTTCTGTATTTCCTAACGAGCCCCTCATTTCCAAACCCTATATATATATATATATATATATATATATATATATATATATATATATATATATATATATATATATATATATATATATATATATATATATATATATATATATAAAAGCAATGAAGGGTGGGAGTGGGATCTTTATTTTTGTTTTCTTTTTTAACACTTCTCAGCGGTTTATGAAGCTGAGAAAGGGAATCTTTGTGGCGTTGGTGTTTTTTCGTCCCTTTTTCTCTGTCCTCAGCCCCTATAATCTCGAGTTTTGCGTCAAGACTGATAGGCCCCGAAAGAATTTTGTTTGATCTCTATCTGCATCAGCTTTGTGCTTCAAAATGTTGAGAAATAATTGAGCGAGGGCACTCGCCTGTTCTTTCTTTCTATTTTCTCTCCTTTGAAAGTTGCTTCCCCGCCTAACCAAAGAAAAAAATAAAAAAAAAGAATTACCGGCAGGCGCTCAACTTCGTCGATTTTCTATTTTTATCGAATATAGCTGAATGCGGTACAAAACGTCCCAAATCTTGTAATAAAGCCTTTATCGGCAGCTTCATCCCTCGTGCGCTGCAGGTTTGATGTAATTTGTTCCTATATGGAATATTATCCCCACCCAACTGAAGATCAACAGTGCTAATGGTTGAATTGTTCTTTTTCCTCGCCAAATCAGGCTTGTGAACGCTAATGTCAACGCTCTTTCTTGGGTTAGTCTTCTCAGCGTAACTGAGAAAACAAAAAGCAAACAGTTTGCAGAGTGAAAGGACATCCTGAACGCTTTGTCGAAACGATAGAGAAAACTAGGTCGATAATAGGCAGCAATACTAAGCAGAAAAACTAAGAAAAAAGGCTGTCACAAACTAATCGAAACGCTTATTCGAAATATACAGCTGACGTATATAAGAAACTAGCGCAAGGTGCAGCTATACCTCATAACCTGTTAACCCGCCCCGGCCAGTTCTCGCTGGAAATAGTTTTTGAAATGGGTAGATACAGATCCAAATTAGAGTAAAAAACGGATTATAGTAACAAACGGTCTTCACTTGACAGCAGGGTTTCCAGGTCTGGCGATTTTCACTAAACTGGCGACTTTTCGAGACACGTGGCGACGGGAATTTCGGTGTGTTGGTTTCGCTCCTATCTGGCTCGCTTGCACTTAGGTGATTTTATGTATTTCCAGGCGCCGCCAACACCCCACTTTCCACAAAAAGGGCATTGCATGACCTTTCACTGTATTTTAGGCATCGGGACAAAGGGAACAAATAGAATCGAACAAACTTTTAGGAAAATCACGGTTATCTGGCAAAGTCTAGAATAGATCTCAATGAACCAGTTACTCAAACACACCACAATACCCCTCTACTTACCGGCACAAATGGAAATTTGTCTTTCTCTTTTAAAGCACAGCTTTCTACCTCTACCAGCCAGCCAATGGTTCTTTTGTGGCGTGCGGACAAAAAAATCTCAACGTGGCGGAGGCGGCGGCGGGGAGAGTGTGGGGTAGAGGTTTTCACTCACGGAGCATACTAAAGATGGCGCGGCGAATTCAGCCAGCATTCCCGGCGCGGAAGTGCCTGCTCGCCGGTGGTGCCATCGGCGGCACGGCTTTGTCGCCTGCTTTAGCGACGATTGTTTTGGGCCTGTTTTGGTGCTGCTTCGCGTCCATTGCGCGGTGCCTTCGCAGGGCTTGGTTAACTTGCTCGACTGCACCTCCAGGGTAACCCGCACCTGATGGAATTAAGTGGTCGTACAGCAAACATACGTTAAAGATTGGTTTGCAGGGCGGGAAAACAAAATGTGCAAACTACATACAGACATCTGGCCGCTAGAGAAACGGTACCTTTTGCGCACTGCTTGCCACGAATGGGTCTCCGATTTCTAAACTGGTGATACCAATGCGGTTGTGTTTTAAGAGGTATTAGAAAAGGCAAAAGTAGCAACTGGTCTGGATAAATAGCAATTATTGATTGATTGATTGTAGGGATCAACGCTCCGACGGAACGCAGGCGATGAAGCGCGCCGTAGTGGAGGGCTCCGGATTAATTTTGACCATCTGGTGGTCTTTAACGGGCGCCTAAATGTCGTACTCACGGACATTTTTGCTTTTCGCCTCCGCCAGAAAAGCGGCCGGTGCGGCCGGGAAATGAACCCGGGACCTCGTTCTCAGCAGCGCAACGCCTTAGCCACTGAGCCACCACGGCGGGTTAAATAGCGATTATAAAAGTTTCCTCAGCTTTCTCAAAACTCTCAAACTTACTAAGCTAACTAATTCAAGTCGGTATAAATGGGAATCGTTAAGCTGGCATGCCGAATTGTTTCTGCGTCTGTGCTTGTGTCGAGCGGTGGTGTAGCCCAAATTTGGCGCCTCAGGATGGCTAGGTTGACCAAGAATAAACGCTGATACGATCCGTCACTTGGATATACGTTACGAGTACACTCTAAGAAAAAAGGGTGTGGTAGTTTCTCCCTTAAGGGTGAAACAGGAATGTATCATATATTGCTCCCTAAGAGGTAGAAAGATTCTCCCTTTAAGAGGGAGGATCGCGTTTCTCCCCCTAAGAGTGGAGGAAGATTTCCCCCTTTCGTGAGCTAATGGAGGAGCGTTCCTACCCTGGCAGCGTCACCCGAGCAAGGCTTGTTTGCGAGAAAGGCCTAGCTAGCTGATCGCTTGAGGATCGAGGAAGTACAAATACGTAGGTTACTGTGGTTGTCTGCGCTTAAAATGCGCTAAAATAACCAAGAAATTACCTACTGAGCACCAGAACTGCGGTTAGCAAGCCATGTCGCAAATCGTATACGCGCGACTTCTTGCATCCGTCCCGCTTCGCGCTCCGCCTACGCGTTCAGCGCGAACGCGCCGGCGTAAACACAGTAGAAGTCATACCGATTGCTTTCAAAACGCAGCCTTTATTTCCGAAAGGCTCGTAACCCCGCCGTTCACCGCACACGAAATCACAAGCATCCAATGCGGCTGTTTGAGAACAACCAGTTGTTAGTCGCCTGGCCTTGCTACAATCGATGCATCGAAACGCGGATCGTCTGCAATCGTAAATCTCAGCGCAAGGGCAATGCAGGCGACACGAAAAACGTATCCGTCGCTGTCGCATCCGTCCGAGCGAGGAGATGACACTGCTCGCCCTCTAGCGTGCTCGAAGTAAAGCAATCATAAACGTTTTAAAATGACCTACAGATGACGCAAAAAAGTAGGTGCGTGTAGGGGCAGCTACTAAGCATCACCATCAGTGGGCTCTTACATCAAGGCGTTTCCTTGGTTTCCTGTATGGCTAACGTATATTATTACAGCCAACATCACGGAGGCCGCATGTGGGCGGGCACATATTGGGAAGAAACATAGCACAACACAGCGACATACACTTCCTTAAAGGCATTGCCAACGCACAATACACCCAACACACGACATCGCAAGCATAATACATGTACACCACAATATATACTACACTTTTCACGCGCGCATGATCACACACCACAACCACAGAACAGGGCCACAACTAAGCATTGCAACAGCGACAAAGTATTTATAACCCTGATCGACGAGAATGCAAGTAGGAACAATGAGCTTGTTGCTTGTTTTGATAACCAACGGCAGTGCGTGAGCCTTAGGTGGGTTTTGGTATTTCATCAAATGTAACCCGTGCAATTGCAAACTTTTATTATTTTGAGGTTTTGTAAGAAGCAGTAAAATAGCTCAAAGAAGAAAAAACGTTTCACGAAACAGTACGGAAGGTATGTTTGGGTATTAACACTCATTGCCTCGCCTTCGCTCGTTTAGCGTAGAGCGCACCGCTGGTCTGGCAACCATTCAGGCAAGATGTTACTAGAGTGAACTAGAATAAGGGAGTGTCCCGAGCGGCCGCGCCGAGCCACTCCGGTTGGCGTCGACACCGCGAGGTGGCGTGACTGCGCCCTTTCGCAGCTGGTCTGGCGCAGTAAGACTACGCGTCTGGCCTTGCACTGTCATGTTCTCGCGTTATCTTTCGGCTTTCAAAGACATTCAGAAGCTAAGCAAGATTCTAAACGGCCAAACATGATTTTTGCTTTACTTACTGCTGCTCCAGGTCGAGCACAAGAACTGTGGCCTCGATGTGGTGAGCCGTTCTGGTTTCAGGCACCCTAGTTCCGCTATCAGCGATTTTGATTCACCTCCAGCGTTATATCTGGCGCGGGCGCTTCTGAATGTCAATGAACTGTCACCTGTGTTCTCCGCAACACGCCGAATACTGCCTACCCGCCGCGGTGGCTCAGTGGCTAAGGCGTTGCGCTGCTGAGCACGAGGTCGCGGGTTCGATTCCCGGCCGCGGCGGTAGTTTTTCTGATGGAGGCGAAAAGCAAAAACGCCCGTGTGTACGAGATTTCGGCGCACGTTAAAGATCCCCAGGTGGTCAAAATTAACCCGGAGCCCTCCACTACGAAGCGCCTCATCGCCTGCGTTGTGTCGGCGCGTTAAACCCTTCAATCAATCAATCAATACTGCCTGACGAACGTTAATTACTTACTTTTCGCAAACTTGCAGGTGTTCAGCATGGACTGTTAGTCCCTGCACAGGGCAGAGCATCGCGGTTCTAAAAACACGCCATTGCTCGTATAGCAGCATTTAAGAGCGACAACTTTTTTAGCCGAGGTGTTGCAGTCAACTCTGATGTATTATTCGGCGCATGTGCGCAAATAAGCACGTTGACCCTCACCCCCAATCTCCTAAAAGGAAGTTTAGACCGGTCGCATAAAAACGAAACTAACTGCTGCTTGCTTGTCAATAAGGTATGGAGTCTTTACTTGTTTTCAGAGATCAGAGGTACTATCATGGCGAAAGGCATATTATTTTGTAGTTATTTCTTGTTATAATGACTATAAAAAAGAACAGTAACTAATGTTAACACTTACATGCAATGCTACTAAGCAAAGTTGTGTACACCTAATGGCCCAACTTCACCTTTTGCAAACCCGATTGCAATTTTTATAATATACATACAGTGAACAAGATAGAACAGATTACCTTTCAGCAGGCTGTCATAGTTTATTTCGCAATTTGGTCCAGTACTACGGGCATTTACCTAGTTTAGCATACTTTGCAGATTGCCATCTTTTTGCATTGCTTCTGTTGATGCTTTTGATGAAGTGAATATGGGTCGTGCCTCTGCTGCAACAGCCTTACAATGATCACTTCACCCAAGTTCACACTGCTGCTTAGCCTTCATCACACTCAAAATGTCAAGGATGCTATCAAAATGAAGCTCAAGAAGACGGACGCATTCAGTGAACGCGTTCGCCATGTTTAGCACAAATCTGTGCAGAACGGCCTGTACACAAAGTGGAGCTCGCACACTGCAGCGACGACTCTGTGAGGGGCTTGTCCAAATAGTGACAAATACGTTTCCCCACCCAGTCAGGGTGCATCTGTTATTTCCCACGCAATTCGACGCACAATGTAATTCTGTACTCAACCAGGCACTCTATGGCACATAATATGGGAGTGTGGCAAAAACCCAGACCTCCCACCTCATTTTCCTTCCCCTACTCCTGAGCAGTGGGAGATACTGCTGTGAAGCTCCCTCCCTCATGATCAACTTCTGCTGGTCGAGAAGGCCAGTTGAGCCGGGACGGCACAAGGTTACCTGAAATGAGGAACCACCCCACCTTAAAGCTCGATAAAAAAGTTTGGTCTCTCTCTCTCTCCTGCCGGCGCAAATTGTGCTTCCACTTTTTTCGAACCTCTTCGTCTCTTGGGGCGGCGAACAGACACCTTTGGAGCGCCCTGATAGCCGGTGTGACAACCTGGGCAAACCAGTGCGCATCAGTCCTTCTTTTAGCCATCTTCCTCACATGCTGGTCCTTGACGAAATGCACTCTTTCACTGTTTTGAAAAAGATGTCAGAACCTCTGCACTGTTTCCCCGAACGCACGTGCACCCACCGCCTTCCAAGTTCTGCGTTTCGTCCGGTCTGAGGGCTGCGCGACAGCGCGGGCGCGGCTGACCGGCTGCGAGATCGTGCACCAGCGCCCCTAGCCACCCTAGCGGTGGTCGACGGCGCGCGGCACGCCGAAAGCAACGCCGCCTCCGCCCGCTCGGGCAACTCCCCTATTCTAGTTCACTCTAATGTTACCGAAGGGGGGCTTTTTGTTGGTAATTGATGCGTTAATATGCTGCGGTCCGTGCTCGTTGACAAAAAAAAAAAAAAGGGCACTTTACTGTCATCGCTTACCTCTTTCACCCTTGAGCGTCAGTATAAAACGTCCACAAATGCAGTGGTGACGTTGTACAGGCAATGCCACGGGTGGTTTGAGGTAAGAATGATCCCCAGTGCTTCACCCACTCGTCATGAATCACTTCGTGGAGATGCGTGAATTTTTCACAGGGAAAATAACGGACGTATAGTGAGCCCCATTACGCCATTTCAGCTTCGCTAGTGAGTCTTCAATTATTTTAGATTGCTTTAAACTGAAACATGTGATCAAACGAGAAACTGCACTTAGACCAGTGCTTTTCCTCGCCCCACGAGACCTTAGGCTATCTTCCCCACAAGGTACACATCCACCCGCTCTCACCGTGGTAAGCCCTCGAACCTTCCCATGCTCTGTGCTCTGAAGCGGAATAAGCATATGGAAAACTATTCCAAATCCAAATTCAGAGCAGTGGGAGTGAGAACTCACCCGTTCTGATCCTGATGGGCAGCTGCGGCTTGTCGAGAGGGAAAGCAAATACGGCTGCAAGCACTGGTCCTGGATTCAAGACTCCCCTAAGCTCAGCACTCTTATTTGACTTCAATAAAAAACGTTTTCCCCTTCCTCTTCCAAGGAGTCTTGTGTTACTTGGACCTAAATAGTTTGCCGTGAGCGTATCCTAAAAGGGGTAAAAACGGCTACTTTTATGTCTTTATAGGCTGAAATGTCCAAAAACCCGCACTAAAAACAGGAATAAAAGCCACGTGTGTTACATTCTGAAGGTCAGAATAAACTTCAGCTTATGTAAAACTGGAATGAAAATGCCTTCATTTAGGTCGTCCCAAAAAGGCTTTCGCAACTTTCGGAATCGGTGCTTTTATTTCCTCGGCACGAATGCAGCAGAGGCTGCCCCGAAAATTTTCAGCTGGGGCAACAGCGGAGGTGGTCAAGTTCGGTGGCACTCAAAACGAGGCTCTAAAGTGGGCAGAAATAACTCTTCCCGGGCGGACGAACGACGAGGTTACCTGCAGCCTCAATCGCTCCGATCAAAGCGCTCCGCAAACAATTCGTTGTAAAATGGCCCTACTTCGCGCGTAGGCGGTGAGCTGTTTTTCCGGCCTTGCATCACTAGGGCAAGTTGTGCCAATTTATTTAGTATTTCTCATATTAACGTGCCTGCTAGGATGCAATAGCCTTATATTAGAGAATTGGGTGAATGACGTAGCAAAGAAACGAAGTTAGCAATCACATGTGCGGTGGCTATTGGTCTGGGTGGAATACGTCACAATTATCCTGCAGAATTAGCTTTAGCGAAGTATAAATTTTTAACACGAAAGTGTTCTATGCCGGGGTACACAAGCCTCACCGACGTTATATCCGTGACCGAAATGACATCAAAAGCAAAAAGTTCCATTTGCGCGGCGGCGCTAGGATTTCAGCCAATGATCAGTCTGGCCGCAACTGGAGGTGGGAAACGCACTGCCACCTGAACCACGAAGTCATGCCCGGATAGCTGTAGGAACGCGCCTTATGTCCTTCCCTCTAATTTTTCCATTCAGATGGTCCTGACTTCTAGGAGAGGCAAAGCGAAGTAATGCATCCTGACGCTAATGAACGCCGATAGCTGGCGCCTTAATAGGGCAGTGTATAGAAGCGGAAGCAGCTGCGTTTATACGTCCGCCACCAATGTGGAACGCCGCTCAGCTTGTGCATGCCCCCGCCACGTTCCACAAGCTGAGCTCGTGACAACGAAGAGTCTGGCGCACACGCCACGGAGCAGGACAAATGTGGTCGCACTTTTTCCGAAGCGACCCGCCAGCAGGACGTCGCTCTCCAAGCACACCCGCAAGACTGCTGCCGACCCGCAAATCATGCTGCTTTTGCTGTAGCGGACCGCGACTTCACCAACCGATTTGCTGAAAACCCGTTCGGTTTCATTAGCGCGATTTCAGAGCACGTGGGTTTCAATCGGATTTAAGCAATGCTCCGGCGCGTGGGATCCAGTGTCTAATGTTGATTCTTCTAACGGTGCCATACCGACAAAATATAAATAGCATGTGCAAGTTCATATCCTTGCACAATAAGCATTCAAATGCCCCTGTGAAGGCACATTTCACTTTCTTGTTTTACCGACTCCTATGAAAGAAGTATCAACCCCACCTTGTTATGAAAGAAACCTTGGTGGAGCATGCCGTGCAGGTGAGTGGTAAGAGGTCGCGTACCATTCGGTAGAGACTGAGTTTGTTTAAATTCCCGTCTCTTGTCGGTATTTTTAACAAGTTTGTATGGTGTTTTCCGAAATTAACAGTCGCAACTAATGTGGAGCTGCACGCCATTGCAAGAAAAAGGTGACGTAGGTAAATCAACCGTTACTATTTTGAAGGTACAGCGAGTGGTAATATTACTAACCAACGAAAAAAGCAGGCCGTGAGTAGTATTGCCTTTACTTGTAACGCCACCTGTGCTTCGCTGCGGCGTGTTAAGCTAGGCTGGTTTGCCTAACTTAACCAACGTCCTGTCTTAACTTACTCGAGTGAAGGAACAGACATAAAGTTAGGTATAGATGAAAGAAACGGCGCTTCACGGAAGTCGATTGCGGAGGCCTAAGATGAAGTTATTGTTTAGATGTGTTGCAAGAGTTGCGACTAAACTTTAGTCCCGGTGCTCTTTTTCCCTCGGTGCACTTGCGCCCTTTGGACGTTAAATGCAATAAGGCGGACAGAAAATTAGAAGAAAATGGGAACAAAAACTTGGAATGAATCCGCACGTAGGAAGTGTGTCGACGTTACTAGGCTTAAAGAGATGCCCAATTCACACGGGCGGCCAGAGGGGCGCGCCGTCGGTAGGAATAACGATTCGCCGCTTTCTTTATCCCCTGGTCGGCAACGAATTGCCGCGCCTGTTACCTCACCGGTGAGGACGAGACTCCGCCCCGGCGAGTGGGCTGATCAATACAGAGGCACGGTACACTCGTATCGTGGCCGATAGTTTCGGGGCACGTAAAGGCCAACATAGCTGTTGGCTTTTTTTATTTTGCCCGTTCCAGCCGTGGGGCATGTGCCTGGATTTCCTATCGGAATGTGCTCGCGCGAGATCCAGCGAGCTTACGCAAACCGTGCTCCGTTTTTTTCTGTTTCTTTGAATACGTCCACCGTTGTCGATGCAGTGGAGCGTACATGCGGACCAAGGCTACCGAGCGATGTCTCTGCGGGGGTGGTTTAAGCCACTTGATTAAGCTGAAAATGCCCAGTGCAAGATTCTATCCCCTTTTATTATGGTGATTGTTGGAATGGAAACAAGTAAGTGGGGTCTTTGCAGCCGGGGCAAGGTTGCAATGGTTCCGATAATGTTTCTTGGCATTTGTTGTGGTGATTTACTTTATTTTAATTTCTTCTCCTTTCTTGCCTTCCATTTACTTCCCTCGTCCGCTTTCTATTAAATTTCTTCCTTTTCAAGGTTTACCATGGTCAAAACAGCTTTTAGACTGCAGTTTTTATGCAAGCATGTAGGAAATCACTGTAATTTCGACATGAGGCACGCAAAATGTCTTTACTGAACATCGTATTAATCTCGTAGGTTATCTCCACATCTATTATTATGCAGAACATAATGTTGTGGGTGCAACATATTATCTTTTATGCCTCATCTTTGCTTGCCGGCTTCCCCGTATTGTGGTAGTTGGTTGCCTGGCCATGAGGATTTCTAGCCTCCATGTCAGCCGATCTATTCCTGGCTTCCCCTATGAAAGATGCACAGCAGCACAATTGCTATTGTGGCGAAGCAACCGTCTCTATTGCTGCGATGAATACTTCCAAAACTCCTATTGACATCATGCTCAACGCCGTAAAATCTTTGTATTACCCTTTCCGGCCCAACAAAAATATTTTAGTAAAAATGGCCACAACTAATTAAATTTTGTGTATTTACTCCTTACTAATGATGCTTCGACAAGTTAAAATGGAAAGCTCAGAGTATTTCATACAGAAAACAAACCCACACATATGTGTGGGCTGGGCTTCTATTCGTATGATCCGCGCATAGTAAGATTACCTTAAAAACGGCATCAGGCGCAGAAAATCTGCATTTTTACGTATTATTTGTAGGTTTCATATTGAGTTCAGCAGTACTTGCATTATAAATAGGATTTTGTGAAAATAAATTACAATGATGTTTTAATTAATGTAATTAATAATTATAATTAATATTATTATCACAAGTAATTACGGAACTAGTTCAAGGTTAGGGCGCCAGAAAACATTACCAACGACTGAATAAATTTGAGGCGCTAAACAACGGGGACCAGAAGAAACACGTAGACACAGACAAGGCGCCACTTCCAACTAAACTTTAATAGTGAAAAACCCTGGATTAAATACACTGTTTTGACGTCATGCAAAAACGTCACACCAACAACGTGTGCCAACCTACACGTGGCAGGCTCAGGTTGGACTATACCTGCAGCGGCATCTTCGCCTCTTGCCACTACAAGACCCTTTCCTGGTACGGAGTTCCGATGAAGTCGTACAACTACTAGAAGATGGTCGCTGGAATGGAGTGCATGCCTTCTCTCTGGATGTTGTAGACTTATACTACAGTGTTCCCCATGACGGGTTGTTCAGTGCCTTGAGAGACAAAATAGATGACTTCGGTGAACTAGAATTTAACGGAAAAACTGGTGTTAGCAGTGACAGTTTTTTAGAACTTGTTCATTTTTACCTTCGGAGTACTGTTGTCGAATTTGAAGACAGGTTTTATGTTCAACGGCGAGGAATTTGTATTGGTTCGTCGCTAGCCCCCATTCTTTCTGATATTTATTTGAGTGCCTTTGATAAGAGCGTAAAGACAAAACTGGTAGATGAAACACCTCACCGTACTGAGATATGTGGATGACTATCTTGTTGTGGTTAATCGGGTGGCTGGAACCAGCTTGAATGATGTAGTAAGTGGAGTCATTGAAACGTTTGTCAGCTCTTCAAAATCGCTGAAGTTTACGTGCGAGCTACCAAGCAATAACTGCCTGCGGTTCCTAGATTTGATCCTGACTGTTCAGGACACGCACGTGTGTTGGCAATACAAGCCGCGCGCTAACAAGCAGCTGATTCCATTTGATAGCACTCATTCAAAATTAATCAAAAGGGGTGTGGCCAAGACATGCATCACGGCAGCCTTAAACAAGTCGTGCGCGCACAAGGTACAAGACGCATTTAATGAACAGATTGCCCGGCTGAGCACTGCGGGATTCTCTTCTGCAGTTGTTTCTGCCGTTTGCGAAGCATTGCTGCAAAAATTTAAACAAAAACAGAGGGAAGGTGACATGCAGAAGAAAATATAAAAAAAGAAAGTTCACGTTATCCCGTATTGGCACAGGATCTCGCATAACCTCAAAAAAGTTGCTCAAAGGTACGACATCAATGTGGTGTTTAGCGCGCCCTGCAAATTGGCGAAGGTTTGTCCTATGATGAAGGAAAGGAAGCGGCAATCGTGCTCCAAGAAGCACGGCGAATTATACACGGAATGCACTATGGGAGTTGTGTACGAGATTCCCATGAGTTGTAACAAGAGTTATATTGGCCCAACAGGCAGATGTTTCAACGAAAGCGCGCGAGCATTGTTGGGCTGTAAAAAACAACGCAGGGGGCCACATGGCTGAGCACTGCAAAAGGTGCACTCAGCAGGGAACTAAATGCACTCCGCTCTTCAAACAGGCCACGTTTTTAAAATGGGTGAGAGATAGGCAAGAAACAGAAATTGTGGAGGCGTACTTCATTCACAAGGCGGGAGATAAGTGCATCAGTACACCATCGGTCACATTATCATTCAAAGAACTCAAGTTTTTAGATGGACACGTGTAGGTTGGCACACGTTGTTGGTGTGACGTTTTTGCATGACGTCAAAACATTGTATTTAATCCAGGATTTTCACTATTAAAGTTTAGTTGGAAGTGGCGCCTTGTCTGTGTCTACGTGTTTCTTCTGGTCCCCGTTGTTTAGCGCCTCAAATTTATTCAGTATGTTCAACCATCTAGCCCTGATCAAGCTTTTATTACCAACGAGCCAGCACAAAACCGCGAATAATTGAGACACCAAGAAAGCAAGAAAAAATTATTTATCGCTAGCGCTGCAGTGCACGAGCCCGCCAGCCTATACCGCCCAGCAAAAGTTTCGTAACGACGAAATCCCAGCCCACACATATGTGTGGGTTCATTTTTCAAGCGTGATGACGGAACGCACACGAAGGAAACGGGTGTATTTTTTAGCCGAGCGTGTTTTTCCAAGTCCTGCATGTCGTGTCTCACGCTTGTTATTCAGAAAATATGAGAATAGCAAGAAGAAATATCAGTTTTCATCTTGAAGGCGGCTAGCGTAATCGTGCCTGCTGGGGCGCCATTTTTAATGTGCGATTTCTCGCCCCATAGTGGCAAAATGAATGAACTACCCAAACCAATAAAGTCTCGGAAGTGTTCGCAGCGGCTACCCAGGGCTGTGAAACCGAAACCGGAACAGGCGCCACTAAGTAAACGAATGCGTTGACCCACACGTTTGTGTGGGCTGGGCCGTAAAGGGATAATATCCTGAAAATTCTTCCAAGTCAAAGAATTATTCGTAAATGAAGGCGATCGTTGGAAATAAATTTTTCGTGCAGTGCTTTTCACTGTTATGTTTCTCGAAGGCCAGTAACACATCATTATTGGCCACAAACATTACTGTGGGGTTTTATGTGGTTAGAGGTTTTGCGCCATATAATACGAACAGCAACAACGTAGCGACTGAACATTTGGATATGTCACATAGGTGAACGATGGCCATGGACAGAATCCGCTTTCTGTATCACGGAAATAGTATTTGCTGTCGCTGACGTAATCTGTCTGTACTTGTCTTAAGTAATTTAAATGACTTAAGGATTGGCTGGGTTGTAATGCGCGTTCGATTCCCGGCCTCAGTGGCCATTGTTTTTATGTAGACTACCAGCGAGAAATTCAAGGGGATACTTAGAACTTACTAAGATTGCGAAGGCAAAGCCTAGTTGGTCTTTCTGTTGACCTGCTGTTGAGTGTTCTGTTACATGTCCTGTTGATCTGCTGATTTAAGACAAAATGGAGAGACGAGCTAGTTGGGGAACATTCATGAGTGAAACTTGAGCGCAAACAGACACAGGAACGAGAAAGGAAAACAGCCCTAGCGCTTACCATCAACTGAAACATTTATTGAAATCGGAAGCACATATATATCATGCCAAGACCCAACATGCAGGCACGTGTGACCGTCGCACATGCGTATGACGGTACATGAGGACAACCACCCCCTTTCCTTCTCTTTTTTTCGTTCTTTCATCCTCTCCCCCTCTCCTTAAATTAAGAAGAAGCACTTCTTTATCTGATCTTTATCTAATCTGCTAATCAAGCCTCCTCCGCTGCGGCGTACTTTGTCAGTCTTTCCCGTCCGCGACTAAGACTTTGTGCGTCGTCGCACATAGCATATGTGAAATGAAATTCTGATCCCACGTGGTGGCGTATACTAGGCGCGTCCTGAACGTCCAACTGCACTCAACGCGTTCCATAAAACGTAAAGATTTCAGGTTTTCGAAACTTCGAAGGGTATCCAATTCCTGCACATATTACGAAGTAGTCGAAGTGGGGAAAATTATTCCGCATATCTACACGAGCCTCGCAAGCCAGGTCTACTTCAAGAATGTAAAACACCAGACGAAGTATTTAACAATCGAGATAGACGGCCGCGTACACGGAGCATGTACGGTGAAAGAAACTGTCAGATGGACGTGTGATACCAAGTAAGCAAAGAACACGAAAGTCGAAGTGCGGTATAGGCTGTCTTCACCGAAGTTTGTATCACTTTGAGAAACAGGCCCAATTTCAGTGTGTTCACTTGAAGCCACCTGAAAGTTTTTTTTAGCGTTGAACCATTTAAAAGAAGGAATATGAGGGAACACTTAACAAAAATGAGCCCTAATTTTTTGCCATCGGCTAAATACCAGATATGACGTAACAGCCAATTTTACTACTCTTCTTTTATCGGAATGTGGAGAGAGGTGTTGAAAAGGAACAACAGCTGCAGGGAAGGCAATCTAAACAGTCCCTTACCTTTGAACTAGTTTTGATCTTGCGCCTTGCTGCACATGAAATAACAGTGCACAACCGGAAAGAATGCCTTCAAACTTACCGCGTTACAGGATAAACCGTGGAAAAAGGAAACCACCACATTTTATTTTATATCTACCGGCACCGTAGATGGTAAGTAAGCTTTTCTTTTTGGGGGTCAGGCCAAAGTGCAGGTTTGAAACGCAGTCGAAAACATGAATATCAATAAAACATTCCTGGCACGAAAGTACGGATTTCTCGAAATTGGATAAAATTTGCAGAAATAAAGCAACCCGTCCTGGTAACTAAAGTATGACCCAATCTATCGCTTCGCCCTTGGCACTTTATCTGAACCCGCTCAATACTTGGGTAGGACCAGCGCGTTTCCCTGCAGCCTTATTTTGCGAAATTGGTTCCCTGATATTCGTTCGTGCCGAATTCTTTTGAGACTATTTCGGCCGTTGCGGATCCTTGAAATCCGGTACGATCCCTGGTACTCTTGCACAGCGGCACGCCGGCAAGCGAGCAAGCTCCAGCCAGCTTTCTCGTGAAACAAAACCCTGTCGTATTTACGGCTGCCACCTCTAAAAAGCACGTTTTTTTTCCCGATTGAAGTCTCCCAATCATGAATGATGAAACTTGTAGATGACACAATGCGCACTAGTAAGCAATTTTATCGATCATCTATACTAGGATTTACAGAAGGGCGTGGGGGCAGCGGTAAAACGAATGTGACATTTTGCCCATTATATTTTTCTGCAATAATATGGGCGCGCTTTGCGTTTATATAGTTAAAATGCATCATAAGTTTATCACGTTAGCTTCAAATGCAACTCAATTCAGGGGCCAAATAAACTCATCATGAATAAGCGGGATAACTCACGTGCTGGCACTCTAACCGATATTGGGGAGATTACCGCTTTGACACCAGATTGTAAAAAAAGGTAAAAGAGCAGATTCATTTCGCAAAATTACTGACGGTATCTGACTATTATACTAAAACATGGCCAAATCAACCGCAATCGCGTGGCGTCCAATAAGGCACAATAATACATTGACGGCATTTTTCCTCAACTAACGTGTTTTTACTCCACGCCACATACTCAGCATCTTTTAACAGGATATCCACTTCTAGGCTTCGCGTGAGAAAAGCAGTGCTTCCATGAGCCTACTCGTCCACGCATACTGAAGGGAATTCAGAACTATCCCGTTTTTCAAAGGACACGCTGACGGCGGGTATTTGCTTTAGGCAACGCTATCCTTCTGAAAATGCACACCGTAACAAATTTGTACTCGGTTGCAATGCGCTGCCTACGGAACGCGCACAGCATTTGCGCCACAATGCATGAAGTACGACATCCATTTAGCTACAACGATGGCCTGACCATGCTTGCTCGCCATTCCCTGTTTTACGAACACTTCTTTGAGTTTCGTTGGGAGAAGAAATAAACAAAATCCAAAATGGCGTGCCGAGTCAGCGGGGTTTCGGTATAGAATGGCGCGCTTTATTTGCGGTGTTCTATTTGGTGCTACTATCCATGGCTTTTCGGGAAGGCATTGTCGTCTTCGGGTAGTATTGGAGTCACGAACGAGCTATACTGCGACCAGCGCACACTTTGATTTTGCGTCGGCGTCGGGGCGGGCTTCGATAGCGACCAAAGAGAACGAAGAGCGGCGAGCATTGATATACGAATTTTAGGGGGTACACACCTTGTTGCACACACAGCGAGTCGTTTGCCGTAGCGCTGCGAAATGGATGGTAAAGATGTATTACATCATGATGATGATGATGGTTGGTATGGTTTTCCCCTTTGTAGCGGGGTGATGACATGTCATCTTTCCAAAAAGGACTAATAGACCTATGTTTTATACTCTTGGTTTAATACTAATGCTGCTTAGGGCAGGCAAAAAAACTTAGGCACAAAATATTTTTTTACCTGCTGCAGGTAGCAACTGTCCTAGGCAATATTCCCCTTTCTGCTTTTCGTCCGTCAGCATTCTAATCCTCTTTTCGTCACCTCGACAGCCTTGAAATTAACTTCCTCTGTGCTACCCTTATATTCTAGGGCTTCTGGAAGCCGAATATTTCTATCATGTAGATTTCGATGGATACCCTCGCATTCCAAGACTATGTGACGCATAGTTTCTATTTCTTTTCCACAGACCACACATACCCCGCCATTTTGTGAATACTTCCCCTCAAAGATTTTAGTTCGCAAGCGACCTGCTCTAGCTTCAAAAAGCAAAGCACTGCACTGGGATTTATCGTAGACATTTTCCTTTCTGATGTCGAATTTCTCAGACCTGTACATCTCTAACGACGTTTTAGCTTCCATTTTTTCTCTCAATTTATTCGTTTCTATCTACCTTGCCTATTTTTTCGTTACGTTGGCTGTTGTGGAGTATCCACTCTTATTTCCGTATTTCATAGTTAGCCTTCTAGTCTTCCTTAACTACTGCGTGTCCACGCTTTTCAAGTATATGTACCTAACTACCTTAGCTGCCCACTACGTTGATCCATTACTTTCAACCTCACAACATATTTTACACTGTGCTTCTCGAACTTCAAACGACGCCCAGTCCATATCTCCCGGCACTGCTTCGTTAGTTGTTTTTCCATGGGCGCCTAATCCCAAACGGCCTACTGTTCCCTGGTTCACTTCAAGGCCTCAACGTCAGCATTCGTAAATGTGAGGCCCGGCACCATGACTCTTTTCCACATTCCTCTCACTACTTCATACTTGTTACTCCGCCACAAAGCTCTATGCATCATTATAGCTCCGTTTCGCTTTCCCTTACCCTTAAGTTGCTCCTCGTCAGTTCTTAAGTAGTTATCACCTTCTTTTATCCACACTCCCAAATATTTATATTCCTTCACCCTGGGCAATTCGTCATACCTGATAGACACTGCATCAGTGGTAGTGTAATTGAAAAGCATAATCCCGATTTTTCCGCTCTAAAATTTACCCCGAGGTCGGTGGCTTCCTGGCCGCTAATATTTATAAGCCGTTGCATATCGGCCTGGTTATCAGCTAAAAGAACCATGTCGTCTGCATATAACATTCCCGGTATACGCTGTTGTACCTTTTCGCCTTGCAGCCTATACGTTAGGTAGAACCCTACTTGACTTTCTTCAAGTTTCCTTTCTAACCATGCCATGTAATTTGTAAAGCATAAACAGTATTAGGTCAAAGGGTGTCCCTGGATTGTGCTTTTCCTTTTTTTATTCGCGCCTCTTACGGTACTGTGACTGAGAAAAAAAAGGAAGTGGGGACAGCTATTCTGGTAGTCTCGATGAGGAGATTTTGCGGGACAATAAAATTTCTATGCGAGATTCCTTAGAAATTTAGAAGCTTGGGAGCCTATTTTTTCGATCATATCTGTATCGCATATGAAAAGTGGTAATTCAATTTTAACACAGCTCGAGTGGTTTGGTTTAATATTTCCCACGAGCCCGCAAAGCCGGCAAGAATGGCCACTTTGTTCCTGAGTGTTATGAAATTATGAAACACGTTTTGCTGGTTCTGAAGAAAAAGCTGGTAGAAAAAAAATACACGTGTGATAAACCCCGCCATAGCGCTGCAAAATCACACCATTTTTCCCACTCTGCATTGTCCCCGTTGAGCACTGGTGCATATATTTCGGAGTAAAAACACGGCCCAAGGACTTTTTTGGCACTGTAATAGTTTCATTACATGCTTTGCATAAATGCTCTGCCCCGAGTATAGCTCGGCCGCTGCCTTCGTGTTGGCGTCTTTTGGCAAGCTTAGGTTAGACGAAGTGAGCATTTACATTTTTTTGCACGCGAATTTTTTTTTCATTTATTTTGCATACTTCGTAACATAAGACCTGTCAGGTACGGGTGAGACATTTCTTTCTATGGGTATTTATGGCTAACAATCATATGTAAACTAGCGACAAACTTACGGAAAGCTACATCCAAACAAGGAGATGAAAAAGCAGCCCATAATTTAGTAAATATTAGTTCATCAGTGACTCGTATACCCTAAAAAATAAAGGTATACAAAAATCAGTAACCATTGAGCTAAATATTATGTATTAGAAAGGACGGCTGTCCGTATACGAGGAAGGTTTAAAGTCAAAATCATAATTAGGAATAGAGTAGATCCTTTTCACAAGAAACTTGTATGTTTTACAGAAAATCACGCGATATTGCCATGCATATTGACCACCATATATTTTTATATGAATTACAGCATGGCATCGTTCTAAGCCACACAGTAAACATTTGACGTTCTAAAGTTTTTTCTCTCAATATTCTTGTTCAAAGGTAGAATAAGTGTTTTTTTTTCTACAGCAGTGTTAAACTCTTACCTTTGGTGCTAAAGGTATTATTGTGAGGGGCCCTTGACCATGACATCTTTGTCGCTGCGTTCTAAACGTTAGAACCTTTAGAAAATGATGCTTCAGTTCAATCTAATTACTGTCCTTTGCTCTCCCCAAAGGAACTAAACAGAGCGCTGGCATGGTGGATTCAAACTTTCAACAGAGTCACGCCACGTATGAAGCGAGGATCGTTGCCATTGGAGTTTACGGTCCTCTAACGGTTCAGCTCGAATAAAGTGTACGTTTTCTGGAAAGGAGGGGTGTAAAATGTGGCAGGTTGAGCGGAAGTTTGATTTTTCCCTGGTATTAACGCGATAAGCTTGTCCCGTCGTTTTTCTCTTCTACTATACATCTTTTGGAAAGCCTTTCTCTTTGCCCAAGTTTACTGCTTACCCGTCGCTCATCACACCCGCCCGCAGATATCGGTAACGCAGCTTCATGGTAGCACACTGAGGATGTGGTGGGACAAAGAGAGGGAGATAGCGAGAAGACGAAGGGGGCCGCATTCTTGCGGACGCACAAAGGCCATGTTTCATCGGCTGAGCCAGGAGGCGACGGCTTGCTGCTCACGGCAGGTTGGGCCGCAGTGTTGCGGCGTTGTTATCGTCTCTTGTGGTTGGCCCCTTTGTTTTGTCGTGGGCGCCTGTTCCAAAGTGCGGCGACCCGCTGTTACAGGCTGCACGTCAGAAGAGGTTCCTTTAGGTCGAGTTGCGCGAAGTTGTGCCCGGAGGGGCGAGAGAGGGGGAAAAGTGGTGGGATAAATAGAACCGAGCTTTGAAGCTTGCGCAGGTTAAGTTATTTCTGTCGCAGCTGCCGCGGTCACTGGGGGGCTGTTGATACGCCTTCATCGGAGGCAGAGAAATGAAAAGATTAAAATGCGAAGCAGAGCTAAGCACAATCGATAAACGATGTCTTCGAAGCCGACGTCGGTGTCAGCTTTGGATAAAGGCTGCAGCTCTCGCTGCTGCTTAGTAAGAGCGTAATAATAAGCGGACATTCGTACCATTTGGTTTCTACATGTGCTTTAAGCGGAAGGAAAACTAATTTCTGAACGAAGTTTTCTTGTGTATCTCTTAATCAGATGCTATTCGATAGCTCGGGCAGACACTTGATTTGTTTCACTACTGTGGTGTAGTGCCGCCCTCTAGTGGAGTGCCCGCTCACTGTGGGCGCTTGGTTGTGTTAATTGTAACTAGATGTCGTTGCTGTGGTCGCACGTGACGGGTCACGTGCGTATGCGTCTAGGTGTCGTCTTGTCGAACAATAAACGTTCTCTTTGGGCTCTGGTCTTAGTACGAGCAGGCCGCACTTCTTTCTTCTTGGGCTTGTGCGTGGGCCCGGCGCGCTGAGCCTTCGCTCCCGTCGCCGCCGAGGCCGCTCGCCGTCGCCCACGACACAACATCTTTTAGAACTGACCATCAGGCTGTAGTTGCTTTGTTAGCCGCAGGAGACTCAGGTCGGAGACCTTTGAGGATTTCACGGTGGTCAGCTCGTTTGCTGTACTACAATTTTGACATCGAGTATTGCATAGGGTCAGAAAATCTGGTGGCTGACGCTCTATCGAGATTACCCATTCAGACCGTTCAAGAAATTGTTAAGGCGGAAGAGATAGTTTCATTAGTAACATCAGTAGTCGATAAAGAAACCGTGCAGCTGGCAACGAAGGCCGATGTAACGTTGCAGAAGGTAGCAGAGTATGTGTCAAAGGGTTGGCCTGATAAGAAAAAGGTACACAGTGACTTAACAGCTTACTTTCATGTAAGGGATGAACTTTCTGTTGTGGACGGATTACTCATGCGTGATGACCGTGTAGTCATTCCTGGTGTACTGGTACCTACGTTTCTCGAGTTGGCACATGAAAATCATCAAGGAATAGTACGAACGAAGCAACTTCTCCGGGAACGTTACTGGTGGCCTCAAATGGATCGCAATGTTGAAGAACATGTAAAGCATTGTCACGTTTGTCAGCTGGCAGACAAGTCTGCTAAGCCTCATGTAGCTCCGTTGCAGCCAGTGGAATGGCCTGAAGGGCCTTGGCAAAAGTTGGGAATGGACATCGTCGGTCCGTTAGATGTGTCGTACCCCCGATTTCTTGTTACACTAGTCGATTACTACTCTAAGTGGCCTGAGGTTCTGGGCACAAATTCCATTTCAACTGAGGATGTCATTAAGTTGTTGGACTGGTCTTTCAGTCGGGAAGGGCTCCCTGAGGTTTTAGTGACGGATAATGGACCCCAGTTTGTCTCCAAACAAATGCAAGAGTATCTAAAGGAGAAAGGTATCCGCCACGTGTTCTCGTCGAATTATTACCCTCAGGCTAACGGCCAGATTGAACGGTTTAACAGAGTTCTCAAAGAACATTTACAGGTAGCCAGACTGGAAGGCAAGGATGCTTCGAAAAGCATTACACAATTTCTTGGGTCGTATAGGGTCACACCACATTCAGTGACAGGTCTTTCTCCAGCTTTTTTGCTGCATGGACGTCAGCCTCGTTCCAAAGTGGATATTAGCAACTTCAGAATACGTAAAAAGGCAGCAGAATCGGACAATTTCCTGCCTCATGTTCGGAATCAGGTCTTCACGAAGCAGCATAAAGCTAAACAGTACTTTGACAGAAGGAAAGGTGCGCAGCCGACCCGCATAAAGGTGGGAGATGTCGTGAAGGTAAAATTCCGTAAGCAAGGATTTCTGAAGTATAGTAAGCCGTTGACAGTGCAAGCTCAGGTTGCACCTTTCACCTTTAAGCTCAGTGATGGAAAGATCTGGAACGCTTCGAAACTCACAGTCGTTCCGAAAGGAATTGAGGTTGGCTCGGCACCGTATTCCTTTGACAATGTTGAACTCTCGTCGAGGCATAAAGAGTTTTTGTACTCTTTGTCTAACTTGGACATTTGTGACAGTCAGTCCCCTAGTCTACAGTTGTCAGAAGGGACAAGCCCCAGTGTTCAGACAGACCCTGATCTGTCGGAGGTCTCTACCAGTGCAAGGTCTGAATCCATTGTCCCTCGGGAACCATTGGAATGTCAGGAAGAAAATAGTGAACAAACAGATCCAAATAGCCATGTAGACAACACAAGGGAAAATGAGGGGGTTTCTGGATCGTCAAATAATGCAAGTTCAACGTCTACGCGTCCGCGCCGTAAGACTAAGCAGCCTCAGTGGCTTCGCGAATATGTGCAGTAAGGGGTATACGTACGGTTCATGCTTTGCGTCATGTTGAACGTGTCATGTCTGTGTTGAATCGTATATCATCATTGAAAGTGTTTTGGACGGGTTTTTTTTTGGGACTTTAGAGAACTGTCGTGAGCGAAAATGTTTTTTGGACGGGTTTTTTTTTGGGACTTATAGAACTGTCGTGAGCGACTGATAGCCTGTTGTGTGAGTCAAGTGAAAGGAAGATGCAGACATTCTTCAAAGCGCGGGAGAATGATGTGCAGTGTGCATTTAAGATGCTGTATGTATTTCGCAGAGTGTGCGAACTTCTTTTGCACGGGAAGATGATGTGGTGTAGTGGCGTATTTCGCAGAGTGTGCGAACTTCTTTTGCACGGGAAGATGATGTGGTGTAGTGCCGCCCTCTAGTGGAGTGCCCGCTCACTGTGGGCGCTTGGTTGTGTTAATTGTAACTAGATGTCGTTGCTGTGGTCGCACGTGACGGGTCACGTGCGTATGCGTCTAGGTGTCGTCTTGTCGAACAATAAACGTTCTCTTTGGGCTCTGGTCTTGGTGCGAGCAGGCCGCACTCTTTCTTCTTGGGCTTGTGCGTGGGCCCGGCGCGCTGAGCCTTCGCTCCCGTCGCCGCCGAGGCCGCTCGCCGTCGCCCACGACACAACAACTACCATTGACAGTTATAAAAACAATGCTGTGCATGAGCCTACAAAACTGTAAATATGTAAATGTTAATAAAAGGTTGCAATCCCCTCCGTCTAACGACAACGATGGTTGAAACGCGAAGGATTTTTGCTTGCGAAAGTGAAATTGGGAATTGCCAAATTCAAAGCCACTAGATTCAGTGTTAAATCTCCCGCTGGGTATGCGCAATTCATCATAATCATCATGAAATCACTCTTGTCAGTAAAGTGATCGTACCCGCTAAGGGCAGCCATGGCCCAGGTCTCGCTTCGGTCGTTCTTCCGTAATATTTTCTGGTGCCGTGAAACCCGGGAGGATGACCGCACATGGCGGAGACCACCGACGTCACCTCCGTCTTGAGGTACCCAGAACCCCGTTCCGTTCACTGCTCTTTCCGCTGATCATCCCCGCCCTCAGCCGGAGGTCGGCATGGCTGGCCCAGACCGTCCAGTGACGATCGACAGTAAGTGTCGAATAGATAAGCTGCGCAGGCAGCAACGCATCTGTCGAGTCGCTACTGCGAGACTGCTCAAGGCAGCGATTGAGCTTTTGGAAGCCCCCTCTCCATCTTCGCATGATTTGCAAGCAGCCATTGACCTCCTTGCAAGTAAAGATTCCGCACTGTACGAGATTGAAGGGAGAATAGTTGAACTGCTTGACCGTGACAAACTGAACCAGGACTACTTCGACACGTTGGCTTGCCGAGAAGAGATATGCCGTACCCTCATGTGGCTGCGCGATGCCTTGAATGTCTCAAAGTCGCCCGGCGTGACAGCCACCACCAACGGCACATCAGGCACACCAATTTGCCCTGTCCCATTGACTTCTGTGTTCGACGGCGTTCGGACGGCAACGCATCGAAGTGACCCCTCTTTAGTGCGCTCACTTTCATCGACCTCGAAGGTTACCTTGCCAACGTTCCCTGTTACCACAGTTAAGGTATAGCCGCGTGACCTGTAGAGGCTTGGAAGCATTTTCGAGAGGACTACGCGCGACCACAGGGACTTGTCCGAGATGGAGCTGACAGATACGCGGTCGTTCACGTCTATCACACCGCGAAAACGAACGGAGAGTGCACACCGCGTTGTGCACACGACGACGTACGGAACATCGACTCGGGATAGCGTGATGCCAGCAGGTCGGTCAAATTACAATGGCTCCAGGATGGTCATGCAGGGACCCGTTTCGTTTAACGCGACGCGCGACGCTAGGGAGCGCTTCTTACCCACACCAGACAAAGAGAAGAGGATGGAAACCAATTTTCCCGCAAACGTCTCCGAATTTTCCGCAAAGAAACAAATTGTCGCTGCAGCTCAGGCTTCAACATGCAAGGCCGAAGACGGGGCTGAACGAAAGGACCTTGAAGTGGGTGCCTGCTACGAGGGAGCTTCGAACATCCCAACAAAAGAAGGCGGTGCAGACCCCAAGGCAACGCCTGCCGCACACAAGGACGAATCAGAAGCTGCAGCCTAAACAGACAACGAAAACCATGGAGATTTCAAGGATGAGACAGAGAGAAGGCAGAGCCACTACCGTGCGAGATGGAGTGTATCTTTCTTTCAGACAAAGTGAAGAGTAAACGCTTACTGGAAGCAATGAAAAGCCGGCGAACTCTAACCAACGGAGGATTGCTACACGTTGTACCTAGGCGAGAATCTGAGGTTTTCCGTCGCAGCGAAGTATGGATAGCCGAGAAACCCTGGCGTGTCACGTCTGCCCCATGCGAGGAGGCAGCAAGGCTTGGTGGAGAACCATTCGAACCATACATTGAGCTGACAAGAAGCAGGAAAGCGATCGCTTCAGTAGAGGAAAAACAAATGGAAGGAAAGCACAAAGCCGGCATGAGAACACCACTAGACTCCCTGCGCAACAGCTACCGTTTCACCGAAATATTAGGACTTGCAAGACACCGATTTCGCCACAATAACTGCACAACTAAAAGACTGCAACCTTCTGAGGCAGCTGGACCCACAATCTGGTTGTCGTCCGCATTACATTGGCGGCGCTTGGCTGTCGTGAGGTCTGCACGACGGCGCAAGCACCGGTGGAGACGAAAGAGGGGATAGTATTCCCGGACCGCGTCGCAAAGATTGCCCTTATGGACCGAAAACACAAAATGTTAGGATTGTGGATTTATTGTGCACCCATCGATTATCTCGGGAGCGGGAGGAGTGCCGAAACCCGGGAGGATGACCGCACACGACGAAGGAGACCACCGACGTCACCTCCGGCTTGAGGTACCCAGAACCCCGTTCCGTTGACTGCTGTTTCCGCTAGTCATCCTCGCCCTCAGCCGGAGGTCGGCATGGCTGGCCCAGACCGTCCAGTTACGATGGACAGTAAGTGTCGAGTATATAAGCTGCGCTGGCAGCAACGCATCTTTCGAGTCGCTGCTGCGAGACTGCTCAAGGCAGCGATTGAGCTTTTGGAAGCCCCCTCTCCATCTTCGCATGATTTGCAAGCAGCCATTGACCTCCTTGCAAGTAAAGATTCCGCACTGTACGACATTGAAGGGAGAATCGTTGAACTGCTTGACCGTGACAAACTGAACCAGGACTACTTCGACGCGTTGGCTTGCCGAGAAGAGATATGCCGTACCCTCATGTGGCTGAGCGATGCCTTGAATGTCTCAAAGTCGCCCAGCGTGACAGCCACCACCAACGGCACATCAGGCACGCCAATTTGCCCGTCCCATTGACTTCTTTGTTCGACGGCGTTCTGCCGGCAACAGAAAATATTACGGAAGAACGACCGAAGCGAGACCTGGGCCATGGCTGCCCTTAGTTGTGACGATCACTTTAATGACAGGGGTGCTTTCATGATGATTATGATAAATGGCGCATACCCAGCGGGAGATTTAAGTCAGTCTAAGCCTCGTCGATCAAAGTGCAAACGTCATGTGAGTAATATCCAAACTCAGAAGACAGCAAATGAATTCGTCATAAGAAAGCTCCCGCCCACCATTGTCGTCAGACTATCGTCATCTGTAGACGGACGGGACTGGAGGTATGAACTTTGAACTTTGAAGAGAGAATGCGATAAAGGTGTAGTGTGTGTTTTTCTTCCCTAAAGGCTATTGGATCACAAGGAAATACGTGCTCCGTCTTATTTTCAGGTTTTTTATGGACAGAGGCTTCAGAGACCATCGCTGCTTTCCTGAAGATGTGGGAAGAAGTTGGTGATCGGGGGAGCAATCGCTGGCATACCACTGAAGGCTAGGTCCGCCCATTTATTAACAGCACCAACACCACCGCCACCCCCATGACTGAAGAGGCGGCATGTAATAAACAACTTGCATTTTGTTACCTCCGAGTATTTACCCTTGCTTTGCTTTAAAATCCAAACCCCCAAGGTCAACATCGAAGATTGCCAAAATCTCTAATGCCAACGTTTAAAGCGAGAGTACAATTTAGCCGATGTCCAAAACCAACGCCCGCGGACAGACTAGAAAGGCTGAGCTACCCTTGTATGATGATGGCGCAATTGGATGGACGTCGATTTCATAACGCGCGGAACCCAGGTTTATTCCGACCACGGATTGGATTGAATTGGAAGACGTTTATTGAGCATAACAGTGGGTGACAGTCTTAGTCGAGATAGCCGCGAGCCAGCGCAGCTGTTTGGGCGCGAGAGATGAAGCGTCCTTGGCCCTGGCACCTTGAGCTGGCCAACTCGCGCTCCCACTGCTCAGGGGATGAGAAAGAGAGGGGAGTTTGCGCGTAGGGGCATTCCCAGACCGGGTGGTAGGTGATGTTCGGGACGGAGCAAGAGGTGCATTTGTAGGGGTAAGTGGAGGGAGACATGTAGTGGAGGATCCAGGTGTTGTAGAATGTGTTGGTCTGTAGTCGACGCAAACTGCGCGCCGCCTGTGTACTGAGGGAAGGGTGAAGAGGCGGGTATTGAAGTCGTAGTTGGCGAGAGTGATATAAGATTTCAGTGTATCGGGGAGAGGCCAGGGGATAGGTGGAGGGTTCGGAAAGTTCCTCTTCCGTCGGCGAAAATGCCCGAAATGTAAGAGCACCGGCTGCCTCGTGTGCCGCCTTGTTTCCTTCGAGGGAAAAATGTCCTGGTGTCCACACGATCTGGATGTGGGAGGATCCTTGATTGAGGATGGAATCTGAGAGCGCTGAAGGAGAGATGCGGTCTGTAGAGTAGTTGCGGCAAACCTGTTGCGAGCCTTTGAGGATTGCCACGTAGTTGAAGGAAGCCGTGGTTGCTTCCAGAGCGACGGCTCTCTTTATCCGTCGTTGTGCTTGCGTGGAGAAGGCTGAGGGAGGTGATATTAACCAATTTGAAGCCCACGAAAGCCAGTGCGTGGGCAGGGCGGGATGTATACGGAGCGACGTCCGTGCAACGGGTGTCCGGTTTGTTGTGTTGTGGCATTCGGCTCGGAAACGGGTGACGCGAGCCGGTCTTCTCCCTTGGTTGAAGGAAGGGTGCATGTGCTTGGTGATAGGAGACACGAAGGTATGAGCACGGAGTGACACGCGGGGGGGGGGGTGTCTAAAGGCAGAGAAGTAGGGTAGCCTAGTTTATGCAGTACCTTGCGGCCAGTAGTGGTGAGGGCAAGGAGGGTGATTTGCTGAAATCGCTGTGCTTCGAGGAGCTCAGAAAGATAACTGTGGAAACCTAATTGCAGAAGGCGGGCAATGGGCGTGAAGGCGGGGAGGCCGCGGGCGATTTTGTACGATTTCCTGATAAGAGCGGTTAACTTTGCGTGTTCTTTTGGTTTGAGGTTAAGGCAGATAGTATCACATGTAATGCCGCTGATTAGTAGGTCTTCAACGCGACGGCAGGTCTCTGGTTCTTTAAGGCCATGGCGCTAGTCGCAGATTCTTCTGATGAGATGTGTGAGCTGGGTGACTATGACATGAAATTGTGGGAGAATCGCCGCCCCAGAGCCGTCTGCGTGGAACGTCACACCAAGTATACGCAGTGAGGGCACTTGAGGAATGGTCGTGGAATCGATCATGACAGACGGGTCTGGAGTCAGGTTTGGAGGTCGGCCTAGGGTGCGGGCTCGAAGAACGAGGAGTGCAGATTTATGTGGAGCACATGTCAGACCACGCTGTTGCAGGTACCTGAGTGTGCAATCAATGGCTTGCTGGAGAACGTCTTGTTGCTCTACGGGGGATCGAGTGTTTGTACAGAACGGGTTATCGCCATAGAACGCAAGATGAATGTTGGGGATGGCAGAATGCTGGGCTGGGAGCTGAAGAACGGCTATGTTAAAAAGCAGTGGACATATTACAGAACCTTGTGGTGTTCCTTTGGGCGGAGCCAGGAAAGGGTCGGAGCGTTGCGTTGCGGTTCTTGAGAAAGGCCCGGACGAATTGTATGTGGCCGCCTCGCAATTGGTGGTTTGGAGTCCTTGGAGGATTGCTGCATGCGTGACATTATCAACTGCTCCTTGTACATCTAATGCAAGTATGGAACTATGCGGCGTTTTGTTTAAATTTTTGGTAATTGGCACTTTTAGTTGCAAAAGAATGTCTTTGGGAGTCAGGTGTGCTCGAAAACTAAACATGGCGTGAGACTAGAGGTCATTGTCCTCCAGGAATGCCATAAGTTTGGAGTGAACGAGGTGCTCGAATAGCTTACCCAGGAATGAGGGGGAGGGAAATAGGGTGAAGATTGTCAATGCAGATTGGTTTGTGTGGTTTCGGGATAAGGGTCATGTCGGCGTGCCGCCACTGAGGAGGAAGTGTGCCGGCTGCCCTGTGCACGTTGAAGAGGGTAAGAAGGGAGTTGAGGGTGTCTTCGCCGAGACTTTGTAAGGTCTTTTTGGTTATTCTATCTATTCCAGGGGTGGTATTGCGCGTAATTAGGGGGAGGGCCTGCTTCAGTTGTTGAATCGAGAAGGGGGCATCAAGCGCAGGGTTCTCTGTACCCATGTAGTCATCAGATGGAGGAGATCGCGGGGTTTGCGGGGGACCAAAAAACTTCGTGCGTGAGGTGTCCATAACGTGGATTAAGGGTAGTTATGAATCACACGTTCAATGTAGTGATACGTGGCAGTCTTGGACGGTTTTAAGCCCAGCAGATGTCTCAGAATACTGCAGGCATGCTTGGTGCTAAGGGTACCCTGCAGTTCCTCACAGAATGACCGCCAACTTTGGGGTTGTAAGGTTCGAGCGTATTCCTCGGCCAGCTGGGTGACTTCAGCGATGCGGCGCTTTAGCGAGTGACTCTGCTTGCGCATCTTCAGCGGTATGCTAAGCCTCGTCGGGTGGCCCACAAATGTGCGAGATGGGTGTCCACAGATGGATAAGCTGTAGTTAGGGGAATAACGTTTGTGTACTTCTGAACCAAGGAGAGGAGCTGTGATGTCGACTTTTCGAGATCCGTGATGTCATCTGGCAGGGAGGTCGGATCCTTGCGGAACGAGGGCAAATCGGTGGGAGTAGCGTGACCGATTTTATGCTTGAGATGAAGGCGGCAAATAGTGAGAGCAAGAATGGGATGGTCGTACCCCAAAATATCTGGTAGTCTCAGCCATTCGAGATGAGGGGCATTTCGGGGGAAAGTCAGGTCCGGGTTGGTATCACGTGAAACACTGTTCTTTCTACTGGTCCGGAGAGATGCGTTATTGCACAGCATGAATGCTTGTTGCTGCGTTGCGTGAAGGAGGGCAGTGCCTTTTCTTGTGGCGGGGTTATAGCCCCATGAGTAGTGGAGAGGTTTAAATCCCCAAGCAGGGGGAGAGGGTTAAAACCGGCTTTTGAAGCTGCCATCAGGAGGAGGGGATCGATGTCCTTAACCCTTTGAGGGTAACGGCCGTGCATGTACGGCATCGCCAAACACTTTCAAAATGGTCAATGACGTACATGTACGGCATTCCTTGTATCTTTAAAAAGCGCGCCGTTTTCGCCAACTTCTCTTGCTTGGCATGTGCTGCCACACTTCGGAAATACCTCAAATTTTTTTCTTGCGCCGATGGCTCTTCTTTTTTTTATGATTTAGTTCAGCGGCGCGCTGGCTATTCTTTGCGCATCCGCAAACGAAGGGGAGCGCTGGGTATCGCCCACCTGGCGCCCGGGCGCCCCTCGCTGCTTGCGCCGGCCACACACCAAGGTCGCCTGCGAAACTGACGAGGCACTTTTCTCCTTTTTTGTGTTTTATGAGCGGTGCGCCGTCTATCGCTCCCGCATCCGGCAGCGCGCGCCGCGCGCGCAGCGGCCAGTTTTGGCATCGTCCTCCGGGCGCTTCCCGCTTTTGGCGCCCGCGAAACTGATGTCTATCTGATTTTGATTCACTCAAAAGGTGCCGGCTTGTTACTCTCTCGTTTCTATTTAGAATTTTTTTTTGTATTACTCGTGAATAAAACACATATATGTAACAACATAAACGATTTTCTGTACTTTTTGGTCACACTAAAAACATTACGATAATTGTTTCTCAAAATAGATTCACCCGAAGAATTTAAATCAGCAATAAAAATCGACCTTCAAAGGCGGGTGTTGCGGGGGACTGTACACGTTGAGGATAAAGAGGCTGTGTTGCCCAGGGTAAGCTGGGAGAATCTGCGAAAATGTGATAATGAACGAAGGGATATGATGCTATTGCGCAGTGAACGTTGTAGAAACAAACACTGCTTTGCGATGAGGGGGATCCTGAGTGAAATGTTCAAGGCCAAGAAGCGCTGGGGTTGGCGTATCGGTTTCTTGGAGATAACATCGGGGGAGATTCGCATATGTAGTGGCCGAGCTGGGTTTTTCTGCTCTTAAATGACCGGCAGTTCCATAGATAAACGGTAATCGCGGAGGGGCCAGTCATCCGGCGGGATTGGGGTGGCGGCGGCTATGTGGGCATCGGGATGCTGGGATATCTTCGGCTTCTTCGGCTGAGGAGTCCGTCACCGTCGAGGGAGTCAAAGCGCTGCAGAATAGCCTGGGTAAGGGCCGATGGGCTCGGCTGTTCTAGGGCGGCCATGCGCTGGGTGAAGGAGTCAGTGAGCCGAAGGAGAGTATGGGGAGTGTCGGTAATGGTCTTGTTGAAAGCAGCCAAGGCATCAGTGATCTGTTTTTCGACAACCGGTGTATTTTGCGTACGAATGTTTTTGTCAGTGAGGGCATCGGCTGGTACGTCAGAGGGGGGAGGGGCTGTGGGGAGGCAGTCTCTGGGGAAGTAGCGTTTCCGGGGCTTGTTGGGAGAGGCGGTTAGTGTTTTATAGCGCTCCAGTGCGCTGAAGCATGGCGGTGTTTTGTTCTTTTATTTCTGTTCTATTGTGGGCGGTGACGGGGCGATTGTGGTTTGAGAGGGTGGTGCAGGTCGCGTGGGGAAGGCAGGGAAAGAGTGAGAAGAAGGGGAACGCGAGACAACAGCTGACCAGCTCACCGGTCGGGGGTAGACGTCCGATGTTGGAGGGGTGGTTTGTCCAGAGTGGCTGGAGAGAGGCTTGGAAACTCAAATCGCGGTTATGAGTCTTTTAGGGCAGCGTTTGCTTGCGGTGGCATGGGGGACGAAACAAAAAACTTTTGCTTGTTACTCAGGTACGTGACATACCCTCTGACGGGAAGTCTCAGCTCCCTTGTTTCGCGAGATGCCGTGATTTAATGCCAGTACAACATGTGAACTTCCTGCCCAAATTTTGTCCCTACCAACACGCAAGGCCTACTCTTTTTCAGAGCACGAAAGGAACGCAGCCAATGAATGGCTTTAGCAGTTGTTTTAGACGCACTAGGCGTTTTTATTTGCTTCCATAAGATGTCAAATTTTGGACCGCGCTGCAGAACCGATATTGAGCTCTTACCGAGGAAGCAGAGTGTACGACACATTAAGCGAGCGACAAACGTACACACATTATCACAGAATCTGCAGTAGAAGACGGGGGCACGATGGCTAGACAGGGTACTGGTAAACTTTTATGAGACGAAGGATCTAATAAGAATACGGCAAACCATGACAAATTCCACCGCAGCTGACAGAATAGAACTAGCAGAGCTTTGGAAGATAAGCGCAAGACAGCTGACATACCGAAGTATAATATGGAGAGGATCGAATACGCTGTAAAGAACGGAGGTAGCCTGAAAGCTGTGAAGAGGCGTCTTGGCGCGGGGAAAAATCATATGTATGCACTTAAAGATAAGCAAGGCAATGTCATCACAAATGGGGATAAAATAGTCAGAGTGGCCGATGAGTTCTACAGGGATCTGTACAGTAGCCGGGACATCTAGGATAATGCCGAACGAGAGAGTAGTTCAGAGGAGATAGACATCCAACCAGTAACGACAGAAGAGGTAAGAAAAGCTTGGAAAGAAATGAAAGGGGGAAAAAACCTGGTGAAGATCAGATAACACCAGACCTCTTGAAGGATGGCGGGCAAATTGTACTAGTAAAACTGGCAATCCTGTACGCGTAATGCCTAATGACCGCGAGTGTACCGGAAACTTGGAAGACCGCCAACATCATCCTATTACATAAGAACGGTGGCATTAGGACTTGAAAAATTACAGGCCTATCAGCTTACTGCCAGTCGTCTACACGGTATATATCAAAGTAATCGCTAACAGAATTTCGGTCACCTTAGATTTCAGCCAACCTAAGGAACAAGCAGGGTTCTGTAAAGGCTATTCAACAATAGACCATATTCACAAGATAGATAAGGTAATAGAGAAGTGCGCGGAGTATACTGAACCCCTATATATAGCCTTCATAGACTATGAGAAATTATTTGACTCGGTCGAAACCTCAGCAGTCATTAAGGCATTGCGAAACCAGGGTGTAGACGAGCATTATGTAAGAATACAAGAAGATATTTACAATGGGTCCACAGCTACCATCATCTCCCATACGGAGAGCAGCAAAATACCTATAAGGAAGGGCGTTAGACAAGGAGACACAGTCTCTCCAATGTTATACACAGCATGTCTACAAGAAGTATTCAGAACATTGAATTGGGAACCGGTGGGAGTAAGGGTTAATAGAGGATACCTCTGTAACCTCATAATTGCTGATGACATTGCCTTCCTAAGCAACTCGGGGGACGAATTTCAAAGCATGCTTACCGCACTGGACAAGCAGAGTATAAACGTGGGCCTGAAAATCAATATGCAGAAGACTTAAGCAATGAACAATAACCTCGGGACAGCCCAGTGGTTTGAGATAGCTGGCAAGTCAGTGGAAGTGGTAATCGAATATATCTGCTTGGGCCATGTTGTGACCCCGAATCCCAACCATGAGGCAGAGATAATTAGAAGGATAAGAATGGGGTGGCAGACATTCGATAGGCGTTCTCAGATAATGAATGGCAGCCTACCATTGCCCCTGAAGAATAAAGTGTATGACAGCTGCATCTTACCGGCACTGACCTACGGGGAAGAATTCTTGGAGGCTCACTAAGAGGGTTCAACGTAAAATGAGGACGACTCAGCACGAAATGGAACGGATGATTACAGGTGTAACAGTAAGGGACAAGAAGACAGCAGAGTGTGTGAGGGAACAAACGTGTGTTAAGGACATATTAGTAGAAATTATGAAGAAGAAATGGATTTGGGCAGGGCATGTAATGCGAAGGCAAGGTAACCGTTGGTCATTAAGGGTAACAGAGTGGATTCCTAGAGAAGGTCAGCGTGGCAGGGGGCAGCAGAAAGTTAGATGGGCAGATGAGATCAAGAAGTTTTCGGGGATAAATTTGTCGCAGTTAGCACAGGACCGGGGTAATTGGAGAATAATAGGAGAGGCCTTTGCCTTGCAGTGGGTGTAGACAGGCTGGTGATGAAGATGTCAATGGGGGTTCCACATGGAATCTCATCTGTGAGCATGAGCCACTTCTACAACAACCGCTGTGATGAAAGCCAGCACTCAGCTTTTGAGTTTTCTCGAAAAAACGCAATGCAATTCAGCTGCCATCTGAAGCAAACAGAAAGGAACGTTGGAAGACTTGCCATTGGTTCTTTTACCTAGTTAACTGAAGTTGACAGAAGCGAGTATGGAGCTAAAAGTACCGAACGTTTGGTGAGCATGGTTTGCCCGTAATTTCACTGTTCGACAGAATATCCGCTCGCGTGTTAAGCTACTGAAAGAAATGAAGAAATATCCGGACCAAACGCAATATGACGTTCTCAACTTTCCGCAAAAGGAGAAGTAAGATAACCATTTTAAAAATGGAGAGTTTGCGTCAGCAGCGCCATCTGTATTTTATTTAGTGTACTTCCTTTGCCCCCATGGACGACAGGGAATCGCGCTAATTTTTTCTGCGTCGGAATGAAATATTTTTCCCGTTTGAGAACACCCATTTAGGGTAAATCAAAGCTCAACAGGTATTGTCACAGGAAATCACTATTAAAATATTTAGTACCGTACTGATGAAATTTTATACCCTCCCTACTTAGCACTGCAGGAAGGAAGTTCATTGTTTAGCAGCGAAAAGAGGGTGGATCGGCCTTATCAACCAATAAAAAGGACGAACACAGATTCATCTCTTTTATACTTCACCAGTGTCATGATATAAGGGGCCGCTTAGAGGCAACGTAAACGCCATCTTCGAAGGTCACACATCCCCCTGTGTTGTGCACATGCGCAACAGCTCCCCTGCCTTTACTCGCATCTCCTGTCGTGTGCTCTCGCCAACCATTGGGTATTGGCCGTCCCGACGCAATGGCGGTGGAGCTTGGAGGTCGACATGAAGGCGGTGCGGATGAAGATTCATTGAAGAGTTTTCACCCTCATTATCTTTTCTTTTCCAGTATCAGTAAGTTTGCTTGCACGATGAGATCAATCTTGGCGGCGTTAAGGAGCTATCCTTGCTGGCCATGCCGCCCACCCCTTGTGTGGCATGGGCCGCTGCATGGGCGCATTCTCCGTCGACATGCTTCATTTTCGCGTGCAATGAAAGCTTCGTGTGGCACACAAGCGCTTGACCGAGACATATATCCTAAATCCCGACTAGCACCGCGTATCACCTTATAACACTCGAAGACGAGACGCTGCGTAATAAGTGTTGGGGGCGAATGAAAGATGATCTTTTCGCTCTGTCTCTCGACCAAGACCTTTGCCTGGTTGTCGGGCGCACACCTCTCTTTGAAGGCGACGCTCATCAGGAACCATCACACGGCTGCATACCTTTTTCCCAAAAAACCAAAGAACGTCGCAGCCAATGCATGCGCCTACACAATAGCAATAGTACCTCCATGTAAAATTTTCATGCCGTGAAACCGAAATAATAAAGGGGATTACACTTGAACGAAAACTTTCTATAAAATAATGACTCACGACTATTGATCCAAAGGGGGAAGACGCGAAAATCAGTTTTTGCGAGGCTGAGGAGCGGATAGACCCAGGAGCAACATTTAACACAGGTTTAAATTCCGATGAGAAAGAAAGCTGAGACAGTTCTGCTAAATAAGCGTCCTGGGCACAAGGAGAGCGTGGGCTTCGTCATAACTATTACCAGCTGAGTAATAGTTATCCCCAAGTGGGAAATAGTTTTATCTGTGACTCACACTTTTTAACCGAGAGCACAGCCTAGTTGAGTGATTCGTGGTTTCAGGGCCTAAGTTTGGAATACCCAGTCTGACGATTTTACGTGCTGTTAGCATTGACGGTCATTTTGCCTAATTTTCCTGGACGTACAAAATATCTTGTAGTATGTATTTACGTCTCTTGCAGTCGTGGCGAACAAATCGTGGACACGACGATTTTCATTTTGCTTCTTTTCCGATGAAAACGCAGTTGGGTCTAACGGCATCGCGCTTGCAGCCATACGCACCTCCGTATCAGGAAGGGGAAAGATTAAATGACACGATTTTCTCGACAAAAGAATGCCTACCTCTCCTATCCGACAATCCTGGGATATCTCCAGCATTCTCGTTCATACTCGCTCGTAGTGTTGAAAACAGCCGTCAGTGTCCGGATGCCTTCCGAAAGCCAACACATAAACTGTCATGGCCATCAACGCTAGAAATCAACTAATAAAAAAAATAAAATAACACTGCCATCGGGTTTTGCTTTTCATGTTTCATGGTAACGAATACTTTGAGGTAGTCAGCTAGCATTAATTACTTTTTGTAGCGGCGTCTTCCTACAACCATTACGAGTTAAGAACTCGGGATATGCTTTCAGCTTGAGCTGCTTTGCGCTCTTTTCTGTTTCTGCCAAGTTTCTTGAACATCAAGGGGGAAAAAGGCAATGTTTGCTGGTGCATGTCGGTGTGCCGCTCAGCTTAATTCCGATCAATAAACACTGTTGCTGACATGATTTCCCTGGGCTGCATGTCGTTAGAGGTTGCGCCTCAGCGGGTCCGCCCATTACGCCCCCTTTTATTTGATTTATTTTGCTTCAACGAGATGGAAAGCAGCCAAACATGTTCGCAGATCTAAGGCGTGACACATAAACATGACGCCAGACACACACCTATGCATCGGATTTTCTCCTTTACCTTCGAATTTTTAATTCTTCGCATAAATGCGTATTAGAGAGCCTAAAGGACAGGAAAAAAAATTTCCGACTTCGTATCCAAATTTTTTTCTCTGGCGTATTTTGTGCTAAGGCTGGACAACAAGTTCCCGAATAAAGAAAGAGTTCAAGAACATGCTTCGCTCCTGGCATCTTTGTTCTTGTGCTATTGTACCGAATGTGACCTCGCCTGGGAGAGGCACACGTGTCTAATATCGTTGCACTCTAGCGTGAATGTGGTGTAGGAACGCGGTCATTATGATGATCCCCATTCGTCGCAAAATGAGACGGTTTACCGTTTGACAGGCGCTGGTGAGTCGTCTTAGTTCCGCCACAGTCACCCTCGCCTCAGATGCGCGCAAATACGTACGCAAGCGTAGAAGAGCACGCCAACGTGTACCACAGATTTTTTTGCAAGTGCCTGTGGCAACGTCCCCAGCATTCAAAGGCGTGCAAGAGATCTCGGTCCTGGCCTGCAGCGGATTTCAGCGGTCGCTATTGCAAGCTTGCGGACAGCCATCTCGGCAGCTCCTGCAGAGTGACGATAACCGTCCTCGGTGGTTGTCGTCGCGTCCTTCGTGCAAAGCCAACTCCTTCTAAGCTTTGGTGTCGCTGATGACTGGACGCCCGCACATGCCCACACAATACCGGAAAAAAATGAGCCGAACAGACACCACGCACTGGGAGAAATTAAGGGAAGAAAGTTTATTTTCAAACAATTCTCTCATGAATTTTCATCGTTGTTTTGGCCCAACCATAGGCAATGGCGATCTTTGGTAGAAAATTTTGGCATCCAGCCGACCTCAATTTCTTTCTTCAGTGTATTCGTGGGACGACAGCCTGGTATCAAACAAAGGGCGTGGGACTACAGCAGCCGAGCTTGCTTACGCTGGAAGGGATGTGCGCAGCCTTTCGGCGAGACAGGATGAGGGGACCATGGATGACATGGCCAAGCCTGTGGGCAGTACGACTACGGAGGCCAGAAATGCCGCGACCGTGTCCCAACCGCCTGTCTATATCCGTGCTGACGATTTTTATTATTACATTGTGCTCTCTTCTCTAGAGGCAATTCTCTAATTCCTATTTTAGTTTTTCTATCATTCCGCCCAAAGTCAAGGCGGCGCTCGCGTCGTCTTACGGTATGCGGCTGTGTAGTCGACGAGCCCGCCTATTATGAACAATCCCTCTGGAGCGACGGTCTTCGAGCCAACTGTCTGGTAACAGTGGGCCGTTTATGAACGGCGGTATACTATGCTGCGTCTTCGTCAGCCTTTCATTGTTTATCTTCTAGCCGGATATCTCGAGCACCGCGTTTAAAGCGCTGGGTGGTCGTTCTAGCAGCGCTCAACCAGCGTGTTTTCGTTTTGGTTTTGATTATGTTGCTTTCTTGCAGTTGTTCTTTATACTGACTGCTAAATATATAATGATTACTTTATAATGATAGCTTTCGCTGTGTCTCGCACATGTGATGCGCATTAAGTGATGCGCTCCACCTCGCCGTCAGGAGAGACAACAGGTGCATATACAGATATAGGTTGGTTGGAAGTTTTCGCTCATTCCGTTTCGTTTCCACCATGGTGCCGGCTTTCAATAAACGACTGTGAAGATGACAAAAGGACTATAAATGCACACACGTATTTGTTATTACCTATTTCTGCAATTTTGCCTTCTATCTCTTTTTACTCCCGAATCTCCCTGTCTTTTTTGGCTTTCACCTGCTCCTTTTCATTTCGCACCCACGGGATTAGAGAGCTCCTGCTACGTGTATCTGATCGAGTTCACCATACAGTATCCACGTTGGAGGTAATGGGATTTGGGGCGAGCGCTGAAGTAGTGGTGACTCGCTACTTGTTAGTAAAGAAGTTCACCTTCTTCTTTTATCGGGGACGGTCACTGGGATACGCTGCGTGTTGCAGTTATTGCCCATGCAAGTAGCGTAATCGATAGCAGACCTGAAATCCGCACACATCTTCCGCGATAACCATTCAAACTGTTTTCACACGTATTTTACCGATGGCACTGTGCAAACAGCCTGCAACAATACAATACGCCGAAGTTCTTACCCATAAAAATTTTCTTAGAATACCGCGGAACTTACAAGAACCTACAACTACAGGTATAGTAAACAAGACGCCCTAAACAATTTAAAAATTACAGTACCCGACATTATCAACAACAAGACGGTGGCATCAGCAGCAAGTACGGAGACCGAAAACCCAAAACTGGCTATGTGGTTGAATGATGATTAAAAATAGATGCATTTTATTAACATTTAGATTACTTGAAGGAATGGAACGAATGCAAAAGTTATTTTTTAACAAAATGGTAACAACAAAACGCCTAAATGCCCGGATGCCCATTGGTGGCTCCATTTTCCAACGACGTAGGAGTGATGACACTTATTTCCCTGATTTTTACGAGACGTCAAGAACTACCGTAAGGGTTGTTAGCATGCCTCGACAAAAGTTAGGCTATTATTTACATGCGACATTTCTGGGAGTATTTTAACATCATTTTTCTGGGCATCGCTGTTGCTTTTTTTAAGGCCATTTTTATAGAGTAGAGTTTCGTTCGTGAGTTCTAACCGAAATTGTAGGGTTGAGATGACAGCAGGCGCACCACAGGGTCAACCCAACCAACAAAAAAATCAGCTTCCCAACCAACAGTGATCAAGAACTGTTTGGCGATGTCTTTTTCTGCAATAGGAACCTTGCGCGAACCAAAGAAAAAACAAAAGCCCCGAAATCGTTGAGATGAAGCTTTTGTTTGTTTGTGTGTCCGGTTTTTTGTCCAGGCATAATTTGGTTGCATGGTTGAGGCCAGGAGCTGCAGCCTTCTGCTGGGACTAAAAGGAAAAAATAACGAAAATTGATAGGTTCCTTTGGGTTCTTTTTAAACATAATGATGGGTTTCACGATCTCCGTCTCCCCTGATCGCCTTCCTTTTTTTGTTGCTTGAAATAATGGTGGTTGGCTTAGAATTTGACATAGTCTCTCCGGGGAGCCTGATTGGTCCTTGGGTATGAACAGGAAGCGTACGGGGGTGAGAAACAAATGCTAGTCTTGTTTTACTCCCAAACCGATAAAAAACGCTTCACCACATTTGGCTGCTGTGTGTCATCTTAAACAAGGCGGAATTTCATTAGGCTGATTGAGCAACAAAAGCTTTTAACGATTGTTTGTCAGCTACATTAATTTCTTTTTCTTACTGCTTACGAAATGCGTCCATATATTATTGCAGAAAAGTTCTTGTTTTATTGCTTTCATATGACGGAAATTACATCACTTCTCGACTCCTAATTACCAAGAAAGAAACAGCGCAACACAGATAAAACAGAAGAATAATGTGAAAACCACAAGCGCTGACTTAGAACTGAATTTTTATTTTTCGGCTTTCAGAAAAAATGCAAGAAAAGCAGAAATAATACAAATGCTGGAGATAACCCAAGAGGTCGTCACACTGCACCGACGCCATGTGCCACAAACACGTGCTGAACTATCGGTGGGACAGAAAATTAACCCCTTTTGGGGAGCACGACAGCGAGGGTAGGCCTGCACATTTTTTTTCAGCGCTTTATTTCTGCGGCCTCAATATGTTTCTCTAGTTATTATGCCTGTGTTTTGCAATGACCGGTGTTTGGTGAAAGATTGGGGCGCAGCCACGGCGATCCCGATAGTGGACACTTAAGTGGCCACTAATCGCCTTACGTACATTATAGCTATGTTTTTTTAATCTTTTATTAAGGCATCGTCCCCTTTGGCCTACGTACGTTTGCCCAAATGACAGTGGAATTGAACACACGATGTCTCCAACGCAATGTACAAACGGTTTTCGTGCTTTACATTGCAAGACTGCATTGTTCTTTCGGTTTTCTTGACTCTCCATTACGTGGCGGAACGCTTTTCGGGCGCAGAAAATACCACTCTTATATTAGCTCGTTTTCCCATCTTTTCAAATTGTGCGCTATCCGGTGCATGTAAGGGATCACTGTTAATTTGTCACCTTTGTTGCGTTCAGTGATGAAGAGCGATCAGTCATTGAAAAATTGACTTTCTCCCACTCTTTGTATATTTGTACATCACCTCAACGTCAATCTTGCCTTGGAGGTTCATGAGCGCTCGCGCGAGCTTACATCAATATTACTCGAATAACGTACGCCTCACGTCCATCTCAGGGCCATACATGTTTTGTCGTTGACAACCTTAAGTTAATTCCATTTTTTGTAAAAAGGCCGATGTACTTTATAATCGTCAAAGAGGAATTTACGTATTTAGTATTAGATGCAAAGTGCTGGCAGGTGCAATTGACAGTGTTCAAGGAAATGTGCAACAGTAATTTAACGGGAAAATTTTGCACCCTAATCTGAGTATTTTACGGGGGGTACCGATATCGTTTACTTGCAATTCTTCTCGCCAAGTGAAAGCGAAAACAATGTGTGCATCTGTATAGAAACTAATTGGAGCATGTTTGTACATAATAAGCGGTATACTGTAATTGTTAGAGATATTTTAATCAGCCGTGCGCCATAAAATACCGATGTGATAAAAAAATTCCGCACCCAAAAGATAGGCGGTGTGGTCACGTATACCCTTACCTTACTTGTACCCTACGGTGATGCAGATTGGTTGAATTGATGGGGAGGTTAATTTTATCAGGCGGAGAGGAGTCGAGGTGATTTGGCTACGGACACAAAACAAATATACTGATGCGGCAAATTACAAGGTAAGCTGCACAAATAAAAATCAGGCTACTCTAATATGTCCTATGACAAAAAAGACCCAGTCACGAATGTTCGCACTCGCGTGGCCCAGTGGCGATGTCCGTCTGCTGTAGGGGAGTGCCGGCATGGGGCAATTGTAGCTAGCGCTGCTACGGTGTCCTTGTCGAAGCCGGTGCTGCGGACGATAGAAGGGATGGCCTCGTTGCTCTCTGGCTGCTTGAACCCCCCTGTCTTTCCAACGCTGCCGAGTCTTCACCAGTTTTGAGACCTCGAAAGGAGTGCGATTCGGAACGAAGATGTCCTCGACGTTGACGCCCAGCCAAGACCTTCCAGGAGGATGGTGCGGCTCCGCAGCGAAGAGCTCCTAGGCGTTCTCGCCCCGGCTAGAAAATCAATACTAGAAAATCAATACTATTGTATCAACAGGTATTTCAATAAAGGATTAAAATTCGTTGATGCGATTGATTAACAAGGCAAGCGGTCTTATTTGGCAATGACAGTAAATTAGGCACCGACAAGGCGAGACCCAGGCGCCGGAGGGGAACTTCCAGGTAACGATTTCGGAGAGCGGAGTACCGCTTCTTCCTGCCTCCAGCTTTCGCTACCTCTTCCTCTTCTTTTTTCCCTGTCTTTCGCCGACCTCCGCACGCGCAACTCGTCGCCATCGGCACAAGCGCTTCGTCCTTTTCACTTTTCTTGATCCGTCCGGTGGCTCTTCAAAGCGCTTCCTCACACCTACCTTATATGACGAAGTTTAAATAATTTGAGCTTGCGAGGTGGGAAATATCACCTGTTGTGCCTTCATTAGGTTTTCAACCACTGGGCATGAAGAAATAGTCAAGAAAAATATTGGCGTCTATGATTCGTGCGGGAAGGAAATTCAATCACAACTGTGCCTTTGGCTGCTGTGCTCTAGTTTATATAAATACACTTTTCCGAGCAGCAAAAGTTAACATTACTTTACTTGTACAGTAAAACTATTGGGGCGTTTACGTTTTCCCCCAAGAAATGGCCGTTGGCCAATTTGCTTCATTTCTTTTATGGTGCCTGTATGTGGTGTTGTTGTAGTTGTTAACTTTATTAGAAAGGAAGGCCAAAGGCCAGCGGGTAGGAAGGGAATGGGGAAGGCGGAGCACAGTCCTTATGACGTCGTCTTCAAGGGTTCTCTTCAGACGTCGTGCAGACCACTGCTAAATTGCCCGTACTAAGCCGCTTTTTGTGGCATAAATGATGATTTCGAAGAGTGTGTCGTGTCAGAGGGATGTTGGATCGATGTAAGTTGATGGTGTGTGTTTCTACTTAGTCTCCGTCTGCTTAGCGCCCCTTTTATTATTTCTTTTTCATCCCGGCGTGCGCTCAACGTGACGCGGTGAGAACGTATACTCAACTCGGAGCCCAAAGGACAAGGAATTCTGCCAGTTTAACACAAAGCACCTTTTGCTCTGAAAACCTGGATTCAGTTGATGTCCTTTACGGGGGTCCTCGTTACATCCCACGTACATAAAAGAGCGTTCACAGGAGCCGATACCGGTCCTCATTCTACGATGTCCAATCTGATATGAATGACTGCGAACACAGAGACAATAACCAAGACACAAATCTTCGGCACCGTACCACTGGTAGGTAAGGAGACTGTTTTGGCCTGTGTCCGTCTTGGTGTGTCCACTGTCCCATTACGTTTGTTCCTGCAGGCTGGTTTTATACTAAATTCATGCAGAAATACCGCATCCTTCTGGGAAAGCGATACTGTGCGTGCCCTTCTGTAGTTCGATCAGGGTGATAACCCTTAGGTGTATTTCCCACGTGTTTGGCTGCCATTTCCTGCACATGATGAATACTCGCTCTAGCGACACTTCAAATAAAGATTGACGTTACAACACAGCGAAAATATACTACAAGTTTGGAAATGTACCGAATCCTAACGGAAACGCTTCAATACCACACATTATTCTCCGTTCGTAAAATGTATCACAAGTTATGGTGCGCCCTCGCACGTTCGTATAAACGTCTAAAGCAGCCTAGAAATATCTGTAATGTTGCTTGTGGGACGTACGTACATTCCCACAAATGGCATGTACGTCCGTATTGGCAAACAACTCTTACATCTACGCTTAAAAGCAATGATTTTTCTTCGCCTGCAGCCGCTTTGAGGCTTCATCCCAATTTTCTCTCTCTCTCTCTTTCTTTCTCTTATATAGAAATAAATATATGATAAAGGGAGAAAGACAGAGAAGCACAGCGTGGTATTGGTATTGGAAATGGCGAATGCCAAAGACTGTCAGTCTTCTCCCAGAGATGTGTTCTTATAGAGCATATATTGGTCATTCCACTTAAAGTACCAAGAAATGCGTTCAACCATGCGAGCACTTTCACTGTCACATTCCAGTAACTGCCTAGTGGTAATAACGTTGCCAATGCTTCGCTGCTTGATTTCCTTTGCCGAGAGTGAGAGTAATCTCTGTGCAGTGGAAATTAAAGCATTTTCAATTTCCAAAACCAGCTATGATGGCGGTAGCCCTCATAGCTTGTTTTATCACCGTTTATCGTACCACATGCACCGTTTATCGTAATACAGGGAATTTCGTCGAAGCATGAGCAAGGTTTGAAAGGTGAATGTGAGAATTATTGGAGAGGACAGTTTATTCCCAGTGCTGACAAGTCCTTCATTTATCATGACAAGTATATTTCCTTCTGGGCGTGGTTCCCTAAGAGCGGGAAGCTTTAACTTCATGTGGTGCGAGAATTTAAAGCGAATATGTTCCGAAAAAACAACTACGAAAGAGCATATATAGAAGGGAATAGCTGTGCTTGACGCAACCAGGTTTAAGATAAAGATAAACGTGCTCCTACAAAGCAATACATGAAAGGCTGTCTTCCACGCAAACTACAGATAAAAACTACTCGTTGTGTGTTTGCCGAGGGCCATTTGGTATCCAAAGGAGGCGCATTCCTCATAAAGCATGTCCACGTGAAGGTTTTGTTTGCCCAAGTTGAACAAACCAATACAACATGGTCTATGAAGACGGCTTGTGCAATCCAGCCGAGGAGACTTTCAAATAGCCTCCTCAGTCTGGACTGTTTCGTAACGTCCCACGGAGATTGCTTCTTGCGGGATAGGCGGTGGCCTCCCAAATGAGATCCAAGTTCTACTCAAACTACTTCTTGCTCAACGCGAACTTCTCTTTTCTTTCACTCCAGTTCTGTTTATAAAAGGCCTCCGGAATCGTTCCTCCTTTCGGCCTTTGTAAGGTCGCATCTATAGTTTATGCTCTTTCCTGATGAAAATGCAAAGGGTGAATCACTCTATCCAAAGCTCCATTACCGCAGTCTGCAGTCGGTCAGCCTCAGGCGGTCGACTGGTGGTTACGAAAGCACAAACGGAGACATTTCATTTATTTTATTTTATTTATTTGAATAAACCATGTCTCGGGAGGAGAGGCAAAAGGCAGATTAGCTCTGCCTGACGGCGGCCAGCAACCCCGCGTACCTAACGAGGCGGACGTTATCCTATTTGGGAAGGTATAAGTTTTCGGTTGAAGATTCGTACAATTACTATTTGGTATAGCGTTGAGACACCGTCTATATTATGCGCTCCATGCACGGTTTGGACATTCTTGCATAGGCAGAAAATGCGGTCGTATTTGTCCTCCCAGGCAAACATTCTACCCAGCATGCTGGGAACATTTAGTATTTTCCTGCTCATTCGGTGGTGTGAGCAGAAACTCGCAATCTTACTTCTCGTTCACGCCACGTGGACGAGGCTTTTCAAGCATATGCTCACACAGATATGCAACACAAGAGGTACCGCCTGTGACTCCATGCCCCCGCTTGCATGTTTGCGCAGTAGCTTCGGAGGGGTCGGGAAGGAAAAAAAGCAGGCGGCATTAGTATGCGCAGCGCCGGACATTGGTAGAGGGAAACGAGAGAGCAACAGTCTGGAAACTTCAGCCCCTTTGTTGCTACTCGTCGCTCGTAAAGGTAGCGGAGTGGTGGGTGCGCGAGTTAATATCCCTCCGGGTCTGTCGATTTAGCCAATATCTCGCTATGCCGGGGGACCGCTGTTACACATCCAGTCCGGGCCACGCACGAGCGGTGCTGACGCTCCGCAGTGGAAACGTTCCCGCCTTTTCTTTGTTTAGCTTGACTGGACCATGTGCCGTCTCCTTTTCACCTTTGTACCACCTCGCAGCAGAGAGCGGTAGCCAAGCTTAGCTCCCATCTTGTTCTTCCTGTGTTCGTAAGAATTAGCTGCAACGTTTGTAAGCTTTCCTCCCGTTTAATCTATTTCCGCTAGTACTTCTCCCCGGCCTGTTCACTGCCTCTCTATGTATTCCGACACCATGATGTATACCTCGTTCTCCCGCAGAATTTTTCGGGCACTTTTAGAGAGGTGAGAAAATACACTTACAATGTTCGCCGAGACCTCCCACCGCATCAGCTTTATAGTTTAGGCTACAGTGAACAAAATACAAGGGAGAACAGAACAGTGGGAGTGAGTGCGGGATAAAACAGGCGCGGGTCTCGGCGTCAGAGCGCGGAGAGTTAGCGGTGCATTGGCCGTCACGCGGCCGAAGCAATCTGCGACAGGATTTCGCTATTCATCTTCCAGCTTATCTACTCTCGCGCAGCTCGACGTTTTCCCGGAAATGTGAGCTGAGGAGGAAAAGAAATTTTCGCGGATGAAAGCCTCCGGTGGCCAGTTGAGGGGTTGGGGATCTGCCGCAGGATGAAGAAGAGCAAGGAGCCGTCTGAACAGTCAGTTCCGTCTTCGGAGATGAAGCCCAAGTACCGTTGCGCATCAAGTTGCGCTCGCCTTTCTGGAGAGCACCGCTGGACGAAGTGTGCGAAGAGCTCCTCGACGATATGGTCTATGCATAAATGTAGCGTTGGTTCCATTTATTGTTTGTTCGTGTTTGGCAAGAGCGACCACTCGCGAATCCAAGCTATCTTCTGGAGATCATGGCGCGCAGTGGGAATTCTTTCATGCGTCACATTGTACGCTGCTTTGAGCGTGCGCCGCACGTTTACGCAAAGATACTCGTCTGGACTTTGGTGGACGGTGAGAGGCAAACTTCTCCGTCTTTAACTGTTGGAAGTGAACGGCGCCCAGCAAGATAACTTGAAGTGGATGCGCTCAAGCAGTGTGCAATCATTCGCTCAGCAAGCGCGACATTGTAAGTTCACCCTCCACTGAGACTGTTTTTTTTAAGTTAAAGTTTCGGTTTGGCGCAATGAAATTCCTAGCCAACCACTATGGCACGCGTGGAAATAGTGGGGGCTACATATTTAGGCACGCTGCGAGGCTTCACCTAGGCGTCACCTAGGCGTCACCTAGGCGTCACCTAGGCGTCACCTAGGCGGCAAAATACGGGACATGACAGGCTGTCGAAATTTCGGATGTCGCTTCGGATAATTTGAAAGATTTCTGGTTGGATCCTACCGTGTAAACCGCGAGATGGATGCAGCATGTTTTATTCCGACTTGAGACAAAGTTTCCTTTCTTTATGGTACCTTTAGGGCTACTCTGTTTTTTGTCATCCCAAGCGTTACGTTGTTTTGGGCCCGTAGTGCTGGCAGCCTTCGTTCACAGCGGGGAAATATGTGTTGTGATGACCGCAGGCCATGAGGTCACAGGGCATTCTTTTTCGAGGATGTGCCCTTGCTTTCTTTGTAAATAAAAGGTGTAGGCCGACGCAAACACAGCTGTCATTCTACCTTCAATTAGGTTCGCCGAGCGTTAGCCGAGCGTTAGCCTAGTATAAGGTGCTGTGATGTTGTTTTTCTTTCTTCTTGTATTGTAACTTTTTGAATAGCAGTCCTTTTGTTTGATAAGTTGGAAATAAGCTATAAATAATATAGCGGCTAAGCAAACAGATCCATGTACAATCTTGTTTTCTCCAAGGAGTGAGAGCCGCTTAGCCAAACATATGCTCATATTTTTCGTCGAGATCAGGTAGCTTATATAAACGTTATATACACCTAATCGGCTCCACAAAAATTAACTAACCCAAAAGTTCCGGATTACGAACGCCTCAACCTATTTCAAGTGCAATCACGTGTCAGAGTGGACTACAAACGCACCTAAGGAACGCTTATCAGCATGAGAGCAATTGCAGTGAACTGCGTATTGTTATACACGCAGCAATCTTCTGTCAAGGATGGCAGGTACACAACGATTGCGGTGCATGATAAAAACAGGGCACACGCGATAAGAATGGGCACGTGACTCAGTCACGAAGAATGCCGATTCTCGGGAAGTAGAGGCGGGAAATGTTGCCAGTATAATTGTCAAAGTTATTGGCGCCATGCCTCGGCATGGAAACTCCTTCCGACGTCGGATGAACCGCCTCTTGCAATTCTGGATAATCTTGTCCGACCACGCGAATACGACTACACGAGCGAAAAACAGAAGGCGAATAATGCAGCAATGAGTGTCAAAAGACAAAAAAAATTAAAGTTAATAAAGAGACGCAAACACCGTGTGTTTGGGTCTCTTCAAACGCGCCTGCAATAGGTATGAGAAGAAAAAAATAATACTTTTGCATTCAAATCACGCAAGAAGACAGGAATTCCCCCGAAGAATGTTTTCGACTGATGAGGCGCACAAGGATTTCTCTTTAATAGTTTAATCGTCAGGATGTAATAAACTTTGTGTGCTGTTAGGCACTGAGGCAAGTCAACGATATGTCATAAATAAAAGATCTGCACGTTTCAGACACAACTTTGTTTTAGTCAGCAGTCATATGTGAGGACTTCAACGCCGACCACTTATTTATTTATTGATAATTATTTCCATCTGCATTCAAGGGCCAAGGCAAAAAAAGTGGGGAGTGGATACAAGGATACAAAGCAAATACAAAATATTATTAGACGAGTACAGACTTTTTAGGATCCTGAGTGTAGAATATTAGCTAGTACGGAACGAAAAAGGTCGTGGTCGACAATGGTGGCTCTTAGTCCGGGAAGGTAGTTCCAATCTTTTGAAGTGCGTGGGAAAAGGGACTGAAGGCAAGCTCTTGAACTGCAGCGTGGAATTCTAACTTTATGAGCTCGATTAACTCATGGGGAAATGTACATTGTTATGAGTATGATGTCGGCGAGAAAATGAGAACGGGGATTGACCGTCTTATGAAATCAGCGTACTCGATAAAATTGGCGACCGGATGCAGGAGAAGGAAGGTGCAGTGTTTTTTCATAGAGAGAGAGAGAGAGAGAAAATAAACTTTCTTTATTTGGCGTTACGCTTGCGGACGATTGAAGTTACGCAGTTTGAAACGAGCGGAGGTATTCTGTTAATTCTAAGGAACAGGATCCCACATAGAAGTGTGTTCATGATTTCGGCGCACGTGAATGATCCCCAGGTTGTCAAAATTAATCCCAAGACCTCTACTACGGCGTGCCTCACCGCATGTGTAGCGTTGGTGCCTTGAACCCCACAACCACTTAATCAATCTCACGTGAAGAAGCCCTATTTTGATTTATTATGAAGTAATGTTTTATACAAACTTAGTTTTAGTGACATAGGGGCGGAAGAGAAATTATGGCGAAGACGACTTAACGTTCTGATAGCATTGCTGATAATCGTGTTGATATGAAGTGACTAGGTCAGGCATCGTGTTGATATGAAGTGACTAGGTCAGGCAGGCAGTATTCTAAAAACCAATATACGGTTAACGAGTATTAAGGTAGTACGCAACAGGGCTAGGCAAGGAGCGAGAAAGGCCCATTGTTTACATTTGGTAGTATTAAGTTCTTTTAAAAAGTGTTACACCAGCTTGAAAGTGCGCTCATAACAGCCTGCAGAATGTGAACGTCATTTATATAACTAACCTCTCGGGATATTACACAGTCGTCCGCGAATAAATAATATTAGCGGAAACACAAGAGGAAAGGTAGATAATATATATAAAAAACAAAAGTGGACCTAAAACTGTACCCTGACAGACACCGGAATGAACAATACCAAAATGAGGGTAAAAAATGTTAGCAGTAATGAGCTGGGTTCGGTTCCAAAGAAAGTGCTCTAGCCACGTTAAAAGAACGCGACAAAAATTTAGCTACCATAATTTAAGAATTAGTAGCTTGCGCGATAGCATTTCAAACGCGTGCTTCAAAGAATCACATGTATGTATGTATGTATGTATGTATGTATGTATGTATGTATGTATGTATGTATGTATGTATGTATGTATGTATGCATGCATGTATGCATGTATGCATGCATGCATGCATGCATGCATGTATGTATGTATGTATGTATGTATGTATGTATGTATGTATGTATGTATGTATGTATGTATGTATGTATGTATGTATGTATGTATGTATGTATGTATGTATGTATGCATGCATGCATGCATGCATGTATGCATGTATGCATGTATGCATGTATGCATGTATGCATGTATGCATGTATGCATGCATGCATGCATGCATGCATGTATGTATGTATGTATGTATGTATGTATGTATGCATGTATGTATGCATGCATGTATGCATGTATGCATGTATGCATGTATGTATGCATGTATGCATGTATGCATGCATGCATGCATGTATGCATGTATGTATGTATGTATGTATGTATGTATGTATGTATGTATGTATGTATGTATGTATGTATGTATGTATGTATGTATGTATGTACGTATTATTGTATGTATGTATGCATGTATGTATTATTGTATGTATGTATGTATGCATGAATGCATGCATGCATGAATGCATGTATGCATGAATGCATGCATGCATGCATGCATGAATGCATGCATGAATGCATGCATGCATGAATGCATGTATGCATGTATGCATGAATGCATGCATGCATGCATGCATGCATGCATGCATGTATGTATGTGTGCGCAGTGCGTATGCATACATATGTGTACTATATACGTCTGCACGTGCATATGTGTGCAAGTAGTAGGTACGTATGTACGTGTATTGCTTTATGCAGCACAAGATAGTACCTATTAAGTGAGCAAGGTAATAAAACTTTTTCTGATGGAGGCGGAAAGCAAAAACACCCGTGTATACGAGATTTCGGCGCAGGTTATGATCTCCAGGTGGTCTAAATTAATCCGGGGCCGTCCACTACGGCGCGCCTCATCGCCTGCGTTGCGTCGGCGCGTTGAACCCTACAAACAATCAATCAAGGTAATAAAACTTCCACTCTTCAGAGGGACATACCATAACATTGACAGCCATGATTCCCCACACCCCATAATGCCAGCGGAATGACCTACTGAACTATGAATACATTTTTCTAGCCTGTACTGAGGTGAGTCGTTTTTCCTCGTTCTATAGTGCGTGCATCTCCCTGCGGGGTTTATTCAATGTTGAAGTGCGATACTCTTTCTGGAAATATCGCTGCTTTCCTCCTCTGGCTGGCATTTTTCACAGCGAAATCCTCCCATGAAAAGTGGATTCCTGTGGCGATTCCTAACGGGTGTCTACGCGAAGCTCCTCGCAAGAAAACAACCAAGGAATACAAACCAAGGAATGTCAGCCCCGTTCATTGGAGGCGTGTGATGGAACCGACGCTTCCCATCTCCTTCTATGCCGATAACCGCGGTGTACTACGAGGCCTCATCTGCGCCCATCGATACAACGCCGCCTAGCTAACTACAAGGCAACCAACGCCAACTTCTTTGTATCGTGGCCTACAACAGCGGGAAATATTGCTTCCTGACAAATGGCATAGGAAAGCGGCATTTCTTTATGCCGCGGCTAAAGCGTTGTTTCGTGACAAACGACGTCACCCCCCGCTGGGCGGCTCTGGGCTTCGGACCACGGCAATTAAGTGCAACCGGCGCAGCAGCTCGTAAATGCCGCGGCAGTGGCACTAGCCGGTCGTGAAAACTGATGTCAATCCGTAGGGAAATAAGAGAGGCATAACGTGTCAGTATGGAAAGAGAGTGGGTCCCGGGTAGGAAGGGGTTTGTTTCAGTCAAGACCGACCTGTTTGGCCCGCGTAGCGGCCAGGCTACGCGCCCCCCCCCCCCCCCCCCCGTGTACACGTTCCCCGTTTACACGTGCCCTACCATGGCCCCCATAACATTATAACCGTAGCCTTCGTAGCGCCCGTGCCGGAGGATTATTCTCGATGGGAAATGCCGTGCGGGGTGTGCCACCCGAGTAGCAGTGACCCTCGCCAGATTTAAATTCCGAACCATGGGCGGACGCGAACGAAGTTGCACACGCAGGGAAAAAGGAGGACAGCGTTGGACTTGCACACATATTTCGTTCAGCGACAAGCCGAGAATGCCACAAAAGGGTTTGTGCTAAGTCTGTGTAGCGCACGCACATCGGTTGCCTAAGGAATGAACAAAAAAACTGAAACATTGCGGGGGAGCGCCGAGAATTTTGTAGGAATGTGAATGAGGAAGCCTAGTAGGAGAGTCTGTTGATGTGAGGTTGATGTGCTGTCGAAGTTCGCGGCCGCGCCCGTCGCCGCTTCACCAGCGAGACCATGGAGAGCACCCTCCAAACCTCGTTCCGCTCCCTCGCCATCGCCAGGAGCCTGTTGTTCGCCCCCACCTGTGCCTTCACCTTGCAAGGTGGCTCGTATTTTAGTGCGGAAGAAGGTGCTGTTGGGCACGTTGTTAGTCAGCTGTGGAAGACATTTAAGCGCGAAGAGAGATGAATACTACAAAAGAACAACGCTTGTACCGGGTTCTTTCTTACATTTCGTCTGTCTTCGCACCGGCACGCATGACACAGGGGTTTGTATTGCACGTGTGACAGCGGCTTCCTCTCCCTCGATACTACCGTTTCCCTTTCCAGGCGCGTGCCGTGATTTTCTGTGCGATTATGAGCGCCTCACTAAAATTTTCTGTACCTCACGCGTTCCATGAAACCTAAAGATGTGGGGGCTTTTGCCCTGAGACGGCAACTCCGGAGGCATACATGTTAAGCCTCCCACCTCCCCCTCTCCCCTCCTTCTCTTCCTCCCCCACTCCCCGTAGCATTTAAAACGCAGAATAATCAGCCGTCAGCGTGACCCCCAATTGTTTAACAGCTAAGATGATGAGCTTACTCAGCTCCTACCCATTTTATTCGCTCTACTGCGTTTTCACGTGTTTATTTGCCAAACATGCCTAGTTCACAAAGTGTAAAGCCGGTACCCTTTGAATCCGTGTTTTCGGATGAAATTTTATCTGATTTTTCTGCATTGTCCTTTGTCCTTTTTTCTCGTCTATGTCAACATTTTCTTTTTGTGGTGGAAGATGGCCATGCGAGTAATAAAAAGAAGATACCAAGAAAGTAACAAGGGGAGAGGAAAAGTGAACGTAACCAAAAGTAAAGAAAATGTGTAATTTTCGTTGATTGTTTCTCGAATCTGTCTTTCCTTTCTACATGAACAATCCGGCAGTCTGTTTGTAGTTAGAGGCTTACACAGCCCCTGAAACTGGTTTTCTTTCGAGTTTTTTTTTTTCAACATCTGACACACTTTTAGAATGTGTTCAATAAGATCACCCACTCCGAAGTTAAGGTGGCCACAAATTACCCGAGCGAATTATTACTGCTGCACGCGCATCAGACAACTTTTCAGGACTCGCTCAAAAGATTTTGCTTTTTTTTCAGAGTTGCTTTCGAGTCTGGAAAATATTAGGGCGTCGGTGTGATATCACACAAGCGATATCGCTGCTACGTGACAGATTCCATTGCTTGTAAGCAATAAAACCATCGCATAGTCGAGATATATAAAATTGCTACAAAAAAAAACCATGTGCCGGACAGTGCCTCCTGGCAATAGAAAACATTGAAAGCGTTTATGATCATCGCTGCTGAGAAACCCTTCCCATATTGTCGGCAGCTTTACCCCGCATACACGACGGATGACGGCTAGCGCTGTTAGGAGGTAAATCTTGCATTAAAAATAGGAACTTCTGCATGTAATCGCGATTGTTAAGAGTTAAGTCGAGTGCTCTAAAAAGTAGTTTTATATTATGTATACCGTCAACTATTTTTTCCGAGTAAATAATAAGCGTGTAAGTTTTATACCAAGAAACTATCAAGGGATAGCACAAGCTACAGATTTAATTATTCAAGTGGGAACGTAGGTTAACTAGCATCCACTCTTTTCATGTCCGCAAGTTGTAGTAGCTCCAAAATGAACGTAAACGCGAATGCAGATCAACGAGTTGCTGCTGTTTATTGCATCGGGAGTAAATTTGAACAGAAATTAGCTTGTAACAGTAAGACTCTTGCTTCGCCAACGATGGGTCGGAATATAGTAAAGTTAAGATATTGTACCTCTGAGTTTATTTAATGGCGAAACCCATTTATATCGTTCCGTAACCATAGCTCATAAACCCTCGCTTATCATTGTGCGCTTAGGGCCTCAGTTCGCCGCGTTCCTAACGAAGCTGCATATCTTGGCGCAGTTGTTTCCTCATGGTTAACACGCTTTAAATATGGTGTCCAAATGTTTCCCACTTCGTTTGCTTCTGTGACTGTGAGCTTGTTGAGCACAAAAATACAAGACAATACCAACCATAAAAGGCGCAGTTTAGACCAGGCAGTGGAATTAGAAAGAAAAACCTGCTTTTCAAGATATTTTGCTGGCAGTAAACCACAGTCCCCTCACACGGAGCCTTTGAACCACATTCACCTTTTCTGTAGGCCTTGCATGCGGCTCGTCGTTTGAATCGGACGTCCCATTCGCTATTTTTGCCTTGTAATTGCGCAGTTCGTTCGGGGTCCATGTTTCTCTTGGTCGTGGCAATTGTCCACGTTTGCGCCTACGTGGACGAGGGGCAAGCCGCTGCTCTCGAAAGTCGAAGCACGTTCCGGGGTAACGGCTTCGAAACGAGCGGAATGTCGTCGTTCTCGTCGTCTCGGCTCCACAACCTGGAGGCGCTGGCCTCTGGCTTGTCGGTGTGACAAGGACGATCCACATCGGCGCACACTCGTCCTTAGGCAATTCAAATGAGGTTTGGATGTCGTTGCCGAAATTCGGGCCCCACTATCTCAACCCCCGCTTTTACCCCCGGTTTCTTCTTTGTGTCCAGAAGCTGTCTTTTATTTGTCTCTATCTTTCGCTTCTAACAGATTTGCTTTTTCCGTTGATGCGGCGTCTTTCGTATCGGCTCTGCCGCCTTCTAATACCCAGTATCTTATCACCGGGCTCGCCCGGAATCTCTCCAGCTTCGCAATTTGTGCCATTTGTTTGGTTCTCTTTCAGATACGGCAGCAGGAATTTCCATACGTACGTATGTGTGTGTATGCAGTACGCACGTATGTACACCCAAAATCAGAAATTAACGGACACGACAGCACCAATTTTGAGTTGTTTCTCTACCGCACGGTAGCCCGGAGTACTATGCATGGTAGTTTTTATTAGTTTAGTACTTATACGACATCTCGCATGCATCCGACAGTTTATCGGGCTGCTATAGGAAGAGAAATAACCTAAAATTGCCATTTTCCTGGTCCGTAAACCTTCGATCGTGGCTGTACATGTATGTACACCCGCATTACGGGTATGTATTGTGTACACACACATACTCACGTATGTGTGTGTACGCAATACATACGCGTACAATTGCAGGGACGACGTGGGAACGGCCCGCGCTAGTGACCCGAAAGACAGGTCCTCCCCGAGCTTCTCATCGTCTTTTCACGTGGCGCAGCTCGCGCTGATATTCCTGCCTGTGCCCTTCGTAGCAGCGTAAATAACAGGAACGATGCTGGCGAACCGCGCACCTTTCACTGATGATTCGTTGATTCCCTGTTGCTGCCGGTAACGCCGCATCGTTGGAATCTGTGGCATAAGACTTCGTATGTATCTTCGTACACATCCTTGGAATAAATGTCCATGACCTGTCATTAGTTCCCCTTTTAATAGCTTTTATGTTTTTTTTTATATCGGAGAAGACTCACTCCGAAAATGTGGTTGAAACGGGTTTGAGTTTAATAGTTGTAGCACTCCCACATGTTGTTTTGAAATGTAGACGTTAATTCCGGATTATCAGTAGCCGCCATGTGACGGGCGTTGTCCTTGGTGGCTATGTTTTGGTATAAGCAGAGTCCTTCAATGCTTTACTTGTCACGAAACTCCTCCGTAACTCAATGGGAGAGCTTCATATGCTGCGTTTGGCCGCCGCGCGGTGGCGCCACCCTCTCACTGAGGTCACTCCTCGGGCGGCGTTGCGCTGGCTCGAACGGCGGAGCCGCGGCGAGTTGTGTTTGTTTTGTGCGGGAAAAAAATGTAACGTGCATCTCGCGCTCTTGTGATGCGACTTAGGTAGTGCAACGACGATGGTGAACATGTGTTGCGTCCCGGGATGTCGTTCCTTGTACAACGAAACCACAGAAAATGTTTCCTTGTTCTGTTCACCGAGCGACGGGGAGCTGCGTGAGAAATTGAGGCCCGCCATTCCAAGGCAAGCAACGGGAGGTTTCAGCTTCGATTATAAGTTTGTGATAGTGTGTGGGAATGCACTGTGTGTGAGAATGGAAAAAGCAATGTACCCTTTTGAGATCATCAAAGACCTCGAATTGTACAAAGCTAACTTAAAGCCGGATTTTTGTCAGATCAGTCGGGTTGTAGCGGTGCTTCATTACCTGCTTGCGAAATTGTATTACCTTGCGCTCAGACTTGCGTGTAAAAAAGCTTTGGGACCTCCTTGTGCTTTTACTTTTCGTATTTCCGCGAATAATCCCTTAGGGTTAGTTTTGTTTGTTTTGTAACCGCGCGTGACCGATTCCGGTTTCTTATCTGGCGTTTCAACCGGAGCGCCCGTTTGCTCTTTTTGTCGTTCGTCCCGTCGGGCAATGTTGTTCGATATGGAAAGGGTGCCACCTTGTCGCTAACTTGATTTTTTGTTTCTTCGGCAATGTTCTCGATCCTATTTCCATGGATCTGCAATTAATAACGTTCCAAGAGTAATGCATGCATAGTAAACGCCGCGCAACTCACTTTACCGAGAGAGAGAGAGAGAGAGAGAGAGAGAGAGAGAGAGAGAGAGAGAGAGAAATAACATTTATTGAAAGAGCTCCCCCTTATGGGGCGGTGGCGGCTGCCCACAAGGCCGCAGCGACCTGGAGGCCTCGGCAAGTGACTAGCACCTGTTCCGAAACCTCGGAGCTCCGACGTTCATCTGTTCACGTCACACTGCGGACTGCTTCTTCGACGTTTGTGTTTCATTCTAGTCTTCTCGTAGTGCAGGAGATCGCTAGCTCGCTGCGTTCAGAAAAGCTTTGCGTCGTTCTTGGCTACGTGGCAATATTCTGTTTCTTCCGTGTGCTGCACATCGCAGCGCGAAAAAATAAATTTTTGTACGCTGGACCACGCTCTTTTGTCTCCCTTCGTAACAATGAAATTTTTTGTTGCGTGGGATAAAATCAGTTTCATTGTTTCGCTTCCTGTTTTTGCAAGGATTGCAAAGCTTGGAAGCAGAAAGACACATGGTGCAACATATATCTCTTCGTTTTTGATCCTTCGCGTTTCTGCAGCATTTTTAGATGTTCACAAGTATGTACCCACTCATCAAAAACGACAATACTATTGGGCTATCTCTTTTAGCGTTCTGTGCATTCCAGAGCAATCAACGGATTCATTAAGCGCAGTCTGAACGACGCGTACTTGGTTTCTTTCAGTTTTTTTATTGTAAAATCGATAGGCCCGCAGCAGTCCGTGACTACACAGCTACCGTATGTGTGGTATTTACAACTTTGCTTTAAGAAAAGAAGCAATATAGATTTAAAATCCGTAAACACGACGGCGAAGCGCTTGTGCCAGAGCACACAGAAGCCGTTGCCGTTCGCGGCCGAAGTCTGCGGTAACTTACTTCGAAAAATAAAACCCCATTGAAGTCAGGTGATAAACACAATAACTGGACTATTCATCGCTAACTACTACGAAAAAAAAACACACTTAATCAGCGCGCAGACACCAAAAGCAGCGAGCTTTTGCACTCCAAGAGCTGGCCAATACGCCGCACGCGCGGCGCCTGGATGACCTTCGTGCGGCGGTGGCGCCTGTAGTGGCGCGCGCGGTCCCTATATGAAGCGAGCGCCGAAGTTTCGTGACCAGTAAAGCATTGAAGGACTCTGGTATAGGTCATGTTCGCGCTGTTTTGATGTATAGAAAATCGTCGTGAGGTAGACAGAATCGCACAGAAAATCGGAGGGTGTGGCGGGAAAGGAAAACAACAGTTCCGAGGGAGGGTTCTGAGAAAGGGCTGATGAATGCGCGTGGAAAGACAGGCCGCTGCCGTATGTGCAGTACAGGATACGGCTGGCAAACGACCTTGCGAAGGTGCTGTCCAAGGGGGTAGTTGAGAGGTGATATGGGCGCGGCCGGAAATTTCAACTGAAACTTGAAAAGCAGATCAACAGAAGGTTCAACTAGGCTTTTCCTTTTATATTCCTAGTCTGAGCATCCCGTGTAGTTTTTTTCATTCGGCCACCCTAAACTAGAGGGTATTTAAGAAAAGAAAACATACTTAATTGAATGCAGTAAATGTGGAAAACTTATTACAGATTTTAGGGTCTCTTACAACCCCCGCTCCCTCCTTCACACTCATTATTTTTATGTGTGTTAGGAAGGTAAGCCTTTGCTGTTTTAACGGCGACTTGAATACACTGCGGATGGGATATCTGACTCCATTTTGCACGCTACAAAGTGTCAGGGCCATCAGAACATTTTTTGGTTTGCCAGTTAAGTTTGCTTTGCGCATAACAAAAGGTAAAAAGTGTTCACAGCGTTTAAAAAGACCTTCCTAATGCACGTCATTGCATTTATAAGCAGTCGGTACCCTTTTACAGCGAATTGCAGAGCCTGTATATTGAAAGCTGTTGGCTGGAAACATTGACTTGTTTCTACCAAATGAGAGGTTAACGTTAGATGTTCGACATTGAGAAATTAGCAGCTTATCCCAGGGTTTGTTTAGTATCCAGCTCCGCAGATCGTAGGGGTCGACGCCCTGTCGGGAAAGACGAACGACCTAGAACGTTTACAATGCTTACTGTACCGCCCTTTCTGTTTACCATGGAATGGAGCTTCTAATCCGCACCCAACCCAAACGTTTCCACGTAAATCTATAGGGCACAACAGTTTATATTGGTTCGGGGAATGGTTTAGCTCTCTTTTTGCTCTATTATAACGCCGCGTTTTATTTACTTGCAATACTAGTTAGGAGCCGTAGGTGCCTATTGAATACTGCTGGGATCACATTCCCGGGCCACTGGGTTCGGTTCGTATTCAGTCCCAAACTTTACGAATGTTTCTTTTCAATTCATTTACTCACCTTACATTCTCTTGAAGGCATCAGCCATTTTAAAATCTGTTTCGCTGCTAGAGGCACTAAATGGCAGTTACCCTCCTTAACCGGTCGTTATTGGTACCGCATTAAAAATATAAATCCGACCACGCAAAAATACGACTTATACCAACATAAATCCGCTTATTCCTTGGCCCAGGTATAAAAATTAAGAAAATAATAGCACGCTGTAACCAGCTGAAAAACGTAAATATTTAACGTGCCCTGAACCACAGTGTCATTAAGTTTCCTTATTTTATGTTCCTGGTTCATTTACCAATGAGTGTACCTGTGTACTTAGGGAAAAACTTTTGCTGGGTTGGAACCAGGCATGTGTCTTCATTGTTCGCCGAGAAAAAAAATGTGCAGTGGCGTAAAAAAATTGCGCTACACCGAAACATGCTTATGCCATTAGGAGTAATGTAAACACGAAACACCGTCGTAACTATGAGGGATCGCCTTTTGTCGTACCCGCTTTTCGTTTTTTTAGCGCAATATCCAAGCAACCGGCAAATTTGCTTCGCTGCCTCGGAGCCCCTCATGTCATGTCCTTATTTATTCTATTCTGAGCAAGCACGGGTTTCGAGGAGCCCTTACGTCACTGTTCTCGTGAACTGCGCTCAATCTTCTCGATAGGAAGTCGAAGAAATGCACGCTCAGTAAAAGTGGGTGGTCTCTGCCATCTGCAAACAGAATATCCAGTATCGTCTTAAGTCGGAGGCGGGCAAACAAAAGTAACGCCGATACCAGAATCTCGCCGGAAAGGCGCAAATATTGGCAAATAACATCCGGTGGGTCGTCTCTGATTGGAGCTCGGATAGACTTCGGACAGAGTGAAATGTACTCCCCACGTAGAAAAGGCAGCCTGGCTTGTATTGTCGCTTTGCCCTCTTTCTCGTTCGCTGTTCGCCGATGTGAAGAGAAAACGCACGTATAAGAGAGCCTTCATCCTGCACGACCATCGTCTGCCTAATAAAAGAAAGAGAACAGGACAGGATCAGGCACGAAGATGTTTGTCGCAGCAGTCGCCACGTGGCTTTCTCGCTTATTTGCTCAAAAAGTTGCTTGACTTCGTTTCGTACGCCCGCTCGGCCACTCCAGCACTCGAACGTCCAGGCGGTCTAAAGCGCAGCGCTGTTCCATTGTGGCTACTTCGCTCATCTCTGCCAGAGTTTATTTTGCTCATGCTTCTCTATCGATTTTAGTTTTTTATATCGAATGTCTGCACAGCCAGCTTCGCACTAGCTTGACTGGTGGGTGCTGTGTTTCCTTTCAGCCTCCCACGGCCGCTGATGTCATAACGTGTCCTGAAAGGCGGCGAGACGACGCTGCTGAATATCGCACGCCTAAGCGGTGAAAGCGGAGCGTTGAAGGGACAGTGAAGGTGACGTTGAAAGACAAAATACCGCCACAGAATGAAGCAGGAGAAAATACGTGTCCCTGTGACAAAAGGAATGAATTATTCAGTTCTCCATAGCTGTCCGGTCTACAGGGCGCATGGGTGCGCCCTCACTGGGCACTCCTTCGAGGATTGGTCCTCGACGCGCGAGAGTTTTGGGCGACCATTCCCGTAAGCCGCTGCTGCTTTCTTCTTGTTTGTTTGTTTGTTTGTTTGTTTGTTTGTTTGTTTGTTTGTGTGTTTTTGTTGGCACCAGAGCGCGTATGCGTGGGGCACCGATGTCCGCACAAGCCTTTTTCGGCACCGCATTGTCGCTGCCCACCATTCGCTGCTCGAGTTTCTCCGGAAAGCGTCAGTCGACTGAAACCAATAGACAGCCGCCGATGGAGACAACCTGAACGGGCGTTGGGTCAGCTCCCTGTCACCGGGAGTTTTCTCATGTCGCTGATGTTTATGGGGCTTGTGATAGGTTGCTCTTCTAACAATGTGGAGATGCTTCATGAAAAGAGCGTTTCTTGCTGTTGAGGACCAATTCGTGTTGCCGCTGCGTCTTGTACTTTGAAATGCAACCTAAATAAATAATTTACTCACACCTACGCCCCCCCCCCCCCGTCTTCCCTTTCAACAACAGAAAAAGAGAGTCTACCTTTCTCTCCTGATCTTTTTTACAGCGAAGCAGTATACGTCTAACCCCCCCTTGTTTTTATTCTGGTGTGGCTGATTTACTCAGCGCCGCTAAGAGACTTCTCGCCACCATCGACCCCTCCATAACAACTGTTATTCCCCTCGCCACCTATGATGCCTCTTTGATAAGTTCCGTGTCGGCTGACAACACCGTTATCAGGTACTTGCGGAGAATGAACAGAAGCCCGAATGGGCGTATAAACGACCGAAATCCGCCTCTTCCGAACTAGTAGCCGCCACGGCTGCAGCCTCTAATTCTACATCGCCGGGTAGCTCGAATCCCGTCGCGTTGAACGGCAACATGGCTGGTTGAAACTCCGGCTTGAGCCCATAATTTTCCTTCAGCTTGGAAGGCTTTCCGAGCGACATTTTTGCCGAGTGACATATGTGCCCATCACCGGTTGCCGGTGGATGCTTCCAGAAGTGGGGGCGGAAGGAGGGAGGCGTGCATGAAGAGCCGCGCATCATGCCGCTACCGATGAAACGCACGTTGTACTTGTGGGAGACTTAAACGTGGAAGTCTCATCGCTCAAAGCGCCCTGTCTCCTGACGTCCGTAATCAAGCGGTTTGGCTTTGGGTTGGTGTGTACATAGAGAGTAATATGCGGACAACGGGGAACGGAAACGGAGAGCCACATGCTCCTACGCTAGAATAAAGATCGAGCCTTCCGTCTATTAACTCGCTATGAGCCGCACGCATGTCATTCACTTGGGTGAGGAAGCGAGGGAATTAAAGAAGCTTCGGTCGGAACAGAAGCGCGAGTAGACGCGAAAACTATGCAAAGCCGCAGCTGCCACCGTTACTGCCCCAGGTTCCAGCTCGTGGAGTAACTACGAATCCCTCCCGCATGAAGATCAACTTGCCCGAGTAGAACGCTGATGTGAGCCAATATTGTTGAACGTAAATAGCTTTCAGAGCAACATTTTCCACGGTGTCTTTCACTTCGCAACACGCGCATATAAACGGTTTCCGGTTTATGCGATTCACCGATGAAGGTGGTCAATGTATGCCTTTATAGGTCAATATATCGATTGACCGATGAAGGTGGTTTACGCTTGAAGGATGTCGATTCAAAAAACCTTGAATGCTCGGTTTGCATTCGGATCCACACTCATTCGTGATTAGAGGTTTGCTTCAGTTCCAAACTGTAACAACAATAGAAGAGGTACAATTTGACCGCTTCATGCAGGCTCTTCCTGGTTCTGAACGGCAATTAAATAGGGTAGGGTTGTTTTGGTGCAGGGCGCTCGAGTTTATTGAAGAAAGGGGTTTCCCCGGTTGCACTTTCGGAGCAATACAAGTAGCGACGTCTCTACTCACTTACAAAAAAGCCAGAGATTGTAGTTGACATGAATTAAAGGCATCATAAATGGGCTTAGATGGGCTTGTTTCGTGCGTCGATATCTACGAAATTAAAACTTCACGTATGTGATCACGACTGTCGTAGGTGCTAAGTCGCTTTATTATTTGCCCAGAAATGTTGGGTTGGAATCCTGGCTGTGACGGCTATTCTTTGGTGGGGGCGCAATACAAAATTACGGGAATTTCCGAGTAATTACGTATGTTTTTATTATTATATTTTGACCCTCAGTCCGCGTCCATGACCGGACATGAAGAGGTGAAGACGAAGTGCACGAGCCGGGCCCATACCTCAAGTATGCAGAGCAGGCCCAGTGCCACCATCACTCACGTCTTTTTCCTCCAACAACCAAGTTCCAACAGATCTCTAATTATCCCAACCTGTGTTAACTGCGACCAATTTATCCCCGCAAACTTCTTGATCTCATCTGCCCATGTAACCTTCTGCCACCCCCTGCCAATCTAACCTTCTGCCGCATGGCGATGTTGCAACTCGATTCTCTTGTTTTTCCGGCCATCGGAATTCAGCTAATTTTGGCCACTTGGATTCGATCTTTGTCTATGTTGTTGCGAACACTGCGTGCGGGTACATTTTCACCCCCGCAAGAGGTACAGATGAATGGAGGGGAGTAGTGGATCTGAACACGAGCGAGCCTTCTACTTAAATACGCCTGATGCGGAACCCGTTAAATATCACCAAGTGGTCCAAATTAATCGCTTGCCTGGGGCGCGTCATGACGATGTGTAGCTTCGGTGCCGAGGAAGTGTCATTCAGTGCGCATGACAATTCGGTTGGTTCGGAGGAAGTGTTTAGAGGAAATGTCATGCGCTGCGAATGACATTTCCTCTAAATGTCATTAGATCTGCCGCGTGACAAGGTTATAAGTCTGCTTAGATTGTTTATGAATTATAAGTTAATGTTGAAAATATTAAGATATTTAAAGCAAACCCGAAAAAGGCAAATTGGGTATAAATTTGGCACACCAAAAACGCTACGTGACGTCAAAAGTCGAACAAAAAAATATCTCTCCAGCTTTCACCGAGATACCCCTTAAATATACCATTTTTAAGGTAAGGCTTCCTTGTATTCATTTCTTCATGGGACACCGCGCAGATATGTCCCCCTAAGGCAAGCATTCAATCTGAAACTTTCCTTCCTTTTCTTTGTGGGCAACGTCCTGAAGACTGTGTCTCAACGTTCGTTATATTTGTACCTTTATCGTTGGAGCAGTACAGCCCAATAAGGGCGAACATCGGACAATTAAGAAAGCATAACGGTGCAACATCGATTGACGTAGTGGGCTGCACGATTACTTAAGGCTCAGACGAAGGCTTAGGATGCGGTTCTTCGATAGTTTCTCGCAAGCGGAGCTTCCTCACTACAGGGTTTAACCGAAGCGTATTGGTGGGACATCCCCCTTGTTATCATAATTGGCGCCGGGACGCAGCCATCGGAAATTTATAAAGCCTTACAGTGCGTCACTGCTTGAAGCTCCTACTATAAAGCAGCCGTACAGCGCAGTTATCAAAGCAGACACGAAACGTAAGAAGCAGCATTAGCAGCCAACTTAATGTGGTATCTAGCTGAGATTAGAGCAAGTTTCTGATTCTTATTACGAAGGCTTGGGTTTCCTGATTACTCGATCTCAAGGAAGATTAAACACTGTTCGCAAAGCGGACTAGTCTCTGTGCTTCTACTGTGCGCCTACGGTGAATGCTTAAGGGAACTATTTGTTTTTTAAGGTCTCTTAGCCGTTGCGTCATTATAGCCTTTCAAACAAGAACTGGGGGCGAATAGGCTATTTCTAAGTTGTAGTTCGAGTAGAATTGACTATAAAGAAACATCTTCTTGTATCGTTTAATGCATTCAGGGCTGTTATCTCTGCCCATTCTTTACGCAGCCCCTTGTGAATAATCAATACTCTCTTATGTAGTTTCAGTAAAAGCTCGTTAATTTGAACTTGGTTAATTCGAACTTCTGGTTAATTCGAACTCACGCTGTGGTCCCGGCACCACCCTGTATATTTCAAAGGGGAAACACTCCCTATAATTCGAGCACGTCGGTAACCAGAATAATTAATTTAAGCTATGATCCCCTGGTTTCCATCACTCCTCGCAGATGTCGGCCCAGAGTGATGACATAGTGCTGCAAATACAAGACAAAACAAATTTACTAGAGATGCAAAACATCGAAAGAGAAAAAACAACAGCGTGGCGTGCGCGCTACGCTCCTGCAATAGCTTATTTCGCTTCTACAGCGGGCGCCGCGCCACGGGAGCCAGTGCTCCGGCGCGTGCCATTATTACTGACGAAACATTATTTACGAAATATCCTGCCAACAAACGTGTAGTAGAGCCTAATACGCGATAACGAGTCCAGAGGTGGCTTCTTCGTGTTCTGCCCGCGAAGTGTGGCGCGATTTCCATTCATGCTAGCGCCCACCCGCTACTTCGAGCTCCGCTTAATTCGAACAATTTTATAGTCCCCTTTGAGTTCGAATTATCGAGCTTTTACTGTATTTCGATTCTGGCGGTCACGGGCGCAGTTTGTGACAGATAAATTTATTTTATTTTTCTGATATATGAATGCAGATACCACACGAGTTCATGAATACTTACCTAGTTGTCTGCAAAGCATTCATGCTTAATGAAAGTGTTCCTAGGGTGCTCGGAAATTCTTAAGAGTTCTACCTCTTCTTGCAAGACAACGTACCTTGCGCCTGCAAGTTGAGGGACACGTCTGGGGGTATTTCGAGAGAAAGAGTGTTCTCCGGGCACGTAACTCTGCTTACGTTGTTTATGTTTTTTTAAAGCAAAGCAAACAAAAAGAACGCAAAGCAAATTTTTAAAGCAAACCAGAAAAGGTTAAATTGGGTATATATTGGGCATTTTTTAAAACTCAGGGCCGATTCCGTCTCGCTCCGCAGCAAGGCGAGGTGTTGTGGGAACCCAGCATACATCCCAGGATTGGCGCACGTGGTGGGAGTACTTTGGGCTCGGCTTCTACGGTGCGCCTAATCTTAATGGGAGTCTGCAACACTTCCGATAAACGTTTTTAATCGTTCATTTGTGTCTAGAAGCACTGCGAAAGCTATAGTTATCGCCGGCACGGAGCGTCACTACGTGATTTGCTCGTCGCAGGATATAGGACTTCCGTTTCTGCTGCGCTTTTGAGTCTTTCTTTTTGAAGTGGCTATTCAATGCGTTCATTGGTGCAAGTGAAGTAAAGCTGGGCAATATCCGCTACACCGCTGTAATGAACGTATTTTGAGCGGTAGAAGAACGCCAAATCCGGGAAAGACAGAAAAATCTTTTGGGCAAGTTTCTAAGTTTTCAGACGGGCATAACGCAGCAATTTCTGGCTGAGGTACTTTGCCACCACTAATTTAAGAACTGCATATATTGGTTGACTACCTTTTGCAAGTATATGATATTTCTAAAACGAAGTTCAAAAGAGTGTTCAGGGTCCCTTTACACTTTCCTCAGAAGCGCGAATTATTCGTGCCGAATACGCTAGGCGGAACGCCGAGCGAAGTCGTCGGCCGGAGGGAAATTCTTCTGAAAGGAGAAAGGCGCGCCCTGGCGTAGTGAGCGCTCACAAATTACGTATATATATATATATATATACATATATATATATATATACATATATATATATATATATATATATATATATATATATATATATATATATATATATATATATATATATATATATATATATATATATATATATATATATATATATATATATATATATATATATATATATATATATATATATATATATACACACACTCTGGAAATGTCCCGGCTTCACTCTTGCTGCTTGTTATCTCGGAAGGTGATTCACGTTATTCGAGCGTGGTCCCGCGTGCTTTGCTTTTTAAGCGAAGCCTATATAACTAGTGCTCTAAGTATATTAAATGCCTGCTAACAAAAGGTACCAAGAGTTTGAAGCACGAGGCGTTCTGTGGCGCGAGGCGTTGAAAAAGGAACCTCCCTGTGTTTGTGCTATCAGAACGCGGTCCCCACCTGAGTCGCACGCCTTTCAAAACATGATTTGTATCTCGACATTAAAAGCCTCATTACATGAGTATGCGCCTTGAGTAGATAAGTTAGTAATTGGCACCATTCGCAAGAGCAAAAAGGACTCGGGCGTCGAGCTTGTTTGTCTCGTAACATGGATATACATTTTGAGTAGATGAGATTTTAATAGACACCACTTTCAACCTCAGTTGAGTCGAAATGAAGGTGTTCGCGTATGTGGCTCTGCTTGCAATGGTGACCGCCGTCAAAGCTCAAGAGACGAAAAAAATTGCTCATACCTTTCGCCTAAACTCTTATTACCCTTTATGTTGTGTGCTTTATGGTCACCCATTTTCGGACAGTGAAATAGTTCATGATTTTTAGACCACAGTTCTTTAGACCACTTCTGTGCTTTTGCGTCGTCCCTCGGTGACGGGTGCGTTGTGACCGAGAGAACGAAGAGGACACCGAAGATAGAGAGAGCAGGAAGGTGGAGGTGGAAAGTATGGCGAAAGTGTCAGGGGAACGGCCACATGCCGAGGGTGCCTTGCGAGACGTGCTCCCCGCGGCGGCCAGGTACGACATAACGCCAGAGTAGCCCGCGCCGTCGTGCGTTCGCTGTAGACGCCATTTACTTCCTGAAACGCAGACGCTATGACCGTCCCCGAGATGACAGCAGTTCGCGCTGTGCTCAAATTTCGCTTTAGGGAGTACTGTAATTACCAGTAAATTTTTACTGCCTTCTTTTTCGTCACCGAGAAATCACTTCAAAGCTAACTTGGACTAAGGCGCGAGTCAAAAGGACGCAGGTCGTCCAAAGGTAATGATAATGATCTTCCTGGATACGAGGTCACGAGTACAGGATCCCTTCCATTTCGGAATCCTCACGCTTTCTGAAGAAATCATTTCTGTTCTATATTGAAGTTTTACTCCGACTTCACACGGTGGCCGCCGGCTGACTGGGGCTGGGATGGAGGCGGAGCAGTTCGAACACGAGCGTTACTTGTGACGCCGTCTCGCCTAGAAAAAGCAGCAAGTAAAAAGGAGCGCACTGTTTGTAGATGCGCAGCATCGCCTTTGATGCCATGATTAAAAGCTGCAGTAAACTGTCCATAACATCAACAGCAGATTAACGATTGAAATATTGGTAGTGACAACACCATTGATAGTGAACGAACACTCTTTATATATTGAAACTACTTATAACGCTGACGATACTTGGAAATTGCCAAATTAAAACCAAAGTCCCTTCCTCAAGATAGACATGGTTAGAACGCGAAGCTTTCTGCAATGCAAACGGAGTCAAAGTCAAAGTCCAAAACCCAAACTGCTTCGGCTGGGTTGGAAAGGCGCAACCGGATAGACGTCTGCTTCGTAACTTGAGAAACCATGTGTGATTATGACCACGAGAAGCATTTTTTTTTTCTTCTAGAGGTGCTTGATGTGCCTTTGGGGAAACCCATTGTATAAGTTCCCTTTCCTGCTCAATGTTTTGGGTGTAACGACTTGTATTTTTTACTTTGATTTTAGAATTTAAAGACATTGGCTTTTGACCAGAGAAAGTTTATCATTTCAACCAACTTTTACTTTACCCACTATCATCCTCACCGTCAGCGAAAGCGGGCTTTTCTGCAGTGCGTGTTGGGGGCAATGTGCCATCAGTGAGGCACCGAAGTCTTCGCTTTAATAATAGGTTATTACAATGGCTGAAAGATACTTACATAGTCTACAGATGCCAATAAATCATTTTTACTGGCTACGGAGAACGTCAGAGGGTGACTATGACTAGGAGCCTTGTCGAATAGCTTCTATTATTCCTGCGAAGGGACAGAGGCATGATGTCATATCTAGGCTGATTTGGAGATTTTTTGAAGGTAACATGAGAACAGGTTCTACCGACTGAGATGAGCTTACGCATGAAGCAGAAATGGCTACCGCCGACAGCATAGCAGGATGGGAAGCATTATAAAAGTTGATCGCAAAAATGATTGCCACACGCGTCCACAAACTTGACGAGAATTGGCTGCAAAGAACAAATTAGGGTGATGAGCGTTAGGCATTTCGTATGCGCGTACATTTCATATGCGAGAGCCGTTCGAGAGACAGCAAACAGAAGAACGATAGTAATAGGCTTAAACAATAACGTGATCAAATTAGATACAAGCTCACGGAGTTATGCTGTGAAATGTCATTTAGCGTTCTAAAAACCTTGAAGGAAATGAGGCATGGTTGATTATCTGGGCCGTACGTTACCCAGTAGGAACACAAGCCGTAGCAAGAAATCAAGCGAGGAATGCAAATCAGCTGCAGTGCATTCTGGATGCTTCACGAAGTTATGAATAACTACCTAGCATCTAGAATTAAAGAGAAAGAAGTCAGCACGTACCTTTGCAGGCCTCACGCCTCACTAACGTTGCAGAAAAACGGAGTAATAAGTTGCATTTTAAGTAAAATTTATACGATATCAAAGTACCCTTGGTAGAAAGATACTAGGCATGATGCTACAACTAAGAAGGAAGCTCCGCTTATATCAGAAATCGCACGAAAGGGAGAGAATTCTCGCAGAAATTTCAGAAAAAGGAAAGGAAATTCCACGCTGTACGTGATGGGAATGATAGGGTTAGATAGATGACACGAATGACAGTGTCTGTGCAAAGACGGGGAAAAAAGACCTGGCAGAACCGAATCCTAATGATGTAATTAAGTATTAAAGTTGGGGATAAGGGATGCCTATGTCCGGGGGCTTGTTAGGAACGAGTGGCAGCCACTGCAAAATGATTTCGCTCTCGTGTGGAGCTCCAATAAATGATGCATACGATGAAGACGATGACGCGTTTGTAGCATGGATGGCTCAATATTCATGAGTAGGTGCAAGCCATATCTCCCTGGCACCACCATCATACCATGTGGGGTGAAGGGTCGGTAGGTTGGAGGTTTACGGCTTGTTTCCTGGTTGTATCACTCACTCTGAATGTTAATTCTAATAATTCACGTCCACAAATGCCATCTTAGAGGTCGCTGTCTCTTTTATCGCAGAATTTGAAGCATGTATCGCCCAAATGAGAGCATTGCCCGTGCGCACGTCCGCATGTCATGAAGCCGCCTCACCGCAATTTCGTGTGAAAGTCAGAAAGTCAGAAAGAAGAGCACCTTGCGAATTCGTTTCGCAGCAATACGGGTGTCTCATTTTCGCACTTTATCCGTTGGTATGCGCGTCCTTGAGAAGGATCATGTCCCCGTAGGCAGCACAAATTCTGTGTTCTCACCAATCTCGGAAAACGAGGCCTTCAGCGTGAAATATTTCATGTGGCGCACTGTTTGGTTACTTTGCCTTCCTTTCCCGACCTGTCACCGGCTTGCCTGTAAAGCATGCACCACAGCGCAAAGTGTCTTGTAGAGGTGAAACAAACGCTAAGGGGAATTCGTAGTACACTTGGACTACTCGCAGTACTCGTTGAGCTCCTGGAATTCAGTGTTCAAACTTAGGTATTAAGATTCACCTTCTCCTCACTAAAACTCTTGGGAGTGCTGTAGTTGGTGAAGTGGCAGGGATTCCTCGTAGCAAGAATGTATAAAGGTCGCTCAACGGTTCCGATCAACGGTCCGCCTCTTTCGGGAGACAATAACGGAGACATATATTGCCGCAGAAGAAAAAGAAGGGTAAATTGTCGCGTAGTTCCATACTCACCCATCACCGAGGAAGTTGCAACCCAACATTTGCTTGGTCTCTCAAGGCATAGATCGCATATTTTGCCAATAGGTGGCTTCACCACCAACCATGGTTTGTGTCAGCAGTCCTGCCGCCACAAAATAATATTCTCCCGCTTGAGGGAAGAAACACGCACTTTGTCATAGACGAGTGTTTTCCGCAACCACCTCGTCTAGAACATGGTACCACAGCCTGGCCTTTGCCGTTAAGGGGAATTTTTGCCACGGTAAGATTACGGGTAAAAAGTTGTTATTCAGGCAGACAGCGGAAAAGCCACAGCTGGTATACACCTCGGTGAATAGAAAATGTTATCAAGCTGGTGCACAAATGGGTGTGAAACAGTATTCTCTTATTAGAAGTTTTTTTCTAAATGAGTCAGAGTCAAATGCACCCAAAGAGAATGTGTGAAAACAGCTAAAATTCTTCCGGCACGTAAATGCAACGCTGTGAATGCTGTTGTGTGATATATTTCGCATGTGGGATAGGAGACGTTTACGACCACAAGAAATTAAAAAGCAAGTAGCTAATTATAAACGGGTAATTTTAAATTATTTATTTACTAATATACAAAATAATTATTTCATCCCTCCTGACAGTCGGAGATGTCAGACGGGAACTCACAAAGGGGCTGCCATGTTGGTTACATGACGTCAAACCAAAAGCCTATTCTCACCGGGAAAAAGGATTGGCTCATTCTGATCCGTGCCTCAGCAGGATACAGCTCATTTTCGACATGAAATACATCCTTCCTACACGTTCGCCATGCGCCATCTAAAGTATTTTTTTCGCAACCAGTTTTCTTGTGAACTTGCCGAGTTTTTCTTGTTACATCAGTTTTATCTGATTTAGTTTCGGTTTCTTGATCTGGCTCCTTCCGAAAAAAAACTTGTATACCCACCAGCACCAGCCAATTCTCTTCCTTCACCAGCCAATATTCTTCTTCCTTGGTTGTGGGTGTCGTGAAGCTCTGTCCAGATGGATGGTTTCAAGTAATAACCGACATCCGATGACTTGTCATTCTAATCATATTCGTAGGGGCCCATGTCTTGCGTGTAAAACACAAGCACGGAATATGAAAATCGAGACCTGATGACTCGGCACTTTTGCTCTAGCCTTGGTTTTCCCTTTGAGAGCTAGACGGACTTTACGTGGTACGTTTTTCGGCGCATTACTAGAATTAAACGGAAGTGTGACCCAAATGACAAGAACCACAACGACAGTGCTTGTATTGTTTATCTAAAAGGAGCTTGTCCTCTCGACTTCGTCCCTGTATTTTTGGTCACTCTATACTTTACTGCGAGAAAGTCGGATGGTCGGAATTGGTTGTGCCCTTGCCCTACGATGCGTATTCGAACGCACTTTCTATAACTTCACGTCATAGGAACGCGTCACAGGAAGACTGCCTGGCACTTGCTAATAAGAGAACAAGGTAACGAAATGCTTGTGTATTAGAAGACACAGTAGTAGAAGAGCACAGAATTAAGGGGTGGGAGAGGAGGCAACGCTGTCTTGTAGGTCGGCAATACTGCGAATGTTGTCGTCTGAAATATGCTTTAATGAATCTTTCCCCAGTATGGTTTTCAAGAACTTACGTTGACATCATCGGCGCCCTTGTTTACCATTCGTAGAACGTGTTCAAAGACGAGCATCCTTGTGCGTCATGGTCAGCGGTACAAATCGCGCAACGTTTTCGGGCGAAGGAAGGAACCGGAGTTCCCTATCGATTTTCTGATCACCAAATTTAGTTATTCCAATCGACGAGACAGCACTACTCTGCCGTTAGGTTTTTGTTCGATAGCTGGCAGTGGTGATTTTTCCATTCCTTCCAACACTCAAGCGTATCATCGCCCGCGAGCAGCGCTGCCCCACACGCGCGGTCGGCTGCATCGACGAAAGAAAAAACAAGCGCTGCGAGACTAAAGCACGGAACGAAAGTCGAAATGGAGAACCGAAGATGATTCTGGCGTTAACGCAATGCAAGTGATGAGGAAAAGGACGCAAAACATGGCGCAAGAGCGCGAGTTGAGGTGGGAACAAAAGATCTCGCATAGTGATCGGTAGGAATTTTACGCCCAGCAGTTCGCCCTCTTTCTTCTCTTCTTCTAATTCGTTATTTATTCTTCCTTTGGTCCATAGAAAACGTGAATAAAGCGCGCTCAGGGGCCGCATGTCATGATACGCGCGGAGAACAGACTGCGTGGAGCGCACGGACCTTCCATTTCTGCCAGCCCGCTAGAAGATTTCATAAGAGAGGGTGGTAGGGGGAGCTAATAATGAGGTTATGCAAGCCACGCTATGTAGAGGGTGAGCGTGAGGTCCTGCATTCCCACTCCCGGGCACCCGCGCACCGGATGATTACAAGCCTAATGACTTCTGGCTTCAGGGGTCGCGGAATTGTCGGGAATCCTGCATTCAGGAACTCCTCCGCCCGAATATTCAGTGAAGCCGTGAGCCAGCAGGCACAAAGCGCTCGTTTTTCTGTGAGTAGTGTTTTGTTTCGATTTCACTGGTTTGGATGTTTGCTTCTTTTTCACAGGAAGCCTCGCATTTCCTGCAACGAGGCCTTCGCAGTGACAGTGATACAACCTTCTGGCTTTTTTTTGCACAATGGGTTGTGCTTTTGCAGGTGATAATAAATTTTCCCTTAAAAAAGAAAACAAAAAGAAGGCGTTTTTGTTTATTAAACAGTAAATAGTCCTTCTGAAATAACTAAATTATTTTTGGCCCGAAGGAACCAACAAATTACATTGAGTTTATATTTTGTTCAAGAAGTAGTACCACTCACTATGATCGCGAGGTCACAGCGATAAATCCTCTACCACATTTATGCGCTACGAAAAAAGTCCTTAGTCAGTTGCGGCCCATACACAAATTCTCTCTCTCACAAAAACAAAATAAATCTAAAGCATCCCTTTCTTATAAACCACGTGGTTGAACATGCGCGAGCGCAGCTTCACATTGTTCTCAAACAAGCTAGAAACGTCTTTAATTTTACCATATTTCCGCGTATGCTGTGTTTCCGCTACCGGCCGCATGTCTAACCTCCGGTATTCCAGTCTCATTGTACTTCATATTCCGAGTTTATTGTCGGCACCTGCTTTCAGTGAACTTCTCGGTCGTCCTTTCATATCATTTCCTAGTTTTGTCTTCTGAGCAACAAATGATTTTCGGCAGAACCCAACGCATCTTCAAAGTTTCATTTAGACAACTTAAAAATATTACACGCACTTGAGTGCAGCTAATCAAGCCCACAGCAGAACACCCAGTTGAACGCATAATTGCAAGGAATCCGTTAAGCAAGCATCCAGCGTTCGGCGTTAACACTCAGGGAAGCCAATATGGCGGTTGAGAACGTAAGCCTAGTCATTGGTAATGTCATATACTGCAACCACACCAAGCACAACAGCACATTCTTCGCGCGCACACACAAAAAAACGTTGTCCCATGTGATGGGTCTCCATTCTTTTCGATCATGTGGCACATACACAGTTAATGTTCTTGGATTGACGTGGATTGAGGCTTTGCATTGGTCGTTGAGAAGGAACGGAGGGCGAAAATAGCGAGATGGAATAGGCATTGTCTGCTGTGATGTTTCCGCTGCACAACATTCCAGGAGACAGAGGCACTGATAATTGGGACAATACAAGAATGCTTTGTTTTCTCAGATTAGGGATACATATGTGGCATTTAAGTTACTATTGTGCGTAAAAATTCTTTCTTCAAGCGATGTTTTTTCGAATGCAGTGCATATGGGAAATTTAAACAATAACGTTCCGATAGTTGCGGGCAAACACTTATTGCGTATGCTTTCTAGACCTTCTTGACAGAGTTATGTCTGTGGCGTTGTAGAGGGCATAGGGAATCGATGAGCGTACGATGAAGTGTGACTGGTGCCGGAAGAAAAAGTAGTTCATAAAGAAAGTACTCTTGACAATAAAACGACATCGACAAGATACGTTGACAGCTCTGGAACTGGCCTTCGGTCAGTATGGTAACTTCTAGTAAAAACGAAAATACAGGTGGCATCAGATTGATGGCAGAGAACATGCTATGGAGGGGGATCTTTTACTTATTCTGAAACCAAAAACCTAAAAAAATAATAACCACCCACCAAGAGGTGCCACACAGGTTCAAACCCTTAACCGTTCCTCACTTGTCCCGCACGAAAAGCGTCACGCAAGGCAGTCGGAGGCTCGAAGAACGACACTCGAAAAACGACCGTCGCATTCTGATGACAAGCTGTCATTCGAATACGACAGCAGTGAAGGAAATTCAAAATGCAAAATTACGGTAAAAACGAGATGAAACACGCCCGCGCGATAGAAAAAATTGGTGGTTCCCGTCTTTGCAAAGCGGATGTTTTTTGACAGGAAGACGCCATTGCGAAAGTTTAGTGAGGGCCACTAACAATTGAGGGCGACACGTACGCATTTCAACTCGGCGACGAGTTTCATTTCACTTGCTGAAACAATATATAATCTGTACTCCACGACCAAACCAATGCCCACGATTAATGTCAAAATTTCTGAGTGGTTCTGACACGGCAAAAAAAACGGTTGGAATGGGTTTATCACATCTTGCTCTTGTGTTGCAAACATCATGACTCACGTAGGTTGTTTGTACATAAATTTCGCTGAGGTTTTGTAACGGCTAGTTGTTACTTCTTAATCCCACTTAACCACCTTCCAAGGTTTGGCAATTCTTTGGCTGCACTCCAACTTCCCCTTTAGACTGCCATGCTTCCGTGCTCATGGATGGCCCGCCATGTTAAGCCCTGTTCTAATCCTCACGAAGACGGCAAAGAAGACATTTTCGCGCAAGCAGCATCGAAGTAAACAACGATACAGGCTACTTAGCTCTCCAAGCTTTAAAACGACGCTGGTGCCATCCTTTTGCGTACTAATATTGCGATAAACTCCTCATACTTTATTTTCTATGTTTTGGGTTATTTATAATCGTTGCGCCCCCTTTCTCTCACTTCTTAATTGCTTAAAAATTTATAATAATTTATTTACCTTTACAAAAGCGCGGCATGAACTTGTGTACATGTCTGAGGTATTTCAATTCTTGTTGCTTTAGACTTCTAGTTATTTGGCCTCCTCAGCTCTGTAACAGGCTGTCTAGAAATTGGAGCGTAGCTTTTGCGCTCCAATTTCTTCCTTAGACGTCTACGTTGCTGTGCTAGCGAATCATGCGTCCTTTTAAGCCTTCTTTTAACACTAACAAAGTCTGTAAGGAAGACCTCTTCGCGAAGACAATATCGAAGTCAACATCCTGCAGGCTTCGCTTTATATATATCTCAGAAACGACGCTAGCCTGCCGGCCCCTTTTCGCATACTAAAGTCGCAATAAACAAGCTTCTTTTCATAATAAAATATTTTGAGTAATACCTGTGCTGGGTGATTTGCTTACTTTTAATTCTGTTGAGTATTTTACTGATGTATTTGTTTTTTCCGAAAAACTGCGACTTGCTACGCACCTGCTATATGTTTTCGTCTGTGGTGGTGGCTGCTGTACCATTCGAAGTTGTTGCTTTAGACCTCGAAGAAGACTGTTTCCTCAGCTGATCATAATTCTGTCTAGGAATTGGAATGTACCCATTGTAGCGCTGTACCTGTCTGTGCCACAAGCAATTTTCAGAACGTCTTTTCCATGCAAAAGGGCGTACAGTAGGCACGTTGGTAATTCATGATCTAAAAGATAACTGCACAACGCAAGTTGTGCAACACATAGATACACAGGCAGCGCATGCGCTCTCTATCATTAGGCTTTTATAAATCGTCAACCAGCCTTCAACTACACCGCGTTTGCACATCTTGGCTGTTCGCTCTCGTCTCCTCCTCGCTTTCAGCTTAAAATCACTTTTGCTTAGCATGCTCCTAGGTGCTCATATAAATGCCTGCTTATTCCTAAACACGCGTCTAGTGACGCGTGTTTAGGACTGTCCTTTTCAGAGTCGCCAAGACAACGGTGCAAACGGTGACAATTTCTGCTGCTATAAAATTGTAACTGCGAGGCTTTATGCCCTAATTTTAAATCTGTTATGAATTCTACAACATGGAAGAATGAATAATCATGGTTTTTACACTTTGCCATGACGGCGTAACACGAGAACGTAGTGTACTTGGTAGCTCTGCAGCACTATGTAATGTTGAGTGAAAAAAAAACTACTGCGCGCGGTAATTTGCACACTAGCATGTCAGACATGTCCAGGTGTGTCTTGGTCTGAATGAAAACAATGGATGATGGCGGGTCCATTTCGGCTGTCCTCTGAGATCAACAAAATACAATTTCCCGAAGTCTGTGCCAGTACACCGCATGTGCCTACCTGAGCGATTGGCGAATAGTTGGCGAAAATCAAAGCATTGCGAAATGGCCAACACCTGGTAACAGCTGTACGGAAAGCTTAATTTTAATTATTTATGTAGTACCATACCTAGATTCGCCACATCGTATCGTTGTAGGGGTGTGTTATACACAAAATTAGCACAAAGAATGGCAATCACGGCATAATGGTGACACAGAAAATGGAGCGTTTAGCATTTTCACGGCTACAGCGTAAACAACAGCGTAAACAACATTACAGCGTAAACAACAGATGATAGCGGCACACTCAATAAAAAACGATTGAAGTCATATTGTGCTCATGCGCAAGTGCTGCCACAGCGCAGCACACAGCAATTCAGTGGGGACGGTAACGACAGTGTCGGGTACGCCGTTCCACTCTTAAATGGTCCGGGGGGGAAATGACGCTTGGAATACCGACGTACGTCATTAACATGCACCAATTTGTTTGCTGTTACTCCTTCATCTGGATATACGCATGGGCGGATGGAGAGACTGATGTCGATCCATTCTCTCCTCCAGTCAGACAACCTGTATCGAGGATAAACACCTAGAAAGGTGCGCCGGAGTTTGAGTTTTGACATTTATCGGAATATAAAGCAGCGGTCTGTATATAGAAGAAAAACAACTTGCCTATTTATTTGTAACCTTGACATCTCATTTTGCCAATATTATTCTTTGGCAGTGCGGTTTTAAAGTTCCTTTGTTGACGAAAGAGACGCTCCGGATGGGAATCAGTTGGAATGCTTGAGCAGTTGTGCACGTTACCAAAAAAATGTTGAACAGTTGTTTCCGCTTTCACCACCATTTCCCCCTTGGGCCAATGCAGTTTTAAAGTTCCTTTGTTGACGAAACAGACGCTCCGGATGGGAATCACTTGGAATGCTTGAGCAGTTGTGCACGTTACCAAAAAAATGTTGAACAGTTGTTTCCGCTTTCACCACCCTTTCCCCCTTAGGCCATAGCGACATCCTACTGAAAAAAAATAATTCATTCAATCATACGTCCCCGCTTCGCGCTCTTTCGCATGCGCAGAGAGAACTGACGGTTGTTTCAATTTTTTAGTACTTGTTAGTTCTTGTTGGTACTTGTCAGTACCCCATTTATAACCGGGTGTACATACTTTCCATGTCTTTAAAATGAAGAAACCGACGTGCGCGCTTGCCATATGCAACTCCTACGCCGTACAGGGTGGCGAATTACCCATCCTGCACCGGACAGGGACATCGATGACGATGCCCGGGACACGAGCTGAACGGGACGGGGATCGGGACCTTCAGTCTGCTAGCCATTACTCAGGCGCACAGACGCAGGAAAAGGAAGTTTCTCAGGCGGCTGGGTGTCAATCCTTGTAGCCACGGTCGGCTGTGAGAATTCCCTAGCTACGTAATGTATAGCTATATTGGCAATGATAATTTTCCAACTCGGAGAACTCTCAGCAGCAATGCAGTGGAATAAATTCTGCAGCTATACTACACAAAATCACAAATACTGCAGAGACATTCTTGATACAGTCGATTTGCTGGACAATTTGCAAGCAAGATACACAGTCGCGACTCACGTTTTCCGCAGAAGTTCATTTATTCTGAGTTTTTTTGCACCAACGTTGTAAGATACTTCCTTGTGCGGCTGTCGAGAAAATTTTGTTCTCGATGTTTGCTCTCATATCAAAGTTATTTACTGCATATTCGCAGTGCAATTTTTGCTGCGCGCATACATTTTTTTCCGCGTTGTAACTGTGTTTATTTTTTAAAACAACCCTTTTAAGGTCTGATATCTTTACGATGCTCTAACCGTAATTTTGTTGCAGAAGAGTTGCTCTTCAACTCTGCTTGCTTTCAAAATCGAGAAGAGAAGCTCAATCTCGATATATAGAAACTACACAACCAAAATTCCCCTATTTTATGCAAAATTGTTCTGAAATAGCACCTGGATTTCGGTTGTTATATTTTGCCACGTGTCCTGAATTCTCAGGCATAACAGGTCTTTCACATGCCGCCTTTGTGGGGAAGCCCCCAAGGCTCCTAAGTTACTAAGAGGGGCCAAAAATTTCAGAAATGTGTTTAGCTTGTTGCAATCGAAGCAAAACAATTCCTCCGCAGTAGTGTTTCAGTGTTTCATACTAAAGATAGAGATCGTAAAGTTTGCAGAGCTAGGGCGTATTAGAACGCTTTGCTTGGTTCTAGTGCTGTTTATGGTTGGCAACTTGAAAAAAAACAGTAGATTTTTCACCTTGTTAACGCTCTCAAAGACAGGAATACCCAATGTGTTGATCAACGGTAACTCATGCGGGTTCTCGTATGCGTATGAGTTCGGCTGATGGATGTAGAAGATTAGCGCCTTGATCTATGTAGAACTAATTGTAAAGCTTTATGTGGTTCCCGGCTTCACACTGCCTAAAAATACTCTGGGCGCAGTGAGAGACTTACGCATAGGTGCGTCTCTACTAATATATGTACAGTTATTTGAAAAATTCCGTAACTTCTATGCCTCCGAGCGGCCGTAGCATGCTCAATTTTCTACTGCACATAGCTGGAAACGTAAAAAACGAGTTTGCCAGTATGGCAATGCTGAGAAAGACAAGGAGGCACACTTTATTCATCAGTGATAAGCAATGCGGGTATATGCCATCACGAGCTCAAGAGATGCAGGCAGAGGCTTAGCACCTGCACAAATCTACAATAGATTGCGAAGTTTTGAGCAGTCTCCAGCATTTACCAACGTGATGAACCGGCATAACTTTGTTCTGAACGCAATGAGAGGATTACAATTGTTTGGGTAATGCTATGCACATTATGTACAAGTTTAATGAAGGGCTATGCCTCATACAGCCGTAGCAAAGCTGCAGTAGTTCAAGCTTCGTGGACCCGCATCACTAGACAAATCCCTGACGCAGAAAGCCGAGCTAAGCCCGGACTAAGGCCGGCAACAAGCGTCCCGGATTGAATTAGAATATGCAATAGAAGCAGTTTATAATTGTTTGTGGTCCTTTTGGGATCAAGAAGAAGTTGTACAATGGCTCCTCCTGTGTGTCACCTGTGGTAAGGTTACATGTCGCTCCCTCGAACACCTCGAACATAACGGCCGTTTTGTCATGAAAGCGCACGTGTGAGTACGTTGGGCTCAAAGAAAAGTCTTGCTGCCAGGCTTTGTTGCGAAATCAAAGAATTGGGGTCTTTTATACACAGTTAAGTGCACAGTTAGGCTGATGATGTCAGTCCCTTATAACGCAGAACAGTGGTGTAACATGTTCGTTAAATGGCGGTCGTCTAGTGAAAAATATCTCGTTTGCGTGTACGGTTGAACACAAACTTGATGACTGCCCTGTACTTAATCTATTCCATCTTCACTTTTTGTCCCTCTTTTCGCCTGTAAAACATGCACAATATTGAGCTAATAGCTACAGTGTAGAGAGTGCCACGCAGATACACACACCTACGTTTGTACAAAACTTATTTTGTGCCGACGTATTTGAAATTATCCAGGAAAAATCTATAATGTAGCTCCACGTACTGTACATACAAAAATATTCTGGGGCAAAAGCGATTATTTACTCGTCTAGACCAGTCAGCGATATTTTAACAAAACTTCTGAAATAAACTTTGCGTGTGTAAACGCGGCAAAAATGACGGGATTGTTCTTTCAAAGGTCAATTTATTTTATGCTGTCTCATCAAAACGATCAACGTTTTTCATTGCACGTTTTATTACGCGCTCTTGGAAGTAGGTTGTAACCTGTCGACTAAGATGTCGAAAGGCAGACTAAAATTAAAAGTAATAAACCTACAAACAATAAGTACCTGAACGCATTTTTTGAGGTAGAGTTTCGCGTTGCAGGAGATATCGTACTGAAGGATTTCCAGACACACTTTTCGGGAGCACGCCCGGCACTTTCACAGTGGCTACGCCGTAAATCGTTCTTCGGGCGAAGTGTGTGAAAAACTAATATCCCGGTGCCGCGGAAAATGAAACCGCGTAAGCTTCTAAAGGAACTCTGTTGATTTAATATTTCTTGCAAGACCCATTAGCCATAAAACAGGCCCCCATTTCCGAGAGAGTTTAGAGACTTAAAAAAAAAAAAAACGTAGAAAACACCGAGAAAATGGAGCTTCTTCGTTGAAACCAACTTTACACACCTTCGCCTAGAGGTGTTGTGTTTCCTTGTTTATAAGAACAGAGCCGAAAATTTAGAGATATCGCATGACTTACGGCAAAGATATACACTGGCTGCCTATTTGAGAAAAATGCGAAGTCCCCGTATCTCAGGGAAAGGTGTTTTAGCGTCTGAATCGTCCTCGTAACTCATCGGAATTGTTTCCGCTTCTGAGACTTCATTTCATCGCACTGAGCTGCTTCGCTAACCTCTTTTTATCTCCCCATTTCCCCTTTCCAAATACTTCGACATTTATTACCAGAGCCAACGCCTCCAAGATACGCGTCAAGCCTGCCGACAGTCAACACTCAGCGCCTCTCCATTAGGTTGCCAAGTTGCATAAAAAGAAATAGAAGAAAACGTCTCCATGGTGATGCTGAAATAGGACCTGCGGGACCAGTCACCTGAACGTTATTACGTTATGCGCCTGAGGTTGCCAGCATTCTTGTTACTGTAATGTTTCCTGAGGCCCCTGCATCACTCGATCCTCCAAGTCCTTTTCCGCTTGACGCATGGACCTAGACTCTCTCGGGGCGATATATGTGGTATCTTAAAATTTGACACGCGACCAATGGGTTGGAAGAAAAGGTTTTTCATACTGCCGGGCACTGTTTCTCTTATATTACTTTTTGTTTTCGGCGCGAGCCATATATATAACCAGAGCGGTGATTGCTTCGGGGGACTGTGCGATCAACGATCTCGCAGCAGTCCTTTACTGTTGGCGATTTGAACTTTCCCAGCAAGAGAGCTATGGGGGAGCAGTATGACAGTAAGCAGATGATCGACTACTTACATTAGTTATAAGTGCTCAGCCCTTAATGAAAAGCAGTGCATACTCATTTGGTGGTGTTTTCGCTGCTTAAGGAGGAATCGAACTTGAATGGAGCAATCAATGTCCAGAATATAGTTTAATAAAGGAATAAGGGTTTTTACCATGACGAAGCAAAGTCCACTGTCTCTCATGGACCGCTTGGAAGTATCCTTGACCACGGTCTTATATGCATTTTTGAACATGATTTTCAGACGTGCGTTGAAGTGTCCTTACAGAACATTATTTTGAATTCACAGTGCAAACAAGAAACAAGGACGATAGCGAGAGCACGACACGCAGGCGCTGACTAACAAATGAAGTTTATTGCAGTGACGTCTGTTAAATAAATAGAACAGAAATCAAGGCAACAAAGAAATCGACACATAACATGTGGAAACAAAATAAATCCGCCACGACATCACTACCGGCATGTGCTTACACACCATCTAGATGGGTGATTTCTTTTGCTGATAGCGCTACAGAACGAACGCTTACACACTTTTCTTTTTTGTTTGATATTTTTTGAGCCTCAATCATTTTCATCGTCAGTTTATGCGTATTTTTACACAATATTGCGGTACTACTCAAGATAGGCTCACACCCAGGACAGTCTCTACAGTGTACTCCTATATGACAGCTTTTGCTTTTTTCCACGTTGTAACTGTGTTCGTTTTGCCTATAGTAACACATCTCCCGTTTGCCGGTATATTCTCTGCCACACAATAAAGGTATCCTGTAAACTACGTTTGTGGCACATAGGATGAACTATCGTTGGTGCTTCTTCCTACAAACCGCAGAACTAGGGGTATCGCTATTTACGTGTCTACAAAGTCTCTAAAGTTTATCGGGAGCAGAAAAAACAAGTCACATCGGCACGCTTGGCAATTCTTTTTAGATTATGCCATACCTCATGTATGTACGGCAATACTGCAACCTTACCTTTCCTTTTGTTATTGCGATCGGTTTTTTTTTTGCCTAGCCTTTATTTTCTTCAACAAACCTTCGGCAACGGACGTTAATTGATATTTAGGATAACCTGCCTTAATTAGGCGATTAACCTTATTCATGAAACTAGAGCGTATTATACGAACGCATGACTTAACAAGTGAATTTTTCAGGCACAGACTCGCAATTCCTCTTTTAACCAGTTTCGAATGCGCCGAGTCATACGCAAGGAGCGACTTCCTTCCTCAAAGTTCGCCGTTCCAACAAATGGGCTCATGATGAAAAGAAAGGTGAAGTTCGAGAAATAGGATACATCCTGGATCGGGTAGTTAATGGATAACTACTAGACGCTAGAAGCAGTCATAAAAGTTGTTAGAAGTTGTTGCATCAAAGTATTAGTGCTCTTTTTGTAACATGGAAACACTACTAGGTAATCTTAAACAAATCTAAAAATGTCTGCTGACATGGCTGTCTTGAGTCGGTCTGCTAAAACCCTATCTTTGCGAGCTTTGCTTGATTGTAGGGTTTAACGCGCGGGCGCAGCGCAGGCGATTAGGAGCGGCGTAGTAGAGGGCTCCGGATTAATTTTGGCCACCTGGGGACCTTTAACGTGCGCCGAAATCTCGAACAGACGGGCGTTTTCGCTTTTCGCCTCCATCAGAAAAGCGGCCGCCGCGGCGGGGAATGGAACCCGCGAGTCTTTTCGAGCTAAATAAAAGTCCCTTAATATGGGTGCGATCCATGAACCAATAGAAATGTCCTTCGTTTGGAGATAAGTTTCGCCATTCCACGTTGAATAAGTAGAGGTCAAATAAAAAGCAACAAGTTCTAAAAGTCTGGCAACCGTCCTACCGGCAGCGTTCTGAAATGCGGCTGGTCCATGAATGTTGATATCGTTGATGTCAAAGACCTTTATTATTCTATTCCGCAAAATGAATTGCTTCATTATTTAGAAGACGAGATCGACATCAGATCTACATTTGCTCAAGTTATTTAGGAGGCCCCCTTCAGTAAATAAACATAAATAAACTTCACCGGGAAAAGTGAACTGGAAGGAGGAAAGTTTTTGTAACTGTGCTCCCAACCAAGTAAACAAATGCATATCAGCCTAGCGTAATTGGCCGCGCAATCTTGGTCAATGGCTATCCTACGATCAGCGTCAGATATCGTGTTTATTTATCTTTGTGTCTTCACATAAGTACTACGATCGTTAACCTGCCAGCGAAGTTGGGAAAGTCGAAGTGCCCGCCATCCGAAACAACTCCACAACTTGGCCTTAACGATAGCGTGGATGTTGTAAAGCATGCAAATGACGCGCTGTTTGATTGATGACGCTGGCAGAATCAATATGTGGTCCTTGTCAACGCAGGATGAATCTCTCAGGGTGGCCGCATTGTAACTGCGGCTCTTTTGGTCCTCTCGTTCATTGAGCGAAGAAATCCTGTCCGTTTGTCCGGGCAGAAGTGGCAATATACATGAATATACATGAGACAAAAATTATTAAGCACGCAGGCGCAATCAGTAGAACGCGGACACATAGGTGTTGAGTTGGACTAGAACGAGGGGCAACCACTTTTGGTCCTCTCCTTCATTGAGCGAAGAAATCCTGTCCTGTTATCCGGAGAGAAGTGGCAATAGACATGAGACAAAGGTTATTAGAACGTAGGCGCAATCAGTGGAACGCGGACACATAGGGGTTGCGTTCAACTAGAACAAGGGGCATTCGGACATTAGTGGTAGGTTTCTGTGTTTCTCCTTGAGGCGTTTTTTACAAAGACCTAAGTAAACGTTCTGAGGTAAATGTCGTTGGTAACGTTCTTGCTATGTTGCCTCTGTGTCGAACGACCAAGCTCAAGTAATATATTTTGAGATATTGCCGCCCTAGTTTTCAGTCGTAGAAACCAACTTTTCCAAGTGGAGTCTGTGTAGCGGAGTAACTGCAATCGCGCTACGATATATAGTTTGGCAATAAGCAAAACACAATATTAAGATGGCGGCAGAAATATAAATGCACGAAATTTTCACTCTACCCTGACGGAAAGTCTTGAAATACGCTGTAAGGAACCATCTATTAAATTTAAAACAGCCACGGAAAACACCCCGATGTCTGCAGTGTCAAACGAGCTATGCGCAAGGCGCACTGGAGTGGTCAGCGGTGAAAGCGTCGTCTGTGATATATCTTTATGACAACTCTTTTATGATTTTCAGCCATGCAGGAATCTTCTGTTGAAGGTTGCGCAGATTATAACAGAAATAAGTATTAACCTAAATGCTTTTATAGCATCTGAAGGAAGCCCAAAAAAATTTACCGCTGTTGAAATGTTCGTGGTTAGTAGTGGAGGGTTTGACGCAAGAGCTTTACCGTGATGTTTCTGTTGCTCATTATAATTTGTAAATAACTGACTTAATACAAGGTGTTTTGCTTAAATATACTACAGGGGAAATCGATAATTGCAGACTTTTTCACGAACGAAGTTGGCGTAATATATAAAAGGTGACATGGACCTCCTTGCACTAATTTTATATTTTGATTAGTTAAGAAAATTACCAAAGATTTCTGTCCATCTTTTCATACGGTGAAACGAGCAAGAAAATCTCAGCACGGAATTGTAGATCGTCAAATTAACCCCGAATTGTAAAACAAAAACATCGCATCATTCGAAGACTGATATCTTCAAGTTTTAATTTTTTTCCTCGTACCGTGAGTACATGGAACACCCTTACTGAGCTATACACATTAGATTCTGTCTAAACATGTGTGTTTGTTTCGCTCGTGTCCTGGTATTGGTGATATCAATTCCATGCCTGCTGTTCACTTTTATCACTCGTGGTCTTTCATGGTTTTGTGATGTTCAATTGCCTGTACTGCCGGGACCACAACTGCGGTCTGCAGTATGTGTAAAATAAAATAAAAATTAAAAATTATATGTGGTGAAAAATATCATATATGTAGAACATTGGCTACCACTTTAATGTAAACGCGCTTAATTTTACCGACCGGCTGCTGAAGCGGGCCATTACGCTTCGCCACGTCCTTGCAGTTTTCGATACTTAATTTGAGCTTCAAAAGTGTGCCCTGTTTATGAAATTTTCGCAGTTGCTTCAACATTCACGTTGTTATTGGCGCCCAATATTCTTGTAATAAAAGCATCCCATTAGGTTCAGTAATTCAGATAACTACTATACTTCACAAGAAACAACACCGAAATGACCCCAGTCAATGAAACTGCTCCAAATTCGCTACGTCGGCGACGGCCGAACATATCATCTAGAAGTACCTCATTTAGCGAAACCTTCAACACCTGCGATCACTTAGGCCTCAACAGCATTGCGAGTGGTTGGACCCCACCGATTGCACCTGTCGCTATTCAGAGGGGCAGAGGGGTCACTACTCACATTCGTCGCCCTTTTTCTTCATTCCGGCGGAATAAACCGCATAGTCTGGCTGCAACTTCCCCCACCCTATCCGCTAACCCTCGTTCCTTCACAAACACTTTTGAAATGTACGGCCTACGCCGAGAACCACGTAAAAGTACAAGTTTCAAACAATCAAATTTTTTAAATACTAAAAACGTAAAAAATTAGCGCATGATATCTCATGCCACCCTGAAAGAATGTTACTTTATTTGGTGCTTGACAACGCAAAATTTTTAAGTTTAATAGTTTAGTAATGACACGCATTTTCGTGAGGCAGATTGTAAATTTTTTTCGTATGTTGTGTTTCTTTCCTTCGAATACATTCTACTGCTTGAATATCAGCACATAATATAAGGATTGTACTGAAAGTGTCCGTTTTTGTTTTTGCGGTTGTAACTACAATTTTTTGCCCACTATACACCTTAATTTCCCATCATGTAATACGCGGAGAGCAGGCTCAAGGTTTAGAATTTTCAGCGCCTTATGCTCGTAATCATTAGATCCATTTTTCCAGAGAAAAAGCTGATACCGGCGGGAAGCTATCGTACCTCTACGATAAGAGATAAGCACTGAAAGGATGCCTCTTCAGTCACCAAAAATTTTCGTTGCTGCGATTTTACTATACAGCGGTAAAAATCCCGCTCCACTATCTAGCATATCAAATTTGTATTTGAAATATGTGACCTGGTTCAACTTCAAGTCTGCGCGAACTAAAACTGTGAAGCTAGAGGACAAACGGAAAAACAGGAGGTGTAAAATAAAACGCCCGAAGCGTTTTGATTCAAACCGCAAGGTTTCCACATGAAAACAAAACAAGAACACACTACAGAAGGGCTGACCATATCGTTATTATGCGAACGAAATTCCGGAAATCTGGGTGAGTTCTAGGCAAGGAAAACATTAGGAACAAGAGGACCAGACTCGCGCGCGCCGACTATGGCGGTTATTCGAGACGACGGGATTGGAAATGCTTCCTTTATACGTTAGGCGTCAGATAGCAGGCGGTGAGAACAAAGAGCTATACAGAACTGCACTGAGAGAATAAAGGGGGATTTGGCTTCGGCTCCTTCTTGCCTTGTTGCGCACGTCAGGAAGAGGAAGCTGATGGGAAACACGAGACGATGAGGCAAACAGGAGCGGCTGGTAACTTGACATTCCCACCGAATTTCCTTGCCGCCTTATCACTTTTTTCCTCGCCCTCATTCTTCCGTCCGCATCCTTCATTTGATTTTTGTCAAGGTATGCTGTTCCTAAGCTGCCTTGGGTTGGTACCCTTGTTTACTGGACGAAGAATTCCGCTGTTTCCTTTGTGTCGCTTCATTCGCGCTCTATTTGTGAGCATTCCTTATCGGCCCTGCCTTTTCACAGAAGGAGAACTAATACCCTACACAAGGCACTTGGCGTTGACATTCTCACATTCTCTTTCGTCTTCTCGAATTCTCGAATTCTCCACGCGCATTTGTATTTTAGTTCAACGGAGACAAACAAAAAATACCGCGCTGGGTAGCAAAAAGGTGAGCAAGAAAATTTATTTCGTGGTCTTTTTTTGTAACAGTAGTTTCTGCTTTTTCAGTTTCCCAAAATCTAGCAATATACATTTTTAGCATCAAAGGAATTTTTCATGCTATTATTCAACGTGCCTTTGCATTACGGAAACAAATTTGACAGCGGAGTCGCTACAATTCGTCGCATAGCATTTTTCCATGCTTCCACATTCGTTTAGTTTAATGATGAAATATATTGTATGGCGGGAGTTACATATGAGAACTAGTTATGAAGACGGGGATAGCGTGCTCACCTTAGCGTGCAGAGCACAGAGGCGTGACTACGCATTCCCATCCCCCGAACTATGATAACTTTGACCGATTGGTGTATGTTAAAAGGAACATATTTGGGGGGAACTTCATATCCTGTGGAAAAAATGGTGTCTGTAGAAAAACATGCCAGGAAAGAGGCCTGAGCCCCTGGGCCGTGTTTATTGGGACGGATGAATTTATTTACAATGTAATGACGCAATTTTGACAAAAGTTCTTGCCTGCAGCCCCTATAATTTAAATTGTGAAAACAAAAATGCACGCACGCTTACAGAGACCTATTGGGGCCATTCGAGCTCTGTAAGAGCTGCCGCCCCGCTCTTGGCAATCTATCCAAACAGCGTCATTGATTTCGCGGGACATGCTGCATTGCCCTGTGCCAAGTCACGTGTGTGTGGTTCGTCGGAATTATCGTTTGATTGAACTATGGAACATATGAATTGACTGTGAGCGTCCTGTCTTCCGTAGGTATTTTTATTATAACCTAGAGCATCATCCTACAATGCTCTGTCGCAAATTTTGTTGTGTTTATATTTGCCTTTTGGAATCCCGGAGAGCTGTGGCAACCACTCCGCACGATGGGACGCCGCCAAGAGGAACCGCCCTGCAGCTGGTACGCTGATTAATGTGGAAAATCTCGTGAAAACAATAGCCCTTTCACATTTACGGCTGTCACCCCCCTCAACCCCCCAAAAAAAAATCTGGAGAAGGGAGGAGCTGAGGGGGGAGGGGGAAGAAATCACATTTACAGAATAAGTCAAGACAATATTTGTGGACTCGCCAGACCACGAACGTCAAGAAGGGGAATTAAAACACATGCTAGATTTACATGCTCGGTATCATAACGCCAAAAATGCGGTGTCAAAATGGCATGAACAAAGTACTAAGCGCTAAAATAAATAGACGAGGAAATATAAAATTGAAAAAAGACCCGCAATGGCGCAGTTGATTGGTGTGAGCGGTGCCAAACCTCTTGGGGGTGGCCGCCTTTTCTGGATTTTGTAGTCAAAAACCGACTAAGGTAGCTACAGATATTTACAATGAAACTATAATTCTATTGTTCACTTCCTAGGCCTGTAAGGCACATTCTGGGTTATAGTCCGGGTAAAAAAAAAACAATATTGAAGGAAAAAAATACTGCGAATAATCACTTATTTATTATTTGATTGTTTTTTATTGTCAGTGCCAGATAGGCCACGGTGGTCACATTTTGGGCTGAAAGCGGACCTTTCGCTGGTTCTTTGTGGCGTTCACGACCGCTTTAGGGGAAGCCCCAAGGCGGTTGACCGGGGTTCAAATCCCGGGCCAAGACGAATTCTTTTCCCCACTGCAGACCCTCTGAGAAGCGGTTTAGAGTTTAATTAATGCGAAAGCTTTGGCCATGTCATTGAACGCAAAAAAACCCTGCACCCCTCCGTCTAACGCTTTCGTGTGAGGGTTTCCTTGGTTGTCGTCTGAGTTTGGACTTCGACTTGCAGACTGTTTGCACTTTGACTAGTCCAGCTTTAACTCTGACCCTTCGCCTTTTGATTTCGCCCTATGAAAGCTCCGCGTCCAGCCATCGTCGTCGTTAGAACCAGGGAGGAATGACTGTTCTGCCTAATTTCGCACTGCCAAGCACCCCTTTCCAATTTAAACTGCTTCGGTAATGCCACAATGAAGCAATCGGATACACGTCAGCTTCATAATGCGAAAAACCCCGGCTCTATTCGGAAAGCGAAAAATGTTTTCTTCGTTCCCTCCACCCACGATCATCATCGCCGTCATAGAAAGTTGGCTTTTGTGCTGTACGGTTTGGAACCGAAACAAGCCATCAGAGAGACATGCGGGGCTTCGCTTTGAAAGTAACTATAGCCGTAGTCGTCGTCAGCGTTGTCAACACTAATGGTGCGGAAATGGCCGCTGCTTAAAAGAGAAAACAAATTGGGTTCTCGCCGGATTTCAACCCGGCTGTTGAAACTTTCAGTTTACCGCAAGAGGAATTCGACGCAGGTTTAAGCCAGTACTACAGCACCTGAGACATTAGTGCCAAGCGACTGGCAAAAAAGATACGATCAATAAAAATTCGAAAATAAAAGAATGATAAACTAGGACCAAGAGTGCAGACTTTTATCTAAGCACATAATACACACGAGGCTTTGAATAGGGTTGCTTGGCACCGCAAAACACGCTTTGATATTCTCAAGAACATGCATGCTTCGAATATTTCGTCAGACGTATGAAGCTTGCTTTAATTACGTATTATAAGCCGTAACGAGTACGAAAACCGGCACACTGTCGATACGTTGTCGCTCTCCTCTCTTTTTTAATAAGCACACGAACCTCGAATCAGAAAACCGCCTTAATTACACCACCGAAATTGCGCATTGTCGTACAACGTTGAGAGGAAAGTGAGCAGATCACCACGTAATGAGGGACACCCTGCGAAAGGATAAACACAGCGAGGAAGGATGTCTGTTGGTGTAAACAGAACACGGTCCAAAAAATTAAAGCGTTTTTGATGAGAGCCGTCGCGCGAGAACCTCTTGCGTGGCACTCAGAGGGAGCAAAACCCCGCAATACGCGGGGCGGCAAGCGAGCTGCTATAAGCCTCAGGAGAGCAAGATTCCTGATGTTTGCGTCTCTGGCATCGAAGGGAAATGGAATTGATTTTCTTACGGCCGTCTCCCTCTGTCGTCCTTTTTCTTTCTTGTTTTGCTGTACTTTGGCCTTGACGTTGCACAGTTTCGGACCTGCTTTCTCGCTTCCGGTGTACACCATCAGAATCCAGAGCGAGCAACCCTTAGGTGCCACTTTGCGGCCACGTTCTCAACTTCGACGTCGCGCCCCTTTTGATCTAACTCTTGAGGCCTCATTCGGTTTCTATATTTTCAACGGAGACATTTTTATTGTCTTGGAGCGTCTGAGATCACTTCATACTCTTCCTCACGTGCTTATGCGTAAAAAGGAAAAAGTACCTGCACAATTTGCCGCGTTGCTGCTGTGCCTCTGCTGCCTCTGCATCACCGCTGGCGCTGTGCACGCTGCCTACGAGCGAATACTAACGCGTCACTCCATATTCTCCACGCTTTCGCACGAAACAAAGGATCTGTTAGCTTTGCTATCCTAACAGAACTCAAAACAGCGCTATTAAACGGGAAAAAATAGCGACAATACACGGCGCTGCACCAACAAGACGACATCAGCGCCTTAACTTAGCTTGCTATCCTACCTACAGCAATCGAAATACTTTCAAAGTGCAGATGCTTTCATTCTAGCTGTGGGGTCGCTATTAACAGCAGGGCTGTTTAAGTTTTTACTTCCGCGTCGAGCGTTACCACAAAAAAATACGAAGAAAAAATACCTGGCGCGCAACGTGAGCGTTCGCCAAGTGAGGAGCGCCTGGCTTCGGCAAGGCGTGCGCGTGGGCATGCGCCAGGTGAGGAGCTCGCAAAACAGTACAAATAAAAAATACCGAGCTCGACCTCCGAGAACTCTCTACCTAGCGCTCTGTGCGTGACCTCTCGCGTGCTGTTCTGCTGGCCAGTGCACGTGTATTCGCGCCTGTAGTGGGGAGCTCAGACGCCGAGTTCGCGAAGCCGGTGGCCGCTGGTTCTATGGTGTGCTGAGGCGGTCCACTCTGGGAGAGATGTGAAACCCTGAGCACAAAACCATCCGGGCTTGCCAGTCATGCAGAACTTTCAGCGACAAGTTCGGAAATCCATGCGAGGTGCAACAGCCGGGTCTTCGACGCAGGGAGAGGGGCCGCCAGCTCTGCTGTTTCTCCAGCCTTGAACCACTAGTGCATGCTGTGTTATTTTAAAAAAATTTCTTTTCCCTTGAATGTATTCCCGGTCTTGAGGCATATGCATAAAATTATCCCCATAATGCTTGACTCTCCCCCAGGCATTTTAAACTACCCACGAAAGTTCTTTACCTTCCTACTTGATTCCTCAACGTAGAACAATTCCTAGGGCCACCATGACTGGAAATGGGGAACACGGGCTAATTTGGGAGCTGCTATAAGCGATCGGGTGGATTCAAATGCGATTGGAGCCCCATTCCTTCCGCACAAAGCTGCTTTCTCTTCAGCTGTTTTCACCTATCGTGAACGCCCGAGTGCGAGGTGTGACTGAAAGACTGCTCTTTTCGGCGCCATAAAATATGAACCACAAGAATCCACTGCAGCAAATGAAAAATGCAACCGTTGCGTTGTGGCATCCACATCAGATCGGGTGGTTGCTCCTCTAAGCGCCATTTTCGCGTCCCCAAACGGCCGACATGCCGTGCGGCCGAGTTTGCGGAACATTCCGTGGTACTCAAGATGAAAAATATCAAAACAACACCAAAGACACCTTTTTTGTGAGAAGGATGGTTGAAACGCGAAGGTTTATCCTATGCAATTTGAGTAAAAGTAAAAGTTCAAAATTCACTTTTGCAAGGTCCAAACTGCCAAAGTTAAAACCAATAATCTAATTACATTCAGCCAAAGCTCAAAGCCAACGTCCAACCCGACACCACCAAATTCCTAAGTCAAAGTCCAAGAGAGACAGAGAGAGAGAGAGAGAGAGAGAGCTCTTTATTAGATGAAAGCAGAGAGGTTTTCCGGCATGTTCCCTCATACATGCTACTCTGCGGGGATGGGGAGAAGGGAGTAAAGGCCATAAAAGAAGTAGGGCAGAAGAAAGGGGGAAAAAGAAGAGATTAAAATAAAAAGTGAACGAGGAAGCTTTGCGACCATGCTTAAAGAATGTATTTCGTCCTCATGATCGCAGCCGTGTGTACTGCCACACTGTATTTTGCATATTATGGGAGCTCCCGTCAGTTTCCAAAGATATCCCAGTGCTATGACATGTGGTGTATGATTGGTGCCCCCTTTCTTAAACCCATTGTGTACAGTTGGATTTCCTGCAGTGTGTTTTCTTTGAACGTCAACGCCAACGGTGAAGCAGAAAAATCTTCGCTTTAAAAAATTGCGACCTGCGAGTTCACTGACCCTTCGAGCATGCCGGTAATGGTTGCCGGGAAACAGCAAAAGGGTTGGCACAGGAAGCGCGGGACAGTAACACATCAGAAACGGCGTGTGTTTCTGCCCTGGACGAAGCCCGTGCACTCGCCATTAGAATGGTTCGTCAAGGCTATCTGGACTACAAGATGTCGGTACCCCTGGACCACAGGCCTATCCCTGTCCATGATTTTGCGTGGGCACCCATGCGCTGCTCCTCTTTTATTCTTCTATGGAATAAGCCGCATTTTAGCTATCACGACGACACTCGTGGTGTCGCTGCCATAGTAGACAATTTGAGAACGCGGTCTGTTGCCATGCTGTGTTTTTGAGCACGAAAATGCGAAGACCCCTGAGGGTCACACCGGGTAAAAAAAAAGAACGGACTCGTTTCCTTGAATAAGCATGTCATTTTTTTCTAGTTTCAATACAAATAACAGAAAACCGCCTCTCCTGAAAGCCATTTCAACAGCACCACAAAACCAGAGTCAAACAAACAGCACCATGTTTGTCATCAAGATAAAACTGCCGTACTCTTTTGTATTTACCTAATTAAATTTGAAGTAAGCTAAATTATAAGTGGCAAACACTCGTGTCTGTCACTTCATTGGTTCTGACCTAATGCAGCGTATACCCATACTTACCGCTTCAGGACTGGACTATTTTCCGATTCCAGGTGCGACAACTGTGCCTCGGAAGAAACAATCCAGCATGTTATGATTCACTGCCCCGCTTGCAAAGACTCTAGCATCTTCATACTTACCGCTTCAGGACTGGACTATTTTCCGATTCCAGGTGCGAAAACTGTGCCTCGGAAGAAACAATCCAGCATGTTATGATTCACTGCCCCGCTTGCAAAGACTCTAGCATCTTTTATTACATTAATCATTTTAGGCGTACTTTCAGATGGCTGCAATGCTTCTCGGTTGAAGGAGAAGTTTGTTATAAAAATGAACACACTTTCGGTGGACGCTCAGCGAGTCCTAGGAAATAAGCAGACTCGCACAACTCATGAGGACACTGTTACCTTTAATAATTTCAATGTATGCAAGGAACTCTGACTTTAAAAACCGTTTTAGTTCCCTGCCCTTCTTGTTCTCACACCTCAGCAACATAGGCTTAATTCAAAAAGTTTAGATCTTATCACCGTGAGACTATTGGTCTTGCATTTGCTTAACAAATTTCACTGATCCCTCTCTCAGCTTGTATCTCTTTTCTGCTATCCTCTATCATGGGCCTTTCTTCCTTTTCCCTCCCCCCCTTAAAAGCGTAGCACGAAGGCGATGTTGTACGCCACCTCAAAGCTCTGTTTTTGTAATAAAGAGCTTCTCTGTCTTCATCTCTCTCTCAAACCTATAATGCAAGCTCGGATGGTGGGCCTCAGATCATTCTGAATAGCCTGGTGTTGTGGTTCATGCACGGAAAGCTCATTCGCGTGATCACTTTTGGGCGACAACTTTCTCCCAAATGTAACCGCACCAACTGGGAGTCAAGCTTGCGACTTTGTTCCGACAAGAAGGATTGCTTATCCAGTACATCTGCGCGGTGGCTTGTATGACTCTCTCCGGCAGCCAATAAGCATGGATGGAAACTAATTGTAAAATATGGTGGTTGAGACACCATGGTGGTAACCTGACAAAACGGTGACTTCAGTGTATTAGCGGTTTTTGAGAACAACTGGAACCAGGGCTGACCAAAAATTATCCATCTTAGAATTGCCTAAACAGTTTACCGTAGCGCATGGAAGAAGCGTTGGTGCATTTCATGGAGCTATTATTGAGAACGACTGGATGGAGCAATGTTTCCCCAATGAAGAAACTGGGAAAGTAGGATTTATTTATTTGTTCATTACTGGTAGCGGCCTTTTGGCCCCCACGGCAGGAACATTTGCAACGCTGTAGCAAAATAAAAATTGTTTTTGCACAAAAGGAAAAGGGAAAAAGGAAGCATTATATAAACCCAACCAACGGTGAAAGCATACAATATTTCCAAGATGGCGAAAGAAAAATTTATAAGCACATTTTATTGTTGATAAGTAACCGGTTTACAATGATGTATTCGACAAACAAAAAGTAGATAGAACTGGCACAAAAACTGCAGGCACGACGATTGTTTCAGATTGCAGAGAACGCCAAAAAGAAATATCAAATAATGGAATCGTTTGAAGTTTTCTATCCCGCCCTTAGGGAAAAAAACGCCCATGAAAATAACCGAGTGTTACCAAGCAAGGTCCGCGAAGGAATGCAGCAAAGAGAGGAAAAAGGCGCAGGCAGAAGGAATGGAATGCGGAGCAGTATCTGAATTCAACGCAGCAAACGTTTTGAAGAATGGCACTGTGTCGGTATTTAAAGTGCGCTGTCAGTTACAGCAATTGTGACGTATGCGTCACGGAATGCTATAAGCTACTGTTACAGGAATGCTAGGGCACGAGAGCGGCTTTGATATGCATTATTTAAATCTTAAATTGATTCCAGCGGGGGAACATAAATTCTCCAGCCTTGTGCGCTTAGGCTGAGCCCAAAACACCGCTTTTCCACTGCTCGGGACGGGAAATAGTGAGCGCAGCATTTCGAGTCCCGTGGGTTTCGATCGGCTGGAGGGTCTGCTGCTTGCAAGGAACGGCAACTGCCAGCGTGATTGGCCGAAATGCTAGAGCACTCGTAATATTCTCCGGCCGGCGTCGTATGCTCTCCGTTTGTTCGGCCCTAGTCGAGTGCTTCTCAGTTCCCGTGTTCTCGTGGTAACCATAGCAACGTATGGGGGAACACACGCCCTGTTGCCGGCAAAAGTATATGTCCGATTGGCTATTGTCGCCTGCTCCGGTGTTTGTTCGGATGCAGAAGACCGATCCTGCTGGCACACCGACTCACACATCCCTCCTGGATTGCTTGCTCGCTTCTTTCCTTGCTTCTTTCCCGGCTTGCTTTGTCTGTGCGTTCCGTATTGTATTTTGTGCAGTAGGTGGGTCGGTTAGAGTGACCTGAGCTAGCTGTCCTCCACCTCTTTCATTACATCCATCATTTTTAGGTCTAGTTTTAACTGGGTGTAATGCTTCTAGGACATTGCAGAAGTTTGTTAAAGGAATGAACACATTTTCGCTAGAGGCTCAGTGATTATCAGAAAATGAGCAGACTCACTCACCTCAGGAGTAGTGTTTCCTTCAACAATTTGAATTGCGCCTTTGAACTAACTCTTGGACACGAGATGGCGGAAATAACGTTCGGTGGTATTCTACTCCCGTGGTTGACCGTACCATTCACATGCTTGACGAGGTGTTACTTGAGGCGCGGATGGTGTTATTTCCGTCTTACTTGTGTGTCCACGGCTGCTTGGAAATGACGCGCGTGCTAACTATTAGCTTCTTCATTGAAAAACTTCTTTCTTGGAGGTTACAATGTGCTGCCGATCAAAGTTAACGGTCTAAACAACGCACACCAGAATGGTAAACCTCGTAGTTTGCAGGTGCGACAATATACGAAAAAACCAACCAGAAGGACGCAAATTTCTGAAAGAAACGCAAGCTCTTGACGATCGATAGGGCGTTGTTGACCGCATCGGCTAGGCAGCCCCTATCTCGTCTACCTGGTTTTTGACACACCCTTTCAGAGAAAGGCTCTTTTGCATTTGATTGGTGGGACACGTCATCAAGCGGCTGCAGGCCATGAGGTTCTCATATTCGTGCGTGCATAGACAAGAAAGTAGCAGTACATTAGAGACATTTGGAATAAGTTGGCCTAATGAGAATTACTGGGGTGTCAAATTCGCCGAAGCCTTGTATTATTTCCAATGATATTTTTAGCCGGGTGCTACACAAGGGCTTTTTTCTCCCAGCCACAGAAGCACAAAGTGGAGAGATGGCAATCCTGAAGAGTTTTACGATGGGGCTTTATTAGGCTACCCTCCCCTAGTGTCCGGCCCAAAACTTATAGCCATCAAAGATAAAAAAAAACACGTTTTGGTTTGTGCGGTAACGGCACCCGGATCTCCAGATATGGGGCCGAGGTGTATACTACGGCGCTATCCCGGAACATCGGCAGTGGCAGAACGAGTTAGCCTACTGCGTGCCGTGCGTGTAATAAGGCAAAGTGACGGTACGTTGGTGTAACCAGGCCACGCCGGCCGTAGGGAGCTCTGATTCTGGAGTAGCTGTCGCTTGAAGTGTGGCCAGTGATCCTGTTGAAGTGATTCCAACCAGATGACGAAGAAGGGAATGGATCGCATAGATGAGAACACTAATTAGCAGTAGGGAAACCTGTGATTAGTATTCCTAGGCTTTCCCTCCAAATTCATGTAGGCAGACTGAAGTGCCCAAATATTGTTTCCACAACTCCCTGCCTGCGAAGGGATCCTGTAAAGCTCACACCTTGACGATGAAGGTTGCGCGGGGTGAAGAATCAGTAATTTTTCAGACGCTTGATGATGGGCGTTTTTTCAGCCTGCGCGTACGCATGAGGCGACTTTCCTGTGACGAAGTGCTAGAACATTCTTACGGCGGCCTGCCTATCGGGGAATAAAACGTATTTATTTTTTACTGCCTCCCAGAAGTCTTCTCCGTGTAGTCACAAAGCTCTGCTGGTATCCCACATTTGAACCGTGGAATGGGTGAATTTTGTTTCCTTTTCGAGACAGTTAGACGTGCTGCGATTATTTATTCAATTGACATAACGTAATTATTCTTGCCAACCATTATCAACAAAAACAAAATTTGAATACACAAATTTAAGAAGTTAACCCCGTCATCCGGCGGCTCAACCACCTCCACAAGTAAAAGTAAATCCTCTCCCCTTGCAGTCGGGGAGAGAATTTCAAAAAGTAAATGCGATGGAAAGGGTAAACCGGGAGATGAGAGGGACCTCCCATGCACAAAAGGTATTTTGTCAAGCCCTATTCTGTTCAATTTAAAGCTGCACCATTGAGGCAACGGAGAAGAGCTTTAAGACGTCGTGTGAAAGTAAAATTATCTGGGCCGTGAACTCCAGGTCCTTCTATGCTGTGCGTTTTGTTGCACGCACATTTCTTTCTGGGGAATATCGGTTGCAACGATAAACAGATGCTCTTCTGTCTCTTCATCCCCAAAAGCACCGCAGATGGCGCTGCTTGCCATCTCGATTGTGAAGGAGTAGGTTTCGTGAGGGCTGCCCCCAACCACTGCCGACAAAGTCAAGTCGGCTGGGATCGAGACAGCATACACGGGATATGGCGGTGATGTAGAGTACCTTGAATGTAGATGCGGAAGAAGTGAAAAATGGAGTTTCAGCCATAAAACCACTTAAAAATGCCTGGGGTTTCAAAATTGTGGCTGCTTTGATATGTCGCCAGCCAGCGTGCGTTTTCATACCTTATTTGCTGTCTCTAGAGTGTGAAAACTAGCCGAAACTTTCACTATCCGCCTAACGCTTCTTGCATTCACCATTAGAGAAATCCCATCCAGGCAGCGATCCTCAAACCTTGTTCTTCATTTCCTTCTGCCCAGCTGCCGCCTTCCTGTCACAAAGAAAAAAAGTGCCGATCTGAGTTTATAAACACGTTGCAAGGCAAGGATATAACGTGTTGCTGGCAGGATAAGCAAATGCAAGGGGAGGGCCAGCAGACCGAGAAAAAGAATGTTGAAGGCGGTAAGCGAGAGCTCCAGCGTGCATCCGGTGATCCCGGGAGGCGTCAGCTTGTTCAGGGCGGGGCTCGCTTGTACCGCTATAGTTCAGAGCCCTGTGAAAGTGTCATTAAAGCATTTTTAAACAAGCGGCCGCGCGGTTGCAATGCTCGCCAACCTTGTTAGCGTCTGCGACCAAACTTCATCTTGTTGTCGACAACACAGCGTTCCGCCCTTGTCGCGAGCAGCACGCGTCCTTTTGTGCGTAAGTGTGACTGGCCGTGTTGCGTGTAGGGTAAGGTTTATCGCACTTCTGCGCAGAGACGCTCGTGATTCGCTCGGTGTTTATCGTTCATGGGGTTGGAAACGATGAACTGCATCGTTATGTTCCCACCAGATCATTTTGGAATTTTCTATCTTAAGGTTACGTATTTAGGCAGGAGATTCGAATGTCTTCTGGCCTTCGTGGCTTGAAGTTACTGCGTATGCGTTTCCTGTATACGGTTGGGCATTGCAGCAGAACGACCCCACGTAATTTACAGTCTTTGTTGTATTGGTCCAGATTTTTTCAATGATAGTTGCACGTAGCTCCCCGCTCATTACAGCAGCTGCTAGCGCCAGTTGTTTGAGACGTTAATAATGCTTATTCTTTCTACTTTTGTTTAAAGTTGTACCGCTCACGTATTTGACAGTCATGCCTTTGTGTCTTTTTATTCCTTCGTGGAATTTTGCTTTTAGGTTGATTGTTCACAAATTTTTCGGGATTCTTTTCATTATAAATATATAATTGTCCTCTGAAAACGTTCCTGATATTTCCTTTTCCGGTTTGTAGGCGTACGCCTTGAAGTTTATTTCCTTTGTGTAGACCTCCTTACGCTATGCTCCACCTGGAGCATGCAAGGTTTCTCTAAATAAGCACTAACAGGATTGTTAAGGCGATCAAAACGCAACACATTCCTTTTAATCTATGCAAAGATGAGGACCAAGTAAACCCGACTTCCCTGTGTAAATATTATGTCCTTATTTATGAGTGAATTGACGTTTGCGCGGCGAAAAGGCGTGTTAAGCTTTATTTCTTAGCTTCGCATAGAGAAAATCACCGCCGGGTCACCGGAAAAAGTGGTTCTATTTTGTTTTTGCTTTCTACGCTATGGTTAGGTGTAGTTTATTAATAAAAGCGTTTCTTTTATGAAGTTCGCTTCTTTGGAACGATTTAATAAATATTTTTACTTAGACTGAAGCCAAGACACTTAACAAAATATAATTTCCTAGACGCAATTTACCCAAAAATGGCACTCTGGGAGACTTGAATAGTTGCGAATATGCGAACCAAGGACATAAGACTGCGTGTAATTTTAAGCGCGTTTCTGGGTTCCAATTTTAATGTTTGTGTTTTTTTATTTCGGGTTATCGTTCACAGCTTCTAAAACTAAGTGCACTTACTCGCAAAACAGCATTCTGAAGTGCTATTATGAGGACTTATGCACTTCCAGCGCATCTAAGTTACTTTGAGTTTCAGGTTAGTCAAAAAAGAAAATACTTGCGTTTGACCTAGTGAGTTGGTTAAGTCATGAGCTCGATGTTAGTATGGTGTAAAGGGGGTAATATTTTACCTTATTTTAAAGGCTTATGCCTTTACTTTCTAATATCCTGCTTTGCTATCGACAAGTTTCCGGTACCGTTTTAATATGTTAATACAATAAAAGACTTCCTATTTAATTGCTTTTTTGGTTTCTGAGAAATGTTATTGTTAGCAGAACAATGACGGGAACTGCCGGCCTGAAGATCAATTCCGAAAGTATCAGACACGTAATGGGGGGGGGGGTTGTGAGTTCGCATCCCACCTCTAAAGAATGTGTTTGCTGTTAATATGAGTCGGAGTGACAAACGTATTTAATGAATGCGTAAAGGCTAGCCAGAAGCCTAGAACGTCTAGGAAGGAGTACGGGGGAGATGGGGTTTTTTACTGACTTTATGACGAAGCGTACCATTTTTAGTGTTAGTAAAGAAATTGGTGGAAAACACGGGCATGTGCAGTTATTAGGGAATTTCCGCCTTCCCATTACACGTGCGATGCCCTCGAGATTAGGTGTTCTAGACGACTTCGTTCTTTTAACTTTCTAGGGTATTTATTTATTGGTTCATTTATTTGTTCATATATTTATTACATTGAAGCTGTCTGGGACTACTATGCAAGAGATCATCTCTCGCGACAAAGCTATCGTAAAGCAATAATTTTCACAACATCCAAATTATTAAAAAATTACAAACGGGGCTAATGCATATTTTGATTTAAGGGAGTACTGATGTTAAATTTCTCGCTTACGGTTTTTATGCTGTAAGGAATACCTAGTTGTCCAGTCATTGCAAAAATCGAACCAAAAGCGGTCAGCCACCAGGGTAGAAATAATTATAACGTAATTATTACAATGATTTTCGAATTCGGTAGTGGCGCGCCAAATGGCCGTTCAAATGAAGGACGGAATTTCCAACGTCCATCAAAAACCCGTGGTGTCAGGGATGTTTGCTGCATCGTCTGCTATGATTGCACGTGGTCCGCACTCGCCCACGCAGTCGACATGTCGTCTGAATTGTCAGACTCGGATGAGTCGCTGCACCCGACAGACAGACAGACAGACAGACAGACAGACAGACAGACAGACAGACAGACAGACAGACAGAACAACTTTATTTGGCCCCAGCTGAAGCGATTAGGCCAGGGGAGTGAAACTTCCTATACCTTGCATGGGACGCGATATTCGATCGAAGCGCCGGAAAAACCCCTGGTGTTTGGGGGCGGTACTAAAAACATGGCGGCGCGTTGCAGATATTCACTGGGAAACGGCATATCGATGAGGACTAAAATGCCGAGTGGGGTGGGGGGCAAATTAGCGCCAAATTCAATTGGGACGCACATGGAAGGTAAATTGAGCGAGTGGAAGATATTCAGACGGCCAGCGCACGACCTTTTTCCTGTTGCGCAACCCGCCACATTATCGAAAGTGCAATTGTTTTGTTCTGATTGCTGAAGTTTTACGCGTCCACTTCTTTTTGCACCACTTATTCTAAGTACGATGTTGTTTTGGTTTATTAGTACACACAATCTAGACATTGGATAAAGAGTACAGGTATTTTCATTTTTATTGCTAAATGTACCATTCATACAGTAAAAACCCAACTTGGATATTTTACACTTTTAGTCGCAAACAAAAGGGTATGGCACATGGCCGCATGCTCATTAGGTATCCAGCCAGTGCATATCTGTCCAGTGCCTTGTCTGTCCGAGGTCCGCGTAGTGTCTGGTGCTGAAATGGCCAGGACAGCCGGTAGCTGCTGTAGATCTGTCGAGGTGGTAAATGAGCCAGGTTCTGCCTTCTCGCACACTGGAGCCAAACGCGAGATCTGGAACATCAACAAGCACGGGTGTATATTTGCGTTAGAATGAATGCTAGCTTTACTGCTGCTTTCAGGCGCACGTAGTTTTGAGTGAAAACTAGCATCTGTATTCGAAATAAACTTTATCTGATATATTAGGAATCTTCCTTTCTTAAATTGATTTTGGCTACAAAGACGACTTGGGACCAATCGTAAAGGCAAATTTTAAATTAAAATCAGCCTATATTGTTAAGAGACGCAGATATTTTTTCTATTTGTGCGATGATAATGTTTGATAATGTTCGGTGGCAACGACCCACCTTTCCTCCTAATCCAAAATACATTTCTGCAGACAAAAGCAGCCATCCCACACCAGAATCGCTAAGCAATTATTCATGCATATATACTTTGGCGCCCTATGTATTCATCAGGTATTTCTCGGGCGCTGCAATAAACCGGTTATAAAAACCTTATTTCAAAATTTCTAATAAATTCCTAGCAAAGCCTGCACTGTCTAATTATTTATCGGCTTATAGCTGTAACTGCGTTTTTGTGAATATATCGATCGTTCTTGTGCTAAAGCTGAAACTGCAAGCACGGAACTGAAGGTTAAATTATAAATTATAAGTGGCGGAATTATAGTTATGATTGTATTATAAACAAATAAAGTAATTGCTTACTTTGTATAGTTATTGCTACAAATTTATTCTGCTATATGCCGTTGATTCACGTGACGACAAAATGCAGAACACACAGAACACACAATTGAAACGCAATAAAATGATTGATTTAGTCACTACTTAATTAACATACTGCTAACAACACGATATAAACCTGCGGACCCAGCGTTTGAGCCATAAGTGTATGGGAGATGCCTTCATCCAGCTGTGGACATAAACAGGCTGATAATAATAACGATAACAATAATACTGGTAATAATTATAATAATCACAATAATATTAATATTAATAAGAGCAACGCATGCTGCGAAAACAAACTAAACGCAGGCAATCAAAAGATAATAAAATAGTGCAGATAAGCTCACACTGTTCCATTAGTTATTGTATATGTTGCCTCATATACAGTTTGCTGCATACCGCGCATTCACTTGCGCTAAAATGAAAAACACACGATTGAAACGCATTAAATCAATAACGCACGTATAAACAAACGCGTGTAGCTAATGTAGTGATTGGAATAATTGCCAGATGCTCTGCCGCGCATTTCATGCTTCATTCAAGAGTCAAAGAAGACAATCAGAATGTAATAAATAGACAGTGCACGTGCATGCTCACTTAAATTATACAGCTACTGCTGGAACCGCATCCTGCTACCTCGTGCAAGCGTAGAAAAGCAAAATAAGCAGCATGAGGACCGTACCTTTCGTCCGCCGTGATCCAAAAGAAGTTTATGCCGGCCTGGCGTGAAGAATTTTGACACCACTCAGTACAGCACGATCTGTGATGACGGCGCGAATCCATTCATGCGTCTGTTTCGATGAAACAAACTTTACGGTGGTAAAAATGGCCCTCGGAACTCCGTGGATCGTAGCATACCTATGGGCGCGACAAGAAACGCCCCTTTTCAGCGGTGCGAAGCAGAAAGGCGCGGTTCCTGTTTTCCACGGCTGGTGGCGCTCGTATTTTTGCAATCTCGAACTGCAACTTTTAAGTTTACTTGCAGATTAAAAACTTCGTAATTAATAAGTAACCTAGTATTAAATATAAGATGCAACAACAACGTTCATTTATGCTCGCATGTAGTACAGCCCCCAAACGTCAGGATCGCTGCAGTCACGGGACAGAAAAACGGAGGAGTTTCATCCCCCTGATTAGGCCGGCGACATCTTCGCCTTTGTCCGTTTTTTAATATCGCTGCGGCTCGAACCGGGCCCATACCATGATAGCAACAGCTTGTCGCCACTCTTTCAATCAATCTGATCGCGTAAAGAAGTTCCACGTGCGAAGAAGTAGATGTTAGTGTGGTGGAAAATTGTGCTAGGGATTATTATCAGCGCTGAATTTAAAAGTGGTCATCACATATTTGCCGCGATGCTAAGCCTACGCTGACCGGAAGTGGAGGTTCGGCGGTCCCATGGAGGAAAGTCTTTCCTCCATGGGCGGTCCGACCTTGCAGTCCTGGCACCGCAGTGCGGCGAGCGACCGAGAGATGGCGCCACCTGCGCGGTAGAATAAGAACAGGTCACGGCAGATGCATAGTGTACTAGAATTTCGAATTGTGTCGTGCGCGGACCCAAAACGGGTCGCCTCAGCGGTGACACCCTCCTCTCCCAACCCGCGCCCAACAGCAGCCCTCTTACATGTAGTGCCATCTCGCGACGCGCGGAACACTCACCGCTGAGGCGGCCCACAGTCGCTCAGTCCGCGGCAGCAGGCCGCGGCGGGCGCATTTCGAATGCTTCACAATGGCGCACGCAATTTGGAAGCAGCGGAAGTTCTGACGCTAGCTCTTAGACTGTGTGCTTCGAGAGAAAGAAAAACCATATAAACATTACAATTACATTACAACATTACATTACAAGCAAACGCACAACAAAGCACAAAAAATAATAAAAACAAAGGAATTTCCCTCTTAATGTTATGCTCATTTTTTTATAGGAAAATTGTAAAGTGCCAGATTGTTGTGTCGAGAGAATATACTAAAGGTAGTCGACTCCGAGTCTGCAAAATAATTATTCGATGTTAGGCTAAGCTAGCTCCCTTGCATGCACGTGGGATGAAGTAGTAGCAGTAGTAGTAGAAACGAACTTTACAAGTAGACGGCTTGCATTTCGTCCTTGGTGGTTACGTCCCTAGTCCGCGGAGTTTCCAGGAACCTGGGCTCAATTTTTTTCTGCGGGAGAGGGGTGAGGGGGGGGGGGGGCTCTGCTGTGCATACACGAGACACAAGTTATAAAATAACACTAGTGGCATAAACTCAAAAAAGCTACAAAGCATTCACCGTTTCCACGCACCATGAGGGAATATACCAGTGTAAATAAAATTGAATGAAACGCAGAAGCAATAATCTGCATGGTGCTTTGACATGAGTAAATATATGGGTCAATTTCGTACATTGCTGCAAGTTGTACAAAACACGGTAAATGGAAGCAAGTCTATGCGCGAATAGTATTGCTTGTTTATTTTGTTTCGTTTTTTCGGTTACGCTCGCGTGCGGTAAGCATGCTGTTCACTGATATTGGACATCTTTCCCCCTTTTAGGTGATTTTATAATGCCGCTCGCGAAACTGGGAACGATGCTGAGCGCTGAGTTAGTTGTGGGTGGTCTCGAGTAATATTTCTTGATGAATCTAAACAGATTCACCATTAATAGTTGTCTTGACAGTCCGCTCAATGAACTGCGACGCCAAGTGCAGATCACAAACCGCAATTGCGTCGTCGAGGTCTCCGTCGGCTCTTTTTATAAGTCGTGACCATGCTCCACGTTCATCGGCGTCAGCCGGAACTCGAAACAGGGATCGCGCTTCTTTGCACGACCGATGGCCGCGGTTACAGTTGGGCACAAAACATATGCGGTCGCACTTGTCCCGCCGTCCCCCTGGTTTTCGTCACCGCTGCACCAGCACACGACGTGTACATTATTGATCGTGGGCTCTAAAAAGGGGTTGAAATTTTAACCACCCTACGCACCTACAACGAAACATAGGAGCGCCACTGCAAAGTATCGTGAGGCCGGCCGCCGTACTTGCTGCAGCCGCCGTAGCATCCCTCTTGCTGGTGGCGCCCCTGCCGGCCCCAGCGATTTTCATCGTGACAGTAACTCCCCCGCTCCCTTTGTTCGGCGCCGCGGATGACACACGTCCCAATTCTAGTACACTGTAGCAGATGTCATGGTCACCGATCGCTCAAACGGCAATTATCGCGAAAATAAAGTTCCACATGCGAAAAAGGGGATGAAGTGCGGTGAAAAGTTGTGTTAGGGATAGCCATTTGCCGTTGTACAGATAGCGGCGATCAAATATTCGCCGCGAATGCTAAGCAAGTTCTCAACGCCCGAGCTGACCCGAGCGACGCAAGCTTTGCGGGGCTGGTGGGGACTCCCCTCTTCAAAAAGTGGCCGCGCGTGACCCCGTTGCGTACGGGTTCCCCTAACTTCTTGAGGACCCCCAATGCCGGCTTTTCCTATTCTAAAACTGCATAATCGCTTCCACTCCGCTTTTACAGCAGCTCCGCCGTCAACTTCGGGTTCTGCAGGCAGCAGTCATCCGAGAAGTGCAACGAGCAAATTCTTCTCGCTGGCTTCGGCGAGAGTTCTTGCGGCCGCCGCTGCACTCGAACTCAGCCCACGTTTCGTGCGCGCGTATTCACGTGTAACATTGTGAATCTTGGCGGCGTCGTCGATTTGCTAGGACACGCTTGCAGTCAGCAGTACTTCGCATTCCACGATCTTGCCATAGCAGAACTTTGGCGAGCTCGGCGACGCGCACATGCCGCTGAGATAAGACACCGAGCAGTTTTCGGCACCAGTGCAAGGGAACAACATGCGCCGGCCTCGAACTAAAGAGCAAAGACGTCGAACACGCAAAGTGCGCAAAGTATACAAGCATACAAGTATACAAGCAAACAAGTATACAAGCATGCATACAAGTGCGCAATGTATACAAGCAAAGAATACAAGTATACAAGCTCACAGAGGTACACCCACGCCTCCTGCCGAAGGGAAGACCACCGACAACAGCAACGCGGGTTCTAGTTTCTAAAACGACTATATGACATTACCATGAACCGGCTAGATACGCCGGACTGTCTTTCGTAACACCGATAGCGATTTCGCTAGCGCTGCCGACTTGTGGAAGCTCGCGGCCGGGTCAATTAAAATCAATTTTCGATGTGATGCCGGCCTCGAATCGCTCCACAAATTTCTGTGAGGCATCTGTGCAATCTACTGAAGCCAATTATATCTTTTTTAGGCGTCAAAATTTGGTGTCAGTACTCCGTTGAGACAGCTTATGCTGCTGCGAATAAAGTTTTTCTCAGCAATGCATTTGTAATTAGAGCTGAAGCCAACTTTCAGGGAATGTATTTAAGTTCCTTTTTTTGTATGCAGGCTTTTCCACATTGTGTGTTGCACAGCGAACCATGGCCATCTACGGAGGAAGTGGGGTTGCAGACCCACTTTATACACCTCTCTACCGCGCCGCTATTTTGTGATTCATGTGTACTCCCCGCCACACGCGGCATCTCTATCCGCCTGACATAGCGCAATGCCGTGCGCTTATTCGGCGCCACCTCTGCACACCTTTAGAGACCTCATTCTCCGTACCCACCTATCGTGTGCGTCCTTAGTTGGTGAGGTACTGATGGCCCCTCTGCTCTTAAAACTCACCGTGGCAAATTCCGAATATAGCGAAACGCCAACATAGCGAATCTCACCAGAGCGCCAGCCTCGATGTAAGGCGGTGTATAGATCAATGCTACCGAGGATTACTTCCCTGTCCACAGTCTGGGAGAGCTCCGATTATTTCTGATTTATGTAATGATTTATTTATTTATTTAGTTTTTTCGTCACAATTTAATTATATCTGTTTAATTAATTAATTAAGTAATTAATAAATAAATAATTAAATTATTAATTAAATAATTCAAATAATAATTATTTATTGGTTAATTATTACCTAATTAATTATTTCATAATTTATTTCTTTATTTGTTTATTTATTTATTTATTTCCGACCTCTGAAACGAGGTCCTCGGTAGCACTGATTTATACACCGCCTTATCTGGTTCTGTACATCTGAATAAAAGCAGTTGTCTGGGGCACTGATGGTGTACAGTACAGCACTGTTCATACAAGACATTGTAGACAAAGTGCTGCAAATAAATACAAGGGGACCAGGGAAAAAAAAGAGGTGAAGAAGAAAATCCTACGTTGGTTTGTTGGCTTCCAGAACAATATTCAGTACGCTACACGACGTGCGGATCTCTGGAAAATGCCTGGAGGAAACGAATTCGAACATCACAAAGTAAAAAAATCAGAAACCAAACGAAACCATAAAACCTGATCTAATGCTGTTACCGGCTCAAATGTCCCCACAAATACACATTCATTTGAACTCTGCCTCTAGTTTACGTTTTTAATTAAGAAAAAGAAATAAAACCGCGTGACTGCAGACGTTGTGTACATAAAATTTTCAAAAGCCACAATTGGTTTAGCTCTGGAGACAACGAAATCAGCTGTGTTAACACGTTAAAATATCTCACCACCAAACAACGGTTTGCACGTAATGTTTTAACCCCACCTTACTAGTAGCAAGAAGCTAAGCCCTCATTTGGTGATATGGGAAACTAGAGACGTACACGAAAAAAAAAAAAAAAAAAAACTCCAGTTCCCTCGCCTTTCTGACGCAAGATTCAGCTTCAACCCCAAGGCACCAAACCGAAGCTCACAACGAACATCTGAGGAAGAACTCACTTCTGTTATCCGAGCCGCAACAGTAATTACGTTCAACTGCCGACGCGCATTGCAAGCCCCACAATGATAGTACAGTTGCGGATCTGGAATACTTTCCAGAAAGTGTCCTGGGAGCGGCCTGAATTATTTTACCTAGTTTCATGCGATTTCCTTAAACCTCCTCATTTTGTCCTTGTTCAAATTCTCACTGCTACAGTTTTGCCCTATCTCTTAATATAAGGAGCCGTATTTCGGACGCGTATATCTGTACCTAGCCAGACGGAGGAGCAGATCCGCGCCGTTCCGTTGAAGACAGACAGTACACATGAAGGACTTTTTTTTGTTTTAAACTTATCAATTGTCATGATGCAATTGTTTGCCTCCTCCTAAATGCTCCGATATCGTGAGATATAAGCTGGTACGAAATGATACACCCGCGAGCCCGAAGAACATGGACCCCAGCATAAACAAAGGAAGAAGTAGGGTAGAGCAAAAACAATTAGCGAACTCATGGAAGAAAACAAGCGTCAGGGAATAGCATACACGGATGCTGCCATACCTAGAAGCTCCAACAAAGCATCTATAGTAGTGACCACATGGAACGAAACAGTAAACAGTGTATCCTTGTATACCACGGAGCCAGATGAAGCGGGAGAGGATGCCGAAGCACTGGCGCTCACCCAACCTGGTACAGGCACAATTATCACGGACTCGAAGAAAGCCTGCAAGAGATACAGAACAGGATGTATCCAAAAAAGGGCCGCCAAAATCCTCACAAAAGTGAAAGCACAGGAAGAATAAATCGAACTCCCTTGGGTCCCTGCCCATTCTTCGACGGAAGGCAATGAATTTTCCCCATCGACAAGCCCGAGACCTAAGCCTCCAGGTCACAGAGGAAATGGACGAAGGTATGCACGAAATAGCGAAATGTACTGAAATCATCAAACAGTACAGGGAAAGCAGAAGCTCTCCGCACACTCATCCTAAACAATACAGAGGACAATCAATATATCGACAGATACAGGCAGGCACTTTCCCACACCCACTATTCCTCATTCGCGCGTTCCCAATCTTATTCGCAACGCAATGCTCCATAGGCTGAACACCAGGCATCCTGATACATATAATTGGATATTGCACTAAACTCAAGTCCCCCCCCCCCCGCCCAATCTTTGCTGGCTCCCCGTCAGCATAGAGGATAGCGATGGCTGATGTTGCTGACCAGCTTTGCCCTGGAAGACCAACTTCGGCTAATCCACAGGTGTCAGGAGGATCGGGAAGCATATGGCATCATGGAATAATTAACCACTCCGGCTGAGCGAAAATAGCTGCATCGCAACTTTTTTGAGAATAATAAAGTTTATTCTGTCTCTCTCTCTCACGAGAAAGTTAATTAATCCCCTCAGATACATTTTCTCTTGTTTGAGACTACAAACTGAAGGGAGTTATAAGAAAGCAGGCCGTTTTTTGCGCCACCGCTCTCGGGTTCATGCCCGTGGGAATGTCTGGCTTCGGCTGGGTGTAGGCCCCAATTAAAGCCCGACTATTAATGAATACGCCCTCATTAGTGAGGGGACGGATGAGCGGCAGCATTCAGTTCGTGTGTTAGGATTACCTATCTCCTGCGATGTTCTTGATCTTTTAATTCATCTTTCTGATCGCTTCACTTTACATCTGAGCCATATTCACTTCTTTTCCCTCTGAAGCGCTGTGGATACTCCCTGTTGTTATAGCTATCGCGAACGCCGTCAAATTACGCGACGTCATTAATCACAGATGGAAAAAAGTTTACGGTACGATCGTACCTCATTTCCGCCCTAATTGAGTACGCGTAGCCCAGTCTTGCGTATGCAAAATTCTAACAGAAATGAAATAAACAGCACTGTTGTAGGTACTGTTCGCGTAAAACTTTGAAATGCTGAGACAAGCAAGGCGGGGTTCAGACTGTTGCCGCAAGTTGTAATAATTTTGAATATTGACGTCATTTCACGTCTTAGCCAACCGAACTGCGTGACACGCCGTTTTTTTACATCCGTAGATCTCGATATGATCCGTAGATCACTGCTCTCTTCCCACTGCGCTACAAAACCGAGACAGGAGCAAGTGCTATGCACGCGCCTTATGTCCTTCACTCATTCAAACGACGTCAAGAAGCTACTGATACAACGAAGGCACGCGAAGCTGAACGTCAATAGAAACGACCGACTGAAAATGTTAGCGTCTCTTGCTCGGGGGGATGTCCCGCGTCCGTGCCCCGTCCGCAGCGCCTCTGATGATGATTGTGGTAGGATGCCCCTAGGGACTGGCCGATCAAAGAATCCATCACGAGATAGCTTCGCGTTCAACCACCGTCGTCATCTTCCCCTAGGGGAACCGCTGAAGACGAAAGAGAAGAAGACAAAGCTGCGAAGAGGAGGGCATCTACGTTGCTATCGCCCCGTCCGCAGCGCTTTTGATGATGATTTTGGCAGGATGCCCCTAGGGATTGGCCAACCAAAGAATCCATCACGAGATAGCTTCGCGTTCAACAACCGTCGTCATCTTCCCGTAGGGGAACCGCTGAAGAAGAAGAAGGAGAAGACAAAGCTGCGAAGACGATCTCATTCGAATTAACGACTGATGTTTGGCCGATCCCCTGATTGGGTATGCGCCAATACTATCAAGGAACAACAACAACAACAACGAGGGCGTGTACGTTGCTCTCGGCCGGTGCATCAATGTCAAAAACCTTTGCCTCACCAACGCTGACGGAGACTACCGATTCTACCACAGAGACGACAACATCGACAAGAACATGATGGACGAGTTTCGGCGCCTCGAGCACCACCACCTACTCACCGTAACACAACAGTACTTGCGTGCCTTTGCTACCGGTGTGGACCCGGACGTGGAATTCCCTCTCGCGCTACTAAACACCTCATCACTCAACATAACAGCAACAAACCAGCTGCGCGATAAGCGCGCATGCGCGTCTCCTCTCTCATCTCCTCCTCTCAACTCCATCTGCTCTATATAATAAACCCGGTCCGCGCGCCACTTCCTCAGTTGCTGTTTCGGTTCAAACACGCTGCACCGTCCGATGAGCTGAATGTACGCCAACAATTCTGCTTTGCACCACAACATAGTTCCCTTCGGGGAGATGGTGTAACTTTTTTTTCCTTTTGCAGGACAGGGCGGCCCCTCAGCGTCAGTGGTTAGGTTGGAATTTAGGGGGATACCATGATGGTGGTACAAGCACAGACGATATGCTACAGTGATCCGTATTTGGTAAGACATACAGGACATTTGTTCGAATTGTATGCTAGGCTATATACACTGCATTTACTGTGCCTGAGTGTAGGGACCAGTTGCTCTGCAATTGTCTACGGCATGCTGCATCCTCCTTTGTTAGGGTCTTGTACTGCAGAAGAAGAGAGCCACGGCTCCGTCACTGTTGTTACAAATCCTGTGCTAATGTAATAGAATTAACTCTGGATGAATATCCTCATCTGTGCTAGATCGTCAGGAATGCGTGAACTCAGGCTACAGCATGAGCTTGCCGGTTACCATGGAGGGCCTCGGGGTTGGCGTTTAGCTGATAAGTCAGAACGAAAAGTAGTCGGGGTGTTACTGTTTGAATCTGCGGTGCGCCATTTATGATATGTTATAAAACGAGAAAAAGACAAGATCCGGGCGTTTTGTGATACCTTTACATTTACTTCTCCCTATACTGCGCCTTCCGACCGGAGGCTGTGTTTAAGGGGCCTGTCCTTTCTCAAACGACAATATTCTTCCCCTCGCGTAGCTGCTACACGGAGCTGTGCAGGAATAATGCTGTTTGTCAGTCTGTTGTCGGGATTTTTCGCACTCGATATATCGATGGCTGCCTTCTACGTTTGGGATATGTACCGTGCCGTGAGGGACTGGTAGACTCGCCTGCTAAAATAAGACTATGATGTGGCCAGTATGAGTCTGCGTTCGGGAATTTCAACTCGCATCGAGTCATTCTTGCAACAAGTGAATAAGGACGGATGGGAAATAGAAATAAATCAAACAAGGCAACGCCCGCGACCACTAAGACCATTAGGCAGTTATACACAGCCACTCGCATCAGCGACGCCACCGACGTGGCCCATTTCACGTCGCTAGAGCACTGAGGGCAACGGCATATCTTGCTTTTCCGGTTCAGGTTTGACAATAGCTGACGATGTCATTTCACAAACGTCGGTATCGTTGGTGCGGTTAATGATGTGGTTGGATACAGAAATTGTACTGCTGTACGAGCCTTGGCAAAGCGTACTGGCCCGGGATGCGTTTTCGCGCCAACTAACGTTGGGTTGCTCGATAGGAATGTCAAGCTCAGACGAAACTTCTCCATATGTGGCACAAATCACACGAACATCACTTAGTTGGAAGAGTTATCGGAGCCGCTTGAGCAGAGAGAGCGATTCAGCGTCTTTTTCTTTATATTGTGCTTTTGGTTCGTTTTGCGGCACTAGTCCACTGCGAGGCCGTCATTCCATCAAGTTTTGTTTTTTCGGCCTGTCTTTACCTCCCCTGTCTTCAACGCCAGATTTTACCGTGGGCTTCTGGTTTTATTTGCTTGTTTTTTTGGTAAGCGCAATCCGACATTTACTTTCCATTCAAAGAGCTCCGTGATGTAATTTACGAAGTACCCATGTTCTGCCTTAAAAATGTACAGTGTTGGCTTTGCGCAGAACAGTTTTGACATGTGGAAACCAAACAACAGGTTTTAGATGTTTGAAAACGTCTTGCATATATGCGCTTCGAATTTCCGCTCTTTATTACGACTTCAATGCCTTTGCAAATGGCGCCGAAACCGACTTCAAAAAAGGGCGACTCTGCCATGGCATTTTAAAATCTAGTGGGTTAATTGGCCAATGACGCTTGGTTCGAAGTAGAGGAATGTCCAGTGCTGTTCTCATATACATCGCCCTTGCGGTCGCATGCTCACAGGTAGGGAGACTGGGGACAGCGAGGCGATCCACTGAGGAAACCTCCTGGGAAAACTGGGCAAGCCCTCCCCAGGAACTCTGGAGCCAGGAACCCCACAAACCCAGACCAGGAACAGGAATCCAAAAAACCTGGCGAAACTGCGGAATCCCACCAGCCCTCGCATAATCTGGGCGGCAGTAATTGCTGGCATAAATGGCGTCCCGGAACTAGCGTCCTTACAAAAACGGTGAAGCTAAACTCACACGGGTGGCATCACTGTTCCGCTGCTTCATAGCGATCTCGTTGTGAATATATAGTTCCCATGTAATAACCTTATGAATCCCATCGATGGAACCTTCACAATTTATTTACATCATCGCCCGGGAAAAGGTCAATATAAGTTACTTGCTATTCCTAACTGGACCATACCACGCTTCGCTTGCCGATGCATTAGCGTTGCTAACTCTAATGTCGCCATAACGTGCACTCCAGGCCTTCGAAGATATGTTTAAACTAGCAGCTGTCCAATGACGTTCTGCTTGGGAGGACGCTGCTCCCTAGTGATTCTCTGCGACAAAAAGTTCACATACCCAAGTGCATACAGCACACACATTTGTTGGCAAGCACTTAGCCACCGGTTAGTGGCGCTGTGCTTGCCCAATCTCAGCCTAACGTCTCTGGAAGGCCACCATCAATCTTGGAATACGGAGCGGTTGTTTCCCCTGCTCAACCCGTATCTGATTCGGGGGGAGAGCCTGTGTGGTGGCAATGGTGGGAGCCCGAGATAAAATGTAGTTGCATCAACGTTGAAGAGGCTTGCTGTCAGCAGTGGCCTGGTCTAACAGCATCTCTGCATTATGTATGGCACGTGTGCATCATCGTTCTAACCCGTCGGCCGCCTGCGACGCATGCGTTAAGTCCTGTGGTAGTCTAAAATATGGAGATGACTTCAGCCCTCTTTTGGCATATCTCCCCATAGTAAACGCGATGCCGCCGAACGGCTCGAGAAGCACCATTTCACTAAGAGACGAAAATGTAGTTCGTATGACCCCACCGATATCTTTATTTTTAATTCTTCTTTGGAATGTTTTTTCAGCGTACAAACTTTGAGAGCACACACGAAAGATTCGAATAGACCTTTCGGTTATTTCTGCGTTTCAGGTTTTTTCCACTCCTGGGTAATATTCGCGTATTTATGTACGTCTCTTCATAGTTTCTTCATAGTTTATAGACTTCAAGGACATCATATGCCCTTTGAATGATGCACAAGTTCTCCAAAAAAAGAAAGAAGCGAAAATCAAATGGCTTCAAGTTCGTGTAGGTGTGCCAATAGCATGTTGTAACTATGCAGGCCGCCTCGAAACTTTAAAATATGTCTGGTCTGCAGAGCTGCAAGTAAAGGCAGGAATAAAGAAAAAATATAGTTGAAACAATGGTGTTTGCGTTCTTGGAAGGACGCAATACCCATGGTGGGTCTTTCCGCAGGGCTCAAAATTGTCTCAGTAAAGGGAGGGACAAACGTATTGCGCAGGCGTACTGTAGTCTTCCTGGCGCATTTCGGTCCTGATATTTGAGTGGCCGACCCCGTTTGACTAGAAAAGGCAGCTTGGTGAAAAAAAAAAAAGAAATGACCGCGTATCAGCTTTGTTCATTGCAAGTGTCGTCAAAAGATATTGCGATATTGAGGGCACATTACTTTGTTAACCGGACGAAAGAAGGTAAAGGATATACCAAATACATCCAAATTTGAAGAAAAAACACACGTACGTATCCCTAATCTATGCGAATTACCTCGCTGATAAGAATCGACTGTTTATGCTTTATATGCTTGTCTTAAGTTATTATTTAGTCCAGCATGCTTACAAATACGCCACAGTTCGTCTTAATTGGAAGGAGAAAGGTAAGAACTCCAGACTATTCCCACACAAACTGGTTCGTTAACCCAGTGTTAATGAAAACTGTCCTAGTATGGCTCATGATTACCACTTACGGCTCAAACGCGTGGCCAAGATGTTAACCAACATGTGATCGGTTGCTGCGCAGATTGGGAAATAATGGCTTCCGAAGTACGGGGTACGATGTAAGGCACGACAAATATGTCGCTGAAGAGATTAATAAGATTTGAGGTGCTGTAATGGTTTGCTATGATGCTTTTCAGATACCGGTTGGCCGTCTATTGGAGGGGAAATTACCCAAGTCACGGCAACATTTTCTGGTCCCCTCGAGTAAAGAAACAATAAGAATAGCCTAGGATACATGGCTGGAAGCCACGTGTTGTTTTGACCAAGAATCAGTAAATGATCCCGGGGCCACGTAAGGGGTGTAGGCTTCTTTGCTTGCCGGTTCATGCGCTGCCTGATTTAACCAGTTGGATATTTATTATTAGCATTTTGTGCACTCGATGCAATTGTACTGTTTATTTGCATTCCGCATCCTACATGATTTCCCTCCTAACTGCCGCACGATGCACGATATTATTCCCTAGTGCGCACACATACACTAACGGATCCATGGGAATAAAAAAGGCTTTATGGTGAGGGCACCAGCGGACCGCTTGTGACAAAAAGACAACTATTCACGTTTGACGCCAGCGTGAAATCAATGTTCTCCGTTTACAAAAGTCCAACTTTATTGGCTTCTCGATCTGTGAGGGGCTTTGCCGTAGAAGTGAGGGTTTTTTTTTCGGAGGTGGGGAAGGGAGGGGGGTGGCGGGAAGGGAGGGTCTAGCCATTTCTTTCTCGTTGCGGTCTCTTCCGACTGTGCACGCCGCGGGCCGCTCGCTGCGTCTTCGATCGGCGGTTCTGTTCCAGCCAACCTATGAAATTCGAGCGAGGTCAGCATTGCAGCCACAGAATTTCATTCTCTACTCGAAAAACGTACCGTGGAGACGACGTAGAAAAGTGGGTAAAAGCGGCTTCAGAATTCGGAGCTAGGCGTGTTTCCACCACACTCTCATGATTGCCAGGAATTCCCCATAGCACTTCTTCATCTTCTGGTGAATACTGGTCTTGTGACGCTTTTTTGTGTGGGCGATTTTAAAATGCCCCTGTTGGTGAGGTTAACTGGACCAATAAAGTTGTGAGACAATAGGGACAAAGTTGAAGTTACATGACCATTCCAATTACTTGGAAGGCGTTGGATCCTTTCCCTACGTGGCTATTTGTTTTCACAAAAGCACGTAAGCCGGCAACCGCCGGGGTAAACCAGCTTCACTTTTCTTAAAGGACAGAGAAAAGAGCAAAGGGAGCGTCTCTGCTGTAATGGAGGATCCACTCAGTCGCTTTTTCTGCGGGCTCTTATAGATTTAGCGCATTCCTTGCAGCCTAACTTGTTCATCTTCAATTGTTGCTTATCTTCAGTCCCGCAATCTTGTCTACCTTTTTATTTCTTTTTCGTCAAGTTTTTTATGTGCACACACCCGTTGCTCCACTCTCTCTCTCTCTTCGTTCTTTACGTAATTGTTTACCCAAAATTTGTGTCTGGTGTTCTGTTTTTGTTTTGCAGTGTTACCTAATTGAAGCGCCCACTTGTCATTTTAAGTGAATTTATGCCATAGCTGGACCCATTGAAAGTTCCACCGATTTCGCTGTTTGCACCCGGCTGAACAGTGACCACAAAGTTCTCGTTGTGACAGAACGCACGAAATGTGCATCATTTATCACATCGAGGAGTAAAAAAGAAAGTTCACGTTTATAGAACTTGTACGAGGAGTGTCTTTGCAGTTAAGGAGGAAAAACGACATTATAGTGTTTTCGCACTCGGTTACTTAACACTACCTTGAGGACTAAAATCCGTTCTCGCAAATTGCAATGAAGACAAGGGAGGGGTAGTTTCGTAGCCGTGGCTAACCGGGTGACCGGTTTAGGAGCCGACAAAAATAAAACAGAAGTAAAAACTGGGGCCGCGCTCAAAGTTAATGACTAAATTTTCGCGTCTGTGACCGTGACGCCATGAAACAAGCACTGGAAAGCCTCTTCAGGCCTACCACACGCCATACACGTTTTCCGCCTGCGTTTTCCCCTTGCTTTCGGGCTCTGCTCTTCCAGGAAGGCGGCACCATTGCTAGTCGGCTCATGGGTATAACGTGGGAGCAGGTCATTCTTCATTTGCCAATTTTCCTTAGGGGCTTCTTTGTTTGGGAGTGAAGCTTTTGAAAACATCAACACCTGCGATTTATTTCGTCAAAAATGTTATTCTAAACTTTACAACCCGCATTCAGCATTGCGTGTCCTTGTGAAGTTTGCTTTTCCTCTCTAATACTATAGTTGCTGTGAAGCACGCTTTACAGAAACCTTGATAATTGGATGAGTATGCCACGTCACTGGGGTACCCTACCGAATAAATCTCTGACTTCAAGAAGCGGTGCCAGCGGACATAATGCACTTTTCATTGTATTCATCCATAATAATGAGTTCTTGCTATAGCCGTTGTGTATTAACGGAAAAATCAACGCCAGCGTCGCCAGCGTAAAATTAATGCTGAACACAAGCCGGAGGCAACGTTTCTATGCTAGAATACATCCGAGGAGAGGAGAAGGAGAATGTGGCTAGCCACAAGGACATTGAATTAGGCACAATTTAGTCACCAACTATCGTCACACGGTACATACGGAGCGCATCCGTATGCCTACTTATTTGGGGCCCGGGTTAGAAGATAATGCAGCACCTCCTCGATAAGACTGCCGACCGATTAACGGCCGAACTTCAATCGTCGCAGTTCGGTTGCCCACAAACTTTGCTCCACATCGTTACAACGGCTGCCAAGGCATGACTCTGTAAGCACGCTTCCTTCCTGTCATGGAGATAGGGTGTGAAGGCACTGTACAGCCGGTAAAAGGCTTGTCTATAACACAGCTTTCGTACTCTCAGCCCTGTCCTGCCCCGCCGAAACGGGATTTGAATAAAACTACTGCGGAATTCTGAAGTCTTAGCCCTTCGCTTTTGCTTCCGACATGTTTAGAACGAGTATGTTTCTGCAGTTTTCGGATGTAGCTGGTTGAAGTTGAAATCTCTGTTATAGACAAGCGTTTTACCGACTGTACATGGTCCTTCAAAGCGCTCCCATCTTAGCCCACTGCCCCTTCGAACTCGCGCCTGCGGCTGGATTTGTAGTTAGTTATTAAATGCGTACGAACATTATGTAAACCTTATATTTGAAAGCAGCGCCATAAGACAGCTTAATTTCAAATTACTGTTTTATGTAATTGTTGACGCTTTTCTTCCCTTCACATCACTTTAGTTTAGTTTTTGTCCCATATCCAACATTTTCCGAATTTGTTTAATTAAATATTGTTGTCGTGCGCTCTAATAAAAGCGGCAGAAAAGATAATGGGGAACACATTCACTAAGTTAATTGCGTAAGAAATCCTGCCATGCCTCTGCCTCTTTTTTCTGACTTTTTATTATAATCCTATTTTCAGGTATTTCTTCTTGTGGAGGAAACTATAAACTTCCAGTTCACATTACTGCCAGGCCTGCTTGGATTAGTTAGATCCGCCTTTCTTTTTTATCACAGGCTCTAGTGTACTCTTCTAAATAGAGTTGGCGAATGGTATTGTCTTTCGTCCCAGTCAGTGACGCGTCCAGCACAGTGAGCGAGAAAAAATTCTCATGTATACACCCAGGGAAAGCCACGTTCTCAAGCAGAGAGTATAGCAGGAGCGGGTGTCCTTGCGTCCCCCTGGCGCCAGACACAGCTCCCGCCGAGGCGAAGCGTGAGAGGCAATAAAGGGAGAGCATCTTCCGTAATACGGTGACGTGATGCGCCATCCCTGCTCGCCCCTTTTGAGGAGATTATCCGATCCCGCGTGTCCGCATCCCAACTTCCAGGTGCCAAATTCTTCGTCGAACAGCACTCTTATAGAGCAGGGCTCCTACCGTATACACGAGCGTGCCTGTTTACACGAAAGGGGAGAGCGTGTTTGTGCAAGCGGTATGACCATTGGTGTTACGGGAAAGCGAGAGTGCCGATTCAAATGTGCCTAAACGTGAAGTCGTTGGGCGCAGGAAACTTAATTTTTAACCTGTCACGCGCAGCGGTTTCCCGAAGCAGTTAAATGGAACGTGCTTGGTTCGAGAGAAGGCGACTTCATTTCTATACGTCTAAGGCATTCGCCTACAATTGTACGCCAAGCTCACACACGAAACCACCAATCTAAGCCCTCCGTTCGTTTTGCAATGAACTCTTTAGTGAGTGCCACTACACAATGTCAGAACTCGATATATAGATCAATTTTACCGACTATCACGATAATCGCCACCGGGCGAAGTAATGAACTACTTGCACAATCATGTAATGGACACCTATATGTGTTGTTACTTTGTCTAACAATATCGCTCTAACATTGCTGCAAAATCGCAATGGCTTTCATTTAAGATATAGCACGCGCAGTCGTTCGAACATCCCATATTGCAATGTCGATTGTAACCGTGTAGTGTGATCACCACGCAATTTCCCGTATTGTGTTTCATCTCTATTAATTATTACCCACACCGCGCTGCCATAAGCGAGGCTAAAAAAAGAAGAGCAGGAATTTCCGTGACACGTATCACGCCATGAAGCACTGTGTCCGTATGACCGATACGGCTATTGCAAATTTGATAAGGGCGGGTATTCGCTTGCTGTCAATTTTGCACCTGTCACATCGCTTGCATGGCCAACGACGTGGTCAAAACAGTGGAATAGTGCTCAAGTATTGCACTCAACTACGTACTTGCAAATGGGTATCCGCATAGTGATACTGCAAGCACGCCCACGGGGGCTGCTTCGGCAATGGGGAAGGTTAGCGCGCCCTTCAAAGAACAAACGCAACCACGCACGCCCAAACAGCACGTGCTGGATGTCAAGGGGTAGACAGAAGGCCCGTAATCGTCGTGCGAAACTAAAATAGGAATAAAGTGAGAACAGTGAGAGAAAACATAACAAATACAGCAAGCATGGATCGGGAAACACGACCGACGGGAAAGTAGCGGCGGCACGCCACTCGGGCTGCCTGGCAGAGAAACGAGAACAGCGCTGGGACGTGTAACCGGGTAATTAACTGCAACGAGCTGAGGTGTACCTGCAGTGGATGCACCCGTAAATTGGACGTACGCGAGCTTTCTTTCCTGTCACTGCGTACACAAAGGCGACAGAGGAGCCGCAGCAATCGTACCTGCTGGCGCTTTCAATGCAGCTGTTCCTAGAATGTGGCGCATTGGACATGTTCGTATGCCATGCATCTTGCCGTCAGAGAAAGGAAAATCAGTTCTAGTCTTTCTGGTTCTTGTCTTTCTTTCTGTCGCTGAGGCCTGGCGAACGTAGCCAGCGTTGATTCAGGAACGCCTGTGCCGGTTATAGCGGTTGTTCGCTTCAGGCCTACCAGCGCACTATCTAAGCGGTAACAGACGCTATCTCGGTGGTTACACAGAAGCTAAACAACACCTGTAGGGAAGGTAGAAAACCCCACATTTTCCGCCTTTCATACTTTTCTGTCTCACTGTGTTTGAGAGGAGCGAGAAAAGAAAAAAAATTCACGCAACTTCACGAACTGAATCATGACGAGTAAGCGGAGTACTGGGGATCGTTCTTAAACTAAATCACCCGTGGCATTGCCCACTCTCGCATGTAAATGAATGACAACGCGTGTGTGCAGTATATTCAATTCCAATACAATCCAATCCGATACAATTCCAATCCAATCCAAATCCGATCCAATACAATCCAATCAATGCACCTCGCGCATGTGCAACACTGTGTACACAGATGCCAAGGGACAAGCCACTGACAAAGCGAAGCCCTAAGGTGCTTCGCCCCTAAAAAACGCTCTGGAAGGGTACGTGCTGCAATCATAGTCCGCGTGGCAGCAATCGGTGGAGCCTCTCTAGCCGCCTTTGTTGCCGTTCAACGGGGAACGCGCTGGTTGAATTATGGTGTGTGTTTAGGCGCTCCGTGGTTTCAGGCACGAACACCCCCATCATGTCAGCCCGCGGCAGTGTAGCCTGCGTGTGACGGTCAACAAGTGAACGTGAGCCGCCTCAGGCTAGTCCACACGCCGGCTGGCTGAGTCAGCGTGGTCGATGCGCTGCGTAGTCGAACAGAAGACGGAAAAGATGAGGTGCAGGAAAGAGTTGGGGAGGACCTCCGGTGATAACGGATGGTGGTGTCTATGTCGATCGACATTTTTTTGTCTGTACATAATTAATAATGGCCCGAAAAAAACCTAACACTATTGTCTTCGTTTCGCTAAAATTCGGTGAATTGCGTGTTCGTCCGAGTTATTCCAGTTTCTTTAGAATGAGTGGGGCGGAAGAGACGGGCGGTAACAAATGAACCGATGAAAAGACTTAATGGTTTTCCTCAATCCCTAGCTTTTGATAAATTCGGAAGCTGCTATAGAAGACTGGATTTCATGTTCCAGCTTGCTACGTAAAACTCTATCGACGTCTGGAGGCTGGATTGCAAATGGCAGAAAGACACCAATTCTCGCATGTGTAAAATTCATCTAACTGGGTAAATGTAAGAACTTTGGAGGATTTGAATGATTGCTTCTACTGTCGAGAGAGCTTTCGAAATCATTAGATCCATGAGTTGGAGTTGGCCGGGTTTATATAGTTCGATAAAACAGCTTTGTCGATGTGCCGAATTGCCATTAGAGTGCCAGCTACTTTAGAAAAGGGGAGGGCCTCACCTGCTGCAAGAATATTTTTACTGGTTATGCGTTTTACTGGTCATGAGTAAAGGAAGGAAGGAAAGAAGGAAGGAAGGAAAGAAGGGCAGTAGGCAGCAGGTAGGTGGCAGGCAGGGCAGCAGGCAGGGCAGCAAGCAGGCAAAGGAAAGAAAACATTATTACTGGCGTCTCATTATTTATTATCTCTTTCCTAAGAAGCGTTCATTTTATTTTCTTGAAAACGTCCATGACTTCATTTCTTGAGGACATCCCGTAAAAAATAGATGGCTAAAACTTGTTCGTTTCAGTGAAATAGCAGGTGTATATAACCAGTGGGACCACCTCTACCCTGTTGTGAGAGGTAGTTTTGCGAGGAAGGGCTCCACCTCTCACGATCAGGCGTCCGAGTGTATTGACCTCCATCAGCCCTCTCAGGTTTATTTGAAGGTGCCATGCAGACAAATATTCTGGCTTTATTCGAAAGATTTGGCGTTTTATAGTGCCCCCAGGGGTTGTCCGGCAGCAAGTGATGTGTTATACTCTTAGGAATTGAGCAATTTAACTTACAATTTGATTCTCTCATGAAATCGCGTTTGGTGATGTCTACCAAGACCCCGCCAGGATGGGTCTACAAGGGAAAGTCAACTGCATGGTTCGGTCTTCAGGGGATAGCAGACCCTTGTTTACCATCTTTTCTCCAAGACGGCGCCACAATACCGCTAAGAACTGTGCTTTCTTTTTGACCGTATTTGGAACTGGCTTGTTTTTCTTACGGTAGGTAGTAATCGTTTTGTGAAACATGGAGTATTTTCGACAAACAGGGTACGTAAGCCATTCTCGCTTACGCCCAACGGCCAGTGTCATGTGAGAAGACTCCAAAGCGCCAGACGGCTGTGCAGCTATCGCAAGCATAGTGGGCGCAGTAATAATAGAAATACGCACTAGTACTTCTATGTTTGCATGTACCTTCGTAGCTACCATGATGTACCCCACCATTCTAACTGGTATGAAATGAATATGCATTACAATTAAGCGGAAATAGCTCGTTCTGCAAGTCTAAAAGCCCAGCATAACAATTTGCGTTTGCGTTTGCCGGCCTCAGCCAATCGCATGGCTGTGCATATGGCGCCATATATTGTAGTGCAGAAAATGGGCTAGTGAGTCGCACAGCCATTCCCTTTTTCTCTGATTATGCAACCTATTTGAACGAAATTTACGTAAAAAGTAGGGTCAATATGATGCTAACGAGGCGCTCTTTCGAATGAACGAACGTGTTTTGACTGAATGGCCCCTTTAAGGGGCTGCTGTAGCTTCGGTATTGTGTCCTTTCACTTGGAAGCCTTCAGCCAATGCTTCACTATATATCTATGGGACCGAGCTTGACGCTTGCCTGCAAGCGACACAGCGGGAAAACGTTGCAACACTGTACCATGACGTCTAGTGCTGTTAAACGCACCCTCTAGTTTTGTTGCATGATTGTAACGACATGATGCTGTAATATCTGAGCGGACTTTTCGCATCTAAGCTACACAACCAGTGGCAGGTCGAGGGCGGAAATTGGCGCTGTCACGGTACCTTAAAGGGGCCATGCACAAAAAAACACAAGTTTAGTTCATTCGAGAGATTGCCTCATTAGAATTACACTGGCACCACTTTTAACGAAAGGTCCGCTCAAATAAGGCATATAATTAGGAAACGCCATATGGCCAGCTTCGTCGATTGGCTGAGGCTGGCAAAAGGAAACTCAAATTAGACAGAGCTTATTAGCGTGCCGAATGAGGTACTTGCGCCTAAATTTAGCTGCTATTCATTTCATAGCAGTAAGAATTGTGGAGTGAACATTTAAAGTTATAAATCCGTACATACACGTAAACTCCGAAGTACTTAGTTCGGGACATTGCCGGCTGACACTGCCTAACACAGCCGTCGGACACGTTGAACTTGTCTGACACGACACTGACCGACTGGCATACGCGGGACGGTCACTTGCATGACCTTGTTTGTAGAGTCATAACTTACGTTTTTGAAAACGATTAGTATGAACCGTATTAAAAATACGGCAGGTATAGAAGTCCGACTAGAAGCAAAGTACCAACACTGGGACTTCAGCAGTATTGCAGCGCCATCTATGAAAGTGGGCGATAAACAAGACAGCCAAACACCCGTCGGTGAGCAGGTAACAGTCCTTGTCAGCAGGCTATATTTAATTTTTCAAGGCCCTGCTCTCGATACAGCATTGGCAACGTCACAGAAACACACAATTTAGCGGGAGAATTGAAATTTTGGCTTAAGATGTTTAATTTCCCAGTGAATACCACACTGTCTGCCGCCGCACAAGCGCTGAGGGTGCCATAGAACACTTAATATTTTGTTTTGTCTGCGTGGCCCCTTTAAGGACAAGCGAGTAACTATGAAGCGCCGTGGCCCCGCTTTTTCTTTTGTAGGGTACACCGCCGAATGACTGGGCACTTCGAAATAAGAAACTCGATGCGTAGTTTTGAAGATGGGCTCCGGGATCAAGGACAAGCACCCGAGAGCCATGCAAGGACTATGCGCTCCTTTGGCAGAGTTGGCATTAAAACCATGTAAACCTGGGAAGCACACGAGGTTGACATATCTTTACAAAATAAATATTTCTGTATTGAATAAACCTTATCTCATAGTTCCTGGGGATTCGGGACATGGCCTAACTGTCGCTGACACCCAGCGCCACTTTGGGATTTGCCGAACGAATTGGATAATTAGGGTGTTGGGCCAACTCCGCATGCAATGAAGTCCCTTGAATATTACTACCACGCATCATCTTTAGTATTCATAAAACATTTACACACGTACGAATACTTCGCTCATAAATAAAAGGCAATAAATAAAAACAATAAGAACTTGAATCACGAAAAATACAAACCGTGGTTCAATGCGCTTTGCATGCGCGCTCAGTTTCGTAAATTTTGCCTGCGAGCTTTGAATCCAATTACAGCCGGGGCTCTTGAACTCTCGAAACACAATCACTGGCCCCTGCGAGTTGATTTAAGCCACCGTGGAAGGCCTGAATGTGGAGCGCGTATGCACCTGCATAGCCGTATCCTCGTATTCGTTAACTCTCTGGTGGTGCTTCGACGTTCCGCAGGTTACTTGAGAAAGCTTCGACTTCCGTTATCTTCAGTAAAGCTAGGAGCGGAAAATTACGCTCACATGATTTAAAGCTGAAAGTTTCTGTGTTCTTTTATCTTCAGCGTTAGCAGGTCCGCTGGTTAAAAAGGAAATGTAGCGAAAATACGTCCCCGAAATCGAAACTGGGCAGCGAGAACTGGATGTAGGCCCAGGGTGCTTGAGATCTGTAATTGGAACTTCTCGTTTCACATTTAGCTAGGGAACCCTGGCGAGCTTTCAAAATTTCCAAAGACCGCCGTTTTTGCGTCCTTGTTTTGACAATATCTTGGAAATTGACGAATAGGTACTTGGGATATGTTCACTAAATTTTTCTTCAATCACGCAAATCAAATTTTTGCTGAAGAAATCTGCGATTTTACATGACACCACATCGGTTAATTTTTGTTGCGTGAGACGAAGGCTGAGCAACATAGTGAGAAAAAGGGGTCCGTTTACTTTGCTTGTAAAATGAATTGAGTTGAACCTATTTCCTCATGAGCGGAAGAATACTGAAAAAGAACTAATGGGAAATGATAATCTGTGCTTTCTCAAAGTTACCCTTTTCATGCAGCGCGCGAAAAAAGAACTTAAATAGGGCGCCTTCCGGAAATGTAACATGGTTTGCTGAAGCTCGTTTTGTGAGGTCGCCATCTGTGAATTTGTATGGTGTGGTTCTGCATTACTTTTGCCGCTTTGCCCTGGCGCTCTTAGGAAGTTCGGGTTTCAATGTATTCGTGCGCTATTTTAACTACGGGCACAGAAAGCTCTCTAGCTGACATGAAGGGAGGGCGGCCACCGTGGACCCATTGCTGTTGAGCTTGCATACCCAACCACCTTAAGTTCCTTTGAGCAAATTACGTGTTTGTATCATGTCATCGCACAAAAAATAATATAGAATTTAAGAGGATGGTACAAACCTTCTGAATATAACAATCACCGAGTTCCGTATGTACCGCCGTTCCTCTTAGATATTTCGGCCTTTCGTTTTTGTAAATTTTGGGTGGGACAGTTTGTTTGAAGGTCCGTTCGGACTTCGAACTCGTATGATCAGCTGGCTTTATGGTAAATATTTGTACACATTTGTTTTTTCGCTCTGCGATACCTGAAAAGAGAGGACCGCCATTTGCATTTGCATTTATTTGTATTTATTGGTATATTTGGCAGTGCCGAGCAGATATGACGTCGAGGCAAAGAAAAAGGAGGTATACCTCCTGACTAGGCTTCACCCCGTTTGAGCAGCAACAGAAGTAGTTGTAGTGCACGAACAACATACAGTATTCAAATAGTCTTCAGACATACGAAGAAATAACAAAAACACGTTTCACTTCAATACCCGTAGGATAACGTAATATATATAGCAACCACTTCATAATAATTATTAGTAACAGTACACATCACCTTAGGTAAGCGAAACCAATACAAGGAATCACGAGGACAAAGATGGTGCTTAAGATGTACCAGAACATACAAAGTTGCATTATTGTGAAGATAACTCATCCACGCAACTAAACAGGACTCGAGCAGTACGTTTGAACTTGCGAACATTCCTGCAACTCTTGGCAATTGAAATTACACCAGGGTAGTCATTACAAAGTTTCATTGTCACATAAGCCATCATCTGCATGCCGTAATTCGTACGCGGCCGGTCTACTACAACATATGTGTGACGTAGCGCATAGCCAGTAGTTCTATTCAAGAATTTATTAAAACACATCGTAGTTAAAGGAGACTTACTTGAAAACAAACACAGCAAGTTTGAGCAAAAATGTTTCTTTTTGATCTTGGATATTTATTGCTTCATAAGATAAGATTTCTAGAAGTAATATATTTGTTTGACTGGTTTACTAAGCTAACGGCTCTACGGTGCAACACAGAAAGGTTATCAATATCCCATTTGTTACGAATACTTCATAATAGCACACAATATGTAAAATGCAAGTGTATAATGGAATAATATAACCACCGTGAATCAACCAGATAAAAGAACTATAAAGACGGCGTAGCATGTCCACCGATCATGCTACCTTTACACGAATATTGTTGTTGTGATTTGTCCAGGACAGCTGTTTTTTGAATATTACGCCTAAGAATGTTACGTCATATTTCGGACAAAGCCAACGTTTTCATTAAATGAGACTTCGTTTTGTGCTTTCCCTCTGATTTTCAGGAAACACATAGAAAAGCAGTAGCAAACACCTTTGGGTAATAACCAAATGTATACATCTTTGTTTTTTGACGTTCTTCATCACTTCATCTGGAGTAACTTCAACATAACCAAAATAACTAACATTCAAATGGAAGAATATTTTCACATGTGCATCGGGCGCCGTTATTATATATTATAAATTTGAAAGTTTATGGTACAAATCTTCTGAATATAACAATCAGCGAGTTCCGTATCTACCGCCGTTCCTCTTCGATATTTTAGCCTTTCGTTTTTCTAAATTTTCGCTGCGACAGTTTGTTTGAAGGGCCGTTCGGGCTTTGAACTCGTATGATCACCTGGCTTTGTGGTAAATATTTGCACAGATTTGTTTTTTCGCTCTGCGGTACGTGACATGAGAGGACCTCCATTTTCATGTGCATTTATTTGTATTTATTGTTCCATTTGGGCAGTACAGAGCAGATATGACGGCGAAGCAAAGCAAAAGGAGGTATACCTCCTGACTAGCCTTCACTCCGCTTGAGCAGTAAACAGCACTGACATTTTCTGCCCCTCCCGGCAAAACTACAGTTTGTCGAATAGTAAATACAGCCCGAAGATATGAAGAAGTCCAAAGTTTCACGCCACAGCCAAACTAATAACGGTTCCCGCAAGTCTGACCAATAGTTTCTCTAGTACATCAGGCGCATAACACGAGTATTCGAGAAAACCGCTGTAGAACGCCACTAGTGGCGCTGCATGCGGAAAAACTAAAACTCGCGGCGTAAACCAGAGGTAATACTACTGACTCTACTGGCGTCGTAAACGCTGAGAGATAGGGGCGCTGCTGTCGTTTAAGGTGTTGACGCAGTCCCATTTTTCACTCATCATCGTTATACCCGTTGCAGTCCAACGGCGCTGCCTTGTGGCTGCCGACGCATACGCATGGCATGCCGCACTACAGTGCACTAGTACACTCTAGCCCCACTGAAGTGGCGGGCGGTCGTCCCGTAATGGTTTCGGCCAACGTTTCTTAATCCGTGGGTTTGGCGACGCGGGCTGTAGCCACTGACCAGTCCGCGGAAGAGATCACAAACTTGTCACCTCTGGTCGCTTTTATTTGCTTCGGGAAATGGGAATTTGCCTCTAAGCGGACGTCTACGTGGCTTTGAGGCTGGAAAAAGAGCGCAGATATTAGCCAATTTAACAAGTTAGTTGGGCTAAAGTTGTTTCTAGACGCGGGCCGTGTGCGCGTGCGATATGTGCGCATAAACATTTTTGACAGCTTTTCCTAATTGTTTGCAGTGAACACAAAACGACGCTGCGGTATTAACTGCGTTTTCTTGACAACAAGCCTTTCCTAAACCAATAAAAAATACTGCGACGTTTGATACCCACGTTATAGAAAACTACTACCGTATAGTAAAGCCAGCGTGGCATAGTAACTACCGAATCTGCCAGTTTCCAAGCAGTTTTTCTTCCTGAGCACCAAGAGTGCGGGAATACAGCAATAGAGGGACAAGCAGGAAAAGGCAGGTTCGTCAATTACTTAAATCACTATGACAAGGAACAAAATAAAGAAAGGTAACACTGCGGATTTTCCGGATACTGCAGTGCAGTATGAATACATAAAATGTAAGGCAGATAACGCGTGGTAGATTTATTTCTCGAAGTTTTGTGTCGTTCTCTTTCTGAATGGCCCCCACGCAACCGTTTCCTGCAAATATGCTTTCGTTTTTGCTTGAGGAAATTAATAGTCGTCACGAGACGAAAAACACAAACGAACTTATAAGCGTACATCTTCATGCGCAGCATGATGTGTGTAGTGTAAAATCTGACGCAGTCGCTTAACATTATCTCCCCATCACGGCATAAGTAATGTGGGCTAAGTACTTATTCCACCGCAGGCTGTAGCCATTTATACACTCCTATGCAGCACTTTAAATTGTGCGCGTACTACACCACTGCGAGATGATGGCTGATAGTTGAACAAAAACCACCGCTTTGCGACGCTTTGTAAACCACATGCATTATAATTAATAGCCTCAACAAGTATTTCGTATGAAGGTGCTCACAGAAACACCGCGAATTCTTAAGCATTATAGCAGTTACGGCTTCAACCGAACGGCAGATCGGGAAACGGAAGAAGTTTAGGCCTTCTCAAATTCCAGTCTCCGGTGATTTTTACTGCACGCCGAAAATTAGCAAGATATGATGATCACGAAAGCGGTTTGGGCTCTGCAGAACACCTGAAAATGGGTTCCTGCAAATTCTTTTTTTCCCTAAGATATTCTTCTCTCGACATTTTAATGCTTTGTACGGCGTTGGCAAAGAATTTGGAATTCCTTTTCTGTCAAAGCACATCATGGATAATACGTCTTAGCTGCCTTATAAAAGTGCACTGCTGCAAGGCCGTTTCATAGAAGTCGGCGAAAGTTATTAAATTTTATATGCCGTGTGCGCGTATATTTTAAAGGCTCAAGTGCATCTTCGGCCAAGAAGCCCCAAATGTATATGCGGCTCATCGTTCCAGTTGATGCACGAAATGGCGTATACTTCACTGCCGCGCACGAGTCATGTGGAACAAGTCACGAGAAAAAATATACAAACTCACTCTCAACAAATTTTTACTGGAACATAAGTAACTGGAACCGCTGACAGCGCTGGACCCCATTTATTTGGCTTCATAAAAAACCCGCAAACACAAAGAAAACAAGTTTGCGGTTCCAGATAAGACCCACCTATATGTCTCGTTCCAGTTATTTTTCATTCGGATCCACATAAAATATGTGGATCACCCTTTTTAACTGGAACTTACACGGAACCAGACTAAGAGTGAATGAACGAGCAACTAGACGCTTTCACTGCGCAGCCACGCGAGGCGCTCGCTTGAGCTTTGCCGAGATTGAAGGTCAGATTGCCGCAACAAGGAACGAGCCGTTTCTGGGTTTGTACCTGGAGTAATTGGCCTTTTGCTCTAAAGGATTCTGCGGCACAGGTGTTAATAAATTTACGTTTTACTACTCTCGTCAGGGTCGCCGCAAGCTTGTCGGTATTCACTACAAGACAAATGAGGGTTTTTTTCGACATGGGCCGTATCCACCTAATGCGAATTTGAGAAACAAGCGGAAGTTTGTTACCGGACCTAAATGCAACGCTGTCAAAGCTATTATATGATATATTTTATATGTCAGTAATGCGAAGTTTTTGCCCACAACTAATTAAAAATTATGTCATAAATTTGAGCAAAAATGGGGTGATGAGTTTGGATTTGGCTACTGTTGGATTGAAACACTCAGTTTGATGCACTTTATTTAAATTGATTTTCAAGCATGCTGCGGCTGATTGTTGGTGGAAAGGCATTAACAATATGCAACAGGGCCTCAAGAACAGTAGAACTATCTATGGAGAGCCGGTGAGTCCTCTTGGCACCATTAGCAGCCCTTTTCGAATTCTTCGCTAGGATAATTTTCTTGTGCAGGCCTGAAGGCACTCCCGAAGGAAGCATGCTCTTCATTGCTTTGCCGCGAATTTTCAAAACGCTGCGCAAAAGGGTGCCCATATCTTTCTCTTCGCCTCAATGAATTGGTTCGTACTCTCAGAAAGAGGGGATTTTCCGGGGCTTGTCAGCGGCAGCTATTTAGTTAAGTACTAAAATAATGGATATGAGAGTAAAAATAAATAAACCCAGAATTATTTCGTAGGGACGGGTGAGCCGAAATAAAACGATTCTTTCACTACATTTCGGTCTGAGTTTCATTTCGTTCCCTTCATCTTCCGTTCACTTGATCGTTAACACCAGGGGACAGAACTTTCGCCGATCTTCTAATTGCCGTCTAAATGCATAATGAGCCAGCTCCGCAAGGCGGAGAAACGAAACTTCCTAAAACACCTACGAAACAGTCTGAACAGTCAAGCCCAGAGCAAACTTCCATTATGCAAATCGATTTGGCTCATATAGATCCGTGAAACAGCAGGATTTGGCTCATTTTTGATACAACCTATGATCTTCGTACACGTTTGCAAGGCGTTATCTCAACTATGTTCTTGTCACCTGTTTTTTAGGGGAAAGTTGCCGAGTTTTTCTTGTCACTGCAGTTTTATTCGATTTAACCTCAAATGCCTCTCCCACAGACAATCGCCACTCCTGCGTGAACTTATCAGCTATATTGTAGGTGGTTACCAAAAGCAGTACCATTATTACTGATATTTTTTGGTTTTCTATCGCTTTCAGCATAGTTACACACGTCAAAGCAGACTTTACGTTTACCAAATTCGGGCGACACTATTACAAATAGGATGAAGCATAAAACGTCCATGGTGTTGCCATAATATTGACATATCTGAGGGGACAATGAGCGCTACCGTTGTATTTTTTTAAGATAGTTGTCGAAATAATCTGACCGTTGTTGGCGAGGTTGTGTAAGAAGAATGGCAAAAGCAAGAGTTATATTTATTACAAGTAACCCTCCATGCTGTTGTTGTAATAAAACCTGGAGCCTGCATGAAACAAGATAGTGAACAGAAAAATGACACCTCATTTTTTTATTTTTCTCTCAGTTAGCCGAATCATCTGTTCTAGTTTTCTGTCGTGAATGGGCTGGGCTCACGTATGCTAAAAAGCAAATTTGTTTTGCGGGTTGAGTTTATTTTTTATCAAAAGATGTATAGTCAGTACTGACCTCCTATTTTATCCCGCAGTTAATCTAGCGTGAGGCTCTACGCCGATAACTCTGCATAGCGGATCTAACATTGCTTTTCGAACTACTTTTCGCAGATACAACTGCTGTTCAAATACAAAGATGCCAGTTTATCCCTCCTTTGACCTTACAAACTGGAGTGGCAGTGAGGATTTTTATGTTCCTCGATCGCTATGCGTGTTTTAAGCGTCCTGTAGTATGCATTTTCGGCAACATTAGAGCGTCGAGCCACGTGCTAAACCCAGCAGCACCCAACTGACCATTTGCAGTCTCCTTTTCGCTTTCCCGGCGTGGAAATTTAATAAACGCGGCTCGTGTCCGTCCCCTCTACGTTCTAATTAGGCTGACACGATCGCTTAGCACTTTAAAGTTGGGCTATAATTTCTTAAGTGCCTCGTACGCTTTAGTGAGCATAAAGCGAGGCCTTTCCTGAGGCGTCTTTTGGTTTTTCAGTTTCCTTTGTCTATTTGCCTATTAGAGCGAGAGCACGTGTCTTCACTGAACAAGGCATTCCCAGAACAAAAGTTCTTGCGCAATTTTCCTTGATTGGACCGCATTAGTTCACCCGCGCCGAAACAGCTTTACAAATTTTACTCGCGAAAGTTGTTGATTTGTTCTCGTTGTTCTTGTTTTTCTGAATCAAAAGCTGTAAGTTTCAGGTGCGCATTTTCTGCGCAGAAAAGTATTCGTTCCGCTATTCTATTCGCACAGCTGACGACTGCTCAGGGAGGATGGGGAGATATATAAACAAACAACGCGTGTCTTCAATTCGCACAGGCGCAATGAGATAAGAAAAAAACTCTAATTCGGTGCTGCCAGTTTTTTTTTTAGATGCGACGCATCTCTTACTCTGAGGCATGTCCCTCCTGCGTCGGCGTCGGCGGCGTCCGCACGCCACCTGTGCATCGCGACTCTCCTCCGCTCTTCTCTCCGACAGCTGTGCGCAACACTCTCACTCCATCTCATTATCATAAACAACAGCTGCATGCGCGCGCTTCGCTCTGCTCGCGTCTGTTCCGGCGCGCAAGTGCGCGCATGCGCGACTCTCCTCCGCTGTCTCTTCTCCTTTAGGCGCAATGAATATAAAGCGGGTAGCGCGCTGCGGCGGTTCACTCAGCGCTCGCTCTCGTTCGACGCCGCGTGCCTTTGCTTGACGACTACGTGCTTGACTTGATTCTTCCTATGAAGATGTGATGGAAGCGGCGGTCCCTTCAGCGAGTGGGCTGACACAATCCAATACTGGCGCCAGCGCAAACGCTCAAGGTAGCGTTACGACCAATTGAACACCCCGATGCGTCGCATCACATCAGGGTTCCCTCGCGGGAAGATGGGCGTAATTTTTGTTTCAGTAATGCCGTGTTTCTTCAATGGTTCCATAAGCAGTAGAGCGCAGTTGATCTATCTCGCGTGCTGAATTATTCCTTTCGCAATAGACGAAACTATAAAATAATTTACTAAACATGGCGCTGATTTACATATTTGAGGAAGAAAATCTTCCCTAAATTTGCTGTAGAGGCCACGCATGGCCTCGTAATAAATTTCTCTTTGTACAGAAGCGGTTTTCGAATGGAGAATAACAAACAAAGACATCCAACGTCACTAGGGCTGGGAAGCGCACACAAATGGGAGGTACAAGTAGCTCTAAAAATAGCATTATTTGTAGCGGACATAGGTGGGCTTTTTCGTGATATTCTACTTTTACTTATTTCCTCTGTTTGCAAGATCGTCTCCGGGCACTCGTGCAATAAGACTTTCCGGGTGACACAAAGTGAGCCTGGTTTATTCTATTCCAGAGGCAGTGGCACCTTGCTTCCAGGAACGAAATGAAAGCCGTGTATGAGGAGACTACGTTCCCCAAGAGAAACACCATTTGCCGTTACCGCAGCCGTGAATACAATTAACTCAGCAACCGATTGCCACAGAGTGGCCACTCGGCGGTCTCGGCTCGGCAACAAGCGCTCGTCAACGCATCGGCTGAGCGGAAAGAGAATGCCACAGTAGCTGCATGCATGGCCAGGCCACATTATTGCCTCGGCGACCGACTGCGCTCACGGCTCGCACGTGCCATTTCAGGGATGCTACACCCGGAAGGAGGACGAAGAAGTATAGAGGTTCAAAAGCATTGAGTTTCTTAGTAAGTATACTAGAGAGGAAACGGCGTCTGGTAATCTATGTTGGCGTGGAGGTTTATGGGAAGACCCCTCTTTTTGGCTTGGGCTTGGCATGACACTTGGATTCTTAAGCGGTTTTTGGGATTTGCTTTCTTCACTATGCATTAACACATCTACGAGCTATGAAGAAGCCGAAATCCTTTCTGTTCTGTAGTAGCTGTGTTCGGTAAAACAGCAGGCAGTGCGTGGTCGTACCTGACGTTGGTCCCACCGCAGTCGAAGGATGTATGACTGAGCGGATAATATGGCGCTGAAAAAGTTGGAGCTGACGAAAAAAAGAAACAAAACGCACTTCGATTAAGACAAGATAGGACAGATACGGGCGCCTGTATCGGTCCTTTCTTGTCATAGACAACGACAGTTTAACGCCGCGTTTTCTTTTCTCCTGTTGAACTGTAGCGGACGGTCGCTGCATCGGTTGACCGCGAAGGCGACGTTTTCATAGGCACACTCAAGAAACCTACCAAACTCCTCAAACAACTTATTATTTGAAATAATTTGAAATATAGTAAAATTATAAAATAACGGTATCTTATCAGTTTCCCCAAAAAATATTGTGCTCGTAACTACCACTTTGACATGCAGCATAACAGGCACAACTGTTCCGGCAAAAATGCTTTTTCCTTGGTTTTAAAACGGCCTCTTTTTTTTCACTTACGTAATTGCAAATTATTCTTCGCGTTTTTGTGGCACTTTGTTCACATTTGCGGTCACTAAAACGTTTTAATCCAAGGCAATGATGAATCTTAGGCGAGTGCATGATGTAATGGCGGCACATGACGACACAGACGGCCTTGATGTGAGCCGCTTAGAAGCAGCGCCAGGTTCCTCTCTAGTGTATATTTTAAGAAACTCTATTGCTCCAGGGAAGCGTGCTGTGTGTGTTTCGTGCAGGTTTTGGTCTCTTCGGTGCCACCTTCTTGAGTTTGATGCAGGCATTTTTTCCCTTCTAGTTGGCATATTCAACGGCTATTTCGGCCCCGTTTGAGCTTTTTTGCTGCTTTGACATCCGCACATTTATGGCAGTCTGTGCGGACTCACATACATCTCTCAGGCCTTTCGTAGGCGGTCCATTAGAATGCGTAAGCGGCCTTTTCATGCGTAGCATTCTTTGCCGAGTAACCCCGCAGCCGGAACCGTGTAACGCACTGCATTTCCACAAAAATGCAGGTATCGCGGAAGTTGCACTTGTAATCGCTATAAGGGCGTAGGCAACTGGTCGCACAAGATTTTGAAAAACTAAAAAATAAGAGAAATACAATAAAAATACGAAAAATGTCGAAAGGTGTAACCCCCTGCATTTCTGGGTGTTCTCGTTATAATATCGCAAATGGGGATAATTAGTGCAATAAAATTTAGAAAAACTACGAAAATAAGCAAAATATAAAATAATTGCGAAAACTGATGAATCATCTAATGCCCTGCATTTGCACAATAATGTAGATTTCGGGAACGTTCCAAATGTAATCGTTTTAATAACGTAAATAGATATATTGGTCAAACGAAATTTTTAACAAGTAAATTATAAATAAGAAACGTATTAAGAAATCACAGAAAATGTCAAAACCTAGAAAGCAAGGCATTTCCAAAATAATGCAGATATCGCGAAAGTTCCACCTGTAATTGTTATAATAGCGTAAATGGAGATCGCTGGTGGAACGAAATTTTGAAAAACTGGAAAAATAAGAAAAATATAAAAAAATACGAAAAATGGCTAACCGTCCAAAGGCCTGCATCTTCACAGTGATGCAGATTTTTCGAAAGTTCGACATGTACTCGTTATGACAGCGTGGATGGAAGTAATTGGAGGAAAGAAATTTTGAAAACTAAAAAATAAGAAAAATATTAAGCAAATACGAAAATCGATCGATCGATCGATTGATCGATTGATCAATTGATTGATTGATTGATTGATTGATTGATTGATTGATTGATTGATTGATTGATTGATTGATCGATTGATCGATTGATCGATTGATTGATTGATTGATTGATTGATTGATTGATTGATTGATTGATTGATTGATTGATTGATTGATTGATTGATTGATCGATCGATCGATCGATCGATTGATCGATTGATCGATTGATTGATTGGCCGTTACATCACTGACATTGGTAATCCGTAACACGAGCTTGATTTTCCTTTGAGCTCCTGTAGCGACGATAGTCTTCTTGGCCCACTTAAACCCGCAAATTTTGGTGTCTGTTTGGCTGTCTTTTTTTGTGCCCCCCGTTTGAGCTGCCGGGGCAAAGGGCAAAATATTCTTGAACGAGACCTTTCCCTAGGGTAAAACGTTCCCAAACTATTAAATCTGGTGGCAATATACATACTTATCTACGTAATTGAGCGAAAAGAAAATATTAGGCACATTGGACGCAAGACATCAGTTCATTGGTACTATACAGAGCGATCGTTTATTAAAAATACATGGCTGCCTAATTTTTTGGATAGCGAAATAAAACGTACGCATTTGACAATATTTTGACTCAAAATACAAAAAAGTGCTTACGGCGACTCCTTTGGGGTGGCATTCAAAAATGTCAACAGTAACAAAAGTCCAACAATACGAGTAACAGTTCCAGCGGATGGCACTCGAGAAGTAGAACGCGGCAAAAAATTAAATTGACTTAAGCAAATCTCCACAGTGTTTGTCGCGGCAGGCGCGAAATGGGAGGGGAACAGCACGTGAAAGGTGGGCGGGAAAGAGAAGGGAGGAGTTTACGTTCACGGGCGGCAGAATGTCGTTGTTCAACATTTACAATGAAGTGAGCAGGTGCGCGGCCAAGTTTTATCGCAGAACTTGATTCACCCGCGCCGCGAATTCTGAACGTTAGGCTATATTCGCTTACGACTAAAACAATGTCGTTTCAGGAAGCTGAATGAAAGCAGTAGTAATGCCAGTTCGGGTACAGCTCCAGTGGGTCAGCTCCGCTTTGTTAAGCGCGGTTGCAGATGACGCGCTTGCAGCGCTACACAATGAGTATCCTGGGTGTTGCCCAGCAACGCGTTGTAGAGTGAAGCGTTATGTGTACCTTCTTGGAGTGGTAGCCGCATACGCTGTATGTGCCTACACGAAACAATTTTAGCCTCTAGTTTCTCGCGAATGGTCTGTAGCTCTCAACGTTATGTACGTGTCGTTAAAAAAATCCCTATATAAGGTGCCCCCCCAGACATTCATTTCATTGCCCTGAGAGACGTTTTCTTGTCGTTATAAGTTAGTTCCTAGTGAAATTGCTAACGTTGAAAAATTCGCGTTGGCTGTTAATGCATAGCCGTCTGCGGAGGGACAATGATAACGGAAAACGACGGTATCTGTTGTTTTATTGACACTATCATGAAACAAATTACGTACAAATTAGCCATTAAGGTGACCTTAACATTGCACCCAGTTTCGTCTATCGAGTTTTATCTACATTTCTTAGGTAGTTCACAAGGAAGTTGAAAGTATTCACGAATTCCCGCCTGCGGCCGGTACACGGGAATCTACTGGAGGGAAGCGGACAACCCCATGTAAGTTTCCGATAATAAAACTCAAGTCCTTCAAAGTTTCAGTTATCTCATTAATTGGCTTTATTATTCTTATCATTATTGCTTTATTGAAGCTGAAAATATAAAGAAAGCAAATGGGTCGCCGTAACCACCACTTTTCTTAACTCCTACCAGTCGCAGAACGGTGCTCCTCTATGACTTCGGCCCCATTGGAAAGTGGTGCATTCCTAACTGGAGCTGACGGCGGGGCTGCACTGTCTGGACATGGCCTGAAATGCTTGCCAATTGGTTCCCCGGAACTTGCTCCTGAAGAAAATTTCTTCCTCCTCGACAGAATTCTCTGCTCTTGCCAGCAGGGCCCACATCAGGACTCGTCTCACGACTAAGGCAGACCTTGAGAAAACAATATAGCGTTCGACAACAACCTGAAGAGACATCTGCCGAGTCGGAGAGCGGTGGGGAAATCAAATAATGAACGCCCACCAGCTAGGCGGTGTTTACGCTTCATCAAGTTCAATTGTGCCCTGATTCTTTTGGGGTTTTTAGTCGCTGCAGCCCACTTAGTTGGCTCTTTTTTCTCGTTTCCCGCTTGCTCGTTCTTACCACGGGAGTAGGGAATAGGAGCGACGTTGTTGTTTACGCGGCGGTATTCAAACCTCGGTCGCCATACTGGGACGGTGCGAAAGCATTGTTTGCGCACTGCTCGAGGTTTATTATGTGCCTTTGAAGCTCTTGGGAAGATGGAGCTGGGGAGGCGAACTGGCCGCTTGCGTTTGTCGTTGCTGTAACGTAGAGCTTGAAAGTGGAGAGAGAGCTCAGGAGAGAGTGAGAGAGTGAGCGAGAGAGAGAAGGAGAGAGAGGAGGAGAGAAGGAGAGAGATGGTCTTGCATATATGTTAACGCATTTCTTATACAATCGTTGCTGTCGCTGTAGAGACCCCCGAGTTTTTCTTCTGAGCCCCAACGCCCCTTTTTTTGTTGCAAAATGGCGCCGCTTCGGTACGCGAACTCTTTCCAAGGCACCTGCTCATTTAGAGGCTGCTTCACAAGCACGACGCGGCTGCGTTGCTTCTGACTCGTGACGCTGCCTTTCCACATGTACCGTGGCAATCATTTTAGTGCACACGTTCCTATTTAAAGGTGCATTCAATAGACTTTTCCCACTCCAATGCCTCCAAGGGCTTCAAGCTGGCGACGTTCTCTCCAAGCCGATTTCCAACACATTTGACATTATCATAATCGTCCACGTCGTCGCCTTCTTCATCCTCACCCTTCATCCATACTCCCGACGTTGGCTTCGGTCGTGAAATTGCTGATGTCATTCCTCTGTTTTGTGAAAAAGCGATTTCAACGCAAATTTGAGTAAAAAACGTTAAGAATGCGTACAATGAATGTTGTTGTAGACTCCATTGTGCATTGCTTGCTTAGACAGTAACGGCCTTCATAACGGTTTACGATGCAAGCACTACAGACGACGCGACTTCTGTGCGCCACAGCAAAACTGGTGTTAGGTGATTGCTTCATAGTCTCAATACGTGAAGAAGCTCGTACTGCCGCTCCGCATACGTGCTCCGCGCAACTAGCTCCTTGCAGAGCAACCAGACGTATGTCCGAACAAAGTGCGAATAGGGAAACGTGAGTACTGCCGCTCTCCGCGCACGCGCAGCGCAGGTTTTGCTCTTTGTTGCTGTCGTTATCCTTGTTCTTGTCGGGGCCAGGTCAGCTAGAAGGGTGTAGCGAAAAACTGCGCAGCGCGGGTAGTAAAGTGAATGAAGAAACTACGTTGTACGTTTATATCTTACTGTACGTTATTAACTAGGCTGTACGTTGATATCTGGTCAACTGAGTATCCAGCTTGCGAAGTCGGTCACAGCTGATTACAGAATCCCAAAAGTTCATTTCGCAAATGAGAACCGGCAGTGTCGGTCATCCCTACCTTTGAAAAACTTATTGAGGAGGAGTAACCGTTCTCTCCTTAAAGGAGCCATGAAGAGAAAACAAAAGTTTGTTTTATTCGAATGATTTCGTGTTTCATAGTACCCAAGCGCTTTCCCGGAAGCAAATGATGCTTTATTCAGTGAGAAATAAGGCAATTTAAGCCGAAATTTTATATCTCCCGCGAAATTGCGCACTTCGTGACACGTGAACAATGGCGTCATACGAGCCGGTGGATGAAACAGATACCTAGTATGTCGACTCCATATAGCACCCACACGCGGGAGTCAGACAAGAACCGGAACTCGTGCCGAAACCGAGATGGCGGCCATTTTAAAAATACTAGTAAAACCTAGTGCACCCGCAGCCCTAGTCATGGAATCGCCTGATCCGGACAACAAAACTCTCGCCGAGGAGCTCGGGCTTGCATTTAACAACCTCACACCACTTGAACACTCAATGCTTCTAAGTGCACGAGCGGCAGGAGTTGTGGGACACACGAATGGACCGGAAAGCGACCATGCCACGATATCCACAACAGACGAACGCCAAGCCGTCGGCACCGCTGCCTCGCCAGCCCCGTCGCGACGGACGAATACAGACTGGTACGTATCTGCCGTATTTTCATTTCGGGTAATAACAGTTCAATTTCAGTAGCAGTATCGCTTGTGCCAGTTCGCCGGTGTCGTGTATGGAAAGCCGTTCGCGCGAGCTCTCTGCTCCGACCAGAAAGATACGAGCGTCAATTCGCGGTATGTACGATATTTTTTTTTCCAAGCTCAGAGCACTTTGACGGCGATTTCACGAAGTCGGCGACGAGCGGCGGCATGTCCCAGGAGTGAGGTACGTAAGGGTCCCTGCCGCAATCACTTCGTCGGAAATGAAGCGAGCACACTCGTACTTCCTTTAGCTCCCTTTCTCCTCCGTTTGCAAAGTTCACAAGACGTAGCGACTTGCTTCGCCGAAGTTCGTCGTTGGGCAGCACATGAAAGGAGATTTCCTCACCGGCGGGGATGTCGCACTCCCTCGACCATTTGCCCGTACTACATGGGCATTTCAGGACGCAGCAACGAAATTTCATTGTAAAGTACTCGAACAAACTGAAGTTTTCAGTGGTTGTAAATTGTAAACGAGCTCGTAACGACAGCAGCAAGCCAACACCATTCCGAAACGTCTGCGACTACTGGCAGTATCTCGTCGCTGCTTGCTGTTCCTTACTCCCCTCGTTTCTCTTTTTACCTTTGCTGGTTGGCGATATGACGGCCAACCTCCTGTCAAAGGATTAAGATACCGAGCAAGGTCGGGGATGTGCGTGCTGAAACGGTTCGTTGGCCCCGAAGAGCCTCGAACGCGAAAATTCGTCTGCGCGACGGCGAGATGTCGAGCTCGGCCGGCGGTAGTTTCGTACGCATCGGCAGTACACGTTTGCGTGTTTGTTCGGAACTTCAACCGTTTACTCCACCGTTCTTAGTGTCATAAAAGGAATGTGCAGTATGTTTAACGGGCATATAGCTCACTATACAAACTGGTAAGCCCTGCCTAACTTGCTTTTGCTTTCGCCGGCGTCCGCCAATCGCAGAGCATTCTAGTGTGACATCATAGGTTCTGTTGCGGAAATGAGCTGTTGGGTCGCATGGTCATTCCCGTTTTTCCTAATTATGTAGCTTATTTGAGCGAAGTTTGCGTTAAAAGAGGTGTCAGTATGGTTCTAACGAGGCAATCGTTGGAATGAACCGAACTTGTGTTTTCTCTTTATGGCTCCTTTAAAAGGGGGTCATTTTTGCGTCTTCTTCTTTGAGGAGATGCGAATATTTTCTTCTTCGCGGCTTGCGAAGGAGTTTCACGAGCTGAAGGCGAGGTATCTTTTCTGCATGAACGACGACAGACATTAAATTTTCCAACCAAGGCATTATTGATAGTTCACCGTATAATAAAGTTAGTGCTGACACTGGCGTACAAATAAATGGAGTTCAATTTTAGTCGAGGAGGAGCATCCCTATTTTGAGCGTTGATTGAGCAAGACAAAACAAAATTTAGAAAGACGAGTAAACTCTTTTAATTACATAGAGCAAGAGTGCCATATAAGTGCGCATATGAGAAATCTTCGTTTTATTTATGGCAGATTGTTGAACTTGCTTCATCCCCAAAGGTATGCAATAGTAGACGTACTGAACTCTTTCTAGGCGCCATGCAACCCTGTGCTGACAGCCGGAGCTACGAAGACGACACGATATCTTGTTCCGTCTGTGCTGTGGCTGCGGATTTATTTTCAGACTCGTGCACATCGTCGGGATGCTACCCCCGTCGAAAACTGTGTAGGTTGCGGATAGATAGCGTGTGGAAGCCCAATTGCCATTTACGCATCAGTGATCAAAAACGCCAAACGCCAAAGTATATCATAAAATATTCTACATAAAATCCAGATGGTGACCAACCCCACACGTCCAAACCATGGCCACGCCGACTTCATACATCCCATATTCTCAAACATCCACAGTCATGTTGACACGTTTCGTAGTATGTACAACGCTTCATGAGATCCCGACGCTATTTATGGCGGGGGAAGTGCGTGGGTCAGTATGCTAATTTCTTACGCGACATAAGCAGAATGAGAGGGAGGGGGACTTGCGAAACATGAATACGCGATATTTTCTTTGCGCAACCTCGTGCTCCGTGTTGTATAGAATAGAAATACTTTTTTGTTGACCTCGATGTGATTTTAAAAGGGGCCGCATGGCATGAAAAAGAAAACAAGTCCTAGATAGCTTTAACTATGTACGACAAAATTTGTGACATCTTACACTGCGCGTTTCCTTCTGCTTTTTGGCCCACGGGCGAAGTGTGGCATCACGTATGCGCCGATCGAACTTGCTTCGGCATGCTCGGCTCACAAAAAAAAAAAAAAACAAGAATGAAGAGGAAAGCGAACGCCATGCACGCGAAAGCACCGCAATATGCACGTCCGATGAGGAGGACGCAAAGTCCTCCGGTGAAGTTTTGCGCCACCTGCCTCTTTGCATCGCATCGGAGCTCGTGAAGTCATAATGCGAGTCCGATAAACAACAATGTAAAGGGTACCGAAAAAAGGCAGGTTGAGATTTGAGTAGAAAGCGAAGCATGGAGCGCAAGACACGAGGATAAAAGTAACTGTGGGAAAAACGACATTTGCATGTTTCTGTCATACCCGCTCAAGCAAAGCCGAATATCGTATGGACTTCACTGCCTTTTCCCTCCATGCATTTATTTTGATCCCGCGTATCTTAAAAGGGAGAGGCACGATCAATGTGTCCCATTTCTTCCCCCGTTTTCAAGCTGACTCTTTCTGGCATTGCCTTAGACCTAGCGTAGAGTATACGTTGTTGCTGCCGTCCACGAGCGCGCATCGTTTCCCTAAAGTTTGCCTCCTTCGTATTTGAAAGGTTATAATTCTTGATTTACTTGCGGGCACACATTCACTGTCATACATATACGTTGCTTGGAGTAACTGCTCTCCCTTCATAGCCGGATGAGATGTAAATAAAAAATTGAAACCATTTTCTTTAGAATAAAAGCTGTGCTCATAGTTTTCACAAATAACGAAAACCAGAGAGAAAATATAGGTATGCGAATAAATTTCGATCTCGATGAGTTCGGTCTAAGTGGCTTTTGCTTTTTTTATATTTTTGTAGCTTAAGCTGCACTGGCCGAGGTTGAGCAGTTTTGCGTGGACCCTGAAGGGCCGTGCTCCGCAAGCGCGAGAAGCATTGTATTGTATTGTATTGTATTGTATTGTATTGTATTGTATTGTATTGTATTGTATTGGATTAAATTAGATTGTTTTGGATTAGATTGGAAATTCAATCCAATCGGAGTACGGGTGCGCAGAGAATTCGGTCTGCACATTCGCCGGTGTGCGCATCCCAGAGGAGTGACGACATAGTCGCGGGAGACGCATTGGCGTCGACGCGTGCCCAGCTGTGCGCCTTCGTCGCGCAGTAGCCGCTTGATAGCCGTTTCGCGTGGCTCTTGGAGAGCCGTGCTGCGCACGCGCGAGGAGCAGTGACTGGACTAGACCGGACTAGACCGGACTAGACCGATAGACCGGACTGGACTGGACTGGACTGGACTGGACTGGACTGGATTGAATTGTGCTGCTGAACCTTAGCTCACGCTACGTATACCCTGGCATAGCCGAGCTTAGCCTCTGCTAATCATTTTCTCGGATGCGTCAACCCCATTTACGATATCCGTGCAGCTGACTGACTCCTTTTCTTGCCTGAAGCATACGAGCTTTTATGTGGTTTTCGTTTTGTTTTTTCATGCTTAACTTTCCTTACTCCCATATTTCGAGTGCAGTTATTCCCCGCAAACCATTTACAGATGACGGGATGTAAGTCTTTCAGTCTTTGAAATGAGTCGATGGGCCCGACCTATATTCGTTTGATAAGAAAAAATACATCATAAAGGGCTACTATCGAACGTGGCAGTGCGCTTTCGAGAACCAAGCAACAAAACGGAATACAAATAAAACAAACACAAGAACTAGAGTGGAAGAGCGAATAAAACCAAAGAATTGAGCCGTGAAATAAGCGCCACTGTATTCTGTGCCTTTTTAGTCCTACGCACGCTACGAATGACCTCCGTCATTTCCTGCGAACAAAAACTTGCTGTCACAATCGGGGATGGATTTTGAACCTAAGCGGCAAAAAAAGCAAAAGAGAGAAGTCGACGGCGTAGCTGTTCAACGTGATATGATTGGAAACATATTATAAATAGATCTGAAGGGACAGTATAACGAAAAGGAAAGCAGGGTAAAGATCGCTAGATGTGGGAGAAACTGCACTGCTCGTTCTTTTCAACTCAGGTGTTTGCCGGCTGGCACTCATCAGTTCACCGGGCTGACTGAGACGTTGTTTATGGCTCCTATGTGCTGTGATTGTTTTTTCTTCTTGCGAAGTCGTGTAACGTGAAACAACGCGGCTGACTCAGTGACACTAACTATTTTCAACGAAACAGACAGTACGAGAGCATTTTCAAAGCAGACAAACAATCTTTTGTGACATTTCTTTGTTTTCTTTTTCACTAAGATTGCGACGCAAGAATTTGTCGCTGCTACTTCTTTGTTTCTGTTTTTTTTCTATGTAAGAATAAACGTCACAATTTGGAGTCTTACGAGGATTCTGGTGCGAGTTACTTCACAATCTTGAAATAAACTGAACAGCGCGAACAGACGCCATGAGGGAGTTGAAAAAAATTCAAGACAAAGACAGGCGCTGCGTGAAGTCTTGCGGGTTGAGTGTTACGTTTGTGCGGTGTACGACATTTTAACAGCGAAGCTCTTTAGAAAAAAAAAATAGTAAGTTTTGTGTCCGCAGTTAAAAATACCAAGAAACTGCCGAGCATGCACACGCGAGCGCGGGCCTTGCGGCGACCACCCGACAGTTAAAAAAACCATCGAAATGCCGAACGCTCGTGTATGCGGGCCTCACGGCGACCGCCCATCCTCCTCGCCGCATGTTTGTCAAGCCAAGCATACCCACTTAGCGAGATTGGCCAAGATTGTTGCGACCTCGTGGCCGTTAAAAAGACTAAGAATATACCAAGCGATCGTGTGTGCGTGCCACGCGGCGACCGCCCAGCGTCCCCGGCGGGGACGTTTGCAAGACAAGCATACCCACATTGGGAGATTAGCCACGATCCGTCACAAAAAGCGCCAGCGTTCGCCGTAACGACGGCAACACTTGCTCGGAACGAGAAAGACTCAAGCGTCCGCAGTAATCGTGGCCCCATGTGCTCGGAACGAGAACGGCACGTCATAGCGTACGCCCCTCCAAGATGATGTTAAATGAATATCACTTCCGAAAAAATGAAGAACCTCACGCTTATAGCAAGAATCATACTGTAAATGTCGTTGCCGCAGCGAAGAAGAAACAAATCGGCTGCAATCGTTTACTTAAACCTTCGCGATGGTGTAGAATGTTGCGTTCAACTTCGCTACCTTCAAGTCTTACGCGTTAGTGTGGGTTCCATCATTTTGGGGGGCTAAAATAGCGTTCGCCAACTGAAACCGACACTAAATAAGTTTCAGCTGTGCACATATGTATCACAGAGCCCCTCCAGACAAATTAACCGCCACCTTACGGACTATGAAGTAAGCATGGGTGCAATGTGGAACTTCCATGAGCTACCGGCGCACACATAAGAAAAAAAGCGTGGCAGCTTTATCCCACTCATTTATGCCGACCACGCCATTGGCTAGACACCCCTTTGCTGAAATTGCAGTCGTTTAAATTGGCCACTACCATTAGGGGACTGACATTGCCGTAATCCCATTGAAGCAGGCTTCCTGCTTATCTTGGAACATTGCCTCTCTCTTCTTCCCCCAAGTAATGGTACTTATCCCATCGTTTATGAGGGCAGTGTTTATTTTCCCCATATCTCTCTACAACACGAAACTATTCACCGGCAAGCGTAAGTGCCCTGTTTGCGAAATGGGGGAGATGGTGTAGGAGGCCACCGAGTTGAAAAAGAGCAGGAGGGCAATAAAAGGAGCGCGCCGCATAGTGGAGGAGGACGAAGTACAGATTAAAAGTGTATACTAAAATTGAATAGCAACAGAGGTAAAAACAATTAAAGACAGTGGAGATGGCTGGTGTAGAGGGCCAGGTTGTGATTATGCATGATATGATATGAGTTTCAGAAATTGAACTTCTGATAGATACTAAAAAACACGTTTGACAGTAAACATTGGTTCATCGCCTAAGAAGTACGATGGGTGTAGTGGGACTTGTTGTCTGTAGATTTGTGGAAAGTGTTTGCATCGTGTGGAGTGGAGTGCCTTGCATGTGATTAGTATGTGAACTACGGATACGCCCTCTCCACACCTGCTGCACACGGGTCTCGGAGACCCAGTGAGCAAGTGTGAATGTGTTACATAAGTGTGGCCTATCCGTAGCCTGGCTAAGGCTACTTCCGTGTGTCTGTCTTGTTTGTCTGTTATGTATCTACCTAAGTGTGGCTTTATAGTGTAGCGTTTGTTCTTTATTTGTGTGTCCCATGTTTTCTGCCAAGATTTGCGCAAGGCTGTCCGTACCGGTGGCTTCAGGTCGAGGTAGGGAACGCATGGTACATCTATGCTACTGCGGGGAGCAGCCACAGCGGCACCCTGGTCAGCGATTTCGTTCCCCAGAATGCCACTGTGACCTGGAACCCAGCAAATAATTATTTTTAGTTTTGAGTGATGAGCAAAAATTAAGGCTTTGATTAGATGCTGGAGGACAATGTTTTTTGTTGGTCTGAAGCAATGTAAGGATGTTACCACACTTAGAGAGTCTGTAAAGATAATGGAGTGTTCTGTTCTAATTTATGTAATGTGTTGTACTGCTAATAAGATACCATGTGCTTCGACCGTAAAAATGCTGCTATTTCTGTGTAACGTCTTCTTACTGGTAAACTTGGGGCCGTGTGCAGCGCATGCGACGGCTGAAGAAGACTTCGAAGCATCGGTGTAGAAAGTGGTGTGGGGGTATTTGTGTTGTAACTGAAGAAAGTGCTGTAGTATAAGTTCTCTAGGCGCATTTCGTTTGTTGATATGTTTAAACGAAATATCACACGAAATTGCTGACCTCGCCCAAGGCGAAATGACGTCAGCAATAGAACAGTTCATGCTCTCCTCAAATTAGATCCCTAGTTCCTCAGCGAGGGCTCACACTCGGATAGAGAAAGGAGCGGGTATCGATGGCCATGCTGCGAACAACGAATCGGATGAGGTGTTGCTTATGATAAAACTACATGGGTGGTTTTTTACAGAAGTCGCCTTAATAGCATACAGCAATGAAGTATACGAACGCTGGTGTTCAAGGCTCCACCTATCACACTCTGCATACAGGCTTTGAATGGGACTCGTCCGGAACGCTCCACATGCAAGACGGAGACCCAAGTGGAGCACTGGATTCAACATTTTCAGAGCCGTTTTACAGGCGGACCCATAGACGACACTCCTGTAATCCAAACGTGAGCCAATAGGGCTGGTAAAAACGCGGAGGAGTATTTGTTTGTCCGCTCCGTAGGAGCAGTGCGAAAGGACCTTCAGAATATTCATGGTTTTGAGGCTTTTCGGTTTCAGGTGTTTTATATGAGGAATAAATGTCAGTGTTTTTATCTAGTACCCACGCCTAAAAATTTGTGTTCCTTTTGGGGAGGGATTGAGACACGTTTAAGCTTAATATTAGGATCAGCATGGATTCCGCGCCTCCTTGAAAATACAACACGAAAACTTGTCTGGATTAAGCTTATATCCCTTCCTGTCTGCCCAGTCAGCGAGTTTGTTGACACCAAGCTGGACTTGCCTCTCGCAAACGGGCAGATTACATGAGTTGAAGGAGATCTGAACGTCGTCTACATATAGCGAGTAAGAAATGGTTGGTGGCAATTCTTTTCCCAGCGAGTTCATTTTTATAATAAACAGCGTGCAGCTCAAAATGCCCCCTTGAGGATGTCTTTTTTTAATCTGTTGTAGCTAACCATCTGTTTTTGGCGCTGTTTGCCCCAGCTGGCCTTGCGCCATTAAAATGCAACCATCATCATCATCAGGACGAAGCACATAAGCCACTCAAGGTCAAGGCGCCGGCGCCTCAGCAGTAAAACAAAAAGAAAAGCACTGCAACGCCCTGTTCTCCACCCGCCCAGGGAAAATCCTACTTGAACTGCTGGCGACTGCGATTTGGAGCCCGCGCAGTGGACACGTGAACAGCCACCTACCACTAACGTGTACACCGCCCGAAGCGGGCACACGGTGCCTTGGTATTGGTGGCACAAATTTGCGCGGAACAAAGCTGTTCACTCCTAGCTCTTCTTTGGTCCCATTCTACTGGAACCTGATTATGCAAGACCTCGACATCAGTTTGAAGCTGTCCCAAAAATGTTTTTCGTTTCAACGCCTAGTGGCGTTTATACGCCTCAAAATTGTCGCTTGCCATACCACCAGAATCCTCATAGAAGTCACGACTGCCTGAAGGTGTCGTAACTCGTTCAGTGTCCACGACTTCGAAAAGGCACGTTTCCATGCATGCCTTACTGCGCGGGATGGTCTGTTATGAGAAAAGTAACGCCTACAGTTTTTTACTGTTTACTTTGACCCATTTGAGGTACGTTAAATTTGAAATCCTTGATTATGTTTAGAACATTCTTTTTTCCTTGAAACACCTTGTCTTCAATTATTCCGCCATAAACTTTGGCTCTTCAAAATTTGCGTAAAATATCTGCTGGGACTTGCAAGTGCAACTTTGAGGGGCGTTCTGCGAAAGCCCTTAGTGAAATTGGTTTTTGCGGAGGAGGGGTCTGTGAGTTGCGTTTTTCTATGCTTATTTCGAAGCAGGTCACCTTCAAGGTGCCCTATGTTGTCAAGCGCCGGCAGTGGAACCGCAAGATGGATGCTCTAGGCAGCCAACGCTTCCCGGAATACAACACAGCTGCCGATTTCCCGCCATTGCGCCCTGCATCGCCCGAGAACACACGAAGAAGATCGCGGTCGCAAACGCGCGGCAACAGTGGACACCGCTCTACCAGCAAGCGCAGCACAAGTCGCGCCCGACAGCCGTCCGTAACCCGTGAACGAGTCGCCTGGGCCGATACCCTCAAAACACCCAAGACGCCTGTACGACCATCCCAAACGGAGGACACCGCAATAAAGGCTCTCCAGAACGAAAACGCCCAACTACGCCAGAAGATCACTGAACTTGAACGCATGAACGCGGACATCAACACGAAGCTGGACCGACTCCTCGCCCTACAGCAGCAAGCGCCCTCCGAACGGCACTCATCACCATCAGGCAACCCGCCGCCCGCAGAGGCAGCCGCCTTGGAGGCACGACCAGAACAGGACCCACGAAGTCAACAGCGGGAAGCGGAGCCGACACCTAAGCGCAGGGCACTCGAGGCCGCCAAGGAACGGAAGCTACTAGTACGGCTTGAGAACTTGGAGGAACGCACCGACGCCTTCATTAAAATGTCAAACGAGCGCAGCGCGCAGTTAGAACAAACGTGCTGTAACATGCAAACCATGATCATGCAAATGCAAACCCAACTCCAAATGCTAATGTCGCACCTAGGCTTAGGTGGGGACCCTCAGCAGTTCCAGCCGGTTAATCAGCAACAAACGCACGGGCACTTTTCGCAATGAGCTCACCCGCACGAGACTTCTTGGTATGGCACTGGAACTGCAATGGATACGTTGGCAAGAAAGCCATACTACAGCAATACCTCCGACATCTCAGCCGTAAGCCCGATGTTATTATGCTACAGGAAACGCTCAGCGAGTCCCCGCCGCAGCTCTCTGGGTATCGGGCGCACGCGCGTCCACCCAGTGCGCGTGCGACGTCCTCGGGGGCCGGCCGAGGGGTGTGCATTCTCGTGCGCAAAGACCTCATGTTCATAGAACACAGTCTCATCGAAAGCAGTGCGATCGAACACTGCGCGCTGGAAGTGATTGTTGGCAAGAAACGCAAAGAACGCATCCTTCTCGTCACGGTGTACAGCAATCCGACCCATCGCAAGCAGCGGTTTCGGGCGCTCCTCCATCGAGCGAACCGACTAGCCGCGGGTAGTACACTTCTGATCGGGGGAGACTTCAACGCGCCACACCAAGACTGGGGTTACCCGAAAACGACCGTCAAAGGCCGTAACTTGCTGGAGGACGCAACTGAGGCCGGGCTGCAGCTGCTCACGGACCCGGCGTACCCCACGCGTATCGGTACATCAGTCACCCGTGATACTACCACGGATCTCACCTTCATTAAGACGGCAGCGCCCACCCCGGGGGCGCGGTGGCAGAACACGGGCGAGGAACTCGGGAGCGACCACTACGTTCTCGAAGTGCGCGTTCCACTCCTGAACCCCAAGAGTGCGCAGAGCACCCGCACACATGAGCTCACGGACTGGAATAAGTTCAGGCGATGTCTACCTGAGGAAAGTGCGGAAATCGAAGACATCGAGGCGTGGACGGCAGCAGTCATGCAGGCCACGGCCGAGGCGACCCGAACGATCGAGACTGACGAAAGCGTTAGCCAAATGGACAGCCGACTCGCCCACTTGCTCGAGGCCAAGCGTTCCATACAAGCGCGCTGGAGGAAGCAACGCACCAACAGGCGCCTCCGCAAGAAAGTCGCCATTCTCAACCAAGAGATCCAGGCGCATTGCAAATCGCTCAGCGCTCAACAGTGGCACGAGGTATGCAGCGAAGCCGATGGCCAGATACATAAGGGTAGGACATGGCGACTGCTCCGGCACTTGCTCGATGAGACTAAGACAAAAGGCTACCAACAGAACACCCTCGCTCGCATCCTTCACAAAGCCATCGCAGAGCGGGGCGAGTCCGAGGTGAGCAAACACCTAGAGGACAAATATCTCCCCGATTCCCCTATTGATCAGCACCCCGAATATGGCGGCGCTGCCAACGACGTCCTAGACCGGGACATCGAAGTCTGGGAAGTGCGGGCAGCCCTGCAAACTCTAAACTGCAAATCGGCGGCGGGCCCCGACCGAGTGACGAACAAGGCCCTTAAGAACCTCAATGATCAGGCTATCGTTGCGCTAACGCGCTATTATAACAAGTGCTGGCATGCAGGTCGCCTCCCGAGACAGTGGAAGACGGCCAGAACAGTCCTAATTCCGAAGCCGGGCAAACCGCCAAGTATCGACCATCTCCGGCCGATTTCGCTCACTTCGTGTGTGGGCAAAGTCTTAGAACATGTCCTCCTCAACCGATGGCAGCGCTATCTCGAAGACAACGAACTCTACCCCGACTCACTCATAGGGTTTCGGAGTCACCTGAGCACTCAAGATGCCATGCTCCTCCTTAAGCACGAGGTCATCGACGACATGGTCAACGCCCGGGACAACAAGGCGGTGTTGGGCCTCGACCTCCAAAGTGCCTTCGATAGGGTGCGGCACTCTGCGATTCTGGCGCAAGTCTCTCACTTGAACATGGGGCGGCGGACGTACGCATACATACGGGACTTCCTCACAGGCCGCTACACGCAAATGTGCGCCGGTGAGCTCCAATTACCCGAGAAGAAACTTGGCAGCAGAGGTACCCCCCAGGGATCCGTGGTATCGCCGCTGCTTTTCAACCTGGTTATGATTGGCGTCGCCAACCGCCTCGGGCAGGTGCCGGACGTTCGGCACACCATCTATGCCGACGACATTACACTGTGGGTCACGGGAGGGAGCGACGGCCACATCGAAGATACTCTCCAAGCAGCAGTCGACGCTATCGAAGACCAGCTTGATGGCACGGGCCTCATATGCTCCCCCTCTAAATCAGAGCTGCTCATCCTCCCCCCGAGGGGCAGGCGCAAGCCGCAATCACCAATTCCCATTACGGTGTGTACGACAGGGGGCCAGGCGATTCCCGAAGTCGCACAGATACGGGTTTTGGGCCTCCTGATCGAGCGGAACCGAACCAACGGGTCCACGGTCAGCAAGATAGCAACGAAGGCGGCAGCGGCGGTCCATCTCATCCGGCGCATCTCCACGCGACATGCGGGCATGAAAGAATCCAGCCTCACTCGACTGGTACAATCGTTTGCCGTCAGCCACATCGCATATGTGGCCGCCTTCCACAACTGGCGGCAGTGCGAGCGGGAAAAGGTGGACGCCACTATCCGCAAGACCTACAAGACAGCTTTGGGACTTCTCCAGAGTACCAGCACTGCAAAGTTGCTCGCTCTAGGTGTCCATAATACCCTGGATGAGATTTCCGAAGCCCAGCGCACCGCCCAAATAGAACGCCTATCTAGAACACGGACGGGCCGCTACATCCTCCACCAAGTGGGCCTCCTCCCCCGAGGCGGCCTGCAGGGGTCCAAGGAGCAGATACCGGCAGACGTACGCAACCGTCTCATCGTATGTCCTATCCCCAGGAACATGAACCCCGAGCACAACCACGACCGCAGAGTTGCTAGAGCGCGAGCTCTGGTGGACTTACATGCACAAGACACCGGCGCAGTCTTCGTCGACGCGGCCGAGCATCAGAGTCAGCACGCCACCTTTGCGGCCGCAGTGGTGACGGCTACAACGGGCGAAATCAGGTCTTCCGCATGCTTCCGGGCTAGCAAGGCCTCACACGCCGAAGAGGTGGCCATTGCCCTGGCCATAGTGAATCCCCAGTGGACTACGGTGCTCAGCGATTCAAGAACAGCAGTGCTAAACTACGCTCAGAACAGGGTGTGCAGTGTCGCGGCGCGTGTCCTCCGTACAGCAGGAGTGCGTGACAGTGCGGTGTATGTGAAGTGGTTCCCGGCACATATGGGCCCCAGTGTATCCCGCCGGGGCAATGACAACCACAACGAGACGGCCCATGCCGCCGCGCGAGGACTGGCCGACCGCGCGGTGGCTAGTGGTGTCGAAATCTCGGAGTGGCAACCCCCAGAAGGTAACCAGGACCCCCTGACCACCTACAACGAAGTGCTACAGTGGTACCGATTCAACAGGAGGAATATGCCGCCCCCGCATCCGGGACTTACTCGAGCGGAGGCGGTGCTATATAGACAGCTGCAAACTGATTCAATACTTACTCCAGTGCTAGCCAGACATGTGTGCCCGGAGGTATATGAAAGTGACATTTGTAGACTGTGCGAGCGGGAGCGAGCCACTACGGCTCATCTCCTCTGGAACTGTCAACTACGACCGCGTGAGGCCAGCGAGACCACTACGCTCCCACCGCAGTACAATGCGGCGAAGAAGAGCAAGGACTACAACACCCAGCTACAGGCCGTCCAGCAGGTTGCGGCGGCCCTCGAACGGCAGCGGCCGGAGTGTGACGCGCGGAAGGGGGTACGATCCCCCCGACCTCGTAGAGCGCGCCCGGGTGCGGCTCAAGAGGTGCTATCGTAACGACGTCGCGGCCGCGTCACGGCACCTGGGCCCCTGTTAAGGGCGCCCCACCGTCTGCAGGCCCAAATAAAGTTTATTCTCTCTCTCTCTCTCGAAGCAGGTACGGTATGTTATGTCTAAAGATTCGTGAGTACGCTTGGAGCGTGACTTTTATTTTTCTGGAAAGGCCATGTCTACAGTGCCTTCCGACGGTATTATAGGCACTCTACTATATCCACGTCCACCGGCGCTTTGTGACATAATTGCCGCGTCCGGCAGTACATTGCTCTAGATAACGGAAAGCTAGGCAGCCTAACCTAAACATAACACAAGATAACCTAACGCACACAAAGAAATTATTTAAAACACCAAAACTAACCTAAGACATAAAATTACACCTCAACTAAATAATGAAAAAAAAACCGAGGCAAGTGCCGGTCTTGAACCACAGACTTTGGGATCGAGAAGCTAAGACGCATCCTCTAAACTACAACGACAGACTCTCTGCCTGGTGCTAGCCTAGTGTTAAATATTCGAATGTCGTCGGTCGGCACTCTAGTCATGCCTGCAACGATCAGCTAGAGTGCCGTCGGACGGCACTCTAGACACTGCGTTCTTGAAACGCAGTAGTGTGCAAATATTCTGTCAGAAAATGTGGCTTTAGAAAATTACAGATGGGTTCAGGCTGGGAGGTGCAAATATATCTCAGTAGATTTCTTGGGAAACCGTTAGCAAAATTGGTAGCGGCGAAATTAAGGCTTGCAAATACTTTACGCTCCAGAATCAAGTTTCGGACCAAAGGAAAAAGAAAAAAACAGCAATAACGGAGTATCGCAGCTACTCCAATTCTTCATGAGTCTTAGGTCAACGCATTTGTCGCTGACGTAGTACTGTTGTGGAGGCACAAGCAACTGGATGGAAGAAGGCTGTTCTTCATTTTGTGCTTGTATCTCATCACATTCACTAATGAAATGTAAAATGTAATCCTTTTTTTTTCTTTTTCATATTTTTATTACATGCCTTGCTTCCTCTTAGACTTGTTTTCTAAAGACATACCCGGAGATAATTTTTAGAGAAATATTGCTTAAACCGAGATAATTTAATCTCGCTTTCTGATTATGTTTTGCAGCTCGTACAGCGCTCTCTTGCTAACAAATATGAGACAAGGAAGTTGCATTCCTCAAATAATAGTTATTCTTAATAAAGGAGAACACATAACATTGTCTGTGTAAGCGATGTTGTGACAACAACGATAAATAGCTCGTAGCTTTGCTTTTGATGCAGGGATGGTTTTTTAACCCAGTCACTTTAACCCTTCACTGTTCCTGGGAAATTTATTGGACGCCTGTGTTTTATAGGCATATTACTTCTGACTTTACTTGTGCTGTTGTGGAAGTACTATTTTAAGAGAGCCCGTCTTCCTACATTAGTACTTATTCAGTCAGACGCGCTTGGGGAGGCGTTGATAGCTGTGTGCCTTTGTGCATGCGGTCGTGCGTCCGTGCATATAAAATACATCCAAAGTCCAAGTCCGCCAGTTCCGTCATGTGCACGGGTGCAAGTTAATTCATGTATGAGCAGTTTTTTTTCGAAGGGAGCCAGATCTACCCGGATAAAACTGCAGTAACACGAAAAACTCGGCAACTTTCCCCTAAAAAAGGGGTAGTAAGAAAATTGTTGAGATAACGCCTTTAAAACGCGTGCGCAGACTGTAGTTCGTATCGAAAATAGGCCAGATCCTGCTGTTTCGCGGATCAAAATGAGCCAAATCCCACTTGCGCAAGGGGCATTCACTTTTGGTTCACTATGGAGACTTTCGTAGGTGTTTTCAGAAGTTTTTTTTTTTTTTTTTTTTGCTCTTCGGAGCTGACTTATTATGAATTCAGAGGGCAATTAGGAGATCAGCGAAATATCTGTCCCAGATGTCAAGGGCGAATTGAACGGTAGAAGGGAACGAAATGAAGCTGAGAGATGTGGAACAATGATTTCATTTTGTCTCACCCTACCCTTTAAAATAACTCTGGTTATATACATTTTACTCTGATATGTTTTATTTTAACACTTAAATAAATTGTTGCCGCTTACAAGCGCTGTCAGATCCCCCCCCCCTCCCTCTGAGAGTAAGAACAAATTCATTAACGTGACGAAGAGGATACGATCAGCCTTCTTGTGAAACGTTTTGGAAATTCACGGCAAAGTAATGAAAAGCTTGCCAAAAGCTTGCCAGTAATCAAAAGCTTGCCCAAAAAATTATGCTAGGAAAGGATTCGAAAAGCGCTGCTAATGGTGCCAAGACGACTCACGTGCTCTCCTTATATAGTTCTACTGTTCTTGAAGTCCTGTTGCAATTTTTTTTAATTGCGAGAGATTGCCCGACGGCATAACAAGAAGTTTTAAATGTACAACATTGCACCAGTGTCGTGCAGAAATCCAAATAGCGACCGCTACTGTGGTCTTTTTATTCTATTTTCACCGAACCTCAATTACACCATGCTTGAAAGTTAATTTAAATAAAGTTTTCATGAGAATTCCGCATCAACTTGAGTGTTTCAAGTGAATATGAGCCATATACAAGCTTATCACCCCAATATTGCGCATATTTACGGCATAAATTTTAATTACTGGTGGCCATGAACTTCTCCTAGCTGACATGTAGAATATATCATATAATACCTTTCACCGCATTGCATAGCACACATCCCTCGAGGGTGATGTCCAAGGATTATCACTTTAAAAAAAATGAAGGATGCTCACACCTCGAGCTATCAATATTGATGGAGTTAAGGTCGTTGCGGCAGTGAATAAGGTGCGAATACTATGCGATCGTGGACTTAAACCGCCGTAATAGTCGGGAAGGTTGCGTTTGCACAACCTTCGCTACCTTCAAGGCTTTCGCGTTAGTGTAAACTTCTCTCATTATTCTTTATTTCGGTGAAACCGATTATCGCTATAACATCAATTCACCAGAATGCAAGCTGTGTTATGTAATTGCTGCAAAGGTTTACTTTATTTTTTTTTTGTAAAACAACAACACAGAAAAGTGCTTAGTATGAGCGCGTCCAGATAACGTCCGATATGCTCGTGCCAGAAAGCGCTCACGGCATGCAACGTTTCCAAGAGAGGTTTCCGAGGAGCTTATTTTCCTTCCTATAGGTCGACGCCGAAGCCGGCGCCGTTTTTCTTTTCGCAGTTGGGTGTACTTAATGACGTGGCATTAAAATGATTGTTTGTGCCAACTTTCCTATCAATATGAATACTTGTGCGAATCGGAAGCCTAAAGTGTAAGCACCTCTCGTTCCTTTAGTCACTGTCGGGGCAGAAGTGTTTTTCTTTTGTCTCCGTACTCCGCGTAACATCACATACAGAGACAAGGAATGTATCTACCACTAAACTAAACTAAACTAAACTAAACAAGGAATGTATCTACCAAGTTCTCAAAGCTGTGCTTTCACATAGACAACAGAGCACCCCTGCCATTACAGAAAAGAGACTCAATAATACGGCTGCTGGAGCATTTCTTTTGCGGAAAACAAAAAACAAACACCAAGCATTGGTTTGACAGTCAAGGTTTTTCAGACAAGTATTTTGCTAAGCCTTCCGTGAGCGCGTGATGGCTGACAGCCATTGGCCATCGGCGTAGCAATCTCTCTGAAATCGTTGAAGAGCAGGGCGGGCTTGTTCTCTGCAAACAGTCTCTGTCCGTCTCCAGCATTCTGATCACAGAGGCACGTGCCGGGCTTTTCCGTCGGCAGGTCGCTGAGTCACTGGCGTCTGCTCGCCTCTTTCACAAGCGGCGAGATTGTAGGTAGAGGCTTTGATTCCTCACGTGCCCTCGAATTCCAAGAAGCTTTTCCTGTTTCCGCCAATAGAAGGACGAATTGAAAGGGAGAAAAAGCAGCTTACGCTTCGAAGGGAAATCGCAGCAAGCTATTTCTGCGTTCAGCCCACCACGTTTCTTATCCCTCGCTCCAAAACGCACGGTTGTCGGCCAGCAGTTACGCCCCCTCTCCCCCCGTCCCGTCCCCCCCCCCCTCTCTCTGCGTCTCTTTCACTGCCGCTGACGGTATGCAAAGGACCTTCGCTACAGCTCGTATTTCACTGCCCACTTAAGCCTGAAGGAGCTTTCGTGCGAAGACTCGGAAATGCGATTGTGCGAGAAGAAATAATAAACGCCGGGAGGGGCGCTGTAGAAATGAAAGAAACAAAGAGCAGTCGTTTTTTTTTCCTTCTTTAACTCTTGCGTGCTTCAGATGCATTGTATCAGATACAACGTTCACATGGAATGCAATCGTTTGGCACCTTAATTTTTTTGTGGGGAACGGGGAGTTGGGGGACAAGATAAGCATTGGGTTCTCGAAATTGCTTGCGAATGGATGATCTGGGTGATTTCGTCTGGTTAGAAATTAGCGAAATGAGAATTTCCTCTTCTGAAATGAATATTCCGTGGGCCACAGTGGAGTCTGCGGCTCCACTGAACAATTCTATAGACCAATTGTAAGAGTGAACTAATAGGCACCTGTGGCCCCAGAGCAGCAGCAACTGCAAACCGAGCTTTACAGCGGCTCCTCATGGTATGCCGTGATACACCGCCAGCCGCATCTGTATATTTTCATCCAGTGGCCGTATTAGAGTTTTAGCATAGAGGCTAGCGTACGCTACGCTACGGGCGGCGGGTACCGCGAACCCACTGGGCATCTGCGTATTCGTCCATGTGCACGCAAATTCATTCCGATGATGGGTGGCCCGCCTCGCCGTGGCCGCGCGCGCATGCGCAGTCGGGGGCCGGTACTTATCGCCGGTAGCGTTGTGTACGCTAGCGTCTGTGCTAAAACTCTCTGTTGTTAGTCATTGACATACGGCGAGCACCGAAGTTGTCAGTATCTGGTGTGACAAAGCTCTGAAGTGTGCGCGGCAGGCTCCGGAAATTAAATTATGGTTGCTGAAATCATTGTCATACATAGGTGCAGTACTGCCGCTATTTATTGCTAGCCATACATCCTAGTCCTACCATCATCATCGTCATCGAAACTAGCCTATTTATGTCCATCCACTGCAGGACAAGGTCTGTCCCAATGGCGTATACACCCGTCCCATTCCTGCTATGCCAGGTTCCCTTTTACTCTTGAATATACTTAATTGGTGCCGCCATCCTGTTAAAAGTCTTCCCATACGTGTAGCACCGCCTTACGAGTTCCTACAATACAAATTCATTTTATATGTAACCAAAAAATGATTCCTCTTCAAGAAAATCCTTGTCACGCAATAACCACAACTATTGCTTCGTGTAGCCTCTGAACACTCCGAAAAAATACCGCCTGCATGTAGTTTCAATTTTCCTTTTGCAACTTCGCCCGCATGCGTTTACAGAAGAATAAGTAGGAGATTTGTTCTTACTTAATGAACGTCGCGCTCAAGACGCTAATGACTTGGGGTCTTTGTGGGTGGACCACTAGCCGTGGTGGTAAGCCTCCAGACTCTTAGTTAAAGAAGCCCGTAGTTCGCTGTTCATCGCAAAGATAACTGGAATTAGCTTCTCCGGTTTCCGCCAATATTTTCTAGCTGGTCAAATCTTTCGACTCTCAACCATCTGTCTCACGCACGTCCTACGAGACTGATAGTGCAGAGACAAGATTAGAGGAATATGACTTGCCCCTATGAAGCGCCGTACCGCGATATGATTCACCGCTAAAAGACGAATTGAAAGCAAGTCTAAGGTCGCAGGTGGTGTATGGCGCCTCATTTCTAGGCCCATGCAAAGGCCCGGCTTCTTTCCCGAACCCTGGTCGTATAATGAGTTCCCAGAACGGCTGGAAATGAACCGCAACTCGCGGAAGCGTCTGACGGGCCGCAGCAAGCACCCAGGGGAAATAAACCTCTCCTAGTTAGAAATGAACTTTCATTGCGGTCTAAAAGGGCGAGCGTTTCAAGGGCACGTTTTCACGGTGGCTGAGAGGAATCCCTCGGCCAAGCCAAGTTACTAAAACTAACCGAAGCTCTGGGTTCTCAATACTGCCGATCTCGCATATTAAAATGAGGTTGGTGACATTAAGACGTGATTCACCGAATGGCATAGACTTCTCGCTGCCTACTCAAAAAAGAGTCGTATTCAAAAAATAATTTTAGACTCCGGTGTTACCGTTCTTGTGCTGCGAGCCTGCTACTTGCTTCTTCCGAAGGAACGTTCGTGTGCAAACACAAGCGTTCAGTGTTTGTATCGAACAGCATTGCTTCTCGTGCACTAATTTTTATAATTTACGGCCCTGATAATTCAAAACAACAACGAAGTCTCAACATGAAATTGCGTGGAGTCTCAGATCAGCCGGTGGCGAGCATACTATGGTAGAGGCGCTGTCCGGGATCGCATTTTGTTATACAGGAGAGCGCTTCGCGGTGAAAACAAAACTTCGAGGAAATAGCTTCTGAGAGGTGCAAGCAAGTAAAAAAAACGATAAAAAGGGGCAGCAAGGGCAACTCCTATTCAATTGTGACGATGGAGGAAGGATCGTAGGAAAAATACTTCGTTGCACCTTCTGCAGAGCGCAATTTATTTCCGAAATGGCTGTGGCATATAAATGCTTTTCTACTTCTTCGACCCATCTTCTCTTGGAAGCGGGCTACCCTAAAGTGGGAGGAATGGGCACCCGGAAAAATGGAGAAGTATGGCCCAGCCACGCAACCCGTTTAGCACTGCGCATAGAACGCCGTTCCCGGTGTTGGTCCAATTGTACAAGTCCGAACTGCGGTTTATGCGTGATGCCACACCGCCCTCCCTCTTGGCGATCCTCTCCGCGACGCTTACCCTTCAGATTTCCAGGCCAAATTAAAGAACGCTCAAGAATGAAAGTATCTGTGCCATCCCATCCCGTTATATTGCCAGTTTTGAGAACTATGTTTTTTTTTTCATGTCTGTGGCGCGTGGGTGTGCCAGCCTAAAAGAACATTTGTCCCGTCTCTGTAATTTGGGTTGGTGTGGTGACTCGCGACCGCAAAATTTGGTCATTGTTATTCGTACCAGTAAGGACGACGATGACGACGTCGCCAGAGATGGAGATGGTCTCGTGTACTGCGGCAATCTCGCATGTGGGTTCGTCCATCACAACACACAAGGCATCACAGGAAAAAGATTGGAATGGTAGGGCGCTATCCGGCCCTGTGGGTGTGCCGATTCATCCAGTTGAGTCGGAGTTGTAGGCAAAAAAAGGCACGAGGAGATAGCAGCAATACATTGTGAACGCGCGTTGAGAATGGAGTGTTTGCTGCCTCTCGGCTATTCACGCACCAGAGGGTTTTGTCTCGATGAGTGCCTTCGTTGTACTCCCTCGTTTTCAATGTCTGTCGCCCCGCCCTCTTCTCTTTTTTTTTGTGTCGCTTTCAGTTTTTCTCTTTTTTCTGATTTATTCTTCACAGCTGTGCTTTTCGTCACGCTGACGGTTCAACAAGCGCCGCACTAGCTTTTCAATTCATGCCAACTATCGCTGTAACTCTGTTTTCCTTACGCATCATTGTTTTTTTTTTTTCCCGAGCCTAGTACGCCCACTTGCAGGCGGGAAGCGATCGTTAAGTTGTGAGAGTTTTCAAAGCGGAATATTGATAAAGCTCTGATAAAATCCTTGTACACGCAGCGCGTGCCTGAAACGGGGTTTCCATTTTGTCAAAACTGTTACTTAAAAATCGCGAAAAAGGCACGGTTGAACATAAGACAATTCAGGCATCGACTATGAAGAATGAGTAGAACAGTATATATTTATCTCTTCTATACATTTAGATCGTTCGTAGGGGCGCTTACTGAGAGCGCGAAAAACAATCGCACCGGTTTTTTCTTCGTTTTCCATTCGGGTCTTTGCAGGTCTAACAATCGACTGGACGCACTTTCGGTGGAAGGTGAACGCACTTTTAGCTTTCACATTTCTCTCAACTTTCTGTATGAAGCGATGGTAAAATATTTCCTACAATTTCTAAGTAGTCCAGCGGGCGGTGTGATTAGAGCAGCGCAGTGGAGGGAAGTTCGTAGTGGAGGAGTGCGATGGTGCTCTGTCGCCGTTGCCCAGCTATCACAGTAGTACACGTAATTAGTCGTGCCTCTGCCGAATTTTTGCTTGCGTGTGTACGTGCGTGTGTGTGTGTGCGCGCGCGTGCATCTGGTCTCGAGATCACTTGTAAAGTTCGCGATTCATGTGTCATAATGTCTTTGCGTTTGGTTGCAGTGAAACCTTCTCGGTGGTTTTCGGTACGTTTTGGCGGTTATGGGGGGCCGTCGGTTTTCGTTATCGGGGTGATGGCGATGACGAAGGAGACCAGAAGGCGGGGATGACGAGTTTCAGTAACAAAGAAAACTGCATTTACGATAATGTAGAAAATATGATTGAAAAAAAAAAAGAAAACACAACGTTGATTTATTTATTTATTTATTTATTTATTTATTTATTTATTTATTTATTTATTTATTTATTTATTTATTTATTTATTTATTTATTTATTTATTTATTTATTTATTTATGTGCCCACAAAAAGTACTAGGGCTTTCTGTGATGTCGCACTATAAAAGTACAAAACGCAGAGAGAACAAACAATGAAATATGGGCACTAGTTGGGAAATACAGTGAACCGTTACTATCAGTGTAGAATCACACACATGCACACACACACATCGGCACAAGTTACACACTTAAGTTATGCGAAATACGGTAGGGTACATCGGCAGGCACGAATACAGGGTTCGTGACAAAGTACAGGCATCCGCATACACTCACATTTTAAACGATCAATTGGTGATAGCTATCGCCTGGACTCAGTTACGCCCCAGATATTCCTTCTTCGCGATCAAGTGTTACGCATGTAAGTACGCCCTAGAGACACAACTGCCCATTGTGAGCGGCGCTGCTGATGTAATTGGTCAGTTTCGACTTTTCAAATAAGCCAATGGCGGGGCGAAACGCTGCTCCATCACTTTCCCCAAGCTTTTCTCCTCTCTCTCAAAGGATACAGGAAGCACGCTGCCGCGGCCTGTTTATCACATTCGGCGAGAACTCACGCGCCATTGTGCAACAAGTGTCGGTTCCCCTTGCTAACGTAACGTGGTGCAATCATTGGGGCGCTTGTTCGCGTACGCAAATCCGCGGGCAGACAACCCGTGACAACGACCCTTTGTTATCCCTCTCAGGATGCGCCATTCCGAGTAGTCGTAGACGGGAATCATGTTCTCCAAAGTTCCATTACTGTAGTGACTGGAAAAAGAGGGGTTAACTGCGCATGCGTGGACCCTGCGGGTGCGCTCCTTTTAGCTCGCAGTTTTCTCATACCGGTGGGATAAAATGGTCAGCAGCCTTAACGTTATCATCTCATTATTTAAACTTTACGCATAGCTAACTGAAAGCCTTTGACGAATGTTTGCATTTCACAACACTTCCCGTATATTCACCTCCGACAGCAAGCGCGGTGAGACAGCATGACTTGCCCTACGAAGACGTAATGATATGTATAAATGCATATTTCACTATATTCCACCCTCTCTATTTAGAGCACGTGGTTTTTCATATTTAAAGAAAATCGTAGAACGAAGATATGGCAGATTTGTGACAAGGTGTCATTCAACTTTCATTTGAATAGTTGCTCCTCCCTAACTCAATTGGGGTACAATGTACAAGTGATCGCCTTGCGAACGTCGCAAAGTTTTGAGCAAACAAAAATCGTGTTCAACAGAGCAGAAACATTCATTTCCTGTGGAAACTGTAAAACTGCTCGTACTCACCATTTCACGCCCCTGCTTTCAAGTGGCGCGTTGCGGCCTTTTCCTGAAAAAGAAACAAAAAGTTACAGGAAATAATCTCCTACCGGCATACACTACAACAGTTTCTTTTTGTACACAAGGGAACTCTTAGAACAACCCAAAACTGATATTACTATATTTCATTCCTTCCGGAACCATCGCTTTGAGCCTAAACCGGAACACCTTGCGTGGGCTCTCTTTTGAAAAATGACTCCGGTTAACAGTTTGTCGTGTGGCTTACCCCACACGCAAACACACACAGTGCACCCCCCGCCAGACAGTTTCGGGCCCTTTTTCACTACCTCTTCCGCCCCCCCCCCCCTCTCAAAAACCTCATCGCATCGCATCACGATATCTCCTCCTAACACGCGCGAAAGCGGTCATTGGCGTTCATCGAGGTAGCGTGTGATGCCACCAGTCCAGCGCCTTTGATGAACGCCGGGTTGGACAGCTGTGAACCACGAATGCCTCTCTTTCGCATACGCGCGTGACATTCGCACCGCTCCGATGGGAATTCATTCGCACACTCCAAAGCGACGCGGTCGGGGTCGCTGATGAAGGACAGGCTCTGACACAGCACCTGCGTTGGCGTGGTACGTGAGTGTTGCATCGGAGTCTCATGATAAGGCTCGCTCGGCAGTCGGTGTAAATGGGGTGTCAGTAGAGTTTGGGCGTATCCCATTGGAAAGATGAACGCAGGCTCAAAAGCGATATTTTCAGAGAAGCTTATATGGCACGACTTCAATGCACCAGAGGCTGTCATTGAACCGCGGGACGTTCAATAGCGCGAGACGTCATAGAACTTCCAGGTGTGATTGCTATTAGCAAGCGGTAGCAACAAAAGTCGGGCGCTTTTCAAAACATGGTTCGAACCTATGCATCTTGAATAGGCACCACCTTAAAAATAACATTGTGACTTAGACGTAAAGCTTATTCCATCTTACCGCTCCAATATGCATTTTTAGGTACATTGGGCCCCATTTTCGAGTTTAGTTGAGTCAAAATAAAATTGTGTTTCTGTATCTGTCTATCTTTCTCAGGGACGGCCGCCAACAATGCTATAGAGAAAGAAACTTTGCTCATAACTTCCACCTAAATTTTGTGTCACGTGAATATCGTGTGCTGAACAAGCTTCGCTGGTCATGCACCTTCTCAGAGTGGAATGGCTCATGTTGCAGCAGCCGCAGGAAAGGAGAGAGGCTAGCTCGGTTTGAAACAGGCGCCTAAAAAGCGCGCGCAAACGGGCTAGTGCGCCTTGTGCGTTGAATACTAAGTCACTAGCATATGTGTCGACCAAACTCGCAAGAAATACATGAAGGAGGTTCGGAAAATCGAGTAAATCACGACAATCAATAAAGTTGACCAGCTTCAATAATTACTGAATAGCTACCCTACGCAGTTGCCTCCTTTTTGAATCAGTAAAGTTTATTCATTGTATCCCCCCAACCTCCCTAGACTTGGTGAACATCCGTTCTACATTCATACTGTGACTGAGAAGTGAGTGCCTTGATGAATGCAGTCAGAATTACCTGCCGCTATATTCCGTCACTTTCGTAATCACTACAGGCCTGGTGGACCGACACAATGTTTCCGGCACCTCTGCCCGTTTTCAGTTTCTACCTTTGCGGCCTGTTTGCCTTTCGGTGCAAGGTGAAAATGTGTTCAATAGGCAAGAGACATCTCACAGCAACAAAAGGAAGAGTTATCGTTGCTTTCGAGCCCGCCAAACTCATATACATTTCACTTTAACGTTGACGACCCCTCGTATTCATATCGTCGTATTCGTTTTTTTCTTTTGTCCCTGTCGATAGTTCGCGCATTCCTCAACAATGCTTCTGAAGGTGTCCTTGGATTGTAATTTTGAACTCCTTAGAACCGCTATAAATCCGCTTTTTGTTTTTAGGGGCGAAGCTCCTTAAGTCATGGGTCTGTCCATCCCTTGTGTCTCGTGGTACGTGACCGCCGCATGCTTTCGGAGATGTCGCAAAGTGGGCCGCGTTGCACGCGCAAGAACCGGCTGCAACCGGCAGCGCAAACTCGGCACCGGGAGCGCGAGCTTGTCTGTGTTCGCCAACGGAGGCGCGAGCGCACGTGCACTGCAAGGGGGAGATCACGCAAGAGATCACGCCACGAACGCAGGCAGTCGTTCTCGGAGATCGAACGAGACGCAAGGACCTTTGCTCGTTTCCTCTCGTCTTGTTCGGGCACAAGTTCGCCCTAAATAAAAGTTCTTTCTTTACCGTTGTGTCCCATCCTACGTGACAAATTGTGGTGGAGGTGCGGGGTAGTCCACGATGGCGCGGGGTCTTCCACCAGGTCTGGGCCTGGGAGCATTGACTCCGAAAATAAAAGTTGATTTGTACAATGTACGCACACAGTCTTACGTCTTTCTTAATGATGTAATGGGCGAACTTTCACGGGAGAGTTACGGTTACCGATGATCTCCCCCTCTCGAGCTTCGCCGCACTTATCATCATTCATTCCGTGGATATGGCGTGATTTTTTTTTTTGTTTTTTTGCCCCTAGAATTTTCACTGAGAGAGCAGTCTTCGAGAGCCCACAAACTGCTCCGGACTGCGCTGAACTTGCAAGTAGAACAAACCATTACTTTTAGGTCGAATGCAGTTCATGACACACCCTTAGAGTGCTTGCCTTGGAGACGTCCCAATCGCTGTCATTTAACCGATCAGTTCCGTTACTATCATGATGCGCGAGAGGGGAGAGGAAGGATCTATGGCATGTTGTGGATTCTCCGTGATTATGGACTGGTTACCAAACGACGGCGGGACACCCAACGCTTAAAAGGGGTGTTTCGCTCGCAATCGCCCTCATAATTGTCTATTCACGGGTTCAGGCGGAATAGCAAAGTAACTAGAGGGTAGAAGAGAGTTTACGTTTGACAAAAACCATATCTTACCTCAAATATTTGCTCTGGCTTTCTGCTAACCTGTAAATATCCACCTTTTTGTTTGTTAACCTCATCAAAAAGAATAACACACATCATCACACAATTTAAAACACTAGACACAACACGAGATAAGCTCTTTCCGGAGCTATACAGATACAACTTTCCATTGCATCCAGCATGCTTTCTGGGAGATAGCCACATGTTTTCGGATAAACGCACTTCTAAATGTTTCACGAATAGTCTGTTTTCAGAACTCATCTCGCATAATTTGGGATCACTAACTGCCCTATACACCAGCTATCTTCATTGTATTTTCTCCTCAGTTTTGTTTTCTTTGTACTGTAATAATTTAGTATTTGCACTCACAAGTGTATCATAAATAACTATGTATTCGGCGCTCTTTGCCCTAGCTGCCCTGCGCCAATAAACACAAGTCAGCATCATCATCATCATCTCCAAAAAGCGTTTACGTCTTGGTACGTTTCTGCTCAATCGTTTTTACCAAAACCTGCGTTGAGTGCTCCATTAGCCTCTTTTTTGCGTGCGCAGCGGACAGATGACCTTCCAGGGGTGCCAGAATAAAGCGTGACTGCACCGACGTAGCGTATAAATCCTAAATACCTAAAAGCATTTAAAAGCTGCGCCGCCAAAATGGCGACATTATCGCCACTCCTAATCTACGCATGGATCATAGCATTTAATGTGTTCATCAGTGAGTCGCTGCTCGCAATCCGGCCTCAAGCTAAGCAGTCCCTGGCGCCTCTGAAATCCCATTAGTTTAATGGATGCTGCGCGTACGAATTTTAGCGCGCGATTAGCGCAGACGCCGTGGCAAACCACAAATGATCCCGCTAGCACCCTCTGAGCACATACTAACACAGTCACAAACGAGCCCACTAACTCCCAGCGGTGGGAGCCGACGGTGCCTCCTCCATACGGAAAACAGGCGGTCTCGCTACTCGCAGGCAAGTTTAAAACTAAAGCAAAAAAGTGGACACGGGAAAGGCTGCGTTACGCAATAGTGTAACCAAGGTTCGTTTTATTTTTATTTTGGAAATATTAAAGGAGCTGTTTGGATCCGTCGGGGTGGCAAGAGTAGTGGGCTCACCGCAGTGAAGGCAAGGGAGTGTCTAAGCCAAAGAAGGAGCAGCGGACCTCGCAATGATCGTGTTTCCTCGGCGTAATATATAGCCGCACACCTGCTAGACGCCAACGCCTCCTGGCGTATATTTGCTTTGCACTCCTGCAGATCGGAAACCAATGCCCACTCGAGAAGAACACCGAGAGAGCCCCAGGAGGCTTAAAGAGAGGCCCCAACAAACAGCGGAGCTGGTGGCCCTGCTGGCCGGAAGGAAGAACGGGGTAGCAAACTAAAATAGTGGTTGGAGTGGCAGCACTTGTGAGGAAAAGTAACGACGTGTTAGGATTTGTAGGTTGGCGGATTGCCGCCGGGGTTAGCGAAACTCGCCACAGCCAAAGACTCCGAGGGAGAAAAAGAAAATCTCGACGCGTGTTTACCGAATTCTTTCTCATAACTTACCCTCTTGGTTCTCGTGTAGACAGGGCGCACGGGGATTATTGGTTGGCTCTCATGTTCAACTGTGAAGTCACTTTTCATAGTTTTACGGCCGCCCTAAAAGCAACAGCTGCCACTTGTTGGGAATGAAGTATGATAAAAAGGAGTATAAACAGCGAACAGCAGAAGTAGCAGGAGTGTGTGCTTTATGGGAGGCGGTGCAGAGCTTGGCGTGAAAATGCTGTTTATGGCGGAAGGAAACACGCGGTTGTCGCCCCGAAATTCCTGTTTATGGGAACGCGGAAAAGGTGACTGTTCGGGAGCTTATAAAAAGACGTTTGGAGGAAAGAGCACAGCAAAATTGCTAAGTTATGGGCCGCTCAATTTAACATCAGGGGTTATACTGGAAGCGCGGAAGTCAGGTTATTAAAGGGAAACTTTCTATGCCTAACCGATGGCGATGTTGCCCAAAAATGCACTGCAGGAACGCCAACTTCATCTGACGATGGTAATCGTGGGTGAAATGAAAGATGCTTGAAACGCGAACCTTTCAGTCATCTTTAACGTCTCCAAAGACTAATGTTTCAGTCCGAAATCCAAACCGTTGTGCCCAAAAAGCAGTGCAGAAGAGCCACCTCACAATGGGTTTTTACACAGGCACATCAAGCGCCTCAAAAAAAAAAAAAAGGTGGCCATCTTGCTCTGCGAAAACGGATGCCCAGCAAAGCTGTTGTAAACCATTACAAATTGGGCTGGAGGTCGGTATGAAATCTTTCTCGTGGTCATGGAGGGCTTGTCGGTAGCGCTCGGCGTAAGGGTACACAGTTTAGGCACTCATTTCTCCTACTGTCTGGGCCACCGCCATGATCACGGTCAGCTCGTGTAACGTGACATTTCATTACACTGCGACGGTTCATGGGCGCCGCCATTTTGTTGTTGATTCGTTTTAGTCAGTCAATTCTGGTTGGCTTACCTTTTCGTCCCCGCAGTGCGTCTGCGTGCGACTGAGGTCGTTCCGAATGCGAATAAAAAAAACGCGTGTAACAGCATTTCAGCAGCAGCAGTGTGTCCATACATCCAGCAAATACTGGGTCCTGTCATGACCGACGCCCCCGCTCGGTGTCTTGGGCAAGATCTGTTCTATTTAGTGACACTAGTCCTGCCTAGCCTTCAAAGATAATCTGCAAACATAATCATTACCATGAACACATGGTGGAGGGAGGGTCCCAATGTTCACAGGCGCCTCATCATTCATAGTGCGGTTTCGATGCTTTTTTGCTGGTTTCCATAAACGAATTCTGAGCTCTTGCCTGTATGCCTGATTAGTTTGACGCATGCGGTGGGCATCTTAGGTCGTGGCGCCTTGGTGTTTTTGCCCATGGAGACCGTTCTTGCCCATGGCGATGAAACCGTTGAGGTGTAGAGGTATACAGACGGTTTTGCTGTAAAAAACGGTTGCCGTGATCGGAATCGAACGTGAGTCCCTCGCGTTATGAAGCCGACGTCTATCCGATTATGCCATTTTTTATTACATAGCATTATTCGCCGAGTGTCCTGACAGCCAGGACCATGTAACGACCTGCGTTTGCACAAAAACGCAGATTTGGCGGAAGTAACACCTGCAACCGTTATAAAGCGTGAATGGAGCTAATTGACGAACCAAATTTGAAAAAAAGAATGAATAAAATTTCACGAAAATGATCTCACATAATCGTAAATATGCATCATTATACATATGCCACCAAATCCCAAAAAGAAACAAAAAAACTCCACAATATATGTTCATAATACGAATAAATATGTGGCGAAAGTGGCGAAAAGAGTGTAACCGTGCAGAAAAACACCAGTAATAGCGTAAGCTAGATAATTGGTCGAATAAATTTTTGACATACCAGAAATTATCAAAAATAGAAACAATAAAATGTTCCCGAAAATGATCTGACAAAATAAAAAATATGTAACTTATACGTCGCCCCCAAACCCAAGAATAAACAAAATTACACCGGAAAAATACTTTATAAATACGAATACAAAATGATGCACGTCTGCACAACACATTCTTGAACACAAAATCTCGAAGTCCATCATATATACAGATTCCTTGAGCGTTGTGCGCGCATTGGCATCATACAAGCCATGCAAAAACAGAATTGTCCATATGGTTTTCAACACTATCATGTCTATATATGCCCAAAAACTTGTTCTGGTGTTGTGCTGGGTTCCAGGCCATGCTGGAATTGCTGGTAATGAGGTTGCGGATCAGAAGGCCGCAGTTGCTGCACTCAGGGACACAGTAGATATAACCATACTACCACAGAGTGACCTTAAGCCACAAATTCGACAATACCTTCGTAGGAAATGGCAAACACACTGGGATGAACAGACAGACAACAAACTACATGTAATAAAGCCACACTTGGGACGGTACACATCTGACTCACACAACAGACACACGGAAGTCGCCTTGGCTAGATTACGGATAGGGCACACCCATGCAACGCACTCGTATCTGCTGACGGGATCTTCTAGACCCCAGTGCAGCAGGTGCGGAGAGGCCCTATCCGTAGTGCACATACTAATCACATGCAAGGCACTTCACACAACACGACACAAACACTTCAGAGAACTCTACAGACAACATATTCCCCTACATCCATCGTTTTTTCTAGGTGACGAAGCCATTGTTTCCGTGAAACGTGTGTTTGAGTATTTGTCAGAAGTCAAGTTTTTAAACCTCATTTCCTATCGCGCATCATGAAATCTGGCCCTATACACCAGCCATGCTCATTGTCGTTTTGTGATTTTACTTTTGTTTTTGTTGATTTTACTTAGTGTTTAAGGTATCACCTCTGATATACGACTATTGTTTTGGCGCTCTTTGCCCCAGTTGGCCTTGCGCCATAAACATCAAACCATCATCATCATCAAAATGATGCACGTCGCGAAAAACCCTGTAAGGCCCTGTATTTTTACAAAAATCTAGTTTTGGCAAAGAGGCACCAGTAATAGTTGTAATAGCGTAAGTGCACATACTTGGTAGAACAGAGTTTAAAGAACCCAAAAAATAAGAAATTTAGAAAAATAAAATTTTCGCAAATATAATCTGACAAAACAAAAAACATGCATCTTATAGATCTTCCCCCAAAACCCAAGAATTAAGAGAAAATTTCCGAAAAACAAACTGTTGAAAAAAAATTAAAATATAGAAAATGGGGAGCAACCATGTTACGCCCTGCATTGGAGCAAAAATGCAGATTTGCCAAAAAAAAAAAATTCCAGTAATCGTCACAATAGCGTAAATGGAGATAATCGGTCTAACAGAATTTTGAACAACCAAAAATGAAAAAAAAGTAAAATTGTCACAAAAAATGATCTGGAAAATCAAATATCCATCTTACACATTTGACACAAACCGAAGCATCAACAGAAATGTCCGCAAAAGAACATTCAAAATACGTGCAAAAATGTCGTAAAAGGGCCAAATATGCAGTACACATCGCTTCTTCTGAAAAAAAAAATTCTATAATTAGCGAAGTAAGGGCACTCGTAGCTATTGTGTTGTATAATTACATCATTGGCGAAAAGAAACGAAAGTACTCCTGAGAAGAATAGACTACTCCGACGACTTTCGCTACGCATAGCCGTTTGGGCTGTAAAGAACTCGCACTCTATATAAGCGGCCTCAGAAAGCTTCGCTTTAGCAGACAATTCTCTAAATTTCTGTAAACTTTTTGCCTGTTTTTTTCTTCCATCGTAGAAGCACTTTGATTTTTTGACTTTTAACTTTGACTCATGTTTCATGGGAGAAAATGTCGCGTTCCAACCATGGTTCTTTTAAGAAAGGGGCTTGATTTTTTATGCTATAACTGGTCTGGAGAATTCCTACAAACAAATTTATTCATGGTTGGCTGGTAGCTCAAATCACAAGAAGATTATAGACTACAACTCGTACAAATTCGCAGCGAATAACAAGTAAAAAAACGGATTGTTTGCTTCCGTTGCAAAAGCGTTCAGTAGATCGCACAAACAATAATTCAGCAAAACGCTTCAGGCTACAGCTCAAAACATACCAACATATGTCCCAAAACTTTTTCACGTCGGTCCGGCAGAGATGCTGAAACAAATGTCGTTTTGTTTGTGACAGTGAATTTCTAACTACCTGTACGCTATCATAAACTGTGTCGCAATAGGGGGAGGAACGGTTGTGGTTTTGTGCTTGGTTGCGTCCATCCTTGTGTGAGTATTTCCCTTCACACCGCCATATTTAGGAAGCGGCGTACGCAGAGTTTCATTCCAAGGGAAGAGCGGAGGGTACACGAAGCATGTAAAGGGGATGCAGGACATGATACGTAGAGAAAAAAGTCTGTGTGTAAATGTAAATCTTTAAGTACATTAGAGGACCCTACGGAACCTACCGGTGGCTTTATCTATCTGCTCTTGTTCAGCACCGGCGCTAAATTGCCAATCGCCGTGGTTAGAGCAGATTTGGAAGCATCGTGAGCTTGCTTCATGATTTCGGACAGAAAAAGCCTAAGGACGCCTAAGCACTTCTTATGAGTAATTGTAAATGCGAAAACGTTCATGTCCAGTTGAACTGCGAGAGTGTTCCTTCGAGTGGGTATTTTGAACACGCAGCCACCGGGAATAGGTTGTCTGCTGTGAACATCTGGCAGCAGCTCGCATCATTGCAGTGACAACTCCACTGAGTAAATACGTAAGAATTCCGTTTACCTGTGTAGGCAGAGGAGCTAAATTGGGATTGTGCTTGTCCATGAGCTGCCTACGATAGCTGTTATCGTCATCGGCCAGTCCCCTAAGTGGGTGTGTATGAAATGTGAGAACAGCGTACGCTGTTGATAAATTTCGGAAAACTGGCAGGGGAATTGTTTTATTCGATGCCGGTTATTTGCCCCATATCTAGCTGCAGTCTTCATGCACTATGTCCTTCCCAGCATGCCGCTAAGAAGCTTTCGAATGGTTATCGAGCTACCGTTCAGCTTTTCTTTTGAACACCCTGGTTATCCTCAAGAAAGAAACATACCACTCGCCTGGTTGTAAATTTGTACTGTCACGTAGGACTTAATTGAACTTTATCTTTATCGCGTCTCCTTCACTCCGCTCATATATAAGCACGTGTCCTATAATCGTGTTCCCCCTTTGTAAGGCTTCTTTTTAATTCTCTTCCCTTGACACAAACGCTAAGCCAACCTTTCTCTTGAATGTTATCACCGAAACTTTCTTTTATGCTACTCCGCTGTGGCAGGGCGGAATAATGAATCTTTAATGACATTTAAATTCCCTCAATATATTTATTTGTGTCTGCTCGGTCCCCTTTTAAAGCACCCGGTCTGCCTATTATCTCCACGCCGAGGTTCGCATACATGGTTCTCAACCTTCTGGTCTTTTTTTTTTCCGGCTTCCATTCCGTAGGCCTAACTTAGGTGTGTCCAAATGCTTCAGCTGCCCTATTAAGGCCACTTATACAGAACAATCTCCCTTCAAAACCTACTTTCCTTCTAGTTTAGTGGACTTAAAACGAATGCCAGCACAAATGTCCCGGCTGAGCCGTTCTTCAGATTGTTCTTCAGTGAGCAATGAATGCCAATTTTCTTGCGGTTCATCGGCTCCCTTCTAAACCTTATTGGGAGCCAGGTTTTAAGCAGAATACCGCACTTGGAAATGGGAATTCCGAAACAATTACGGCTTTCATTCTTCTGGGCCCCACTTCGCACTGCTTCCCTATTAGGAGCGCATGTTTTTTTTTTTTTTTTTTCAGTGGCGTCTCAGTTCCTCAATTACAGCAGTTTCCCTCGTTAGGTTTGAAATTATTCTAGTCTAGTTATAACTACTTGGAATCTAAGATGAACTACAAAACTTAGATGGACTAGCGCCGTATCCGTCACGTCTCATTCTGTCCGAGCAACACTACTTCGTCGCCTAGTTGATCGTACGCACCCCCGCTCGTTCCTTATAGGGATGGCCAACAGTGAACTCTACGACGCCTTCGGTGCTAAAGAGGCCATCGAAGACGTGCCCCGTCATTGCCCCGGTTTACGATCGGACCACGGGAGCTTTCCACCGAGCTCACCTGGTTCGATAATCGGCACTTCCAAGCCCGGACAGTTTCGGGGGATAGGTTTCGACCGTAACTCTCGCGAAGGGCGGTGAAAGCGCTGATACTGCTCTTTCAAACTGGCCTTTGCTATTGTTTGTAGCATTTCTCAGAAAGAGAATACGTGAGCAAGTGGCTTTATTTTTACTCTGTATTTTTCTAGGCTTTATTTATAACACGATCAGCCCTTCGACGGCTACAGAATTTTGGTTATTTACCCACAACCGCCCCCCCTCCCCCCACCCCGGTCTCCCAAACATCAAGGTGGCGTCAAAAAGGGAGGAAAATCTGCAGTGATTCAGTTTGTCGAAGCCATGTGCCTGATTATCATTCCAGCCTTTCCTTCCGATTTGATTTCATATCTCTAGATACTTTTTATCAGATACAAAAAAAAACAAAGAATAATTATCTGTACTACGTGCGATGTTTGGCTGGCAGTTTTACACAATATGGCGGGGGTGTGTGGTAGGAGGGGGTGCTAATGTGCTGGGCAACATCTACACACTGCAGAAATTATGGTGTTATAAGGCTAAGGATTAAGTATCTAACTGTTTGCGCTGCTGAGCACGAGGTCACGGGTTCGATTCCCGGCCGCGGCGGCCGCTTTTCTGATGGAGGTGAAAAGCAAAAACGCCCGTGTGTACGAGATTTCGGCGCACGATAAAGATCCCCAGGTGGTCCAAATTAATCCGGAGCCCTCCACTACGGCGCATCTCATCGCCTGCGTTTCGTCGGCGCGTTAAACCCTACAATTAACCAGTATCTAACTGTGCGTTAAGAGGCGCAACTTTCGGGAGATCACCCAGACAGTTCCTAGTGCCAACGCGTCGTCGATGTGTCATTTTCACTGTCTAAGGCCTGTTCCTATTTTCGTTAGAACAAAATTTGCAATGTGTAAAATTTTTTGATACAGTATCATTTATAAGAAAGAATCTTGCCGTACAAATATTAAAAAACTCCCACTCGAAGAAAAAAACACGAATGCTGAGCCCTTTATCGACAAGAGGACGCACGCAATTATTACAAACAGAAAAAAGGGCACACCAGTGCTTTATTACTAAACTCGTAAACCTATTTTGGCTCTTGTTCTTGCCACCTGTTTCTTGCTTTTGGCGTCAAAAGTACACCAATAGAAAGTTACTTTGGCGTTAAAAGAATCTTTTTATGATATAACATGAACGCTTAAGGTTAACAAAAAATGACTGCTACATCAAAGTTTAAAGCAATTCGCCTCCCTTGAAGGCTCATGTCCACGAGATGACTAATTCTAAGAAGCTTTGTTTAAATCTTATCGTTTTGTTAACAAGGGTAAAGCTAGAACGGTAAGCGCAATTCCATCACGCAGTAGACATAGTAGGGCGATATTCTTCACCATTCTAAATTATCGAGGCAAAGATATTAGTGCAAGGTTAACAACGTGGATCTATCTATAGTCACAGCAAACACACCCAGGATCAATGTCTTGCAGGAAAGGGTGGTAACGGTCACTATCTTCTACAATTTTTTTTTATTTTAAAGCGCTGAAAGTTGTCATCTCCTCCTACCTTTACCCTCATGCACTTCCCAATGCTAAGTTCTAGCGACGCCCATCCCTTCATATACGCCACCAAAGGGTGACAAAGTAAATGAGAATGAGTAAATGAGAATGTCAGCGTACCTGACAATCTCATTTACTACCGTCAAGGCCGAAGAACCTTCCCGATTCAGACGACTAGAATTAACAAATATCCACACCGTTGTCTCCTTCATGCCATTTCCCCAACAGACTATCAAGCCACATGAAACTATGGTTCAACGGCCGGTCCCTTACATTGTAAAAACAATCCCTAATTTTACGGACAAACTACAGTTAACAAGAGCAGAGGCCACAACCCTTCGAGCACTACAGACAAGTACGTACCCCCACAGAACCCTACTCAATGCGATTTACCCCACCCAATACCCGTAGTAAAGATCGTTTCCCCGTAGTCTGGAGTCGATCAGGAACTCAAACGCCCGGGCTCCGGTTGATTTGGCAGGAGGCTGGCAGGGCGATGGTGTTGAAGTTCTTGGAGACGGCGGTCGAATTTACGAACTCAAGGCGTTGGGGTTGATTAAATGAAACGAACGATTTATATACAGCTATTTACAGTAGGAAAACTGGGTACACGAGTAATAGAAAGAAAAACTCCAAACTTCCGCTAGACGCCAGCTCAGAGTGCGCGACAAATCACTCGAGCTCCTCAACTTCGTCTAACTCTCCTATTCTCGGAGCGTACACAAACCGCTCGAGAAACAACGCCCGAGACCCTGTCTCGCTGCAAGATCCGTCTAGTTGCCCGGTACGGCGCTGCACCTTAAACCTCCGACGCGATCTTAACCTCGACTAGGGGGCTCACAAATCCCAACCTAGCTTTAACGGTCGAGACTCCTTGTCCCGCCGGGAACTGCCCAGCTTGGCGCTCAGACAAGAACGATTTCCAACGGCCAAGTTCGGCCTTATAAAACCTCGAGATCACCCTCTCTCGGGAACGCCCCTGTAGCGTTCGTAAACGCGTATGGAAGTGCCCAAATTCACGTAGACAGCTGTCACTCAGCATGCCACGGAATATTCATTGAGGCGCCGCCACCTTTGGGTCAACGGCACGCTCGCAGACGAGCAGGTTCGTGCGAGCCCGCGGGGTGAAAGCGAAAGACGGCGACAGTGCGTCATGCTGACCAGGGCGCATTAACAATGGAGACTCGTGCGGCACTCGTACCGACGCGGGTAATCCCACCACCTCCGGGCGTCAGGCAGACGTTCCCGGAATCCGGCGGCGCTGTCTGCTTTCTCAATGGGGGATTATCCTTGTGGTATGCGGTGGGCCAGACAATCCGTCTCCCGTGCACGCCGTGGCGAATTGGTGACGGCAGCAGCGCAGTGTTGGCAGTGCTACGTCATTATACAGAGTGGCGGGTTCTCACTCGCAGCCTGGGCGCCTGGCCGCTAACCTCATAAGTAGACCTTACACCCGTCTACCTGCAATTTCTGTCCAACGCCCGGTACACTGTTCCACCAGATTTGGGTGTGCCAGAAGACCCCAGGCCTTGCTTCAATAACCCCCCCCTTCCACAAGCAGTGGGCGAACCGCCTGACGAGCCCGGACCTTGGGATCCAGCATGAACTGGTGAAGAGGGCCTGGACCGCCAGCCGAGCTCAGGGTATCCCGGAATAGGGAAGCCCCCCACCGGGCGGGTGCCCTAACATCTGTACCAGCTTGACAAATAAAGATTTATTCATCATCATCATCATCATAGTCGTCTGAATGTTGTTGCTTCATCCGTTTGGAGTTGGTAATTCGGATTGGGGAAAATTCGCCGTTTGTATCGGTAGTTCTCCAAGATCTCTGTGTAGTGCAAGAGGGATTGCGGGTGAACTGGAAGAGGAGAAGTGACTTCCCAGTGAGAGAAACGGACCGGTGTATTTACGCGCGGGCAGTGGCGTGAGCCGCCTCATTCCACTCAAGAGATTCGTGTCCTGGCACCCAAACTATATAAACTCCGGGAATGCTCAGTCTTGTTAAAAGATGAAGTGCCGTTTCAAAAATGCGACCTTGTAGGCGACCTTGTAGGGTAGGTGAGTATGTCGCTTGGTTCATGGGTAGTGGTGATGGCGTGGGCTATTGCGGCTTCTTCGGCAGTATCAATCGCTGCGGTATTGATTGTGCAGGATGTTATTTCTTTTCCCCGTCCATTCACTACACAGGGTACGTTGCCGGGAGGGTGCGGATAATGGGAGGCGTCCAAATAACAGGTATTTGAATCGTGTGTATATCTGGCGGACATGGCTCGTGCTCGGGCAGTCCTTCTGGCCTTGTACACCGGGTGCATATTTCTTTGTATTTGGGCCACTCGTATGTGCTGTGGGATCTTCAAAGGTATGCTTGTTTTGTTTAATCGGTGGAGTCGTATAACCTAATCTGTGAAAAGTAGCGCGCAACCTTGTTGTTTTCTTCACGTCCTCTATCTAAGAGGTGTGGTACGCTTCCTGTAATTCCTCCCGGATGTTCTGCACACCTAATTGTAATAATTTGAACGTCGACGTCTTCGAAGGCATTATTTTCAGGTTGTCGGATCTTTGAGGCCATGTTGACGATGTGCGACGCGCTAAATTATGTGTGCAGCTGGTTTACAGTAATCTGGAGGGGAGCGATTGTGTGGAGCCCAGAGATATTTTTGGGCACAAGTCCCAGAATTCTCAAGTGCGGCACAGTTGGGACGGGTTGCACATTTATGAAAGATCCGGGTCTGCGACGGTGGACTTGTTTTGTGTCGACGTGCCAGCACTAAGTGTCAGAAAGGGTAATTTTTCCAAGGCACATTTAAAACCTCGTTCTAGAAGTTATGTTTGCGCCTTGTCTATAGAGGCTTGAAGTTCTTCTTTTTGCTCACTCGTGTATCTTGTAGTGGACCTGAGGGCAGATTATGTGTGTAAATGTCTTCACAATGTGGGAAATATCTTGCATTAATGGTGGCAGGCCCTTCATGGCAGGGTTGAACCAAAGCGGAGAGATGACTGAGCCCTGTGGGGTACCACGAGCGGTAATCTTGAAAAGGGCAGACCGCAGTTGTCCGATTCTAATTGTCGCTGTGCGTTTTGCAAGGAAGGCTGCAACGTAATTGTACACTTTCTGCATAGAATCAATTGGTGAAAGGCCCTGAAAGATAGCGTGGTGATTGAAGTTATCGAAAGCACATTTACGTATAGAGCTAGGATTCAGCGTTTATGGTCCTTGGAAATACGGTAAAGAACGTCTTTTTTACTTTAAATGAGTACGTTCTGAGACGGTAGGTGTGGGCGAAAGCCATGCATGGTGTTAGAAGATGGTTATGGTAATCAATGAATGGGGTGAGAGGATTTTGGAGCATATGTCGAAATAATTTTCCTACGCAGTATGTAAGTGAAGTGGGTCTCAAGTTCTCTGTTGTTAACGGCTCCCATGTTTCGCTGTTAACATTGCATCTACATGTTTCCACCGAGGAGGAATTTGTCCCTTGATCCAATTATTAGTTAAGCAACCTAGAAGGGCTTCTAATGCTTCAGAGTCGAGATTGAAGAGGAGCTCATTCGGAACTTGGTCCTTTTCCGGTGTAGTGTTCCAGGAGAGGTTTCGTGCGGCGGCAGTTCGTATGCGTTTTCATTTCTTCACTTCTTCCGCTCATTTTCGCCCTCTCATATTGATAAGAAATAATAAGCCAAGCTAACTGCCTGGCTGACTTCTCTTTAGCATTAAAGGCATCCCTCTTCCATCTACTCCTACCACTACATCAAGCACCCCAGCTCCACATTTTATGGTTGACACAGATCTTCTGAAGGGGAAAGGGTATTTTTTGCTTGTAATAAACACTCAATGCTATATAGGTGAACTTAATAAAAACTCCAGGGCGGTTATTTGAGCCCCGAAAGCAGCTGCATTGAAATACTTTACCCTGTGAGAAAGCCGAGAGCTTTCGTAACCTTGGTCGTGGTCAAACACCACAGGTGTGCATTTAACCAAGGCGTAGTGGCACACTGGTGAACTGAGATCACTGCGAATTGTATACAGTTCCTTCGAATATTTTTTTCAGTTGCTGTCCGTGAAGAAAAATTAACCACGCAACGATCATGAAGCCAATTGCATCGGCGTGGGCAACGTCTTATGTTTTTGGCGTTTTCGCATGCCCAATCAGCAACCGATGACCGATTCCAGTTATGAGGAGCCAACCAAGTTCAGCGATTGATCAATTAGCATGGCTGCGCCGGCTCTTTTCCCGTGAGCGACTTAGGTACGTGACTATTGCCTGCCACGTACGTCCCACTTCGCAAAATTTTGTATATATTTGACCCCTTGAAACTAATTTAAAAGGCTCTCCCTGAAATTTCTGTGCACGCATGGATATAAATTTAGGTGTGTCCACGCACGCTGGAAATAGTTATTTCAAAACAACTATGTCCAATCAACGTCGGCAGCAGTATTATTTACCACGCTTGGTCGCTTACAGCACTCCATAACGGCGTCGATTTTCCTCTCAGTTATGGAACAGTCAAAGAGAGGAAGCGAACGCACTGCTCATACCTAACGCGACTATGTCTTATTGGTGCAGGAAGAGGAAGAGAGAGAGAGAGAGAGAGAGACAGACAGAGAGAGAAAACACTTATTGAGCATAAGGTGGAGAATAGGGAGTGTGGTGATTCTACTTCTACCTGGACGCCGCGAGCCCGCGCTGCTTCCAGGCCTGTAACTACCTGGGCCAGTTGCTCCGGTGGTGACCATGTTAGCGCGGTCCCCAACTTCTCAAGAGTGAGGTTTGGAGGAGAGGTTGGGTGCGTGGGCTACAGCTGGCGAAGTGGTAAATCTTGAGGAGGACGGAAGAAAGGAAATAAACTTTATTTTTTTCTCAAGCACCCCTAGTACCCGCAGCGAGTAAAGCTAGAGGTGACGTCGGGGTGAGCAGGGGTGACATCGGGATCGACGAGTGGCTACGTCCCGGCAAAGTGAACACACTGTGTCTGTTGCAGGCATTCAATAAAGTATTTGTTCCATTCCCTAGTCCAGAATGCATTGTTTGGATTCCTCAGCCATGTTCGTAAACAGAAGCTGTATCCTTGCGCTTTAGTCAGCCAGACTCGCCTCCCAAGGTGAAAGAGGTGGCTAGGGGATGCGGGCCAACGTTGGGTGCGGCTATAGTTCTGGCATTCTGGTTGTAAAGGGAGGGAGATGTGTGAAGAAAGATAACAGGAATTCTTGGAATGTTCCTGGCATATCCTCATCGCAATAGGGAGATAGGACGGAGAATAGTTGTCATTCTGGCGAAACGTTTGTTTAGGGGAAAAGAACTGGCCTAAAGTAGCGACAAGGCGCGATTTCATGCCTTATTTACTATCAAACACTACTATCTGTTGGTCCCAGTCGAGTCTCGGCTATCATAGCTGTTCAACCATGTTCTAGATAAAAGTTTTTTAATATGCTGGGAGCAACTGCTAAGTGTCTTGGGCAGTGAGTCCTCCCGGCAATTGTCTAAAACTTTTAATTAGTCGCCACGCGATGCCGGATCACATGAATCTCCAGGTGTTTGGGACGGACAGAGACAGTTGGGAAAGTAGGGGAGAGGCCAGACCTTCCCTGTGCACAGCTCGAGCAAAGTGACGAGGGCAGCCGTATGCAGGCGGCGCTGTACGGGGTCGAGCGCAGCGGCCGAGCAGAGCCAGTGAGCCGCCCTTCGCTCCAGGCAGCCGATAAATAGTAACGTTGGCGCTGATAGCGGCCCTCCTCTTCAGCGGCAGAAGGATGACGGCGATGACGGTTCCGCATCGGCGACGCGAAATGCGCGATGCGCCTGGCGATAGATTGCCGGCTCCACATCCACCGAACCCGACACCCGGAACTCGTTGATTGAATTACGCTAGGTCAAGTCGGCCGCGTTGCGCGCATCCGACAAAAAGGCACGCTTATGGCTCCGCCAAGTTTGGTCACGTCTCTTCCCTCCGCCTTCACTGCACTGAGTGAAATGAGTGGCGGGGGGAAAGCGACGCTGCGTTTGCGCTCAGATGGCGACATTGAACTCGCCGCTGGATGACATGTCAGTGAACGCCTAAAGAGCAGCGCTGGACTGTGGCGCAAGAAAATTTACCACCTTTTCCATGGACAAAGTCACTGGGCAACTTTCTGGACATCCGTGTTTTCAAAACTTGTTTACGAATTCGATATGGCCTTTCTAGGAAATTTTGAAAAAAGAGAAATCATCCCGAACCTGCAACCATGTTTGTGTTTCTCACTTATTTCTTTCATTTGCCACCGCGAAATTAGTGGCAATTTAAGAAGTAGGCTAGGTGACTTTTTCTCCCGTTATTTCTAGTGAACTTGAAAAGTGTAGCGAGGGTTATTCTTTTAAAGCATGGGACAAAAATTAACGCATAGTGCCAACTAATATGACCTCCAACAACCATCATTACAATCATAAGCTTTATAAAAGCTCCGTCAAGAATTGGGTTGTCATAAGCTCCAGAAGGACATCACCTCCTAACTAATATGACCTCCAACAACCATCATTACAATCATAAGCTTTATAAAAGCTTCGTCAAGAATTGGGTTGTCATAAGCTCCAGAAGGACATCACCTCCTATTGCGGTCAACCTTGACACTAATATTTCAGTATACCTTTAGGGTCTTGACAGTATCACCAGTGAAACGTAATAATAATCTCGAGTGCAGGTGACATTTAGCGCATTCTATCCGTCCGCCCATCAATAAGAGAATGTATTCGTTGGTAGGCCCGACGGTACGCGTTGGGCATGTGCGGAGTGGCCGGCCTGCGGAGCGAGCGATTACCGACCCGGCAAGAAAAAGAAGGCGGAGTCTTTTCCGCCGGCAGAAACGTTCGCGGCGATGTCTTCAGCCGCCTCATTCGGCATTATCGAAGCGATGCAGAGCATGTAGCGTATTTGTGTAGCGGTGTTGTCGTAGGAATAATTAAGCAGCACCATCAATTGATCGGGTGATTGAACGACATGCAAAAGTGTGTGCTGTGTGAATGTCGATGCAACCTGCTATATTCATCACCACCTTTAACGCAACAAAACCTTGCAAAAAGAAGAATAACCAAGTATCATCAAGAGGCTGCACCTTGCTGTCACGCTAATCTCGAATTCACCCCATGAAATGAGGCTAAGATTTGTTTCATCTTCTTGTAACGCACAAGGAGCATGTATATAGTGCGCCAGTGCTGTGTCGCAATTTTCGCTCTTACTCATGTTTCCCTCACGTTTCGCTCTTACTGTCTTCCTCCGTCGGTGCCGCGTTCGTGATGACAGGAACTGTCGCGTTATGTGCAAATGTCACCAACGTGACGCAGGCTTTTATATTATAAATCTTCCCAAATGACGGGAATGCTAAAGATCCGTGGTGGAAAGAGAGAACGGGCATTCTGCGATAAAGGCTGCATTTTTATTTTTCATTTCGAATCGGGCCAGCTGCCGAAACGATACAACAACAACTAGAGTAAAAGCACCGACAAGGCAGCAAATTCGCCTCCTTGAGACGTGCACCTCTCCCCTTTTTTGGCAACAGGCGTAGAGGGGAAATCGAACCTAAGACGGGCATTGATCACAGCCTCCCCAGTGCCCGTCGGCTGGCATCGTCGTCGTCGAATTGTTTGTCTTCCTTTTCCCCCCGCCTGGAGTGATGAGGAAGGAACAAGGGCGGCTGTTATGATTTACGACTGCCCGACGGCCCGGATTTATATTGGCGTCGGTGCAAAAGCACTTATTTGACGTGGTGCTCGGAATGACGTCTTGGCCCGGTGCGTCCTTTTCCTCATTTTTCCCCCTTAATCTATAGCCATACACCGTAGTCCTCAGGCGGTGTGTTGTAGACATTTTCTGGACCTTCCGTTTCGAGTTCTAATCGAATTTGTGGGGGAACGAGGTAACGACACAAGCAAAAAATTTTTTTCGCTCGATTAATTCTTTACGAGTTTAAATAACACTGAGGAACTTGTGCTTTTAGCTAGTTTATGCCACTTCACGAGCTTTTTTCTAAAATTATGGGCAGCGAAGGCGATAACAAAAATTGTCAGAAAAAAAAATTAGATCATGTGTTCTTAGAAGCAATCTCTGAGAATATACGGCCTCTTTCACACCAAACAACTCATAAAATCTTCGCGCAACGACGCTTGTAACTTCGACGGAGCTCTGACAAAACACAGTACTACGATAATACAAATATAGGCTTACATTAAACCAGCTATATAATGCAATGCAGTAAACAATCATAACAAATCGCTAAATGTAGACTAAGACTCTTCCAAATTGTGCCACATGGGCAACTGGTTTGAAAGTGTATGTATATTTTTTCAAGTCACGCTAATACATTCCAAAGGAGAGTCTGTGCCGCGTTCCTTGCGTTTTTCGGTCATGCTGGCATTTCGCGCAGTTACTTCTTTTGCCATTTTCACCTTATTGGCTTATGGTGTTGCCAGATGCATTGAGTGCACATTCCGCTCGTATGCTCACGATTGCACCTCTGTCAAATAGGCGCAGGTTACCAGCATGTACACGCCTCCGTTTCTGTAGATTAAAGCACATTTACGAGGCAGCATAAACTCCGAAAATGCAGCCCAGATGTTGCAACACAAGCGGTGGAACAGATGTTCGTGGGCTGTGCTGCTCAGAAATTTGCTTAGATTACAGTAACGCTTAAGTCTCTTGCTGCATGAAAACCCTGTGTAGGAATTAACAACTAATGCTGTTTTTAGTATTAGGCTTCTTAAGTTTCCAGAGGACTCCACATGCGTTTCGGCGCTAAAGTTTAATTAGTTCTTTGTTTGGATTTTATCTGAGCACAATGAAAAGAAGTGACGGGCATAGTCTTGCCTATTTATGACAAAACAAGAAACGCGAACAAAGATACCTCTTTTATGTCATATTGCAGTAACAAGCCGAAGGGCAAGGCTTTTCATTGTAATATTTCAAGTTTATTTCACGGATAATATTTCAGGAAATTATTGTATGTGCTATTTTGTTATGCGCATTCGGCAGCTATAGACTTGCGTCAGTGCTGCTTTAACAGGTGGTACCACTAGGACATGTAGGGTTAACGGGCAGTGAAAATTTACAGGGGCTCCAAAATTAAAAAAAAAAAAACCTTTACCGGCACCAATAGATCAACTTTTTCTCTCGTGGATTCATGGATTTATTTATTTTCTCCGTCGTTATATATTTCCCTGACAGTGACAGCTATAAATACCACTGGCTGTTTTTGTATTAGTTGGTTTGCACAGCATCTCTACCCAGCAACCTGGGTTCCCCAGGCCCGGAGGATTGCAAATATGCTCTGGGGGTCGAACAGGCTGCACCGCGACGCACACATGCACTTATAACGTCGAAAACAGTTAATTTTTTCATTCACGGGATTCGCACCTTGAGACCAGCAAAAAGATCCGGTATTGCAGGGAACATTGTAACGGGCCGACTAGCAGGAGAGTCGCAACCTTTGTCGGCATCTACGCGGACGCCTGCTACGATAGCCGACGTAAAGAATCTTATAATATCCTTATGCAGGACAATTATACTGCAGGTGTCTCTTGGATTTTGTTTGAAGAAAGCCTTAGTTTATATTTAGTATCACGCAATACGTGGATCCATTGTGGATACGTGGAAGCCCTCAGTGACTTGTGACGTTAATGAAGACAAGAATCCTCATGCACAATACTTTTTTTTCCTGCTGTGCTGCCTTTGCGTAGTCAATGTACGTTTCTGCGCACCCGTTTATGCAGCTGCCATCGATGACGTTGGCGGTTTATGCGGTAAACACATGTGCGTCGGAGCAATCCGGTTTTTAACGCGGCGCGAAAAAATACCCAGCATGTTGGACGCGCGCGGGAGCGGCCAATGCAGCAGTTTATACGGCTGCCCAACTGGTTCTCCGGGCGGAGACGCGTGTGGGGGACGCTTCCTTTGCCGCTCGTGTGTTCGATCCTTTAGACTTCACAGCGGAACGGTGCGTACTGTCGCGCAGAGTGGCTTGGCTATCAAGATACTGCTGCCTAGAAGAATATGCTGCACGCGCTATGGAACCCTTCCCAGCCAATGCGCGTGCTCAGACGTTGCTTAGCAGTACGAGTGGCCTTGTAAGGCGACAAAAAGTACTTCTTATGGGCGGTTACTTCAAAGCCATGCACACGCTGTGGAACTCGTCGTAATTAGTAGAAAATACAGGCTAATCCCCCTTAGTGGGCGTGCTTTCGGGTTTATGCTCTACCTTAACGTGTATTGTTACCATAACGTTAAGCCTAACGACGTTAATACTAACGTCAAACACAGTATACGCCAAGCTGGATGTAGCGGTTGTCGACGTTTTTCCAATCCGAAGTCCTCAACGTAGTCACTAGGTTCATCTTTAGTCAGCTAAAGCCAATGAACCAAAGTGGTATCGGGAATACGTGCTTCGGAGGTTCTGCAGGCTCCGAGGCTCTGGGTTCAATTCCCATTCAGTACCAACATTTGTACTGCGCAGCAGTGTACGTCTTACCCCCCCCCCCCTTCCACCCCCTTCCCAGTTTTTATTCCGTTGAAGCCGATTTACTCGGCGCCGCTTCAAAGCCCCCCCTCGCCACCGCCGACCCGCCTTTAGCAACAGTTATCCAAATGGTTATACCCTCGCACCAACTGACGCCTCTTTCACAAGTTGCGCAGTCGGCTCACAGCGGCCGTAGTGCCGTTATCAGATGATTGCGGAGAATCAACAGCAGAGCCAATGGGTGTAGAAACGCCCGAAAGCCGCCGCTGCCACCGCCGTGGCTGTTGCCGCCCCAAATTCCACCTCGCCCGCTAGCTGCGGGTTCCTGCCGGTTAAAAACAACTTTTCCCGTTGGAACGCCGGCGTTAGCACAATTCTTTCTTAGCTTGAAAGCCATTCCGAGCGACAATCTCGCGTCGACAGTCCTCGTTGATCAGCTGGTCATAGTTCTTCCGGTGGAAGAATAATAAAAGGTCTGGCCGCTTATAAAGTCTCTCTCCCTTCGCCGGTGCATTTTACGCCTAATAATGTGCCTTCCCCGGTTGCCGGTTTGGGCGTGCACAGATTGGGCGTGGAGGGAAGGGGCATGCACGCACAGCAATGAATAATGCCGCTACCCATGACATACCCGTTGTGGTGGTGAGAAATTTAAACGTGGGAGTCTCAAGGCTCAATGCGCCCTGTCAGCTGTCCTCCACAATCGAGCGGTTGGGCCTGGGTTAATGGGTCGGGGTGTTGCACAGAGAATAAGGTGCCTATGACTGCTCAGCGAAAGGGACAACCGCGTGTGGGTCCGCTAGAATAGAGGCCGATGCCTTGGATGTGGTAACTGGCTGTGGGACGGACGCATGTCGTTCGCTTGGAGGAAGGAGAGCGGCAACTGAAAAAGTATCAGCCTGAGCAGAAGCGTGAATGGGCGCGAAAATGACAAAAAACCATTGCCGCCGCCGTTGCCGCCGCAAGTTCCAGCTGGTCGAGTAGCTGCGAGTCCCTCCCGGATGAACAACAACTGGCCCGCTTGGTAAGTGTACGTGGGCCAGTATCACTTTTTCATCTTAAAAGGCTTTCAGAGGGACATGTTCGACAGTGTCTTTCATTTCTAAGCGCCTGCTTATGACAGGTTGCCAGTTTATGCGTGCACGGATTCGGGCCGTTACTGATTACATCTCTGTTGTGATGGCGTAAGGGTAACCATGGCCGTCAGACAGCCCAAAGCGACCGGTCTGGTATCATAAGTGGTACAGTGGATGGGGTTGGCGTGTTACACAAACAGTACGATGCCTACGACGCGTGAGAGAGAGACAACTCTACGTTTGTCCGCTAGGATAAATCTAAGTGTTTCCATTCGTTCCTTTCATTCAGGTAATTGGCTAGGAAGTATGCTTATTGGTAAACTACAAACAAACGGGTTTTGTTTCAGGCACTTCGTGGAGTGCGTGCAGCTCTGCAGGCCATCCGTTTCACAGAGTGGAAAGGACTAATTTTTCTGATGTACGTTACTCTGTTCGCCCTGTAGGCTTTTTTAGGAGCCCGTTCGCTCGCACAGACGCTGACCGTGGACACCGGCTTTTTTTCTGCTCGGGGGCGGCCAATTATCGCGTTCGCGTTAAAACGTTAGCGACACAAACGTGGTGGGAAGCTGAAACCAGCCGGTGCATCAAAGACCGAAAACTACTGCTAGATTCTACTCTTTAATTGGAATTCTCGGTTGTGTGGAAGTGATGTTCTGGTCCCAGCAATTTTAGGTGCAATTGAGTGGAAGACATTACATGGGTTAATCCGAATTACATCGGTTCATTCCAAGTTATTTCGAACAAAAAGCATCGATGTGACCGTCATTTGTCGACAAATTTACAACTTTTAAGCTCCAGAATGCCTCTGTGCTCTGCATTATGTGGGCCCATCGCCATTGAGGCAGCACACAGACGATACAGCGGCACGTCAGCTAAGAGAGAGAGAGAGAGAGAGAGAGAGAGAGAGAGAGTGAGAGAGAGAGATACTTTAATCACATTGAAGTGAGCATATTTGTGGTCGGGGTCTTCAGTCCATGACTCCGTTGGTACGGCCGGCTGTCTTCGCCCTTTCCACTAGAAAAAGCTGTGTTTCCGGGCAGGAGCTGGCCAGCGTACTCTCCCACTGCTCGCGTAAGCCATTGGGGATGGGGTGAAGACCTGGGTTTAGTTGGCATTCCCAGACAAAATGGTAGAGCGTGCCTGGGGCTTGGCAACTCTCGCGCCAGCGTACGCATCCCTCTCATTTCGCATTCCCAACCTTCTTTGCGCACAGCGCCGTGAGAGCAGTTTACATGGTGGAGGCTTCAGGCTTCACCCCGATAGGTCGGAACTATCAGGGCAAACTGGCTGGAACTTGCGACGAAAGTCGAGACTGTGAACAATCTCACGAAGGCAGACATTTTCGGTCTAATAACAATGCTGTTCTGGTGCTTTTTATGAACTTGGAAATTCGGTTAATTGGAAATTTTCTGCGGTCTCCATAGACTTCGCATTACCGGGAGCCGACTGTATGCTCGGCGATTTCTGCCGCGAACCGATAGTGCAAAAGCGTTCAAGTGAAATGGTTCAATCCCCACCCAGAATGTTTTTTAATGGACAGAAACGGCTGTATATAGTTTTGCGAAATGTCTGCCGAGCGTTAATAACTTCTTTGGCATTTCAACCATGTCCGTTCATTCTCAGCGAACGCTTTCGCAGACAGCTTTTGTGGGCATTTTACTCTCATCTGGGGTTCTAAGACTTTGCTGTTGAAAAGCTTGTTCCTTTTTTTTAAATTTTCGACACAGAAGCGGCTCCCTTGTGCAATCTTTAGCGCTGACGGTTTCTCCCCGCGCCCTACAACGTCTAAACGTACTTGCTTTGAGCTCGTTCGCTAATGTATGGGGAACGCCATCGGCTGCAGGGACTTTAGCGTACACATCTTTGCAGTTTGGTCTGTATTTATTCCTTTCGCTTCTTTCAAGTGCAGTCTGCATGATAGTCTGCACATTTGCGATTGCAACTGCGAGTCATATAGGTAGAAATTCTTGATTTCTTCTTGTTGCTCAGACTTCTTTTTTTGTGTAGCTCCGTCCCACGACTTACATGTTTGCCGTGCGCAAATTGGTTGAAACCACGCACATTTCCTGGCACGGTCTGCGCAATACAAAATAAAAATAGGTGGAACTTTTAAAAACATTACGAGGAATTAAAATAATGTCAAGAATGAAGTTAACGTAACAAGCCAGGTGGAAATCGGTAAACGGTTTTCAATTTTCCAAACGCGGACAGCTTCTGCGCGGCTGCTACTCGTGTCATTATTAGCATCGATCTCGTCCATCGCTGTTTGGAAGCTGCACTTCAATTGCGACGGTTTCGCGGCCGTCATACTCATATGCACAATAAGACACTGGATGCTTAGCAGAGTGTCATTTGCAGCCACTTCTTTCTTGTAGCCATAACCAGGTGGACGCCTATTGGTGTTACCGACTGTTTTTTTATGCTTGCATTTACTTCTGGCTCTGTCGCCCGTAGGAAGACTTTGTTCACCTCAATGTGTGTGTTCATTTTTTCTCAGTTCTAAATAGGATAATGAGATTTTATTTACGATTGTTGCATCGGTGTGTGGGAGAGCAGTGGTGAACCCACAGCACTTTTTACGGCCACAGTGCGGCAAATTATTGTGCTCAAACAGATTCACTGGGCGTGGGCACGGCATCGACCAAAGTTAAGAAGGTCCTGATGGATTTGGACTTCATCTCAATCTTAACTTCATCTTTTCCCTTTTCATCCTTTCCTGTGCAATGACCCACGTCATGCACTGTTAGGATTAATCTCTTCTGGCCCACAATACTACGATTGTGTTGTCGACCGGGTTAAATGGTTAGAAAATATAATAGAGTGGTTGCTGAACGAGGCCGATTGAATGACAAACCTCGTAGAACACTTTACCTTAACTAAAATCAGAGATATCTTGCTTAGAGCAGTTGTGGTATTACGTTGAGCTGAAAACCACATAGGGTTAGCTGCGGGTGAAAGAAGAACCGTGCTGCAACGACGTGGATAAACCACACTAGTTTTCTTTTTGTATCAGGCAACACAAATTTTCACTGACTGCCCGGACTTTTATTCCCGAAAAACCGAACCTATTTGTGCAAGTATCATGCACCATATCTTTGCTGCTGAGCGTGGTTAACGACAGCTCTGTCTGCTTCTCATAATCCAGAAAATCGCAGGTCATAAAATCCGCAGGCCTGTAAATGATACCAACAGAGAACCCTGCAAAACCTCCGGAGCAGAATAAACGTTAACGTCAGCGGCAAACGTGGCCGCTTTGAGCCATACATCTAGGAAAACCCGGTTGTAAAACGGTGCTAGCCGTCAAAAGCACGCACCTAGTGCGAATATCTCTCCAATATCTAGGAACCACTTGGGCCATTTTGCCCAGGCCCACAAAACGAGTGCAGTCGCGCCGCAAGGAATGTACATAAAAAAGAATGTTTTTCGTCCCTTTGTGTTTAGATTACGCGGCGTTATACTGCCAAATACCAAAGGAAAACAATATTTGATGGTTAGAATAGTTAGAAGCCGAGAGACAAGAGAAATGCGAGAGACACTATAACCTCTTTAGTCAAGGAAGAGATAAGAAGCAAGAGATCCCGAAGGGTTCAGAAACTATGTGAGCAGTTACCGATGCTCTGTGCGACCGAAACACAATGCAGTTTTTCGCTTGGTACGAAATGCGGGCTGCAGCGGTCCGTGGAGTGATAAAGACATGAAGGGAGGTCGTAGTCGCCATTTACAATTTTTTCTTCTAAGTACGCCTGGCATGCCTGGCTTCCAGGTTGCTGGAGCCGTGCGAAAATATTTTGTTTCCACAAAGTGTAGATGGTTACCAACTACGCGAATACATTTTAATTTGCCATACCTCGCGCGTGCACATGTGACACATGAGTGTAGTGCGTTTTAGTTCAAACTGGTGTGCTGTGGTAGTAGGCAAAACAAAGTCGATGGCATAGATGAGGAGGAAAGAAGAAAGGAAATAAACTTATACTTACAATCGACCTCAGCCCAGAGTGCCTTCTTTGGAAGCTGTGGCCAAGACTTACCCGCCCTAAGCGCCGGCAAAAACAGCTCGCTGCGCTTGTGTCAGCCGTCGTCGCCTCTCAGGATGACAAGGTTTGGTAGATGATGCGAGTGAGCTTTCGGTGCCGATCTCCAGTCCGCATTGTGTGGAATACGTCAGGAATAAGAGGACATATTTTAATGCAAGAACCACAACCAGAATGCAGATCAATGATTTGATGTTGTGGGGAGCGAATAAAGTTTTGTCGGGCTGAGTACGACGTCCCATACACTCCGTGCAGATTTTTAACCACAAAAGCTGTAACGTGTGGGCGGTGTTTGCCGTTGCAACGTTGACGGGGCTGCGCTCACACCTCGAACCCCACTGCCAACCGTTGTAGCTTGAGCTGCGCTTCACGTGGTTGTTCACTGCGCCTGCGCTCTGCTGCGTGAGAGAGACATTTTAACTCCCTCCGATGCGATGTTCGCAGTCGCTGGCGTAGATAAGTCGGAGAGACGAACGTTGTCACCTCTGAACGCAGCCAGTCTCTCTCCTTTTTTCTAACTCTTCTACAACGTGCTTTTTTTTTTTTTTTGAGCAGGCGCCTTGAATTTCATTGGAGAAATTTTCTGCCCGCACGGTACTGTAGAGTTTCTTCTCGCTTATTTTTTTTTTATTTTTTTCGCTAGATTTTCTTTTTGTTTGTCAATTACAGGAAACGATTGCTGACCGCTGCATTATAAAGAATGGGAGATATGCCTTAGCACCTTATTCCGCCTGCCCTGCGACAAATTAAAGAGCTACTCCCGGCATTGATGATTCTTGCCTACCTCATTTACGCCAGCAGTACCCGCATAACAACACCCTCTTTATTGGGGACCAACTCCTAAATGTAGGAGTTTCTGCGTCGAGATGCTGACAGGTAGTCCTAGCGCCAGCTCTTATGGCTTGCTTTTTATTATTAAAAATTATTGGGCTCTTTAAACAATGCCAGATACGCCTCATGTATGCGCATAGAGTACATGTCGTTACGTAATCATTACATACACCGTAATGATGTTTGAGAAGAGTTGCCTGGGAATGCTAACGCATTAAAATTCTCGTTTTCTGGGTGGGTTGGCTGAACAACGGCCATTGCAAGAAAGAAAATTTGGCTGTCCTGGCTTGGCCTGACAAACGCGAGCGATGCCAGTCAAATGCACTGACGGCGCATCTGTGTAGCTCTTATCCTGTTTTGTAAGCCTAAACTACTCCGGGGCCTAAATGCAGCAGCGTCCGTAACCGCAGAAAGCGTATGTCGCCATAGCGCCAGTCCTTAAACCTTTGCGTTTTAAAAACAGCATTCAGATGCACGAGCACTCACGTGTGCTAAATCATAATCCGCTCGAGCCCAGCGACTTGCGGAGAGTGCGAGACGCCGCATCCAGCAACGTATGCAGCGACACGACCGACGAAATAGGCCGGGGCTGGCGGATGTGCGACGAGGGGTTCACACAACTGACGCTAAACTCTCCCGGCGTGAGCGTCCAGGTGATGTAGGTATACGTCCGCGTATTTGGCACGCCGGTGCAACCCAGCGCTAGGCGCTTGCTATTCGTCCAGCCTAATGCCACCATATTCCACGAGGAAAGCGTGAGGTCTGACGGGCTCCCTTAACTTAAGACACAAAGTTATCAGCTGAGAAAGGGACATCAGAAAGGAAAATTTCTACGATAATTCACAGGGCACTGCTTTGCGTTTTGAGGTTAGAGCAGGTTGCTTGCGAACTAAGAGCTTTATTGGGAAGTATTCAGGAAATGATGGGATATCCGTGGTCTGTGGAAAGGAAACAAACTATGAGGCACACAGTATTAGAATGTAAGGGTATCCATCCAAATCTACACGAGGGAAATATTCGGTTTCCAGAAGCCCTGGCATCTAAGAGTAATACAGAAGAAGTTAACTTCATGGCTGTCGAGGCGACAAAATTAGAATGCTGGTGGAAAAAAGCAGAGAGGGAAATATTGCCTAGGACAGTTACTACCTGTAACAGGAAAAAAAGGTTTTTGTGCCTGCCCTAAGCAGCGCTACTATTATACCAAGAGTGCAAAACATACGTAGATTAGTCCTTCATGGTAAGATGAGACGTCATCACCCCGCTAGAAAGGGGAAATCAATAGCAATAATAATCATCATCATCATCACCGCAATGCGGTTTAAGCACCTCAAACACCTACTCTGAAGAAGTGGCTGCGCTTTTTCCCGTTCATTTTTTTTTTCTTGCGGTGCCGAGCGAAGGAGAGGAAGAGCAACACGTGTGCTAACGGGACGCTGAAAAAGTCGGCTCATCACTTGGACCATGGCCGTAAATCTCACCACAAACCCAAGCGCCGTTTATATACTACTGCAGGCACTGAAGAATTAGCCTCGCACGCCTCAGCACCCAGCTTCTGCCACGTCGTTCTCTTCATTGCACTTCTAGAACTTTTGAAGTGAACGCCAGCGAGCTCGCTGCACTTCATTAGCTAAACAAAATGTCTACATGAGGGATTTACGCGAAGCGCTGGTGCCATGTTGGATAGTTGCGTCCATGCTATAGCATCCTGTAGGCGAGAGGAACAGAATGAATTTCGTGTGAGCTCATCTGTCTGCATTACTTTCACTTTCACGTACTTACATACGCTAGCCTTTGTTTTCTGCGTTTTCTGCGCGCCAACTACAGCTTGCTGCACATACATCGCACCTACCTAGCTGCGCTAACCAGGTGCTCTTCTATGCATGGGCGTATGAGGGAACGACACTGCTGCCTCAGTGAGTTTGACAGAAAGACTCGGTCTCGGGTCATGCGCGTCGCCTGCTATGTCACGAAACTTTTTGCCGAGAGGGCGCGAAAAACTAAAGTAACGGCCTTTTCTCCACGAAAAAGAATTACAACGTGAAGTAATAGTAGAACGTAGAAAGGTGCATCCGATTTCACAACCGTCACTTTGCGGTAGAAAACTCCGCTAGACAGCTAATACCAGTGGTAATTATTTAGAGCACGCAGGTTCCACTGAGCTAGTGACGTAGCCAGAAATATTTTTCGAGGGTGTTGTGGCTGTAGCTTAGAATACCGGATATCGAAAGTGCCAAATTCGCGTTTCTTAAATACGGCCTTCAAATTTGCATTCCTAGAAGAAACGATCCCTGTGTTTTTGCTCGTTTTGCCTAAAAGCGAATGGAGGGGGAGTTCCTAATCGCTAATATTGTTGCATGACTGGGCGTTCGCCCTTCGTCAGTAACTTTTCCAGGCAGGATGGCATAACTTCGCCTCAGATGAGTTCGTGATTTTAGCTGCCCGACCTATCTGCACGACCCATGGATGTGTTACACCAAACTGCCGCGTGCAACTGCAACCGGTCGGCCAGTTTGAGGAAAGACATTTCAATGCAATCATTGTTGCCTACTAAAGAGGTGAAAAGATAAATGAGTGGATATGCATTCGTCTGTTCTTCTTAATGTAGCGAGTTTTTCTAAAAACGCCACCCGCATAGGCTTTAGGTTCTACTTATGTTTTACGGAGCAATGGAAAATAATATTGCATTTCGCTTAAGTTTATCTCCGAATTAAGCTTCAGCTTATTTTGCTCACACATGAAAAAATTACACTATATCATGCCACGTACGACTTCTCGCGCGTTTGGGTGAATGACGAATTCGGCCATTCGAGGACATTGAAAATTTACGGTGACACATGCCGTAAGATCCAATGCTCTCTCCGTTCCATGCGCGTTTTCGGGGAGGCCATATCCACTTCTCCCGTACGTTGACTTCCCGCGCTTCTTCGCCCAGTGATGTTCTGTCGAGCGAATCCCATTTTTCCCCCTTGACAACGGATGTGAGAAAACGGCGCGCACAGGCCCTGTTTCCTTCGGGGCCAGCGACGTCCGGAAATAGGATGTGGTGCGTGCCTTTGTTGCGCCTCCTTTTTACCCTCAATTGCTCTCCCAATTTTTGTACACGCCACTGTTCCGAAATTACATCGCGTTTCAGTCACGAAAAGGCTTTCTGCAGTGTGCCACGAACCCTCACGCCGCAACTTTGCACCAGCTTCGGGGTGGTCGACCCTGTGTCTGCGTGAAATAAAAGGGTAGTGGAGCACGTCGAGACATCGTAATTTCGTCAGGTATATGGGCCTTCTTCCATGCGCAAAATGCCTTTCGGGTGGGTAATGCACTGCTGAAGAACGTAGACGGGAAATCTAGGAGTACCCGTCTTTCATTTCAAAGGGTGTTTTTCTTTTTAGAGCGGGCACACGCTCAAACGGGAAAATGAAACTATGTAAAAACGTTGAAAAAAGAAAGGTTGGGCTCACTATTTTTCTTTTTCGCCCAATCCTCTCATCCGACCTTTAAGTACGCCTTGCGTTACAAAGTAGCCCCTTTAGGCCATCATTAAAATAACTGCAACGCTTTGCTTAAAACCTCTGCCGCTTGTAATACGTGGTGTTCTTCTTCTAGTCTCGCAGGGTCACGCGAGGGCAGCAAGGCCCAAGCGAGTAAAACAGAAGTGTCACTTCAACGTGAATAGTTTTCTGCTTGGAGAAATTACACGCATTATCCCCGCTCTCAAAGGTAAAGAAGAAAATTATGGCATGACCCCTGCGTTTACTTTCAGCCATATTCCGCTTGATGGTGGTGGCGTCAGCAGCAATTCGAATAATACTCGGTCGCCGATGAAGGCGGTACACTGCGAAGAACCATGGAGATAAAGGGCTTTCGTAGAAGAAACTAGTTTTTGCTTCCATTCTTTGAAACACTGAAAGCGAACGTTACGGGCTTAGGGCAGGAAACGCTTCGGGTGCTTTCGCGAAAGGAACAATGTCGGTATTTCGCGATTCGAGGATTTAAATATGCTTGAGAGTTAGGAGGACACAAGGCATAAGAAAAAAATAAAAATCGGCGCCGTAAGCTTGTTTCGCTATTTGTTACGTGTTCAAAGACGCTGGAGTAAGCTAGGCTTCAGGTAACGTGACGCAGTTAGGAGAGCGGTACTAAACTCGCTACAGGCGTCGTCTTCCTAACACAAGGAGGGGTGCTCATTTTTTTTTCTTTTTTTACCTAAGGCCGAATATATACTGCTTGAATGTAGTTAACTGTGATTCTGTTAGATTGTGCTTTCAGATATAGTTTCACTAGTATAAGAAAGACAAGGGCATGGTTACATTCTCGGGTTAACTCCTCCCCCCCCCCCCCTTGCCTGAACAAGCTTCACCGTTCTGGGCGGGGATAAATGATGTGGAAATGTGTTCCAAAGACATAGGAATGCTCCCGCTTTTGAGTTTACTAATAATTTTGCTGGAGATTGTTTTAAATATGTTATTTATGGATAAATGTTGACTCCTAAAATATACATAAACCACTACGGAAAACTTTTGTACATACTTATCACCTCTGTGGCATAATATCAACCTTACGCGCCATTTCGCTAAAAAATACCGCTGTCCGCGCGACCAATCGCCGTGTCAGCCCGCCGGACGACGTCTGTATTGTTTGTAACATAGCCATTGGCCCAACATTTTTTGTTTTTTGTGGTTGTTAAAGCGCAGGATCTTATAGCGCCTTATGCAAGCCATACATAGCCTTCGGGGTGGGAATTACCAACCGTGCTACTGTGGCAACCTACTTGGACCCCAGAAACTACCCTCCTCGGCTTATACCTTGCTTTGATAGCTGGAGCTCATAAGGGTTTCAGGCATACTTCGCGGGTTGAGATGTTGATGGCTCACCGAAGGTAGCAGGCGAAAACTTTTAACGGCTGTTTCACAGGCGCGGTTTAACTGGGATGCTTACGTATGCTTGTCAGCAAACTTTCGGAAATGACCCATCCTGGGCACACTAGTCGTTTTGGGAACTTTTTTTTATGTTACGAGCGCTATCTAACGGTTCATCTGGTTCATGATATCGGCCTACTTGGTGATACCCAGTACTTCAAAGTATTACCAAGTACAGAAACATATTTTTGCGTAATTGTCTAAGGCCGGTAAATTTCTTATTTCGAACAGACTACACAAAGCTTTGAGGTGGAAGAGAAGGATGTCACATATAATTTTATACATGTTTCCTAACCAACAATTTGGTCGTGCAGGCCGTTACAACCAGCAATTTGCCTCCTTTCAGGAGCCCCTTTCGCGAACTTGCTGGTACACGCGTTCTTTCAGGGGGCCACTTTATCATCCCTCTTGAGGTGTCATATAGTGGCCGGAAGTAAGTCAAAGTGAAATACAGAAGTAGAAATCGAGTACAGGGCAATGAAAAAGGTCTTTAGATGGGCCGGTCAAACGCAATGCTTCATCGGTCAAGCCGAGCGGCGACTTCTTGCGGTTCCCTTCATGACGGGCTGGGGTAGTGAGGCATTGTTGTCGGCGTTCCTGTCTGGACTCTTTTTTTTTGGCTGTGGGGCACCTGTTGGAGGAAGCAACCCGCTGTTACAGACTCCCCGGGAATGTCCTACTTTGCTGAAGTCACGCGAAGACGAGGTGCTTTTCTTGAGAAGGAAGGCTGTGGGCGGGGGCCACAGCATCTCGGCCTGCGATGGTTCCCTCAATGCTGTCTTCTCTCCAGAAGCCACGGAAGAAGCCAGGGCTGTCGGGGACACCGTCAACGAAAGGGTGGAAATGAAAAGCTAAAATTGTACAGCGGTCCCCAATCGATAATCGTCGTCGTCGACGAGGGCCTCGCGTCTACGGAGCGGCACGTTACACTGCTAAACTCTTCGCCTAGTCGAGGGAAACGGCGCCTACTTGCCGCCGCTGTCCTTCCCTCAGCGGCCTGTTCTGTGCCCAAGGGAGACACCCGGTGTATCGGATAGGAGAAAAAGGCTGCTGGATGTAGAGGAGCTCAGGAATTGGAAAGTGTCGGGAAACTTTTCCGAAGAGCGCGATCCCGGTGCGTAGGCGAATGAAAATGCCACAAAAGTGTGGTTGAGTACGATATGATGATAGAAAGGAAAGTGAAATGTATAACAGACAAAGCAGCCGGAAGAGAGGCGAGGTTTCTGCGAAGCAAAAAAAAAGAGGTGAAATAAACAACGAGAAACATAAGCGTGCCATGAAGGTCTATTTTGCATGGGTGGGTAGTTTTGTGTGCACGTATGTTTTCAGTTCGTCTGCACTGAGACAAATCGGAATTGAAGAGATGCTCCGCCCTCCAATACGTGTGGAAACGGTACTGCACAAACGCGAGAGTGAACGAGCAATTTCGTAGCATTTGTCCCTTATTTGCTTCCCTCCCTGGGGCCGGAGAAATGTGCATACTAAGAGTTAGGAATTTTCTCGTTTAAGGGAACGTGAGATGCTAAATGAAGTGGAGATGGTGATATTAATGGTCCTGCATTAATTAGAGGGGCCATGCTGACAAAACACAAGTTTGGTTCTTTCGAATGATTGCCTCGTCAGATTCATACGGACACCCCTATTAACATAAACTTCGCTCAGTTAAGCTATAAAATAGGCAAAATAAAGGAATGGTCACGGGACTCACTGGCTCGTTACCCGCACTAGAAAATATGACGTCATATGCAATGCCGTACCATTGGCTGAGGCAGTCTAAAGCAAACACAGGTTAGGCATGGCTTATAACCTTGCAGAAGTAACTATTTTCGCTTAAATGTACTGCATATTATTTTTCTAGACGTGAGAAGGTTGGGGTACACAATGAAAGCTACGGAATTACCTGTAAATATAGAAGGGTCAGTGCGTACTGCTGTTGGTATACGAGATTGCGGCGCACGATAAAGATCCCCAGGTGGTCAAAATTAATCCGGAGCCCTCCACTACGGCGCGTCTCATCGCCTGCGTTGCGTCGGCGCGTTAAACCCTACAATCAATCAATCAATGCTGTTGGTACTGCGCCCACTATGCTTGTAATAGCTGCAGAGCACTGCGGCGCTTTGGGGTTTTCACATGACGCTGGCCGCTTAGCGTAAGCGATTGTCATGCGTGACTCAGTCGAAAATTCCACATGTTTCACGAAACCATTACTACCTACCGTAACAAGCACAAGCAAGGTTCAAATACGGTCAAAAACGAAGCAAAGCGGACAGCTGTGCGGAGCAGTATGGTGGTTCCATCTGGGAGGACTGACGGTAAACAAGGCTCCGCAGATTGCTGCAGACTGCACGGCGCACCTGAATTTTGCTTGAAAACATTCCTCGTGACGTCATAGCTGACGTTCCGAAACACGCGACTACGTGGGAGAATCAAAATTTTAACTTATATTGCTTAGTTTCTCAGTGAATAAAGCATTACTTCCTGTCGGGAAAGCGCAGGGGCACTATGAAACACCAAATCTTTGGACAATAGAAACTTCTTTTTGTCTGCATGGCCCCTTTAAACTTGTGCTGTAAGCATATGTAGGAATTCGTTTCCGATAAGCCTTCTAAGTGAGTGATCTTTTCGGAACGTAGTGATTGACGTAATCTTGAATATCAGATCGTAATCAGATCGTTTAGGGGGCTCCGTAAATGATGGTGCAAATGGCAACAGTGCGTACTGAAATTTGGCTCGCTCTTTCGCTCATCACGGCAATTTTGTTGCACAGGCGATGTATGGTGTCGAGTATTGCTTGTTAGTATTCCTCCGGACTCCTTCCAAACACTAGAAATTGATTAAAAACACAGACTTCAACCAATCCAACCGCCAATAAAATTCTTCCTCAGTTCTCGGTTCTTCAATTTAGAGAACTTAGTCTTCTCTTTGACTGGTCACCTGGAAACTGTGACTCATAACTGGGAAATTGGACAGCCTATGTAGCTACCCAGTAGGGCCTAGGGCCCTCCGCTGTACCGCCCCTTCAATCAACCATTTCTTTTCCTGAATCCTGAACCCTCACGCTCAGTAGACCCCTCCCTCTCCTCTTCCGAAAAAATTGTTGCGTTGTTTTCATGAGGCGTCCAGCTTTTCTAAGCAGCATTACCAACACCCTGTTAGACATCTATCCCTGCGAGAATGATGACCTTTATAGCCACAGTAGTTATCTAAAAAGGGTGGCTTTCATTTCCAAGTATACAGTGTGTTGCGACGATAACTGGAACACTTTAAAAATTTTTCCTGAGTGATCGGCCGCTCTGTTCGCGCTCAAACTTCACACAAAGGTCGCATTTTGTGGTCTATTTTGTTTGGCACCGGGAACAACAACGGTAGTTACCTGTTTATTCTGAAAATAAATAAAAACGATTTTCGCCTATGGGAAAATGGCGGCGATTTGGACGTGCGAGCCCGAAAACCGGGTTTTCTGATCGTCTGTTAGCTCATTTCTAGGTGCATTTTCTGATCGTCTGCTGCACCATTTGGCTCCGTACGTGAATTCCAAACATGCGTTTCACTCTGCAGGTGGTTCCGTCGTTCCAACATCAACTTGCGCTGGCTCGCACGTCCAAATCAGCGGCCATTTTCCCATAGGCGAAAATCGTTTTTATTTATTTTCAGAATAAACAGGTAAGTACCGTTGTTGTTCCCGGTGTCAAACAAAACAGACCACAAAATGCGACCTTTGTGTGAAGTTTGAGCGCGAACAGAGCGGCGGATCGCTCAGGAAAATTTTTTAAAGTGTTCCAGTTATCGTCGCAACACCCTGTATATACAGGGTGTCCCAGCTATCATGCACCAAGATTTTAAAAAAGAGTAAAGTCGTAACTCGAAAGAAACCAGGTGCATAATATTTGCAGTACTTTGAAGAAGCGGACAGTATTCTTTTCTTTAATTAGACTTAATTAACTAATTGTAATTAATTATCTAACTCGAGAAATACTGTCCTAATCACTAAAGTGTCAATGAGGCACTTGTAGGTAACCACGAGGGGCATCTAACTGCGGTATTTTAAGCGATGAACTAATTGCGCACACATTTATTCTGAGTGATAAAGGAAACCCGCGAAATATGAAAAATACCACGTGACGGCGCCCCGCGCGCACCGTAAAGCAACGCCCTCAAACAGGCTGCCTCTGAGTTAGCCAGAATGAAATAGACAAAAGAAAGAAAGAATAAATCGCGACCGAGTTTGTTCCTTATCTGCACACGCGTCCCGCGAATCTTGCTGCTGCTGCTCCTTCCATGCATGCTGTTATCAAAGTGATGCGCTGTCTCTTCGGGCGGGTAACACGCGAAGCAGTTGCTTTCAATCACGGCCGGACTGGAGCAGCGGCGAGCGCGCACTTTCATATGAAAGTGCGCGCCCGCCGCTCCTCCAGCCCGGCCGTGTTTCAATCAGCTTTGTTTGGGGACGCTGCTTTACAATGCGCGCGTAAGCGTCGTCACATGGTATTTTTCATATTTCGCGGGTTTCCTTTATCAGTCAGAATAAATGAGTACGCAATTGGTTCGTCGCTTAAAATAGCACAGTTAGATACCCCTCGTGTTTACCTACAAGTGCCTCATTGACACTTTAGTGATTAGGACAGTATTTCTCGAGTTAGATAATTAATTACAATTCATTAATTAGGTCTCATTAACGAAAAAATTACTCTCCGCTTCTTCACAGTACTTCAAACATTATGCACTAGGTTTTCTTCGAGTTACGCAATTTCTATTTTTTTAGATCTTCGTGCATGATAGCTGGGACACCCTGTATATAGTATACATATATGTGTGTGTATATATATATATATATATATATATATATATATATATATATATATATATATATATATATATATATATACACAGAGAGAGAGAGAGAGAGAGAGAGAGAGAGAGAGAGAGAGAGAGAGAGAGAGAGAGAGTACATGCGAAGAACCATCAATTATGGAATTATGGTGTCCAGTGTTACTTGGGACCGCTGCTCTGCAAGCAATATTTTGCGCCGAGAGGAACACTGACACGAAAGTTGCCATTGCATCCTTCATCCTCACTATTATCAGATACAACTATTAGCCGGCTTTTCTAGTAAGGAATTCCCAGTGGTCATGAAACACCGCTGACAACTCACGCGTCGTTTCCCGGTCAATACGTTATGGCGACGCTATCACTTAGTAAAAGGAACTAAACAAGCTGATCGATTGCGGCAACAACGGCACCTGCGGCCCCTGCGACAAAAACTACGACGTGTATCCTGGCGCCTTTGAGGCCGCAAAATATTTACTTGGACAAGGTATTAACCCTGCAGATATGCCGTAGTGCCTATCCATGTGTCTCATTTCTGAGCCAGCGAGATATAATTAGCATCCTAGTATTGACGGACAATGGGCAACACACCTGTCTGTAACAGCGAGTTCAACTTAAACTAGTTTCATCTGAAAACCACAGAAAAAAAAAAACGTTTACAGAAATGTTTAGGCAAAATGGGCCGGCTTAGACTTTACAACTCCGCAGTAGCTTTCTTCAAACAACTCCGCAGTAGCTTTCTTCAAAAGCAGGATTTAGAAAGGACAAAAGAGGCAGAACGTACGAAAGCTGGGTACGGACCAGTACCTAACCCTCTGTATTTTCTCCTTAGTGTTGACTCCTCCTTAGCAAATGTGTGCACATCTGAACACTAATGAAGCGCTCTTCAGCCAAAGTGAACCCCTATTTAACGTTTAAAATGAACGAGAAAATTCGTTCGAAACGTGAATGCGAATTGGAAGTAATAGAGAGAATGAACTAGGAGTAATTTTTCTTTCTTGTTACTGCAACTTCCGAAATTAGTGGTTTGGATTAACGAAGATAAAAGAAAATGCTGCCCTGAGAACTTCTGTTCCTGCGGTAAAGGCATGCATTAGGTTGTCTGTCTTGTTAAGGTAAATTAGCTGAGGACCGTGACGAATGGATAGAAAAAAACGCAAAGACAGAAGTCTGCCGCGACAAAATGCGTTCACGTTGCTTAAGGAACTTGGGAGCCACTGCTCATACCGAGGCACCTGTAACTACATGGAACAAATATTACGGGAGAGTAATTAGCACCTCTGAGTTGCCAAGTTTTGCTCGGAGGAAAGAAAGTAAGGTGTCTTACAAAGACGTTCCAGATATTCTCTCCTCCCTCTCTCGCCCTGCCTCGTCGACAAACGCTAACTGTACATTACAGTCCTAAGCTATATGACCAGTATTGTCCAATTAGCCGAGAAGCTGCAATCGTATGTTCTTTCACATAGTTCCTTGCCATGAATAATGCATTCCATTATTGGAGTGACATTTCGTAGAAGTTAAAGCACTTTCTTATTAACCGCAAGGGAATGCCTGAAGTAAGGTTCTCGGCAGAGTATTGGCAAGATGTATAATCACCCTTCGGGCAGACCAGTTCATTTAAGAAATAATTTTGTGGATTTATATACACGCGGAAAGAACATCGCACAGTACTTGCTGTAGCCTTCACTTTGTTTTATGTGGCCACGGTGGTTAAGTGTCTTGGGAGGAAATGGTCAAAACAGAGAAAATGGTGGCTCCAAAGCCGCCTTCATCAATAAAGTATATACATGTTTTCTGTTTTTGCCATTAGCCAATACACAACCGCTGAAGTGATAGCAAACGGAAAAAGTGGAAGAGTCGGAACTTTATGACGTAACGCACATATATAAACAGAGATTTTTTGTGGGGTCCAGCATACACTGCATTGTTTTATTAAAATTGATTTGTGTAGCATATTCCAAAAGTACGAAGATAAAAAGTTGGTATTGATCTGTTCATTTACCCTCAATACGGCGCTCCTCATCAGCCAGGCGCTAAGAATTCTGGGTTTACGTCCTACTACTAAAAGTCTGACGCATTTCAAATACCCACCTACCAGAAATTTCGGCAGCATCGCTGTATACTGGTGCATGCGAACGGCGTAATAGTTTTAGGGGGTGATCGTATATGTGTGAATCACGTTGTTCATACAAAGAAGTAAAGAACGATGCAATGATTTGTTGTCGTACGGCTTGCAAAAAAATACCGAGTTTCGGTAATTATTTCCCCTTATGCTGAATAGCAAACTTCTGCAATAAAAAAACTAGCAAATTTGGGTCTTTAGAAAACAGAAAAAGGACGGGACCTCTGCTGCTTCTGACGGAACAACAAGGCGTAGGGAACACTGCCATGAACTTTCCAGGAACCTTTTACCCGTAACTTCAATAATTCATTCATACATGGATATATAAGTCGCCCATAGTGATTCTCAGCGCACATTTAGTGCGTTGAGAGTACGCATTACTGAATATAGATACCCAAGAAATTCGCGCTGAAACTAAGCAACAATTAATAAGTTGTGCTCAGGTCTTCTCACTTATATGCGAATGCGGGAGCATAAATTTGAGCTACCATCAGTTTCACACCGGGGAAAAACTGAGGTATTGTTGCCGTCTTTAAAAATGTAGGCTTTATTCCCGTTACGACACACAAAAATAATATTTAGCGCCAATAACATCGCTACCGACACAAAACACGTCAACGCAATTAGTGTCTGTATAATTGCGGCTCTATCGCAAACACAAAGCTTTTGAACTAGCTCAAACTCTGAACGAATTTAAGGCAATGACTACCTGGCTGATAAAAACTGCTATCATTTATTTGCTCACCGTAGAACTCTGCAAGGCCCCGCACGGAGCACCTTGAGTATTCATGGTGACGGTGAGCAGCGCCACCGCGGACCCCGAGCTCCCATACATAAGCCGTGTCCAACCGTGGCGAGGTGTTTAAAGGTGAAGGGTAGAAGCCATAAACGGTGGCCGTCGGAGCCTTGGTCAAGCTCCGGCCGATAGGCTCCCTGCCTGTCTACCAGGCAGGGAACTCCGGGACCTCTTTGACCTCCAGGGTAAGGTCAAAGAAGAAAGTACCCCCGTCTCCCTGCTTTTATACTATGCTATATGGCATTTTCAACCCCCCCCCCCCCCAAACGTGATCGGTCCCTGAAAAGGGGCCGCAGCAAAGTTTCATTCCCACCTCTTCCAACAACTGTCTTTTCAACAACTGTGAATAACTATGCTCGTTTCTTTGTGATAGAGACAGCTGACTCCGCAAGCCCTGTCGCTTCCCTGTCTGTATTCCTGGTTTCGAAATTCCTGCAAAACACAATAGGTGGAAAGTATCAAGCTAAAAAGCTTAGGACGGGAGAAACCCTTATAGAACTCAATGCCGAACAACAAGCCAGCACTCTTCTTGAACAAACCCGCATCCATGATCTGGACATCAAGGTCACACCCCACCGGAGCCTCAACAGCTCCCAGGGTGTGATTTCTGAGGCAGATCTTCTTACGGAAGCAGATGCCGACCTGCTTGAAGGTTTAAAGGATCAGGGCGTCACAGTTGTGCGCCGCATCACGATGCGCAAGGATGATAAAATAATCCCCACGAAACATATTATCCTGACCTTTAACCGGTCCTAACTTCCTGAATATATCAACGCAGGCTTCATTCGATGCTCCATTCGTCCTTACATTCCGAACCCGCGCCGTTGCTTCAAGTGCCAGCGGTTCGGGCACAGTGCAACCTCTTGCCGCGGCAAAACAACGTGTGCGAAACGCGCCGCGCAAGACCACCCCACCGACAACTGTAATTCTGACATCCTCACTTGTGCAAACTGCAGGGGCCCACATGCGGCCTACTCCGGCAAATGCGGAAAATTTCAAATAGAAACAAAAGTAATCAATCTCAAGGTAACAGAAAACATCACCATCCCAGAGGCGCGGAAGAGGTTCGCCTCTTTCCCTCTGGGGAGGTACGCCGACGCAGCTCGCCGGGGGGCGGAGCGGCGTCTGCTTTCGGAGGGGACCCAGTACCCAGAGTCGGACTTGGTCACATTCATTCCCCACATCAAGGAACTTAAGCATAAATGTCTCCAAACAATTAATATCCTTAAGGTTCTCTCCCACCAATCCTATGGTTCTGATAAAGAACTCCTGCTGCGCTTGTATACTGCTTTGGTTGGGTCTCGTTTGGACTATGGCAGTGTGGTGTATGGGTCGGCGAGTAAAACAGCGTTACGAATGCTTGACCCAGTGCTACCCTTGGGGCTTCGTCTCGCCTCGGGTGCTTTTCGCACTAGCCCTGTCGAGAGTCTGTTTGTCGAGTGTGATAAGTGGAGCCTTGAGAACCAACGAACGTACATGGACTTGCTTTATGCTTTTAAAATTTCATCACTGAATAATCATCCTTTTTATCCTGTCTATAACGATACATCGACATCTCTGCTCTTTGTAAATCGCCCATCCGTTCCTCTGCCCTTTTCACTTAGAGTGAGAGAGCGAGCCTCGGATCTCAGTGCTCCGTTTTTAGATGTGTACAGGTCATCCTTTTCAAACATTGTACCGCCTTGGCAAGTTCGCCCTGTGTCGTGCGACCTTTCTTTTATGAAACTTGACAAAAATCGGGTACCACGAGCTGCAATACTGCAGCACTTTCTGTCTTTGCAGTTTAAATACACATGTGCAGAATTTTATAGTGACGCTTCTAAAACCTCCAGTATGGTGTTGTGCACTGCTCATGGGCCAAATTTCAATGCAGCCAGAACCATGAGCGTGCACACAACAACTTTTCTGCCGAAGCGTATGGAATTTTACTGATTGTACGACACATTCTTGAAAACCAAATTCCCAATTCCATCATCTAGACAGATTCTTTGAGTGTTGTTCGCGCACTGTCATCGCACAAGCCCCCCAAAAACCACATAGTTAATCGTGTATTCAACACTATCATGTCCGTGTATGCACACTCTGCTGGGTCCCAGGACACGCAGGGATCGCTGGGAACGAGTTGGCAGACGCGAGGGCTGCTGCTGCTGCACTCAGGAACACTGTAGACATTACAACGATACCCTACACAGACCTCAAGCCACACATAAGACAACACTTGCGCAGAACATGGCAAACAAACTGGAATGAACAGACAGACAACAAACTACATGTAATAAAGCCACACTTGGGACGGTACACAGCTGACTCACACAACAGACACACGGAAGTCGCCTTGGGTAAGCTGCGGGTAGGGCACACCCATGCAACGCACTCGTATCTGCTGACGGGATCTTCTAGACCCCAGTGCAGGAGATGCGGAGAGGCCCTATCCGTAGTGCACATACTAATCACATGCAAGGCACTTCACACAACACGACACAAACACTTCAGAGAACTCTAGAGACAACAGATCCCCCTACATCCATCGCTGTTTCTAGGTGACGATGCCATGGTTTCCGTGAAACGTGTGTTTGAGTATTTGTCAGACGTTAAGTATTTAAACCTAATTTCCTATCACGCATAATCAAATCTGGCCCTATACATCAGCTATCACCATTGCCGTTGATTGATTTTATTGTTATTCTGGCTTTAGTAGCTACTATTTTTTTAGAATCTTTTGTTTGGCGCTCTTTGCCCCAGCTGGCCTTGCGCCAAAAAACTCCAACCATCATCATCATCAGAACTTCGCAAAGCGTTTGACACAGTCTCTCACGAAGCCATCATTCAAGCACTGGAAGAAGCTCGTCCCGGCACACGAATCGTCAACATGGTAAAAGTGTTCTTGCGTGACCGCACATTCGAAATATGTAGCGGGCGTAGCCAACAACATCACTACACAAAAAGGGTAGGAGTGCCCCAAGGGGCAATCCTCTCACCAACCCTATTCAACCTAGGGATGACAGGGCTTGCAAATTGCCTTCACAACCACGCTACGGGCATTCGTTTTACTTTGTACCCCGATGATGTCAATATCCAGACTAACCCCCAGGGCAGCATGCCACAACAGAACAACCAGTAACTGCCGTTCAAACTGCCCTATATGCTTTATTCGCTTACCTTCCACAGACTGGCATACACCCATCGGCTGAGAAAACTCAGTTCATTCTCCTAGGAGGGTCACAGGAAGGAAGAGACGAAGTGAGTCTGAAGCTCGGGGATCAACTAATCATCACATCACCTACTCGCCAGGTTCGCATCTTGCGCGTACCGTTTCACGAGAACGGGGGTGCCGACGCATGGCTGAAAGAGCTCGCGCTTGCATGGATAAAGATCCTGCACCTCATTAAGACGATTTCCCATCGCAGTGGGGGTGCGGGTACGAAGTCACCCGCATGTTAGTAGTAGCACTTCAAACTTCCCGCGCTTGCTACGGAGGCTCCTGTTTTGACCTCACTCAGGCTCATACCAAACAAGTAGAGGTGTTGCACCGAGCATCCATGCGTGTTATTACGGGACGTTTTCGGGACACGCGCGAGTAGAAGAGCTGCATAGTTTCTCTCATCTTCCTGCAATAGCTGCGACTATAGAAGAGTGGAGGCGTAATCACTCAAGGCGCCACACATGGACTTTTTCTGGTCAACGTTTACTATTGCTGGACTCCCCCGTGCAGCATAGCGACTTGCCAAACATTCGTCCAAAGATTCCACCTTGGGAGGATGAAAATGTCTGCCGGGTTAATCCTACTACCCGAAAGATTACCAAAGCGTCCCACGCTTTCCAGCCATCCGCTCAGGATGCCCGTGCCCATGCCGATCCTGGGGCGATTTTCACAGACGCCTCCTGGGATTCTACCACCCACCGCGCAGGCAGTGCTTTCTACCACCCTCAATGTGACGTGCGCCGTCGCCTGGTGCTCCAGTACAATGAACAGGAGTGCCCCACGTCTTGTGAACTGGAGTTGCGCGCTATTCACATGGCCCTGGACTTTTTACCGCAACAAGAGTCTCAGGCGCCTTTCCTCCATGGAAGCGCCTCACCATTTTACCCAGATTCCCTTCTGGCCATCAAAAAACTACAGCAGATTCCAGAGCACGGCTGCCTAACTCATCAAATTAAGAGCAGTTGCCGGGCACTTTCCGTACAAAACAATGTGGACGTACATGTGACCTGGGTTCCCGGACACGCGGGCGGCTTCCGAAATAAGGCCGCTCACCCTTTGGCGAGCGCGCTTCTCAACTCCCGCTCGCCGTCGCTGGAACACGCATTCACTACCGCCCGTACACTCCACGACCCCGACGACCAGCGTGACTTCCTGAAGCAACGCGGACGGCAAGTTCTCCTCGCATCGGTACCTCTTGACCCCCATCCACTGCCAAGCGGACTGCCGCGTGCTGCCGAGGTTTTTATCCATAAGGCTTGAGCTGGAGCGTCACTCACCGATGATGTCATTGCTAAATGGCGAGCCTTCATCCTTCGTCGTGGACGCCAGTAACCTGAAGACGCCGAGCCCTCCCTCCCGACCTCACCTGTCGAACCTGCGACCTGGGGGTCCACCCCACTATGCAGCATCTTGTATGGGAGTATCCCGGACTTGAGACTATTCGCTCGCGCCATCGCCACCAAGTTCCGACGTACGAGTACTGGATCTCGCCACCACAGCACACGCACACAGCCTGAGTGCTACGTTCCCTCTGGAACTTCGCACGCGAGGCTGACATTCTTAGCCGGACTTAATTTTACCCCCTCCTTTTCGCCCTACCATGTTTATAGGCATCTGAGCCAGCCCTTTCCCTAATAAAGTTACATCTATCTATCTCTATTTACAACAATTGTAGCAGGACAGTTTTTGTCAGGCTAATATAAAGGCGCCGTGTAACTTTGAGCGCAAGTGTTGTTTGGGAAATTATACTCTTGCTTATTAACAGCGCAAATAAAACAGGACACAAAAGGAAGAAGGAACGGACACAGCGCTGACTTACAACTGAAATTTCATTGCGGTTGCCAGCGGTTTTGTAGGAACACTGGCAATAACAACAAAAAGGTAAAATTAGAAAAGGAGAAGGAAAAGAAAAGTTTTTATACATGATAACATGAAAGGAATAGATACATCACGTATTCCTTGGCGTGTCACGATAAGAATTTTGGGAAGGCATAAAAGTCACAGTGGTCATGACGAAACGAGATAAGTACAAATGACATAACAAAAATCATGGTCGCAATCGAACCGTGGGAAAGAGCATTCCCTCGCCCTCGTGCCGGCCGACAAAGAAGGAGGTTTTCTAGTGTTACCCCGTGAGTTGTTCTTAACAAAGGCGAAAGAAGCCATTGTGTCCGTTTTCAAGCAACACAAGGATGTTGTCCTTGCAAAGGTGAAATCTAAGGCGAAAAAGTTGTGTAAAGAATTAGGCCTGGAGAAACTAGGAAGGTCTGTGAACCAGAGCAAAACTTTGGGATTGCAGCTATTTTTCACCGCTAAGACGCACAAAGACGGGTGCCCTTTTCGTGTGATAGTGTCAGAAAACGGGTCGTGGTTAAAAAATGTTTCTTCGTTTTTACAAGAAAAACTAAAACGGCTTCCCGTTCATGATCCGTTTTTAGTAAGCAATTCTGAAGATGTGATAAGTTTCCTCCAGGAAAACAGGGACCGAGGGTACATGGCGGGATCTTTCGATGTAAAGGACCTGTACTATTCATTACCGCAAAAAGATGTTTTAGTTTGCGTTGAAGACTGTATTGATCAGTACGGCAGCGTTGCATTCCAAAATGACGTCGGCATGTCAGTGCAAGGCTTCCTAGAGCTGCTCTCAATGTATTTGACCTCTACCTACGCCAGTTGGGAGGGCAATACGTTCCTGCAAAAGAACGGTGTCTGTATTGGTTCTTGTATAGCGCCGATCCTGAGCGACTTATTCTTGGCCAGTCGGGACAGGGCACTTGAAGGCAGCTTACAGGGGTCTAGAGTGGAAAAAGTATTCAGGTTCGTAGATGATTATTTCGTGCTGTTTAACGCAGACAAATCAGGTTTCCCATCTGCAATGGCTCAGGCCAGGTGCACCTTTGAGTCGTGTTTGTCCCCGCTCATCTTGACTCAGGAGGGGCCATCAAAAGGCTCTATCAAGTTCCTTGATCTGAGACTCCGGCTTCTCGAAAACCACGTCTGCTGGCAGTATGACCCACGTGGTAACAAGCCACTCTTGCCTTACGCGTCTGCTCACACGAAACTCGTGAAAAGAGCAATTGTCAAGACCTGTCTTGGCAACGCGTTGAGGAAATCTTGCCCTCATGCCATCCAGAGCAGTTTTGAGGTGCAAACAAGGCGGCTGGTGACTGCAGGATACCCGATGGGGGTTCTGACAGCTGTTGCCGAGTCCATGTTGAAGGAAGGAAAGAAAGGGGACCAGCCTGAGGCTGCCCCCACCAAGAAAGAGCGCTTTGCGGTTATTCCGTACATACACAGAGTTGCCCATGGCCTGAAAAAAGTAGGAAGTAACGTAAATGTAAAAGTGGCATTTTCAGCCCCACTGAAACTGTCCCAAATGTGCCGAAAGGTTAATTCAGGATCGGCGCGAAGCAAGTGTACTACCAACCATGAAAACAAGTTTGTTCCTTGCACTGAAAAAGTTGTTTATTCTGTCCCCCTGTCATGTGGCAAGCAGTATGTAGGCCAAACCGGTCGATGTCTCAATGATAGATTAAGGGAGCACCACTATAACGTTTCCAAAGCGTTCAGTGGTCATCTCGCCAAACATTGCCGCGATTGTGTTTCCAAATGTCAGCCGGCGCTGGATCAGAGCATAGTGATAGGGAAGCATGACAACCAAATCGTGCGGGAAATTTTAGAAGCCAAAGAAATCCTAAAGTTAGGACAACAATGCGTAAGCACTCCATCTATCTCCCTCTCAGATAAGGAGTGTCAGTACTTGGCGCAGCGCTCCCCTCCCGGTAAATGAAGATTACTTAGGCCTGTCCCACGGTTCGATTGCGACCATGATTTTTGTTATGTCATTTGTACTTATCTCGTTTCGTCATGACCACTGTGAGTTTTATGCCTTCCCAAAATTCTTATCGTGACACGCCAAGGAATACGTGATGTATATATTCCTTTCATGTTATCATGTATAAAAACTTTTCTTTTCCTTCTCCTTTTCTAATTTTACCTTTTTGTTGTTATTGCCAGTGTTCCTACAAAACCGCTGGCAACCGCAATAAAATTTCAGTTGTAAGTCAGCGCTGTGTCCGTTCCTTCTTCCTTTTGTGTCCTGTTTTATTTGCGCTGTTAATAAGCAAGACTATGTACCAACTCGCCCAGTCGTCGGTTTGGGGGAAATTATAGAAAGCATATATGCACCTCCTCCTCCTCCTCCTCCTCCTCCTCCTTGTCATCATCATCATCATAACCAATAACAACATCGCCGTTGTCGTCGGGGTCACCGTCCTCACAACATTACACTGGCGCAGCAATCCAGGCATTTAGCTAGGCTAACATCGCCAGTTTTAATAAAAGTCGTTCTCTCTCTGTCTTTGAGCATGCACAAGTAAAACTCTTTTTTGCAGTTTCCAAATTCTATAAACCAGCCAAAATAAAATTTGGAGACAGAACGCTTCAGCGGCGACATTTTTTAGATGTATTTAGGCCGCACTCAGCCTTGAGGTGTAGAGCGTACTCTTTCTTTCCTTGAAGAATTGCGTTTTAGGCATTCCCTCCTGTTCCATGACAGACAGTTCTCCACGGTAAATTTCAGGGCAAACATCGAGTTCAACTATATTTTTACTTACACCGTAAAGATTTGGATTGTCGGTCAAAATCTGACATTACCCGGAAATTAAGAAACCTGAATATAAACTGCTGAATTAATTCTACGAAGGTTTTGCTCCGTTCAAACATTCATATTTACTCTGGTCTTTCAAGTATTTAAACGCACTAAACTAATGCTGACAATTTTTCTTTTTGTTTCTCTCGGCATATCATTCTCACGTAAACCGAGATCAGGATCATTGCTTTCCTTCCCTTTTTTCTATTCCTCTATCTCTGTTTACATTTCTAAGACTTCTGTGTCTTTACACTTCTGTGCCTTTACACTTCTGTGTCTTAGAAAACGGGCTTACTGATTCCGTTTACAACTTACGGCTTGGTGTGGCGTATACTTGGCTATGATAGTGCGAGGTCTCTGGCCACATCCGACTGTGCAAAAGCAGAAATCATGAGGTTTCGTTTCGAAAAGTTGAAGTAAACGATCCGTAAAAGACACACCTTTGGTGTTCTTCAAGGGAGCATTTTAGGCACCCGCCTTTTCAGTTTATGTAATAATGGTATTCTAGCGACTACGCAGATGATGTAACCTTGTTTTTACATGTCATTCCGCCGATGATACTATTGATAAAGCAAAGCGCAACGCAGCAAGTTAGGCATTGCTGACTCATAAACCAGCTAAACGTCAACGTAAACAAACCAATCGCTATCACGTTGTGGCGCAAAAATAAAGCGCTAATAGTACCCGAAGGAGACAGGTTTGGCCGAGGCCGCATGAAGTTCAATAAAAAAAATTACACCATCTTCCCGTGGGGAACCCTGATGAGGATGCGAAGTATCGTGGCGGTTCCGTGTGGCTCCATTGTGTTGCCGTTATGTTGAGTGATCTTGTTTTTACTAGCGCCAGAGGGAATTCCGCGTCCGGGTCCACACCGGTGGCAAAGGCACGCAAGTGCTGTTGTGTTACGGTGAGTAGGCGGTGGTTCTCGAGGCGCCGAAACTCGTCCATCATGTTCTTGTCGATGTTGTCTCTGTGGTAGAATCGGTAGTCTCGGTCAACTTTGGTGAGGTAAAGGTTGTTGACATTGGTGCACCGGCTGAGAGCAATGTACACGCCCTCCTCTTCGCAGCTTTGTCTTCTCGTTCTTCTTCTTCTTCGGCGGTTCCCCTACGGGAACATGACGACGGTGGTTGAACGCCAACATATCTCGTGATGGATTCTTTGGTTGGCCAATCCCTAGGGGCATCCTGCCACAATCAGCATCAGAGGCGCTGCGGACAGGGCTGGTTGAGCTGCAAGCCGCGTGGCGCTTCCCGCCACAGCTTTCCCACGGGAAATTCAGCATCCCCCTCTAAAGTTTTCAGTTCGTCGTTTCCGTTGACGTTCAGCTTCGCGTGCATTCGTTGTATGAGTAGCTTCTTGGCGTAGTTTGAATGAGTCAAGGACATAAGGCGCGTTCGTAGCACTTGCTCCTGTCCCGGATTTGTAGCGTAGTGGGAAGAGCACCGCGTACCTCCCGTTGCGGCCAGAGAGTCGTGGTATCGAAACCAGGCGCCGCTAACTATTTTTTTTTATAGTGTGGTATCGCGGAGCTGTGGGTGTAAGGAGGAGAGTTGCGCATGCGCAGTGAGCGTGTGGACGGCGCCGCCATCAACGACGGAGGACCAGGCGAGCCTAAGAAATGCTCCGCATTTACAATTTAAGCTTTTGGGGTGTACATTAAATCGCCAACTTGGATCGTATGATCATGTTGAGGGAGTTGGGAACAAACTTGCTCAAACTGCCGGGTTAACCACCCGTTATCGTTACTTGCTACCTACCAAGGTAAAGCTTCGGTTTCATAGATCCTTGTTTATGACGCACTTGAATTACGCCCACTTGGTGTGGGGTACGACCACTGCTTTAAACAAGCAACACATTTACCTTTTCCAGTAGAGCGCTTTGCGTGTAATATATAACAAAAATGCTTGGATCGTATACAGCTGAGCTATTTACGAAATCTGGGTGTGCAATAATACCCCCTATGTGTAATCTTAAAATAATTCAAAGGTAAAAAAGGGAAGCCGATAAAAACATCACAAACCTGAAAGATTTTGAGGCTCTCGAAAGTAGCCATCACGTCTATTCTAGCAGACGAAATGAGCCCTGGAGCATCTGTACGTGCCAAACAAGGTATGGTACGCAGACACTATGGGATACATTACCTCGTATTTTGAGCGCACTAACTTTGATGGACATTGAGTTACATACAGTAGCACGCCAAAAGATGCTTTAGGGCGCTTTCCTATTTTGAATTTTGGCCAAAGCGGCTGTCGTTTCTGCTTATTTTTTAAGGCTGCTGGTGTTCTGGAGCATCACTGAATGTCACTTGTGTTTGAGTTATTTGCCATCTGTATTAATTTTGCGACCCTGATACACAAGTATTTATTTCGAGTTTGAGCCCCACTGTGCTCTTTGATGTATCTGGGCTCAACCACCGGCCCCCGCCCAACCGCCGCGGTGGCTCAGTGGCAAAGGTCTTGCGCTGTTGAGCACGAGGCCGCGGGTTTGATTCCCGGCCGCGGTGGCCGCTTTTCTGATGCAGGCGAAAACCAAAAACGCCCGTTTACACGAGATTTCGGCGCACGTTAAAGACCCCCAGGTGGTCAATTAATCCGGAGTTCTCGGCCACGGTGCGCCTCTTCACCTGCGTTGCGTCGGTGCGTTAAACCCTACAATCAATCAATTGCAAGCCGCCGTGTCGCATTTGTGAAGCAATTTGCAAGCTATTGCATTGTTTTTTTCTTCCGTATTGTTTTCTTTCGATAGTGTTTTCTTTGTTTCCCTTGCACAAAAAAGACCTTTGTGCTCAGCTGTTCGTGGGTAGTGTTTTTTGTTGTTGTACACAGTTTACACTGTTTTGATATCCATGCTTGTGAGGCGTACGTATCACTTTTGTATTCGCACTTCAGCAATTATGCTGGTACTATCGCTTGCCCATGCTGCCGCCTTGCACTATAAGGGCAGGAGGACCGTCAAGCTGCACACTAAGCCTTTTTCCTCTGCTCTACCCATTCTAATATTTTCTCTACCATGCTCTGATATTTTACCTTGAATCTTGAACAGATGTAAAACATCTTGTACTAGTAATTTTCCAGAAACCACACGTATGTTAGCGTGGTGAGAAAGAAGAATGCAGATAAAAAAGTATGTTCTTTCTACGGCTTTTTCGCGATGGATGGTGGATTGGTTATGGCGGTATTAGGGTTATTTACACGTAACAAAAAAATCAGTGCATGTCGCTCTAGGCCAACCTAGAGTTCAGCTTCACAACGCATTAAACTAACCAAATCATGGAGGCAATAGTAAAATTTTACCGAATGGCTCTATCGAGCATGTAATTCGACTCAAAAGACCGCTCTATACTATGGCCTCACGTAATTGAACCATGACGTTCTGCATTCCTCACAACGCAGATCGGATTTCTTGAACAAAAATATAAGCATATTGCGTCAATAGCCGTTGATTGATTGATTGATTGATTGATTGATTGATTGATTGATTGATTGATTGATTGATTGATTGATTGATTGATTGATTGATTGATTGATTGATTGTGGGGGTTAACACGCCGACGCTGCACAGGCGATGAGGCGCGCAGTAGTAGAGGGCTCCGGATTAACTTCGACCAATTGGGTATCTTTAACGTGCGCCGAAATCTCTTACACACGAGCGTTTTTGCAACCAGTCCAAGCAGGATATTTTAATCCAACGTAGGTCCGACATTATTGATCCCCTCACGTCATCTCCCATGCGCTGCATACTAACTCTGGATATCAACGGTGCTTTCGATAAAGTTTCACACTCGGCAATACTTGCAGGACTCCCATCTCTCGGAGGCGGAGAGCGCAGCATGATTACTTCAAGGCCTTCTTAACGGACTGTACTGCGACAGTTGGTCTTGGATACGTTCGATCATCCGCTTTCACGATTCAAACGAAAGGTACCCCGCAAGACTATTATTAAACATCGCAATAAAGGACCTCTAATCGAAACTGCAGTCGATTCCCCATATTAAACATGCGTTATATGCGGATAATCTTACCGTCTGGACATCTACGGGCTGGATTGGAAAGCAGGAAGACGCCTTGCAGCAAGCGGTTACCGTTACCCTAAACTACCTCCAGACACGGGGCCTCCAGTGCGCACCAGAAAAATCGGCCTTGCTGGCGCTCTACCCCCAGCCTTCTCACAAATCTGCTTGAGGTATACCTGAACTGCAGCTGACCATTGCAGGGCAGCCAGTCCCCAACGTTTTGCACCTGCGGGTGTTAGGTGTCACAATAGGGGTTAGGTATCACAATACCCAAAACGTCTCTGGACTGCACACAATTGCCCCACTACATAAATCTCTATTGCAACTGATGCACCTTCTGCAGTGCATCTTCCGCCGCCGTCCAGGCCTTAAAGACGAATATACCCTACGGATAGTGCACTCTTTGCATATTCGTCGCACCACCAACAGAAATTCATACCTCGCTCTCAAAACAACATAAACGGCTCGGCTCAACATCATGCTTCGCCAAGCGTACAAAACTGCGCTTGCCCTGCACTGCCACTGCGACCCAGAAACTACTTGCTTTGGGAGTTCACAACACTTGGGAACAGCTGCTAGAAGCCGATAATTCAGCTCAACTACGGCGCCTGCAATTGACGCCCACAAGTCTACAAGTCCTTGCACCATTAGGACACCACACCATTCCCGCGAGGCAACAAAAAAATGAATCCCTTTAGCCCTGCGAGATTGCATCCGGGTGGCCCCAATACCTCGCAATATGCACACCAACTACAACATTAGCCGCCGGGCTCGAGCCCTCACTGCGTGACACGGTGACGACCCCACCGCCATATACACAGACGCTGCCGTCTACCCTGGGCTCGCCGGCCACGTAGCCTGCGTAGTTACGCATACTGGCCAGCTCATCAATGCCGCAACTAATACCGTAACCTCAATCGATGTCGCTGAAGAAATAGGCAATGCCCTGGCCGCCACATCCCGCCCTAAACCAGTTACTACCCTCACCGATTCGCAGACTGCCTGCAGAAACTATCAGATTGGACGCATTTCTTTATCAGCCCCACTCATCCTCAAAAAATGCTTCAGAAGCCCTTAAATCCGCATTATCTGGGATCCTGGACACGCCGCCGTCCCCAGCAATGAAGCGGCTCACGTAGCGGCTCGCGATTTTATACACCGAGCCACTGCCGGCGGTGGCAGACGCCTACCGCTCCAAAATCAACCTCACCCACTTAGTGGCTATATAGAGATTCTCGCCGATTATGAAGCCGCAGGAGCCTCCTACAGCCACACAGGCGCCTCTCCAGAGAGGAAGCTACAACTTGGCAGTCGCTCCAGACGAATACCTATGCATACACTCACATCCCACCCGCCTCCAGCTCTTCATCCACACACAACAATCTTCCCTCTGTGCTTTCTGTCCCAAGCCTGGTACCTTCTAAAATATGATAGGGAGTGTCAACGTACTAGAGACTTGCCCTTACTTCCTAACCCCACCTTCGAGCAGTGGAGGGCTTCCCTGGCCAGCCCAGACCCAGATATGCAGCTCAAAGTGGTGACCCGAGCTCGGACGGCCAGCCAAAGTCAAGGCACACCGGACCAGAGATGCCTTCCACGTGGCGAGGCCCACACATAAGCTTCTGCTCGATAAATAAAAAAAATAGTCAGTCTATATCCCTCTCTATCGCTTTTCGCGTACACCAGAAAAGCGGCCACCGCGGCCGGGGAACGAACCCGCATCCTTGGGCTCAGCAGCACAACGCCATAGCCACTGAGCCACCGCGGACAGTTTGCATTGGTCAATCGGGTCCAGTGTTGTGAAGCTGAACCCCGGGATTGTCGATGAGTGAGTGAGTGAGTGAGTGAGTGAGTGAGTGAGTGAGTGAGTGAGTGAGTGAGTGAGTGAGTGAGTGAGTGAGTGAGTGAGTGAGTGAGTGAGTGAGTGAGTGAGTGAGTGAGTGAGTGAGTGAGTGAGTGAAAGGTACCGTGAAATCCGCTTCATTCTAGTGGGGTGCTTTAAGAAAACACGCAGTATTGTGAAACATTTAGTAACAGCGCTGTCGCGGGCTCCATTTTTAACTTCTCGTTGTATGAGGAAAAAAATCGTAGAGTAGAAAGGGGGTACTGCTCCTTCAAGCGCACCAAAGATGTAATGCCCCGCTGACCTATTTGTTGTTTCAACTGAAACGGATTTTAACGACTATAGGCTTAGCATAACGATTCCTTAGCGTAACGATTAAGCCTTCAGCTGCAGTTTCCGCCAGGCGATTTTGATTGCCGCAAGTTTTCTCGGGTAGCAAAAAAAAAAAAGCATGAGCGAATCTCCTGCTCAGCCTTCTGGTGTTGTTGGTTTTTTCTTTTCTGTAATGCTCTGCTTGTACGGGGAAACTTGCGTTCGCTCGATAAAAGCTGCCCCTGACATGTTCTTTCGGACCTGCACATCGTTAGAGGTTGAGCCTCGATGCACCTTAATATTACTGTTATTATTTGCTAGTTCAAGTTGAAACGCACGTAAGCGTGCCGGAAAACGCAGGGCGCCAAACAAAAGGGGAAAATGACGAAGGCAAAACAACGCAAATTATCGACTTTCTCCGCTTTCTTGAGTGCGTGCTCATCGAGCTTAAATCCTTGGCCGACGCTCGGCGACAGTAATAATCCTTTCTTGCTACATTTTTACGTGACTTCATTCATTGCAATCCGTTTCCGCAAGGTTAATTTGTATCTGAAGCTTTCCAAAATAACGCGTTGTCATGAAATTGCTGTTATAAGGGCGCCCGTCGTCCTTTAGTGTGGTTGCGGACTTCTGCAGTTAGTCCGGCATCAGAAGGGCTATGCAAAGTTCAGACACCAGCAACTTGCTACCAAAAAAGTGGTGAAGTTTTGAAACGTTTGAGATCTTAATATTATTTAGTTCACGTAATCTTGAGTCCTCTTTAGAATGTATTGCCTCAGATCGCTTTCTGTCCTTGTACTCGCCTTAAGCAGTGCCCCGTTATTATCAAAGAGTTTCTAGGGAGGCGGAACATTTGGTGTCAAGAAGTGGACTGCCTAGGAGGATCGTTAGTCGTGTAAGACAAGTGCGCACACGCAGAATCACAAAAGCACATGCACGTGTAAAATTATTAAAAGGTACGGGGGACCAGTGGGGGAGGATGTTTTCAGTGAGAATCACGTAAGCCCACAAAGAAGGAATGGCCAGACGAGAAGCTGAAGGTCGAATTGGAGCGAAATTCTTCTCACCGACAAGGTTTGCGATAGAGCGAGCGAGCGTGGGAGGGAGAGATAGAGAGATAGAGATACATAATGAGATCCAGCATTACCTATAATTAAGAGACCATTTCACATGCAGTCCAATGTGAAACATGCGCATGTGTACGAATAAATTACAATTGGTTCACTACACCCTTCATATGCCCAAACCTACCTCTACTGCATCCCTATTTCATGAACATAGCTCCCCAGATTGGCAGCTGAACGTGAAAGAATGTGCAGCGTGGAAAGAGGCAGCCAAATTTTATTATTCTCTTGTTTCCTTTTACCGACTTCGAGTACATCGCGGGAGAAGTTAGAACAATCTGGTGCATCAACGAGGATGCTGATCAGTCCATTATACGCTTGGGGCGGAAAGGCGTCGCCTTTGGAATCGATTAAAAAACGCGCCACCAGACCGACCAGCCAAGCTCAGTGCAGGATTGCGGTGAATTTCGCTGGCAGGCACTCAAACGCACAAAGCTGCGCTCCAGCGGTTGTAGTTTTAGTGGGGTAATGATAACCGGGCTTTATTTTCTTAATGTTTGCTTTCTTAAAGCTGCAGCGGCACAACGTTGCCTTAGAAATCGATGATGACCTAATGCACCACGTCTGCAAATACAAACACAAAGCGGGCGCAAACCTTCGTTGGAGCTGATGAGGTTTATTTCATTTTAATTTTTCTTGTAATTTTGAACGTTCCGGATTCAGGCGCTTTCTTTTTATTCCGTTAATTGAGCCCTCTGGTCCATATATGATTTCTTGACTGACTCTCGCACGACGTCCGTATTTTTCTGCCAACATCCGCCTGGCGGTGGTGTAGGCCAGCCCGGCGCAAAAATTTTATTGACCATTTTTTCCTGTTGCGCTGGTGGTAACGCCAATGTACGCTCAACGCAGGAGCGGAGGGTGCGATTGACTTGTAGTTGTGAAGGGGCCTGTGTGGACGCATGACTGTTGAGGCCTTATATGGCACGTTCATGTCTCAACCAGGCCTTCGGAGTAGGTTTCACCGGTGCCTTTTACGTTTATTTTTTTCTTAGAATTTATCATTGGCCTTTGGCTCTGATGCCAGGTGCGTTGGTTTGCTTTTGCCGTGTTTAGGTGCTGTGGGGTAGCCGACGTTCTGCGGCGTGCAAGAGCCTTTCCTGAATGAGCCCCTTCCGCTTCTTACTAGAAGACGTCCCGTCCCCCTGGAGGAGCTTTACCGACTGATTAGTCGCTAACTACACGCATTTTAAGGTCCGCGAGACCGACTGTGGCGCGCAACTTTTATAGCCGGCTGTTCCGAAACCTGCTGCTAACGATTTGAAATCAACAATACCCTGCTACCGCAGACATGTACGCGTTTTTTGCTACTTTTATATGTTGTTTCCTCAAAAATCCTGTGTTTGCTTTCCATTTAACGCTCATATGAAGCTGAGGGACAAACGAAAAAAGGGTAAACCAGCAGCAGATACATCAAAATTTTATTTGAACTATAAAAAATGAATGATTATCCGACGCTTCAGAGCACAACGTGCGAGTTCAGCTGAAACGAGAGAGCCTCGTTGAGATTTGTTCTGGAAGAGTTTCGGAATATGTAGGCGGCAAGTGGCTGTTCCGAAGCGCGTCGTGCACACGGTAGACAACAGAAAATAAGGGCGGCGCGTGGTTGTTTTTTATGCGTTTTGTGTGAAAAAATACGTTGTAAGCTAAAGCGATAATGAATGCTTTTGAAACTTTAAAAATCGAACTATCTTGTAACGTTAGATTTTTTTTCCCTAGCATCTTCGGCATGAAATGGTTCAGCAGTGCACCTTCCTCGTAGCTTGGCCCCATCCAGTTTAAGTATAGCTTCCTTCCAAGTTTTAGAAAATTCGTGATCTACGTAGATTTTCGCTATTCGCTTGTGGCTTTTGCATGCTTCATTAAAAACCGGTGGTTTTTCTTTTAAGCACAATAAAAAGGAATGTTTTATGGTCTCTTAAAAAATCAGAGAATGCCCAAAAGGCGGGCCTCTAATAATTTGTGGGCAGTTCTGCACTGAAGAGTGTGCTGAGCGTTCATATGGAACAGTTTCGCCATAATTCGCAGCGCCCTTCGGCTTAACACCACGGGATTTGAGGGGTTCAATCATCCGCCGTTTTTGTGCTGAAGAGATTTTTCCTGCGAGGAAAGACCACCAGCCCCATCATTGTGCCTTCCAATATAGTAGGCTTTGAGACCAAGCATCCAGACCTTACCAAAGTATTATTGGCATGGTTCGTATATTCCAACATTGCTTAGCGTACAGGTGGTCTTGGGACAATTCGTGACGAAACACAAGTGCATAAACGGAGATTGCGGGGTTCTCGTAATTAAAAATTTGCGACGGATTGCTTTTATGAAAACGAACAGGAAACTTGGGTTCCGAAACGACTGCAAAAAGAGGGATACAAAACAATAAAAAATATAGAAAAAGAAAACGACTATGCCTGGCACTCATCGAGCGGCGCCAAGCGCATAAAAACGAAACAGAAAATAAACTACGCTAGCTAGGTTAAAAACAGCGTTGAGGAGAGACGAGATGAAGTTAGAACTGACCTGGGGTAGATGAACCTCTAGAGCTACTAGCAAGTTACTGATTTTCCCATTTCTGGTCAGTGATCGCACGGATATGCGTAGCGTGTCATGTGTGCGACGGCGTGGGTTTCGAAGACCAAGAGGTTGTATGCGTGTCTCCATTTTGCCTTCCGCCTGATTGTACATGTCACGATTAATTTCCCTTCTGCCTCACAGGCCTTTAAACAGGCCACAAAACTGGAAGAAACAGTTTGAAATTAAAGCATGTTAAGCGCGTGGGCTGCTGGAAAGAGTGTGGTGGCTGAAATGTTTGAAGACTTTTGTGTTGTAGATCCGTGTTTGACACTGCATGGGACGCGATACCGGCGACGAATACGAGGCCATAGAGCCATGGTGGCAGGCACTCGCGGAGAAAACATACTTCCTGCAAAAGTGCAATGATCGATAGTGTGACAGTATAGTTCAACAGTACTATGCAGTGCAATCTTTTGGAATTTGCCGCTGCGAAAGGTACACGTAGCATGTCAACATGGCCTATGAATTGAGGTCCAAATCGGCACATGTGAACTAAACGTATACATTGTGATAAATTCAATGAAGACATCAGACTACACGCAAAAGTTCCGATAGAGCATGGTGACAAAATACGCGCCCCGCAGCAAAGTGTCATATAGGTGAGAAAGAAAGAAAGCTGTGTTCTTTGCGGGTGCTGGACTTCGGGACGAAAGAAAGAAGAGGCCATTCAGACTATAGATACGGCGACCTTGGGCACTCCCAAGCCATTTTATTTTTCCCTGAAAGCACCAAGACTGGTCTGACCTTACTCCTCGTTTGTTGCTGCGTCAAACGTGAAAAGTCAAGAGCGCACCGGGAAGCAAACAATGCCATTACATTACGGGGCTCAAATTTGATATGAATGGCTCGCGCGTTGTAAGATGCCAAGCAAGACAGAATGATCCGCTTCGTAGAAGAGCACGACACGTTCTTTTGCTTGTAGCGGGTTGGGGCCATCTCAGATATATTCTCTATTTCGCTCTACATTCGTCCGATCATTTGTGGCGAAAATTTGTTTTGCTTTACAGTAATGCGACCGTCGGGGAGCTTCACGGACAGTTGACAAGGACTGGGTTCACAAAAGCAGTTTTGCGACAGCGGGAGCGCATTCTGGGCTGAGAGGAATCACTCGGTAAATGTAGGAAAACGACTTTGCAATCCCAGCCGGAGGCTCCGCGTGCTCTTCGGTTTTCTCTTGCGCTGTGCAACATTTTTGCGGTGTACTGGGCATTTCATTCCCTATTAACGGCGGAGCTGTTTAGGCCGAGCGTTATCAGTCCGTCGCACCAAAAAACCTCGAGGTATGAAGAAAAGTGACGAGAAGGAAAGCAGCCCACGAACAGGTATTGCGCGCCTCAGGAAGAAAATGTGGTTAGAGAGGTCCCGGGAATTGAACCTGGGATCTTCACGCAGCGAAAACGGCGACGCAACCCCTTGGCCATCGTAGAAGCCGGAGGAGCACGGGGTTATCAGGGGCGGGGAACAATGAAATCATGCTTATTCGCCATCATACATGGTAGATGGCATTTCTGATAATGACAGGAGGTAATGACAATGACGATGACCAAACATGTGCAGCCGATTTGAAAATTAAAAATAAAAGCGCTTCCCGTGGTCGGAACGAGCCTGGGTCCCTCACGTTTCTATCTAATATCTGGCTATTACGGTTGACCTTTTCGGTATGAAAAACATGTGAGCCGCGATTTAGGTGTCAGATTTGAACTGTGGTCTCTGTTTATATCTCCAGAAGTGCAGCCGCTTTAAGTACACAACAACCCAGTAGATAAAGCCGCTGCAATTCGCTATGCTGAAATTTTTAGTAGCAACCACCGTCTATCCGATTGAGCTACTATAGCTTTTTTTTCTTCTTTATTGCCAATCTCGGACACCAACACCAGGTACCAGGTAGAATGAAAATAAAAAAATCACAGTAATGCCACCATGCCCCCCAGAGTCGGCGTTGTCATTTAAAATTCCCTAAGCGTAGTTAGGGGTTCAATTTTAGACAACCACTATGATGGAGAGTTCTTCCCTCTCTGAACTTCAACAAACTGTGGCACACTTTCCCTAAAATACTGTCTCGTTGGTCACACGTCGACATTGCAATGCAGCCAAGCCATGCGAGAACGCCAAATGCTGTGCAGACACAACAACATTACACTGTCAAATGGCACACCGTCCTCTCTATCAATGCACAAAAAACGTATGCCGTGTGGGCTAGGGGGAAAATCTTTCTGGAGTGTCCGTTGGAGGACATTCCAAAGGAACACTGCTGCCCAACAATGAAGAAAAACATGCTCCACAGTTTCAGGTTGTTTGCAAATAGGACAGTCGGTTCCCCATGGCACTGAATGCCCCCTTTCTTTCGTGCAAGTTGCGACTGAAAGTGTACCCGTGTGCAATTTAAAAAAGAAAGATTTGGCCCCAGGTGACACTTCCATTCACTTGACTCGTTTTAACACATCTTGTCCTGGGCCATTGCTGTACAGAGCTCTATACAGTGGCACTTGGAAGACTACGTCACCTAAAGCCTGATATATTTTTTTTCCTTGTTACATTGGCCAGATATTGCATTGAGAAACGCGTTGCTAAAAACGGAACGACAAAACAATTTCCTTAAAATATCCATGGACATCACCTGGCATACAACTTGAAGAAACCACAAATTCTGGCAAAGCACGCATTAACGGAACTTGCATTACAGTGCGTAGAAAAGGGTCCTGTACATCGCGTAGAAACAAAAATCGGTTTACAAGTTGCCGTACAAACAGATGAGTCTGTCCTAATCCGCCGTCACATATTCGCCGAAACAAATTCGTCCTACTGCTCCTCTCCCACGTGGACCCCCACACAAAAACAGCAAATACGCGATGTAGCTCCTGGACATTCAAACGCGAACAATGCACCACTTGCATGACGAACCGAAGCTTTGCCACGAAGAAAATATTTACAAGTCGTGGATCTCGCGAACACTGACAGCCCAGTTGCTTTCACTTTTAACGCTTTCTTTTTCAGTGTTTTCACTTGCCCCCGCCAGTAGGGCTGACTGTCGTCATAGTATTCCAGTGGGGTTCCCAAGTATTTTACTGGGGTGGTTACCCAGTTACATTGGCAAAGATCGCTGGCGTTGACATCCATTCACCGTGCCAAAACCGCAGCATTTTTCCCAATTTAGCAGACTACCCATGGCCTCCTCAAAATGCTTCACTGTTTCCACGGCGAACATCACGCTTTCTTTGTTCGAGCAAACAACGGCAATGTCGTCAGCATAGGCGAGAAGTTTGACCTCTGTCTCCTGTAATTTAAATCCGCTTATTTTACCATTATGGATGATGCGCAGGCACAGCGCTTCAATGTATATACAAAACAATAAAGGGTTGAGGGGGAATCCCTGGCGCACCGAACGCTGCACCTCGATGACCGCTCCCAATTCCTTATTCACTATCAACCGTGTAGTGCAGTTCCGGTACGCCATCGCCCCTCCTCGTCCAATGACAGAACCAAGGTTGATGTGCTCTAAAACATTCAACAGGACCTTGTGGGAGACGCAGTCAAAGGCTTTTTCCAGGTCGAGCTGGAGAATCGCCACGCCCGAGCCCATTACGTCGCAACATTCCAGTACGCACCTCGCCTTGTGGATATTCGTAAATATGTTTCGACCCCTGATGCCACACGTCTGATGTGGACCTACAACTTTCTGGATTACCATTTCTAACCTTTTCCCCAGAACCTTCATAAAAAGTTTGTAATCAACGTTAAATGGCATGAAGAAGATCCGCAATGCCGGGCGAGGACTTCCGAAGTTGAAAACGCCAAGTTATAGCTGGTGAAGACCGCGCGATTCGCTGTTCCCTGAATCTTCGTATCTTAGTTGCGTAGTCCTACGAGTTTTTATGTTTAACGTAATTTAATTGTGAGGCTTGAGACTGGCGTCAAGAGTGAAATGAAAAGAGAAATGAAACGTTTTGCAAGTAAACTCGGCTAAGATTATGTCATTTACCGCTTATATAGAGCGTAGCGCGCCTCAATAGGCTTTTTTTTCGGCTATGTTTTGGTGCGGCAGAAAAATATCAGTAGTAAGTGCGACCGCAGAGGCGCGATACACGGCGTATTATTATATTAGATACCTCTACATAGGTATTATATCGCAATCATATTGCCGCGAACCATGCATTGGGTTTATTTGTGTTTTTGCTTTTACTGCTCGGCTTCGCCGGTCTGTGTTATCTCTGTGCCAAGGGGAGCGCGTGTTCCATTCTTTCTTTCTGTGCCGCATGTGTTATCTGTTCTGATAGGGAGAGCATTCCGATCTAACGTGAACCGCCCAAAATAATCTTCTTGGATCTACAATGTTCTAGATGTGAATCAACGGTTCGAGTACCACGCGCGCCGAAAGATAAAAAGCCTGCAGAGCAGACGCCGGGGTATTTGATCACGGACGCTCGCTTGCGTATACGTCACTTTGCTGACTGCTGCTTCGCGGCCTGTGTATTCTTTGAGTTGTTAGGGGAGCACAAGTTCGCTCCAATAAACTTGTTTTCCTTCAAGACCACTGCGTTGTCTTTGGCATCGTGATAATATCATAACGGTGAAACACTCAGGCGCACGTTCTAGCATGTCGTATAATTGATTGATTGTGGGGTTTAACGTGCCGACGCAACGCAGGCGATGAGGCGCGCCGTAGTGGAGGGCTCCGGATTAATTTCGACCACCTGGGGATCTTTATCGTGCGCCTAAATCTCGTAGACACGGGCGTTTTTGCTTTTCGCCTCCATCAGAAAAGCGGCCGCCGCGGCCGGGAATCGAACCCGCGACCTTGTGCTCAGCAGCGCAACGCCTTAGCCACTGAGCCACCGCGGCGGGTGCATGTCGGATAATAAATATTTCGAAAGATGTAAATGTAATGTAAGCATACAATGTTCTCTAAAACATGAATAATGAAATAACAAGACATGAAGCATGCAATTACGTCGATTACCTTTGCGTGTATAAATAGTGATGGAGCCAAGTAATAAAACAAGACGGAAAACCACTTCAATGCCGTGTTCAAGACAAGTGGGGAAATTCCTACAGGTAAGCACTCTGCTAATAATTAGACATAAAAATTTCTAATGCTCACAAATTGAAAATGGCACATACACTCCTGATCGCTTTTGTGTGTGCGTTCTTCCCTCAAACATATATTTCTAAGCCATACGTTATCAACACTTTGTCGGGGAAACTGCCTTGGTTGCAAAAGAGACAGAGAGATGCGCTGGATGTATTAGCGCATGACGTGCGCCTGTGCACCTTCGCCTATTCATGTCATTTTTTATGTGGTTCTTTCTCAGTTTCACTACCTTACGACAGCGGTAGTCCTTCAAACATGTTTCACGAACTAGCGCCGTTTAAATTCCTTAGTACGGCATGTTTTGCACATATAGACTTTACTACCATAATAATCCGCACAGAGCGTAAAACTTCAAGAAGTTTTATTAGAAATCGAATGGTGTTCGATCGGCAGAAAAGGATGCGGGTGAGCTTGACTAGAGCTTCAAGGAATTCCTGATGTGCCCCCGAGGCGCTTCTGAATTTGCTGATCCCATCTTGAACGCCATTATTGTATGGGATGTCTTCTTCTAAATACGATACCCTGCTTTTCAATTCAGTGAAAATATCTTTTGTGGCTGCAAAGACTGTGTAAAAGACTTCGACGCCGCTGTTACTACGAATACCCTGCATGCGCATAAATATACGTGGACGTGAACTGGTTTGATTGGGCTGCCGGAAGGTTGCTGCCAGTATCCAAATTTCCCAAATCGTATGTTTTTTTTGGCAATCTCTGAGGAAACTTCGACGAAGGCAATAGCTTATCTCCCATAGTATTTTTGTTTCTTGTGACGTTAAGCATCTTTTGCCGATTGCAATTGGAGTATTTTCTCTCATCCAAGGGCTTGTTGGTACGTCTTCAACTAGCACTTGAGCTCGATTCGTTCGTTTCTATTACGTACCAATTCTTAGAATTTCACATGAACAAATATTCTGTATTCTGGCGCCTAAGACGCCTCGCACAACGTGGCCCACCCACCTAACGCGAAGCGAATGCGTCAGGTAGCATTATACGAAAATACACCAATTTGCTGAATTCTAACCCGCCCGCGATTCAACACCCGATGTGTGGGTTTTGAATCACATTAATGGATTCCACACCCGCACATCACAAGAACAACTTGGCGCCGATTATATCGCGCACTTGAAATAATCGCTCTAGCATACGCCTCAAAACTGCGCAAGACATTTATAGAACAGAAATCCGCACATGCAGTGGGAAGCTAAAGCCCTCCCGCGAAGCTTTGCACTTTAAAATGTGGTTCCTTTGTTTTTACGATCGCGAACACCTGACTCCGGGACGCCTCATGCACGGGACGTTGCCCGATTTCCTTTCGTTTCCGTCAAGATGATTACTTTGCGTTTAAACAAAGCCTCCATCATTCATTGAGCCGCTTCGTGTCTGTTTCGCTTTGGAAGTTTTGGAGTTTTGAGTCTGATTTTAAAGGGGGGGCCTTTTTGTGGGTCTATTTTTTTTTATAAAAAGCAAGGTGCGCGTTAGAATCGCCCCAATCTCTTATGGCTCCATGAAAGGAAGCCTCCGACTATTTACTTTCTTTTCTAGTATTTAAATTTCTATCTAAGGTTTGTTCAATGACCTAGTGGGCAAGCAGCTGAACGAGCATTTTTCGGGAGTAGTCGCACACGAAAAAGTATCGTATTTTTCTAAACTGTACGAACATGCAGCATGAGGCGATAAATACGACGCGGGCTGGGCCCTGCAGCAACAAAGTGAAGAGACAATTATCGTTAGCTTTCATTGCTTCTTCGTTACTAAAATGGTTTGAGCTACTTGTGGACTTCGCTAGAAGAGGTGGTGCTTCTGTTCTTGACCCTGCAAGTTTTGTAAATGCATTCTGCTATAACGGAACGAACAAAAGAGCACATCTTCTTGAGGCTGACAAACTAAACTTAACCAAAGAAATTACCGCTGGTAGTTAGTTCGTCGGAAACATTTTGGCCCCCAAATAAGCCTAATTTACATAAATTGCGTGAGCTCAGGTTGGGAAGGTACTTTACGTTCTATAAGAGTTGAGAAAGCTGAGAGTTCAGTGTCTACCGTGGGCCCTCGCGCTATTAATACCATGACGTCTTCCAGGAGTCGCTTCGATGCGTCGGTTACGACATGTCGGAAACGTCTTCGTCGTTTTACATAAGCCTGCGTAATGATAAAATAGTTCACACTGATTATTAATAATGCTAATTATAACTTCCTGTCACTGACAGTGCTTTCTTCGAGCCTATTTGGGATAACGCGTGGTCCGCGGGTTCTTCTTTCCTTTTTTCAAGCCTTCAGTGTTCGTTCGCGTGTTCCGTTGCGAAAAAGCGACGCGGGGACATCACTCAAACCTTCCAGTGCCGTATCGTGTCCCTAAGGTGCTCAGGGCAGCTAATTTACTGTTGCGAAAACACATAAAACACATTTTCATCTATCGGCCCTATCCTGTCCGGAAAATTGAGTCGACGGCTGACTTTACCTCGTGGGATCAGTCGAGAGGATCCGACGAGGCAAATGTTTCTTTTTCCTTCCCCGTATTTCAAAATTTTCTATGAATAGCAGAGGCCAATGTTGCTTTTTTATTCACTGGCTGAAGAATGTACTTCAAGGTTCACGTCGCTTGCATCACATAAAAAGTGTTTCATGCATGGAGAATGGAAAAGGTGCCCTCAGTCACCTCTCCTACAAGTTTACGTGTTTGCGCAACAACTTCGAACGCACCACAAAAAAAAATAATAAAAATACGCGCTCAGTCCATGCGGGACAGGGAAATGGCGATAAAAAATAGAGAAGCAACAGACGCGCGGTAAGACATTCTAGCGTCCTATAACCTTGCCTCTTTCTTCTCTCTTTTGGTAACTCGTAAAGATAGCGGCGTCAAGTTAATCCGGCTAGGAGCTCCTCGCCGTAGGCTGCGTTTGGTCGGCCAACTAAGACCCCTGTCACAGATCCCTGAAACGATGCTCGCGCTCTGTCCCTTGCTGTAGCAATGCGCGTTTCCATTCCCCTTGGCTCCGATTGCGCAATGCTCGTCTGATTGTCTCTCTTTTAAGCACGTCCACGTCACTAAGACGTTGCTTCTTATTGCGAAGTCTCACTGAAGCTTACGGAGCTTTTTCTTCGTTCCTGTCATTAGCATGATCCGTTGTTGTTCTTTGCTCTGGTGGTTTTGATTTCTTTTTCAGTATATTTTAGCCTGTTCTATTCCTTCTAACACATCTTTAACTCCCGGGTCGTGGCGGGTTCTCAGTTGTCGCTCTTTGTATTTGAGAGCGGGGTGATATACGCTGAAAGGGCTTACGAAAGCCACCATTTCTCTTTATGTGTGTGTGGACAAAGAAACCCTGAAAGGATGCAAGCAATCCCTGGGATAAAAGAGGCGAGGGTTACTGCTAGTCGCCCTCAGGGTGCCGCGAAGTAGACCACATTTGGCGTCACACTTCGCAAGCGATCTGCAACGGGATTTCGCTACTCATCTTCCCGCTTATCTGCCCTGACGTAGGCCAGAGATTTCCCAGGTACGCGAGCAAGGGAAGAAATAAAAGTTATGGCGACGTAAAAACAGGGGCGGAGGGGAGAAGGCAGAAACGGCATGAAGCAGAACATGGGGTCGCCTGAAAAGCCGACACCTTTCTGCAAGGGAAAACCGCCATTGACAATCCGCTTTGTATTTATTTATATATAGAAACACTGGGGGAATGCGAACACATTCTGCAATAGAGATAGCTCGACTGAAGTAAAAATGCAGTTTCCGGGCAATTTTCGAATATACTCGAATAATGTTGGAATCCTTCCTTGCGGCTCTTCCAGCGAATTTCTATCAACCTTCTCAGTTTACTTCCGCAGGTGTGAGCGGCCGCTTATCAGCTAACAAAATCTTTCGTGGTATCAATGCTGTAGGTACACCTGGACACTCCAGAACTCGAAGTGAGCTTATTCGGTGCCCTGATCGCGTTTTGGCAATGCCAGCGTGGTCAGCGACATGCACACCTCAACAACTTGTGTCGAAGTGAATTTTATGCTCCCCGGCGAAGCAGGCAAACAAAAAGCTTAAGGCACTGGTCTTGTGGTTTGCCCGCAAGACGCTTAAATAGGTTACGATACGAGACACGAAGCACTCTGCAGTTATTCCCCGAATATAGTTCGCGGATTTTAGCTCGTTTTTGTATTGTTTTGTATTGCGTTTTGTATTGCGTTTTTGTATTGTGTATTGCCTTTAAAAACCGTGTTTCTTCCCGTGCGTCCCAGCGCGGCCGGAGTACGAGGCAGATGGCAGAAGCTGATGAACAGTTCACGTCACTCTAAAAGATAACCATTAAAACTTCAAACCACGGCGGTTAACAAAACAGCTGACGGCTCCAGGAATCGCAAACTAGGTCCTGTTTTGAACTCCAAGAAAAATTATACAATTTGGTGTACAAGCGTGGGTAAAATAAGAAGGATAAAACGTGCCAGCGGGCGGCCCTAGGTCAGAGATAGCATTATTATTTTGAAATAATATTTTGAAAATGTCAAGCAACACGCATACAATCCCTTTTTCTTTCCTGACTTCAATACGCATGCGCCATCTGGAACCCACACCCAAGATATCTCATCAACGCACATGAGTCCGTTTAAAACCGTGCTACCAGGTTCATCCATTCGGCTTACTCCTACGATATCATCAGCATTTCATCTTTGAAATCACAATCGGGACTGGAGCCCTTTTCTTTCCGATGTCGCATCGCCACCTTTTCTGTTTCTTAAATTATTTTATTCTTCACTAAAACGCGCACCTTACATCACCCCACCGACGAACATATCTCATCGCACCGGTCATGCACGTCAAGTTTCTGGTCACCGCACCCGTACCACCTTCGCTGCCTCCTTTTTTCCCCGCGCGGCTAAAAACTGGAACGGCCTCCCCCACCATATCGCAGCCATCCCCAGCCCGTCTTCCTTCAGTGCCGAAGCAACGGCTCAGCTGTCCTGTTAAATTGTTTGTGGCTAGAAATTACTATTTCCTGTGCTCACACCACCCCTTATTTTAATATCCCCATTTGGGGGTTTTTAAAGAAAATAAAATGAGAATGAAATGAAATGAAATGAAATAAAATAGATTATGCGTATTTACTGGGATTAGCTACCCGATAGCTGATTGTATGTAATAAATGTACATATGTATACAGTTGAAAAAACAATTGTCTTTTGTCTATCATTACCCGTTTGCAGCGATTTTGCTGTGGGAAACAGCGGTGCACACTGCATCTTCACTACTCCCCAGGCTTCACGTTTAGTGTTTAAGCTAAACCTGGATGTTTAGGTTTCATGTTTAGGTTCTAGTGGTAGTTAAGAACTTGAGTTCTTAACTACACTAAAGTTAACATTACTAAAATGGCGTCGACATGCCGGCGCACCGTGAGGTCTAGCAGAGCGAACCATATGGAAACAAAACATGCACAAATTCGTGGCCAACGCAAACTGAGACGAACTAGATAAAACTCTTACCGCGTGGAACCAGTGAATAAGTTGTTTATAAATAGCGCGAAACCAGTGGAAAAGCAATAAAAAAAGACAAGGTGTTTTGGACTCGTGTTTCTTGTGTTCTTCGTCTGTTTCGGGTTATTTTTTGTGTCATTCCGCACCATCTAGAGAGAATTCAGATTTTTTTGTAGGAGATGATTGCACAGGAGTACGACACTGTGTATGCATGAGCATGTATGCAGCCGGAGAATTCGTCTCTGTTTATGCCAGCTGACACATGTCAGTACTTGAAACCATTTAAATGAAGGCTGGATTAATCGAAGCTTATGTGCCTGTTTTCTTTTGTTAATTATGCAACTGGGTGGTCCTAACGCGTGACGCAACTTTGATTGATTCAGTCGTTAGCGCTACCTTGGACAGCATTGGCAAACATTGTTATCTAGAGATAATATCGGTAGAGATTATTATCTTTATTCGCCCCGTCTCATTCTTCTAACGCTATCTCTCTCACCTTGTTTTCTTTGTAAAGTTGTCTTTATCTGCGTTAGTTTCCTCCTGTTCATTTTTTTTGAAGGGATGTCTACGTCGAGAATGTAACTTCACGAAATGGGGACTAGACTGGTTGATTGTAGGGTTTAACACACCGACGCAACGCAGGCGATGAGGCGCGCTATAGTGGAGAGCTCCGTTTTAATTTTGACCTCCTGGGGATCTTTGAGGTGAGCCGAAGTCTCGTTCACACGAGCGTTTTTGCTTTTCGCCTCCATCAAACAAGCGGCTACCGCGACCGGGAATCGAACCCGCGTCGTCGCGCTCAGCAGCGCAACGCCCTAGCCACTGAGCCACCGCGGCGGGTACGAAATGGGGACTCAAAGACAATCTTGTATTTTGAGTCACGAGTTGCGTGCAGTGGCACCTGCTTACTTATTGTTCACGTTTCAAGAGACCTTTTTTCCTATAACCTAACCTTCAAACGACAGCACTAACACCGGCCTCACGTATTTTGCCGCGGAAAAATAATACAGGAAACAGCCACAATGATCAGAAAACCCTTAATTTCCATGTTAACAAATGTATTTTAATGAGTGTTTCTGCTAAAGCAGTCGAGAAGGTTTAGTATCCGAGTGCTCGTCCAATGTAATCTTTTTGTCATTCCGCCGAACAAACACCAGAGACATAGAGAGAAAGATTGATAGAGAGAGAAAGAGAAGAGAGAGAGAGAGAGAGAGAGAGAGAGAGAGAGAGAGAGAGAGAGAGAGAGAGAGAGAGAGAGAGAGAGAGAGAGAGAATTGTGTTTATTGTTACTGGTGATGTTAGCCTGGTAAAAACATGCTGCTTGCAACGCCAGATGTATCAGAAATAATGAATTCGATTACTGGAATCATGATGATGACTATAAAGACGATGTTGTGTATGCTTGCGTAACCTTGCTTAGAGACTGTGATCAAGTCGTCTACTTTGCAGAAAAGCCAATAGAGCTTTTGGCGTGCGGCATAGTCGTTTAGAATTTACCAACAGGCCTACCACGTCACTTATGCTGTATTCGGGTGGTCGTTTCAGAGCGCTCTGGAGCACTCCGGAAAGCGACTCCGTGTTCGGGTGGTCGAAATCGAGCGCTCGACGTATGTTCGGTTGGTCTCCTAAGAGCCTCGTCCTCCACTCCGAGCGCCCCCGACTGCTCCGACTCCGAAGTGGTAGCGCCGCCGAAATCTGGAGGCGATCGGTTCACGTGACCCCGGCTGCCGCGGCTCGCCCCGCTCGCCTGCCTAGTCTGTGGCGTTCGCTGAAGCCTACCCAGCGGTTTGTTGTGGGAGTATTTCGACGTTTTTGCTTCTCGGGCTATTACTGAAGGCATCTCCGCATCATGTCGATACGTAGACGCCTATGGATTGTAGGGAAACCGTCTCCGCTGCTTCTGCAGCTTGAAATCGACTCGCACGTTTTCGCGACAAATTTCGGCGAACTGTTCGCTGCGCCGCTTCCTGTGTTTAAAGTGCAGGAATGCGTTCACAACTATGGCTTGGAGCTAACGCGTCCGATCTGGAGGCGCCATTTGTTGAAACACCTTGGCTGGCCTGGTTGTTCGCAGTTGCCGTCTTGGCCGCGCCGTGGCGCCACGGTCATGTGCTGCTACAAGATCGGGTACGCGTTCGGTTGGGGAGCGGTGACTCTTTCTCGGATTGGGGGAAGCGGCGGACCGGCGTTCTTCGAGTCGGAGTATCAGAGTGACCACCCGAACACAGCATTAGTTTCACTCTATCAGAGTTCGACTGGCCTAGAGACATTCAGAGGGACGTTCTAGATGCTGAATGCTGCACACATTCACATATGAAGCAACATAAGGTACTAGTTAACGGATTAATTCGGGTAATCTTGTGCATGATTCAATCAATCAATCAATCAATCAATCAATCAATCAATCAATCAATCAATCAATCAATCAATCAATCAATCAATCAATCAATCAATCAATCAATCAATAAAGTACATGGTTGTCAGTTCCAGGCTGCCATGCACATAACGAGTTCGTATGGTGAAGGTTTCTTCAATGCGATGAAGAGGCCACCTTATTTTCATCTTGGCTGCCCTGATCATTATAGGTCCGCGTTTTCAACTTCACCTCAAAAGTAGAAATGGTTGTTGGCGAGGGTATAACCCTTTTCTCCCTATGCTTTCGACGTTCCAGAGGAGACGTCTTCCGCGCAAGGCGGCGAAATAAAGGCGCCGGCCATCTTCGTTGTTCCGAGTTCCGAGGCGCGAGAGTCCAACCAACGCCGTCGCCGCCCCCCAGTTACCGCACTATGCACCCTACCCTCATGTGCGCTCGTCGACCTGGGCCCTTCAGTCGCGCTGCGTCGCCTATTTTGAGGCCACATCCCCGAAGACCCACGCCACCTGCATTAGAGGCAGACCGTTGTAACCAGGCAAGGGAATTTCACGCAGTTTGGCCAAAGGTGGCCAGCTGGAGGAAACAAAAGAACACAAAGGGCAGGCGGTACAAAAGGAAGTTTACGCTTGTCTTCTCGCCCCTGCGGCTTCGCGTGTGTGGCGCCTGAACGTAAGCTGATTATCCTGCGCTGCGTGATTACTGCGCGTCCCAGAAGCGCGACTTCTTCGGTCCTTTCATCGGACATTGTGTGTTTCGAAACAAAGGGTGAACGGGGAAGCCCAAAAAGAAAAAAAAATGGCAGTATCTCCACTCCGCGGATAGTGGCGAGGGTGCGGAGTACGGGCACTCGAAATGACATCCAAGGTGCGCCCCGAGTGACATCTGATTTTCTCCCCAACCGTCGGTCGATTTGAGCCGTGAGTTGCACCTTGATTATTCCCTAAATGAAACTGCAATGCATGGCTCAAATGGAATTTCGCTTAATTTTTGCTTGATGGTGGTGTCCGCATAGATGGACGCGGGCGGACATTGTGAGGTCCTAAGGTACTCCGCACCATTACAGGCGAGTGAGTAAGCCGTTTGACTCTCGGTTACTGGCTCATGGTCGTATCCCGATGGGTAAGAGGACTGACCGCTAACTCTGTCTGTTCTTCCAGAGACTGGCTCGAATCCTGCCGGTGCCTGTGTGATTTTTTTGTGATTGTAAATGCTATGCGCACGGACGCGAACGGACATTGTGTGGTCCTAAGCTACTCCACACCAAAAATGGTGGCATTCGGAAAAGTTGGTAAATCGGGCGCCCGACCACACTTCGGTCTGCGCCGGGGAAGCTCTCTAGGGCTGGTAATTCAGGACACAGGGTCGCGTTAATGAATGGCATTCATGACATTTGAATGCTTTCTTTTCCATATTCGACCATATGTCGCTGCTGTCTGTTTCTTGATGCCCTCATGTTAAAGCTGCTTCTATTCAATTCCCCCACACTCTTGCACAGAAGCTATAAAAGGTGTGATAGCAGGGCTGAGTGTCTATAGAAAGGCTTTTGACAGATTAAAAATCAGTTATATATGGCTTGCACATAAACCCAGATAAACCCACAGCCTCCCATCGCGCCCGTGTGCACCGACGTGACAGCTACAGTTACCTCCGTAAAAGCTATCTATGACGAAGACTTCATAATGAAGGGGCCCCGAATAGATACTTAAAAGAAAAAAAGATACTCTTAAAGTTGCAGAGGATTCGTAAGCATATTCTAATGACAGGAACAGGCGAAAGGCTGCGCGCGGTTGTATTTCGACCGATAAAGTCTACCCAAAGAGCTGACCGTGGCATCACTCCCATAAAACGATGCATTTTTGCCCGTCAGACTAAAACTATATGCGCCTTAGGGCAGTTTGCGAAATCTATAGAATCGACCGTGAGGCGACACCTTAGCAGCTCACGGCGCTTCATTTCTATATCATGGGTTGAAAGTGTAAGGGCGCGCCTTTTCTTCATGTTTTCTTTTTCTCTTAGCACGCCTTCGTTAACACTTCGTGCACCTGGAACGTCATGTTCCACTTAGAGTTGGCGTAGAGTAGTGGTTAAGTCACTTGTTCATCACCGCGCTCCCTGGTTTTATATTCCGCTTCTGGATTTTTTTTTACTTATCAGACAAAATAATTGCAGAGCAGGTATTAGCCAAGACATGAGTTTATGCGGGAGAGGTAACGTGGTTCCCGGACAGGTTTTTTTTTTGGACGCCTTTTGCGGACGCCAGCTTCGTGCGCACTTTCGCGAATATAAAACTGTAACGCTTTCGCGCTGAAGAAAATAAGAAGGCTGCCGGCTCTGAAAATTCGCGTAAAGTACTTCATGAGGAATAATTAAGTACTAGTTGTTCGAGGAAGCACGCCGTGCACAATTATGTAACAGGGAGAACGTATTTGGGACCTGCGTGCTCTCCAGGCACATTCAACGGCGCCCTGCAGCCAATCAAGCCTTCCACTCCTTTTATGCAACAGCGTCTGCGATGTTCTACAAGACCTGGAAGTTCACGGCTCGCGACGGGCCGAACGAGTGTTAAGAAAGCTAATCCTGCGTAACTACTTCGAGGACAACGCAATTTCATTCAACCCGGCTGCGTCCCAACTTTTAATGCGTGGTTTCAAAGTGCGCTGTGAAAGTGAAAGAGGCTGCATTTGCCCTACTGCAGCACTTAACGACTGGTTTAACCTCACGTTAAGCAATCAACGTTGGGACCCTGACCAATGAGGGCCCTCTCGCTAGCGGCCACTTCGAGCATACCACAGGGGCCTTCTCTATGCGTGAATAAAACCACACGCACAAAAATAAGGAGATAATAAGCACATACAGAACCACCGTACTTCAGAAACCTGATGCAAATTTATGGCTGACCCAAACCCAGACCCCACTGGGTGCGGTCCACCCTGTGGTTGCATAATTGGTGCTCTCATGGAGACGAAGGGTAGGCTGCACCAACCACGCTTCAATTTGGAACGCTGTACTTGCTTGCTAAACGTGCGTAATTTTACTCGAGTCAATTTCCTGTTGAAGAGTACTTTATGGCGCGCCAGCATTGTTGGGAGATTGTTTTGAGAAAGAGATCATTGCAACGACGGCCTTCACTATAAAGAGTCGTTTAATGGCAAACGGCGACGGACGTCGTGCTGGCCCAAACACTCGCTGGCGGAAATTAAAACTGACAGTTCAAACTTGCAAATGGCCAGCAAGTATAGCGTGGGGCCTTCGTAAAAATGATGGGAAGGAGGAGGAGGAGCAGGGAAATTCATGGGAAACTGCGATTAAGTAATTGTTGGGAAAGTGCTCGAGTAGAAAAGAAGAATAAGCGCGGCTTGAAGTCGATTCCGATCACGGCTTCGACAGTCTCGGTGGCCGTCGAGCGGAAAGTTGCAGTTTTGTGCGTTTGTGATGCCGGTCAGCGGCTCCTAAATATTTCTTTGTTAGCTTTTTTTATTATTATATTATTATTATTATTATTATTATATTATTATTATTATTTCTTACATTCTTACATTCTTAAATTTCTTCACAAAATTGTTCATGGTGACCTTTCTTGCGCAGACCTGCTTAACTGTTTAGAGTTAAGTGTACCACAAAGGCCCACCAGGTCGCATCGCCCGTTCTTGACCGCTGCGCGCAACTCCAATCATTCACCTGTGCGCAGAATACAGAATTGTTACAACCGCTTCTTTGAACGCCTTGACATCTTTCAGAAATCCTTTACAGTTTACCGTACAGCGCTGTTGAATAGAGTATGTTAAACACCTATGATATGTCTGTCGTTCTTTTTTTTCTGGAATTTGGTTTCTCTGCGGTTGTGTCTATCCAACTGATAGTTGCCTATTTTTGAAACTGTTTACTGTCATTTGTTCGTCTTTTCATTTGTCTCTACACTCTTGCCGTTGTTTTCGTTGTATTACTGTCAAACTTTGTTGCTCTGCCTGTCGTGTGGCCTTTACGACGGGCAGAGCAACATAGGCATCTTCTTTTTTTATTTTTTACCTGTATCCAGGCTCCGCCTGTGCTTTATTTCTGTCATTTTCACTACTTCAATTTGTGTGTGTCTTGTCGCTTGTTTGTTTCTTGCTATATGTTTCTTGTATTTTGTTTTCATGTAACTACCCGTGCGCCAGCACTCAGGCCTCTGGCTGTTCCTGGGCACGTAAATAAACATGATTGATTGATTGATTGATTGATTGATTGATTGATTGATTGATTGATTGATTGATTGATTGATTATTATTTTTATAATTGCTGTTGTTCGTTTAAAGTAAGAACCAACCATAATCGGAAAGCCTGGACATCACATTTAGGCTGGCAACTTGCATGACCGGGCTTATATTGTTGGGGCCGACCGATAACCAGGGGCTCTAGCGACTATTTTAAAGTGGTCCGTGGAGCACGAGCTTTGCCTTAGGCGAACGACTGTTGTGTACTAACCAGGAATTACCACAACAGAAAAAATCTATCTATAATTTCATTTATTTACACACCCTAAAAGAAGGTTAACTGTTCTGTCCTATTTCGGGCACCTGCATACGTTTCGACTTGTACGTGAACAAGCAGAGCCCAAGGCTCCCGCGTGGCGAATATACAAGAACAGTATTGGGTAACTGAGCGTACAAACCTGGTTAACGCTGCTGCATCCCGACAATGCTGCCAGGAGTGTAAGTTCGGCCCATATTCTCACGGTGCCTTATCTGTGACATCCCGCAGCAAGAGGTAACCGGACCATTTTGAAACAACAGGATATAGCCGCCGGACATGCGCGTGCTTCGATTGTGCAGGACACAATCGAAGCCACGCTTGGTGTCGTGCGGTTTCCGTTACGGGCCCTAATCTCTGTCTCGTCCCAATGCTTCCGGCTGCGCTCACCGCCATGAAAGGTTGGTGTCCAGTATTTCTTTGCTCCTTCTAACGTCTTTGTTTAGGGCCATCCAATGCACGCGCCGAGGGTCCTTCGGGGAACAGGTGCGTATTCACGGTAGAGGGTGACGAAGACAAGCGAGAGATTAGAAGACGTCCACAGGGAATATGAGATGTCCTCAGACTTCATTCGCTGCACGAGAACATGAAGGACGCCTCCGCCGCGACGAGCCTAGCAAGCAGGCTTTCGGATACCACGTAGATACCAAGACAATATGGCGTAGCCAAACCATGTTGGCGCCGGTACAAAAATTTAAAAAAATCGTACAGCCTGCGTTCAAACATTATCTTTGTACTCTTTCTGGTTTAATGAAGCCGAAGTGTTAGTTGCTTGCTTTGCTTTAATACATATGTAAAAATACATGTGCACACAGAAATTCGAAGAGTTGAGTAGCGAAAGACATTCATTTTCACAAAAAAAATACACTAGAACAAAAAAAAAACAGAAGCTGTACGAGGAGATCTTTGAATAACTAGTGAATCACGAAAGTAAGGGCGGCTGTGCAAAAGTCAAAGTGAAACTTCAGGGAGAGGAAAAAGGGCGTTAATTAACAACGGCATCGAGAATATTTAAAACTTCTGCGGGCTTCTTCTTAAGCTGAATACTACATAAATCATATATTTAGGGGAAGTTCTCACACCAAAACTCTCCCCCCTCCTCTCCCTCCTACCCCGCCTACTATCCCTCGGCTACGCCACTGTACCAAGACTTAGAAAGATGACATGAAGTGTCATTACCTAAACTGGGACAGGAAGGAGAATATGCTCACTTTAGGACTTCGTAGCCAGTGGTTTGGGGACGGACATTACACACCAGGAGGTGTGTCGGCCTTCAACTCCACTGGCTGTTGCCGGGGCAGGCAAAACAAAACCCTTCGAGGTCCGCCACTGTGCTATAGTTAGATGCTGTGTCTATAAACCAGGCCTTCAGAACCGAAAAAAAAGCAAATGGCTAACACCTGTGCTCTTTGAATCGTTTCCTTTTATTATCTGCCAATATGTTTAATTATGCACATTTCAAGTTTGTATTGCGGATTATTAGCTTGCATGGTATTAGTCGCTGCCAAACGTTCTTTGTTGTAAGCCATTTTAATCAATCGTATCAATCATTGTGACAACAGCCCTTTATTTCAACAAATAAACCTACTTTGCTTGTTTTGTTTGCAGACTAGTTTGAAGTGCCCACACGCGCGATTCGCGGTTAAGAAATTTTCCGCACGTGCGGAAGCACTTGGGGCTGAAAGTACCCAGGGATGAAAGTACCTAGGCGTAAGAAGGGAAAAAGAGACAGGGAAAGGGAGCGAGAGGTGCTCTAGCAGTCAATCTTTCTTCAATATGCAGTTTAACCATCTGGCACCCCCGCAAGCAAAATCTTCACCATGCGTCGGTGGAGTGCCCTGAAGCTGAAGGTTTACGTTGGCCTGCGCAAGACTGAATGATCATTTGTCTTCCCCCACGTTGCTGTTTTTAGGGCCAGCGGAGCTCCTAAAGGAAGTACGCCTACTCGGACGAAACTTTTTCTGCACAGGCTGCCAGAAGAACCCCTCGGTGATCAGTCATAGTAAGGGTGCTCATCAGTTGAGTAATTACCGCGGCGAACATACTTACGGAACAAGAAATAAGAATGAAAGGGATTATGTTAATAGTGCAGGCAATACAATTATTAATAACTGCGCTGTCAAAAACTTGGAACCGGGCACTTTTTTGTCCCTCTACTCCTCGCGCATGCACAAACGTGGGAACGCTCTTTCTATTCAGCTCATCTTCCAGGTCATTCCGGAAAGTGCTGTGACAGTTATGGGTGTGCTGCTTCGCTGGACACTAGTCTACGTACAATCTCGTTTGGGCTACTCATTTAATGTATTAGGATAGCTGTTGCAAGGGAAAGGGAAGCTGCATCGAAGACAAACACGACTCGCTTGTCAAGGTAGCATAATGAAGCGCGGAATCAGTAGCTCACTTAAATCACGAAAGAAGTTGTGCCTATTGAGTGCGAAGGTATAGGAACACATGGCTTACTACGTTTGAAAAGAGTAAAACTTGTTAATCTGCGTTTGCCCGCGAGCGCGCCAAACGCTGGGAGGATAGTACATGTAAGGCAAGTTCGTAAGGCAAGTATGAAGGTAACAAAACTTTGATCTGGGCACCCGTGTGTAGTATGGTTGTACTGTGTCGTCTATACTTAGGGGTTTGTTTCCTCGCCTTTTTGCAGCTTACTGTGTTGTGGTTAAAAATTGAAAACCCGCACATCTGCGTGAGAACATTCCTGAAACTCTTACGCGCGGCTGGTGTTTCTCTAGAAACTCTGTTCGACTCATTGGCGCCCCCTCGGTGTGAACCCGTTTCTTCAAGTTGCCGCAATCTGGTCAAATATGATGGCGTACTGGCTGGGGCGTTGCGCTTCTATGCACAACGACGTTGCATGTTCAGGTCCTCGACGCGGAAGCAATATATCTTGACAAGGTGGATTTCAAAGCCTCTCAATGCACGACATTTTGACGCCCGCCAAAGTACCCCACTTGGTGTGAACGAAAACCAGTAGCCCCCTTTACTACGCTCCACATCCCCCAAGCATAATGTAGTTGCTCTAAGCCAAAATTATAACTCTTTAGTTTCTCCAGTGTTTGTTGCCAGTAACACTGAAACGCTGGCTATTTGGTGACAATTCATGACTGTAACTTGAGCGCACAAAGAAACGAGCACTGAACGAAAGATACGAAGACAAGCACAGACTAACAACTGAATTTTTATTCATTACACCGCACATTTATACCTTCTTTGACAACCCCAGCGAATGATCAAATGTGTACGTATCATGTCGTACACGCAAACACACGAAGTGAAACATGACAATTGTGGAACCACGACGGAGTTCCACCACCAAGACAGAACTACAAGAGATATAGTGGAAGCCTGGCAGATCTCGAAATGAAAGGGAACGTGCATAAATAAACCGTCAGTAGCCCTTTCGGATAAGGAAATTAAGTTGTTGAACGACATGAAATAAGGCAAGTTTAAAGTGTTCTTTCTTCTTGTGTTTGTCTGTATGACGTGATAATTACACATTTGATCATGCGCGGGTGTTGTCCAAGAACGTATAAATGTGCTGTGTGATGAATAAAAATTCAGTTATTAGTCTGCGCTTGTCTTCGTGTCATTCGTTCCGTCCTCGTTTTTTTTTTGTGCGCTCAAGTTAGTCATGATTTCTTGCCAGATCAGCTCTCAGGTTAACGTAAACCACTTGTGTCTGCATCTTCAGATATTATCCTGTTCTCTAGTTTTTATTACGTAATCAACTGCGGTCTTTCCACAACATTTGTTTTTTTTTTCGAACCTTAGCACAGATCGTCGCATTAGTTCGGGGACATTATCGTTCCCTGAATTCTTGACTCAGTACTCTTTTAAGAGCCGTGAGGGGTGCAACGTCCGCATATTAAGAAACAACATGTTGAAACTCCGTATTCTGCCGCAACAATAATTTCAACTGAGCGCGTGCTTAGCAACAGAGAATTTTAGTAAAGCGTTTTGAGCCCTACCCAAAGTGTTACCGTACGCAATTTCCTTGCTTTGGTGGCACTGCCCATGCGCAGTACGCAAAAAGGTTTTGCGTTTAGCGGCCGTAAAACGACCGCATGCTAGCTGAGTAGCCTGTGTACGCTACGGCCCTTGCGTGTCCCCGTGCTTACAACATGGCTTCAGGTAGAGCCGATGGCAGAGCGGAACACCTCAATGCTTTCGCTCCTCTGTGAGCAGTAATTTCCGTCTTATAGAAGACGTTTTTTGCTCATGTCTTTATAAATAGGTTCAGTGGTTTGCACGTTGCTCTCGTGATGACCGAAACTAACGTGGCATCGCTGACTGCTCGAACAAAGCTCCTGCAGGTCGGCCTCCCAGGCTGTGTGTGCGCTGTGAACGCGTTCACCTCATTGTGGAAGCCGATGGCGTGCTCCTGCGGGTGGACTGTGCTTGCTATGTTCGGAAATAACCAGCGACGACTCAACCCAGTGTGTGCGGTAAAGAGCCTTCTCTATCTGAGCCAGAGTGAAGCGAATTGCTGTTCGATGACGCAAATCGCGGGAATTGAGGTCCATGTTTATGACGGGCTGGAGGCAAAAGATCGCATTTCATTCTTGTGCTTCCGCCTCGCAGTCTAAGCAGTTACGTCGTTACGTCGCGTTTTTGGAAACGGATTTCTGGATTGTTTTCGGGTGGAATAAAATGTATGCGTGAAACCCGGTCCTTTGGTCCTGCGCGTTGCGTGCGATCGACAAAAACTAACCTCGGGGATTCAGTGCTTCCGCTATAGAGTGTGCTTATGTGAGAGAATATTTCTGCCATGTTGTGCACGTTTTGCTTTCAATTCTAACGGGAGGGTTTAGGCTCCGCTGGTTGGGTGTGCAAAATTCCACGTGCTCGATAGGATGAGTGTTCCTTTACCTTCGGTTCAAGAGATGGCCCCATAAGCGTCAGCGTGCTACAAAGCAAAATTGACGAAACGCTGTACTAAAACTCTCCACGTAGTGCTGAAGTAGCGTGCCGCAAAAAATTTAAAATTTAGCGTACACAAAGGCAGAAAACAGTATATTAAAACTCTCTAATACCGGCAGTGCAGGCGGCATCGATACCACCGCAAATTACTGCCCCTAGAGCACGCAATTAAAAAGATCGCACGATACGCGAACGGGTAGAAACGTGGCTCTAGTCCTTAGCTCCCGGCGCGGCTCTCATTATGGCCTCGACGTCCTCCGCACGGGGTCCTCAGCGCCGAAGGTGTCTCCACATACTTAATCCCCCAAGTAATATTGCGAGGTTTGTCCAGGCGCCCTCATACTTTGTCCGGAACTACAAGGATGTCGCCTGGGAGGTGAAAGAGGAAGAACGGAGGATATAAAGAAGCGGCCGGTGACAGGCCTTTCTGTCGGGACCCGGGCGATTCTGTATTTACCGGAAAAAACTGACAAAGTACAGGCAGTCGATGTATTTCAGCGCTCAGCTTTCCTCCCAGTGGCCTCATTCGAGTACTTTTTTTTTGTCCTTCTTTATGCTATTGTTGTCATTTTATTTTCGTATCTCCCGCTTTCTTTTTCAACTCATGGTAGGCGCCTCACGTCGGGCAATCCCCCACGTCAATATATTCATCGACATCTGGTGTATATAAATTATTGTGTTCACATGATGCCCGTTATTTGTGGAAACAGACAGGTGAGCATTTTTTGTGGTGAAATGAAGATGCTTAAAAAAACTTTCGTGTGGGAACGTTTGACCACCTTCTGTAGTGTTCAAATGTTTTCAACGGCTTAAGGTGCGTATAAACACGTCCTCGATTTCTGTTCGCTTTTGTAGATTTTCTGCCTTGAAGCGTCCCTTATTTCGATGATAGGTCGTCATGTGGTTCAAGAGAGTGAAATTGTGCTTGATTTGAACTAAAAAAAAACAATTCAGGAATGAAAAATCACCCGAAATTCTCTCGTACAGTGCGTGCTTCTATCAACATTCTAAAGATGTGAGTTTTTTTTTCGTTGTGACATTCGCGACCTCGAGCACATCTGTGAGGGGGTGGGGCAGGCCAGGCCACGAGGTGGATCTGAGTATAAAGAAAGAAAAAGGTGAGCTGAGTAGTTTTAGGTTATTTAGGTACCCCGTCTGGTTTTAAGAGGTTAGGTCCCTGACTTGAACCCTTATAGCAAGGATCGCTCTTAGGCAATTTCCTTACATTTTCAGCAGGCTACAAGAAGGTTTTTGCAACATCACGGTTGTGAAATCCGAAGTGACAGCAACGTCGCAGCACAAACAAAGATCAAGTTATCGAAGATCTGTGAATGGTACGGTGTAATTTGTGATAGCACCTTTATTCCGAGCGCAAGAGCCGCCTGGTGCTTATTTGTGTAAAATGCTTAAGGCAAAACATTTTGGAGAGGCATCTATACTCACTTTGTCATCTGAACCTAACTAGAGTTCACCCTGTTTGCTCTGCGGTGATCTCACTTGTGCGGCAAGCGGCCCTCTTGTTGACTCCTCTTCTGGACGTCCGTAACGTAACAAAACGTTTCGAAGCAGAATAAGAAAAAAGGAGGGGGGACGCGTGCTTTCACCTTCAAGAGCTTTGCCGCCATCACGAGGAATCCCTCAACCTTTATAACAGCAATGGTCTAACACAAAAAGAAAATAACTCGAAGCTATTGATTAAGGAAGGTACGGCCTCTTCATTCTCCTCCCAAACTCTGACACATCTGCGGGCGCTTCGTCTCGACCGTAGGTGTTGTCGCATGTATTATCGGCGTTATTCGTTTGTCAATCGCCCATGAGCATAGAATGCGTAAAGTTTTGGTCTTTATTACGTTCGATTGTTCTGCTAATCGGGAAGCGAAAAAGATTTAGCAGTCATTTTGCGGCGAACGCTCAGTAAGCGGTATTGCAATTTCTCACCACGGAATATTTAAACCCAGGTTGCTGACTTGTTTCTTTTGAGGGCGGCTGCTCCACTCTGATGGCTTCAATGCCGCTTGTTGGTTGGCTGTGTACGCTTGTACTAACAAGCGAAACTCAAGCTAACAAATTCGGATTTTATCAATTTTCAGATAAAGAAAAAGCAAACTTTCTTCGCAGCTTAAGCATAATACGGTTCTCACTTCATACGGGAATTGAATCAGGGTCTCCAGCATCGGCGCCGAAAGGCTTACTGCGACGAATCAGCGTGTTTCTAGCATCGGAACAACAAATAGTTGGCCAATCGTGGTTCCTGGTTGACCAATCGCTGGTTGACCAATTGCTCCCGAAGGCAGTTATTTGCGGCAAAATGAAAGCTATTGACAGCAGCTTCGCCGGTCAGCTGGCATCGCCCGTCATTTAAGATCTCAGGGGAGACAAAAGACGCAATGTCTTGGGTACTGACGCCCGATGCAAGCAAGAGCAACTTGGAATATGAAAAATCGCCCCGCACGGGGCACCTTGAGCAATCTTGGTGACGGTACTGGCGATACCGCGGACCCCGAGCCCCCAAACATAAGCTGGATCCAACCGTGGCGATGTGTTTATAGGTGGAGGGTTAGAAACCACGAACGGTGGCCGTCGGAGCCTTGGTCAAGCTCCGGCCGATGGGCTCCCTCCCTGTCTACCAGGCAGGGAGCTCCGGGACCTCTTTGACTAACAGGGTAAGGTCAAAGGAGAAAGTACCCCAGTCTCCCTGCTTTTATAGTATGCCCTATGGTACTTACAAACCCCCCCCCCCCAAACGTCATCGGTCCCTGAAAAGGGGCCGCACCGAAGTATCTTTTCCTTCATTGCCATCTTTAACATTTCCTGAACCGGAGAATTTTTCTCGATTTCTTGTGATCGAATCGCTCAATCCAACCCAACCTCTTGTATCGCAGTCAGTCTTCTTGATCGCAAAATTTCTTGAAGCCATAATAGGAAAATCATATAAGTGCAAAAAACAAAGGACTGGTGAACTACTAATCGAGGTAAATGAAAAACTGCAGTCCACGAAGCTTCTAGCTCAGACTAGACTGGCTGATCTAGACATCAGGGTCACACCACATCGGAGCCTCAACAGCTCGCAAGGTGTGATATCCGAGACGGATCTCTTGAACGAAACAGATGCGGATCTCCTTGCCGGCTTGAAGGATCAGGGCGTCACTGCCGTGAGACGCATCACTATCCGCAGAGACGACAAGGAGATTCCCACCAAGCACATTATCTTGACGTTTGACCGCGCAGTTCTTCCACAACACATCAATGCAGGTTTTATCCGTTGCTCCATCCGTCCCTACATCCCGAACCCGCGGCGCTGTTTTAAGTGCCAGCGGTTCGGGCACGGTACAAACTCTTGTCGCGGCCGAACGACGTGTGCAAAATGCGCGTCGCATGACCATCCGAGCGACAACTGTCAATCTGACACCCTCTCTTGTGTAAACTGCGGGGGGGCGCATGCAGCCTACTCCCGCAAGTGCGAAAAATTTCAAACTGAGAAAAAGATAATCAACATCAAGGTAACTGAGAACATCACCTTCCCAGAGGCGCGAGAGAGGTTCGCCTCTTTCCCCCTGGGGAGGTACGCTGACGCAGCTCGCCGGGGGGCGGAGCGGCGTCTGGTTTCCACAGGGACCCAGTTCAGCGAGTCTGACCTGGTCCCTCCGCCGCCCCCCCCCTGGGTTGCCTCTGGCAGCCCAACCCGCCACCACGCCGCTTGCTGAGGCAGCAGCGGTTGTGGTGGCAACCTCTTCCGTCGGGACCGGTGCCGCTCCCGTCCCTGCCTCCCCGTCCTCCAGTGCGTTGGAGAGTGCCATGGACACCACGGGCCCCGCACTGGCTCCCACCGCCACCGCACCGCCCGTGCCACCTCTGGCGCCCCGGACGCCCTCAGTGGTGGCGGCTCAAACGAAGGGCTCCCGAGGGGGGGCCAAGGCCGGGGGGCCCGGTCCGTCGGGCACCCCTCGGACATCCGACGACGAGATGGATGTCGGGCCGTTCCTGCCTGCAACGCAGCGCAAGGAACGCGTCCCGACGCCAAAGCCTCCCGACAAGCCAAAAAAGGCGAGAGTCACAGCCCCGAAAGACGACACATAAACAAACACACACACTCCAGTAGCTCTCACACTAAATAATGGGAAGAGAAAACATAATTCAATGGAACTGTAGAGGCCTTCTTAAAAATCTTGACGATGTATACGAAATACTGCATGCTAATCAGCCAAGTGTAATGTGTGTTCAGGAAACACATTTGAATTCCAAGCACACAAATTTCTTGAATAGTTACATGGTCTTCAGAAAGGACAGGGATGGCTGCACACACTCTTCTGGCGGTGTGGCCATAATCGTCCGGAAATCCTTAGCATGCCACCCTGTCACTTTAAACACTATCCTTGAGGCTGTAGCAATACGCTTAATAATATTTAATAGGTTGATAACGGTATGCTCCATATACATTCCTCCTGATGTTACACTTTCGAGCTCTGACGTCGAGGCGCTGGTTGACCAGCTGCCCGAACCGTACATTCTAACAGGTGACCTTAATGCTCACAATTCTCTTTGGGGCTCTTCTCGTACGGATGCCCGGGGTCGCCTGATAGAGAGGTTTCTTACATCCTCTGGAGCATGCCTTTTCAACAATAAACAGCCTACATATCAACATAGGACACAACACATACTCATGTCTTGACTTGGCTATTGGCTCCGCAGTTCTCTTTCCTCTTCTCGAGTGGGGTGTGGGAACTGACCCATATGGCAGTGACCACTTCCCCACCTCACTTACATACATACGTAAAGGCCCATGCAGCCCATCTTCCCATAATAGGTTCAATGAAACACGAGCTAACTGGAATACATTTACAGAGGCATCCAAACTACACCACACATCCATAGGACACCTACACGTTGAAGAATCTACCCAACTCCTCACGGCGCACATCCTCGACGCCGCCGAAAGGTCCATTTCCCACGCCTCTGGTGCCCCGCGCAACCAGCGGAGGCCGTGGTGGAATGAGAACTGTAGGCGAGCGCGAGAGGCCCAGAACAAGGCGTGGGGTATCCTTCGTCGGTACCCCACGTCGGGAAACCTCCTCTTGTTCAAACGGGCCAAGGCGTTAGAAAAACGTGTGCGCCGTGAGGCAAAACGAGAGAGTTGGCGTACATTCATAACATCAATAAACTCCTACACAGACACAAGGAAAGTATGGACACGAATACGCAAACTCAAGGGACAACAAACACACAGCCTGCCTCTGGTCAGCACTACAGGGGACACACTCGAAGACCAGGCTGACACCCTCGCACAACACTTCCAACACGTGTCCAGCTCAGCACACTACACAAAATCTTTCATGAAACACAAACAAACGGCCGAAAAGAAACCTATACTAGATAACAATAGGTCAACATCTTATAACTCAGAGTTTTCACTGCATGAGCTGAGGGCTGCTTTGGGCACGTGTAAACCCTCAGCTCCAGGCCCAGACAACATCACATACACAATGATACAACACCTGCACGCAGACACTCTTCTAACACTCTTACACCTGTATAACAAGATATGGCTTTCGGGGCACATTCCAAACTCTTGGAAGAAGGCTATAGTTGTTGCTTTTCTGAAAGAGGGAAAGGACCCGTCGTCCCCCTCAAGCTACCGTCCTATAGCCCTGACGAGCTGCCTGTGCAAGCTCTTCGAGAAGATGATCAATCGCAGGCTTGTGTACTTCCTCGAGTACAATGGTCTTCTCGAGAGCTGCCAGGCAGGTTTTAGGGTGGGGCGATCGACGAACGATCAACTGGTTGCTCTTGATTCGTACATCAAGGATGCCTTCGCGCATAAGCAGTACTGTTTAACTGTCTTTTTCGACCTCGAGAAGGCCTACGACACCGCTTGGCGCTACGGGATCCTCAGTGACCTGAAGTCGTTCGGTGTCTCGGGTAACATGTTAAACACTCTTGTCAGTTACCTGTCAGAAAGAACGTTTCGAGTGAGAGTCGGTGGTGCACTCTCAAGGGTTCACGTGCAAGAAAATGGCGTGCCACAGGGTGGCGTGTTGAGCTGCACTCTCTTCATAGTAAAAATGAACTCTCTTGGTAAGGCACTGCCACCCACAATCTCTTATTCCATGTATGTAGATGACGTCCAGATATCCTATAAATCTTGTAATATGTCAATCTGCGAACGTCAAGTCCAGCTTGGTGTCAAGAAACTTGCCGGCTGGGCAGACAACAATGGGTTTAAATTGAATCCTGCAAGAAGCTCCTGCGTTGTGTTCACCAGGAAGCGTGGGGTCCATCCGGACCCAGACATTACTCTTAATGGCGTGTCGCTTCCTGTGAACAAGGAGCACAAGTTCTTGGGTGTGGTGTTTGATCACAAACTCACATTCATTCCCCACATCAAGGAACTTAAAAATAAATGTCTCAAAACAATGAATATACTTAAGGTTCTCTCCCACCAATCCTATGGTTCCGACAAAGAACTCTTGCTTCGCTTGTATACTGCTTTGGTTGGGTCTCGTTTGGACTATGGCAGTGTGGTATATGGGTCAGCGACTAAGACAGCCTTGCGAATTCTTGACCCAGTGCTACACTTGGGCCTTCGTCTTTCGTCGGGTGCTTTTCGCACTAGCCCTGCTGAGAGTCTTTATGTCGAATGTAATAAGTGGAGCCTTGAGAACCAACGAACATACATGGACTTGCTTTATGCTTTTAAAATTTCATCGCTGAATAATCATCCTTTTTATCCTGTCTTTAATGATACATCAACATCTCTGCTCTTTGTAAATCGCCCATCCGTTCCTCTGCCTTTTTCACTTAGAGTGAGAGAGCGAGCCTCGGATCTCAGTGCTTCGTTTTTAGACGTGTACAGGTCATCCTTTTCTAACAGTTTACCACCTTGGCAAGTTCGCCCTGTGTCGTGCGACCTTTCTTTTATGAGACTTGATAAAAATCGTGTACCACGAGCTGCAATACTGCAGCACTTTCTGTCTTTGCAGTTTAAATACACATGTGCGGAATTTTATAGTGACGCTTCCAAAACCTCCACTATGGTGTCGTGCGCTGCTCATGGTCCAAATTTTAATGCAGACAGAACCATGAGCGTGCACACAACAGTTTTTTCAGCAGAAGCGTATGGAATTTTACTGATTGTACGACACATTCTTGAAAATCAAATTCCCAATTCCATCATCTATACAGATTCTTTGAGTGTTGTTCGCGCACTGTCATCGCATACACCCCCCAAAAACCACATAGTTAATCTTGTATTTAACACTATCATGTCCGTGTATGCACAAAAGCATAAGCTGGTCCTCTGCTGGGTCCCAGGACACGCAGGGATCGCTGGGAATGAGTTGGCAGACGAGAGGGCCGCTGCTGCTGCACTCAGGAACACTGTAGACATTACAGCGATACCCTACACAGACCTCAAGCCACACATAAGACAACACCTGCGCAGAACATGGCAAACACACTGGGACGAACAGGCAGACAACAAACTACATGTAATAAAGCCACACTTGGGACCGTACACATCTGACTCACACAACCGACACACGGAAGTCGCCTTGGGTAGGCTGCGGATAGGGCACACCCATGCGACGCACTCGTATCTGCTGACGGGATCTTCTAGACCCCAGTGCAGCAGGTGCGGAGAGGTCCTATCCGTAGTGCACATACTAATCACATGCAAGGCACTTCACACAATACGACGCAAACACTTCAGAGAACTCTACAGACAACATATTCCCCTACATCCATCGTTTTTTCTAGGTGACGATGCCATTGTTTCTGTGAAACGTGTGTTTGAGTATTTGTTAGACATCAAATTTTTAAACCTCATTTCCTATCACGCATCATGAAATCTGGCCCTATACACCAGCCATGCTCATTGTCGTTTTGTAATTTCACTTTTGTTTTTGCTGACTTTACTTAGTTTTTAAGGTTTCACCCCTGATATATGGCTTGTTTTGGCGCTCTTTGCCCCAGTTGGCCTTGCGCCATAAACATCCAACCATCATCATCATCATCAATATGAAAAATCGTTCGGGAGTGTTCAATATTCTGCAATATTGATACCCATTAGCGATACCCAAGAGGTATCGCTAAACAATGCACTTACGTTCAGATTTCTCTCCTGAGGGTCGCCGGCGTCCCAGCATCAGTGTGAGATGAACCTGTCGAAAGTCAAGCCAAAGCACAGCATACCTTACGGGATCCGAATACAGCTGTTAATGGGAGTCATGCTGTATAATTAACAACATGCGTACGACAGCGAAAAATATAAGACGAGCACGCGAGATTTTCGCGAACTTCAGTGTCAGCTTAAGGCATTATTGGTTTATTGTATTAGTGACTGTATGCTTGATTTAATTTTTTGGCGAGTAATAGAATGGCTGAAGCTCTGTGGTAAGCTGTTTTATAAACAGCTTCCGTGTGTATGTTCCACTGTCCCCTTCTTAATATCACCAGAATGATTGTTTTATTTATTTTTTACTGATTTATTTATGTATTTTATGGTGGATTAGCTGAATAATTTGTTGATTGATTTGCAAAACGTCAGCTGAAGGCGGCTTCTGTAATTTGTGTAGCGTAAAAGGGTCGCGTTGGGCAAGTGCAACGAATATTGGATCGGATTAAATTGAATTGCATTGGATTGAATTTCCGATCCAACTGGTGTGCGTGTGTGTAGAGAATTGGGTCTGCGCATTAGCCGGTCTGCGCATTTCAGAGGAGTTACGTCATAGCCGCGGCAGACGCAGTGGCGCCGGCGCGTGCCCAGCTGTGCGCCTCTGTTGCGCAGTAGCCAAGTCTCACGTTGCGCCGGAGCCGCTTGATAGCCGTTTCGCGTGGCTCCTGGAGAGCCGCGTGCCGCGTGCGCAAGGAGCAGTGACTGGACTGGATTGGACTGGGCTGGGCTGGATTGGATTGGATTGAATTGGATTGGATTGAAATCGTTTTAGCAGCACTAAGCATGATAATCGGCTAATTTTGTACAACCCACAGCAAACCTAAGAATAATCAGATGAACCTTAGCTAACGCTACGGATATCCTGGCATAGCCGAGCTAAGCCACTGCTAATTTTTGTATCGACCCGGAGGAAAAACACCCGAAGCGTGCTTTACCGCACGCACACTCTCTATGAGGTGAAGCGCCTTTGCGGAGCCGATAAAATGAAGGCTGCATTTCTAATTCACCGAACACCCGCTAAGACGAACTCGGTTAGGACGAATTCTGGCTGTCGTCGAACAATGTGGGAACGTTTGTTTGGTTTTCCGTAGACGCAATGCAAAAAAAAATTTCAGCTTAAGACTAGCAGCCTTGCACGTACACTTTCGTTAAGACGAACAACTTTAGGGGTGGCCACCACTGCTGGCGATACTGGGTAGCGAACATAGCAGTCTTGGCAGGGTGCGGCGGGGCATTCACGCGACCAGACGAAAAAAAAAAGTAAAAGCAAACCACAGCGCAAGGCTTATTCACACCACTGAGCAAGGAAGGGAGCGAGAAAAAATTCCCCCGCATTTCCCCGTGGGGGAGAATGTGAAAGTGCGAATGCACGGTTGTCGGCCCGCTTGCGGCGCTTGCGCTCGGCCCCCGCAGCCCACCGCCTCGCCGCCTTCTCTTCCATCTCTTCCATCGGGTTTGTAGTATCACGTGTACACCACGCAGTTATCCAGCCGCTATAACGCCGCTGAGTCGCCAACGCACGCCGCTGACGACGTAGTTTGAATGCGTTAAAGATATAAGGCGCGTCTAACACTGATATCACCGTCGCGTCCGTGGCTTGGTCGGTAGCGCGTCGCGCTGCGGCCGCAAAGTCCTCGGATCGAAACCTGGCGCCGGATGCTGTTTCTTTTTCAAATATAGAGGAGCACTGCGGACGCCAACGCCGCCGGCGGTGGATGGTTTGGGGTCGCTTATAAAGTGCATTCGCCTTTAAAAAAGGACGCGCATAAAGCTACCACTTCTCCTACCCTTCAACCAGTTAAGCCAGCGGCAAAGCAAAGAAAAAAGCGCGAGTGCAGGTTTGTGGCCGCTGTGCTCTGGAGGAGAGAGGCGCTAAACTATGAAGATAAAAATAGTTCAAAAAAATTACACCATCTTCCCGTAGGGGAACCCTGAGTAGTATGCGAAGCAGCCATGGGATCGACTGAAGTTCCCATTAGTTTTCAGTTCGTCGTTTCCGTTCGCGTTCAGCTTCACGTGCCTTGTTGTATCAGTAGCTTCTTGACGTAGTTTGAATGAGTGAAGGACATAAGGCGCGTTCGTATCACATGCTCCCGCCTCGGTTTTTAGCGCAGTGGGAAGAGCGCCACGTACCTCCCGTTGCGGCCACAGAGCCGTGGGATCGAAATCGGGCGCCGCCTAACTATTTCTTTTTATAGTGGACTGCCCTGGCGTCACCCCAAACGCTGACGGGGCTGAAGAGACGCGCATGCGAAGTAGAGTGCGGACGGCGGACAATGACAACGACAACGAGGGAAGGAGGGACACAGCCCCGAGCATGAGATTCTTCGCATCTAAAAAAAGCGACGGTGGAGACTTCCTGTTCACGAACGTACCTGACTAATGCCGATTCTCGTCGGGAGCATGTCAGTTCTCGTCGGGTCGCGTCGCGAATCTCACCACGTCACCGCCGAGAAAGCGAGTACTTTCATCTCTGTCTCTGCTGCGTTGTCACTTCAGGTAGCGGGTACGCGCTCTCCGTCGCCGCTTGGACTAGATGAAACCAGGCAACGGCACTTGAATACAGTTTTCTATCAAGTTGCGGACTCAAATAAGTGATTTTTTGTCCTTTTCCCTCATTGTAAGTCTACTTCTCTCCCCGTCTTGAAGCAAAATATTTGGATGCGCCTGGGCGTGTTCGCGATTCCTTTTTTTGGCGGGCTTCTGATAAGACGAGCTTCTGATAAGACGACCAAAGCATCATGTTCCCTTCGAGTTCGTCTAAACGGGAGTTCACTGCCAAAACATGACAGTGAATCACGCGATGGAGCGCGGATTTTCTTTGTCCGCTGCACTGGCAGATCGGAAATATCGCGTTGGGATTGAATGGACCATTCTACAATAGCGCATCATGGCCCATTTTAGCCAAGTTGAAGATATGGCGTGGTAAGTTAATCGGCAATAAAAATTGTTTTGCCAAATAAAATTACTGTGTCAGGAGGTATTCTTGGAATATATTTTAAAGTGATATTTGTTAACATGGGTTCTAATTAATATCACATAGCTTAAAAGACTTAAAATGACGTGACTGTTTTGTATTTTTGTAAGTAGGTCATTTTGGTCATCATACTTTATAAAACTTAGTTGGCGGCCACGTTACCGTGACACGAAATCCGAAATTTATTTTACCCGCCTATTTTAGAGTGTATTGTCCCACGAGCGGTCAGCACATTTGCCCTTATAAATATTGGTAACCCTTAGTTGTAAATATTTGTATTTGTACTTCTGTATTCCTCTTTGTTTCCCCCTTCCCCTTCACTAATGCCTGTTAGGACGATATAGGTATCGAAAATAAATAAATAAATAAATAAATAACTAAATAAATAAATAAATAAATAAATAAATAAATAAATAAATAAATAAATAAATAAATAAGCCGGGAGGGAGCAAGATGCACCTGTCGGCGATCGCGGTAAGCTCAGCGTGTAGACGGAGCACTATGATTGCTAGCCCATTAAATATGTTTCGAGGCTCACCTTTAACAAATGACGAGGGCTTTCACGCGTTGCCACTCTCCTCTAAGAAAGACGGGTGGGGTTCATGACGCATACTACTGGACAAAGAAAACGCGAACGGGCAAATTTGAGCCAGGTGCCTTGCACGGAGAAATTTGTTCCCTTTAGAATCGAATCGCCACTCGGCTGAGCTAGAATAACACATCGGTAGTAGACATGTCCAAGTACTAAACCAGAAGTGCATCGTTATTTTAGTTTCATATGTGCGTGACCATACATGCACTTATGTGACACAGTAACTAGCAAATATGTTTTTAAATTCCTTCAAGATATTTGTGATTAGCCCTATCGGTGCATATTCGCTTTCCGATATTTCTGTTTAAAGTGAGTATATGCATGCTTAATTTGGGGCAACCACGCACTATATTCAGAAATCCGGCGCAAGCTCCAGTGCCGCCGGGTCTTGCAAAGAAGAGGCAGTCTGAGCCTATCCGGCAGTTTTTTGTTTACGTCAACACGACGATTGCAATGACGACTAATGTTCCGTACGCACCCCGGAGGTGGAACAACGAGCTTCACGGCCAATGATTAGAGTCAGTACGACAGGGGACTAGTGAAATTCTTTGTTTGTAAACAGCAGCATTGGCAGTTTCCGGCGGAAATCCCACTCAAAAAATTTCCCCGCATTTCCCCGAGGGAAAGAATGTGAAAGTGTGAATGCAGGAGTTGAATTTGCGCGGTTCGGTAATGTTCGCGAAAGAGAGATCACACACACACACACAACTACAAAGAAAGAAAGATGCATTTATTCGCAGACACCTATTTGTGTTGTCGTTGTACTTGATTGCTAGAGCGGATCTCAGCTTTGAAATTTCGTGTCAGTACTCCTTTAAGCGGGTGCATTAGCCCTTCTCACGCCCGATTCCTGGCCAATCCCCCACGTGGGTATGTGCCATGCACAGACACCTATTTGTGTTGTCGTTGTACTTGATTGCTAGAGCGGATCTCAGCTTTGAAATTTCGTGTCAGTACTCCTTTAAGCGGGTGCATTAGCCCTTCTCACGCCCGATTCTTGGCCAATCGCCCTAAGTGGGTATGTGCTAGAGAAATTAGGAACTCTTCTTGGCCAATCGCCCTAAGTGGGTATGTGGTGCGGACGGACGGACGGCGGTGGACGCGTGATTCAGATTACTTGGCCAATCGCCCTAAGTGGGTATGTGGTGCGGACGGACGGACGGCGGTGGACGCGTGATTCAGGGTCGCTTAAGAAGTGCATTCGCACTTAAAACGGCGCTTTTGTGCGAGGCAACATAGAGGTCGTGCATTGAACCCGAACTCTGCTTATCTCAGTTAAGACGAGACAGATTTATTTCATTGTCTAATCTCTCTTCAATATGACTGATGATGACGGCAGCAGCGATAATTTTCTCAGTGCGGCAATAAACTGACCTGAAACCAATATTTAGCAATGAAATTTATTCTGCCGCACGTCCCTTACAGAATGGCACAGTTTCTACCTCTTGCTTTTCTTTCTTTCAAATTTAGCGCCCTCGTCCCAATAACCCCCTCCTGCCTCCCATTTAATCCGTTAGCTTGGCACGATGGCTGTCCGTTTATTACTTCCTTTAGCCGACTTGGCACCACTTCCGGCATTCAGTCTTCTCGAGCCGAAGTTAAGAAACATGCACCCATTTCGGCAAGGCAGTTCACTCTTCAAACAGAGGGGAAAAACAACAGAACCTCTGCCGAAACTAAGGAAAGAAACAAAATAACTTCATCCCGAGGATCTCGCAGAAAAGGCGCAAACATTGGAGAATAACGTCGGGCGGGCTGTCCGAGATTGGAGCATACGTTAGAGGCCTGATGGGCGCCAGACTTAAATTTACTCCTATTGCTGCTGATCTTTGCGCTCAGTCTCTTTCGCTTCTATAGAAGCCTGGTCTTCACGGCCTACTTGCGTCTTTCTTTCGTTCGAGAATGTAAAGAGCGGAATGCATCGCCTGCCGAAGTGCCAAAATTTCTCGCCGCACATAGCCGAAATGGGGCTATCCCGAATATTCGTTTCCCAAGTTCGTCTGACGTCGTCTTTCCTAGTTTTCAACTTAGTAGCTGAACATTCCCAAACTTTTGGTTGTCCCGGAGCCTGTTTTTTTATTTACGAATTGTAGGATTCCAAGTGAATTTTTTCATTGCTTACGGCTTCAAGCGTGGCGTAGGGCGTCCTTGACTACTTCTTTCTTTCTATTGACTGCGACAGTCACTGACTGACGTGCGTGGCAACTTGGTGGTAGGACGCTGCTGAATATCCCTGACTCAGCAGGGAGACTGGTTGCGTTGACATTAACATCCGCCGAAGGTGACACAAAATAAATGCGCCTATAGTGAGGGCAAATTCGAAGCAAAGCAGCAGCGAGGATGCCGCGCCGGCGACGAATGAAATGAATTATTCAGGACTCTATTCTTGTCTGTTTGCGGACATGCTGAGCGGTATCAGCGCAGCAGCACGCGCCCCACGCCCTATCGCCGCCTCCTGGTCAGGCGGGGATTGGTACTTGACGCTTGTGAGTTTTCGACGATCATTGGAGAGCGCCGCCACTTTCTTTTCGTTGGTCGTCAATGCATGCGGGCGTCTCCTGTGGGTCTGGTCTTTCTATGTGTGCCGCGTTGTCTGTCCAAGTTCTACAGAGCCAGAACGACATGACTACAGACAAGCACTTCGTCTGCGTCATCGTCTTCAAGTCAAGATCAAGGAATAGCAGTACAAGTCTACCGACTACAAGACATTGTTGCAGTTCCAGCACAAAACGAGTGTTAATATTATCTTTCTAAAGCTTAACTCTTGTATAATTCTAGTTTTGACATAAGCAACTGAATGTACACTTTTGTTTATGCAAAAAAAAAAAAACAATAAAAGCCGCTGATTGTAGGGCCCGTTCCCGGGCAGTGGTCGCTGATGGTGGATCTATTCTTTTCCCCCTTACCCCATCCCTTTCCTGTCCCAACCACTTTTCTGCCAATCCCTTAACTCAAATTTCTTTCCTTTCCCTTCCCTTTCTTTTCCTGCGATATTTCGGTGGTGCAGGCTGGGAGTCTCTTCTCCTTCTCACACACTGTCCAAGGAAGTGTCTATTTCAGTTCTTTTCAATGCCTCACCCGCCATTCAACGGTTACGTTTATCGAAAAACATCACTCGACCAGCAAAAATGGACGGGGAACAACAAAAAAAAAAAAACGTGAACGAATTCTGAGCTGTCCTAGTTGTCGCCTGTTTTTTGTGGCTAAGACCTTTACGTTCTTGCAACAAGCTGCTTTTGTAAGAATGCGGAGACTTTTGCCGAGAAGTTTGTCTGTTCGTTCAGAGATATGTCGACTGTCGTGATTTGGCTCTCAGAAATTCCGCATTTCGAACACATTTCTAGGAATGCCAAGCTCTATTTTCTTTCTTTCCGCAGCAAAATGGATTGAATAGTTGTATTTTCGCGATTCCTTGTCATTGAAGGTCCGCTCACCCGTGCGTCCAAAAGGACTCACTTCTTCAAAGCTATGGCTTTTGTGAGGCCCGCTTAGCTAGAAATAACCTCTGTAGCGACTTATTCGTATACTGGTCCTTCAATGTGGTGCTCCGAAATTGTTAATTCCAAGGACTTGCCTCTGTATATGGGTGCATTTCCTCGCTTACTGAACCGGTTATGCTGATGTCGCTGCCCATTCCCGGTTAGGGTTGAACACGAAGACATGCGCAGACTAACAACTGAATTTTTATTCATCACACAGCACATTTATACCTTCTTTGACAACACCCGCGCCTGCTCAAATATTATAATTCGTGCGCAAGTATAGCAATGACATCTAGCACTCCTTTCAATGTGAAAGCGTTAGCATTCATTTAGCTAAAGCGTCTCATATTGTGGTCATATATACGTTTCTTTTTGCGTGTTATTATTCTTTCCGTTACCAAGACTAGGGCAATCGCCCTTGTTAGGCCTACTCCTAGGCTTAACGTTAACGTTGGCGTAACGTTAGCCATGCGACGTGCTAAGCAACGTCACGCTACTTTTCCGTGAAGAAGCGGGCACCGGTAAAAAGGGTACCGTTAAACCCAAACCGAAGCCGCCATATACCAGCATTCATACAGTGCACCCTCTATCTGTTCGGCAGTGCTATGCGATACCATGTTTCACTGGCAGTGTCATGCTGGCGTTACTGTTTCACACCACAACAACAGGTAATTTTGGGGAAACGTAATTTTCTGCCAGCCTAATTCCTACTTGTACAATTAGCTTGCTCAAATTAGTTATACCAGCCCCAAATCATGCCTCTAACACATGTATGTTTCTTGTTGCAATCACGGGATTTTGTTGCAATCACGGGATGACGCCACAGAGTGGGTTGCCACACAAAAGTGATGCAAGGCTACTATAACGAATATATATATATGGAACATTTCATGCGACACTATGGCAGGATTTTATGTTTCTCGTCTCTCTATCTCTCTTTAAACGATGGGCCGTTATTTCGTTTTTAACGCATTGCACATTAAGTGACCCATTTTGCGTAGGTAACACGCTGTTGCGTGAATTTACATGCCACATACACGGAGTTTCCGCGGAAGATTTAACATGCTGACCTTATTATGCCTATATTGGCTATGTGCATCTTTTCTCCCAACCTGCAGGTTCCGCCACCCGGATCGTCCCCTGACTTATAGCGTCGTTACCCTCGTGAGTAACTTTGTCATACCTTTATAAGTTGCATGGGAAAAAAACAGCCATTAAGTGCGCAGTTACTTCAGGAATCTAAAGAAGAACAGTGATGGTATGATGTTGCAATCGTTGGACGGCTGTGTACGACGCCGAGTGAGGAAAACGCTAAAAGGAGACCTTCTTCTTTCCACAGCGGACACTTCCGGTGCTCTATCGTGGTCATTACTACCTCATTTCGCTGTCTGGCGCAAGGTGAACATGTAAAGTGAACGCTGTTTCGCAACTGATGAAAAATGTCCGGTCTTTTATTCTCATTGCCTGGCAGTGTGGTCCTACGCGCATGTTTAACTTAAATGCCATGAGAGCGATAATTTTGGACGCCACGACTACGCAACTGCCGACTCACATGAGCGCAGTCGAGTGTACAGTTTAAAGCCGCATGATAGTTCCAAGTGCGCAAAAGGACTTGTTTTGCGATGTGGTCCAAACAAATAGCACGTGTGACGCCTTTTTAAAGCGAGAGCTTTGTTAGGGGGACCGGTGCAGTCCAATAAAAAAAAATCTAACGCGTTTCTCCATAGACTGGTTGGTCGACCGAAAAGCTCTGATAAGATTTCTGGACACACAGCGCCTGCGCGAAACCGGCCATCCGTTGTGTCCAAACGGTTACGTGAAAATGGGAAAAAAGAAACGGTTCCATACAAGACAATGAACTCATCGATGATAAACAAAGAGTGTAATAGTACACCTGTATCTCATAAACCACGTATCGGTATACATTTATATCCTTCGTAGATACGTTTACTTCATCATCATCACCAGCCTATCTACGCCCACTGCAGGGCAAAGGCCCCTCCCATTATTCTCCAATTACCTCGGTCCTGTGCCAACTGTGACCAATTTATCCCCGCAAACGTCTTGATCTCATCTGCCCATCTAACTTTCTGCCGTCCCCTGCAACGCTTGCCTTCTCTGGGGATCCACTCTGTTACCCTTAATGACCAACGGTTATCTTGCCTTCGCATTACATGCCCTGCCCACGTCCATTTCTTTTTCTTAATCTCTTCTAATATGTCTTTAACACCAGTTTGCTCCCTGACCCACTCCGCTCTCTTCTTGTCCCTTAATGTTACACCTATCATTTTCCGTTTCATTGCCCGCTGAGTCGTTCTCAATTTAAGTTGAACCCTCTTAGTGAGCCTCCAAGTTTCTGCCCCGTAGGTGAGTACCGGTAAGATGCAGCTGTCATACACTTTCTTCTTCAGCGACAATGATAGGCTGTTATTCATTATCTGAGAATGTCTGCCATATGCACCCCACCCCATTCTGATTCTTCTAATTATATCTGCCTCATGGTTGGGATCTGGGGTCACAACTTGGCCTAAGTAGATATATTCGCTTACCACTTCCACTGCCTCGCCACCTATCACAACCTGCTGTGCTGTCTCGAGGTTATTGATCATTACTTTAGTTTTCTGCATATTAATTTTCAGGCCCACGGTTCTACTCTGTTCGCCCAGTGCGGAAAGCATGCTTTGCAATTCGTCCCCCGAGTTACTTAGCAAGGCAACGTCATCAGCAAATCTGAGGTTACTGAGGTATTCTCCATCAACCCTTACTCCCACCTGTTCCCAATCCAACGTTCTGAATACTTCTTGTAAGCATGCTGTGAATAACATTGGAGAGATTGTCTCTCCTTGTCTGACACCCTTCCTTATAGGTATTTTACTGCTCTCCCTATGGAGGATGATGGTAGCTGTAGACCCATTGTAGATATCGTCTAGTATTTTTACATAATGCTCATCTACCCCCTGGTTCCGTAATGCCTGAATGACTGCTAGGGTTTCCACCGAGTCAAATGCTTTCTCATAATCTATGAAGGCTATATATAGGGGTTCAGTATACTCAGCGCACTTCTCTATCACCTGATTGATCGTGTGAATATGGTCCATTGTTGAATAACCTTTACGGAACCCTGCTTGTTCTTTAGGTTGACTGAAATCTAAGGTTGCAGAGATTCGGTTAGCGATTACCTTGGTAAATACCTTGTAGACCTCCCATGAATGCGCCTATACGTTTACTTAGTGCTCGAAAAATCGTCGCTTGGATGTGCTTGTGTTGGCGATTTGGTTTTTGAGGGTTTGACGATCGAATGGACGCACTCTTAGCGAAGGCTGGGCGCATTTTTACCGATGGTTTCGATGCACCATTGACGCAGTTTCGAAGTCGCAAAGTGTTTGCGCTTCTTTCAACCTTCTTAAGAAAGGGATGGGAAAGTTCTGTTACCCATTCTTCGCGGAATTTTTCCACGAGTGCAGACCTACATGCGTAGCAGCTCAAATGAAAAAATACTATTTCTACTTAGCGCACCGTGTTGGTATATTTGTACTCGTAAGCGCATATAAGTACGGTAGGCTGCAAGTTAGCTTCATCCGACATTTTGTTCTTCGTCCTTCAATGGGCATTATTTTATTGCAACAGGAAACCACGTGGAAGAGATTTTATTGGAACAGGTAACCATGTTGATCGGTGGAAGGTACAGTTTTGTGATGGTTCCTGTCGAACTGACTCCGCTTTCTAGTGGCCAATATTGTGTCTAGGTTTGAAAATTCACTTATTTCGTTGGAACATTCACTCATTTGGCGAATTTCGTTTGCCCTCACTGTTGTCATCACGGCCACGCGCCTTGGAAAACGTAAACAGGTCATCCCAGATTACCTTTCAACGTGCGGGCGACATTTAAGAAAAAAGATATCTTCCGTGACATAAAAATGGATGATCACGCCTTTTCTTTTCAAAGAATTTCTAGAAGTAACAACTGGTTCACGTTCTGCCCTACTCTCTTGCGCAATACAACCAACATTTTGTACTCATCTAGCAGATTAGTTTTGTTTCTGCATCACTGATGCTAATTTTATTTTCTCCGGTGCGGGCTGTGTTAACTTTGGTGTATATCCTCCAATAGGCTCATCGGGGCAGAAATTCCAATTCAGAAAGTGGTTAGGAGACATGAAAAAATTTGCGTTTGCTTGCTCAAGGGGTAGTGCGATTGGGCTCACGTTTTACGTTTAGTTAGTAAGTTCAGCCAAGTTTTCCCTTAGTTTAGCTTCTCCCCTAATACTCGCAGTGCCATGTGCGGTTATTCTGGGCATGTGCGTTCCGGTCTTCGGGAAAGGTATAATTAGGATTTCTACTTATGCAATAGGGGCTGCCTTTGCGTTCTAGCGGAACAAGCCCTATCCAGCTACAGCTCAAATATTTGGACTCTGCGGGTGTTCATTTTCGGGCGTGTTTCTGTGCCGCATGAAACACTGGATAATCATACCGCCCTTAATGCAGTTTTTCGGTCTACATAGAAGCGGGATGGTAGGGCACTGTCTGTCGTATGCACTGATTTCATCATTACTGGCATATCGTTCGTTTCAGACAAGTTTCTTTATTTCAGGCCACCAATAAAAGATTGGAAAAAATTATTCGGTTTCACCCCTGTGTATAAAAAGGTGAGAGAAGCGAACAGGAATTCGTGTGGCGTGCCAGCTGGGTATAACCAATGAGGGACTGCCGCTAACTTCCAGCGATGACTTAGCTTTTCCTGTGCTTCACATGATAGCAAAAAGCTACAAGGCCGGCCCACAAGCGAGAGTCTAAATACTGTATTACATAGAATACCTGCTCTCAGCGAGGCAAATTGTTTTATCGCCTCTAGCTCGATGAGTGTTCGTTGCCAGTATCGCGGTGCGCATTGATCTGGCTTCCATCGTCAATCACCGTTGCCGTCTCATAGATGGTAAATACTAATCTCTCTCTCTCTCTCTCTCTCTCTCTCTCTCTCTCTCTCTCTCTCGTAGTTTTGTTTCGGGGTATTTCAGTTGGGCTTGATGGAACAGTTATTTCCCCAGCCAAGAGGAACACTCTCCACGCATCCTCATATTTATTGCCCCATATCAGCGCAACGCAGGCCGAAACTGTCCACATTTGCGGTTTTCATGGCGGGTCGGGAACTCGCAGGAGTCTCAGTAAAGGACGTGTAATGACGAACTTTCGAAACTGGAAGAAGCAGTGGTCGGAAATTCCCGAGACAGACGTTGAGAGCGGTTCTCACTAAACCTGAACCGCTCTTGTCTTTAAAACACTAGCGAATAATTTCTACTGTCGGCATTTACGGAATCAGTGGGATATCCCGGGGCCATTTCGAGGAGCCAATCACAAGGAAGCAAATGGGCACGGCACTTTTACGCAAGCTATGCAATGGTTGTGGCTGCTGTTTTCTATCGCTCGCTCTGCGACCGTGGAAGAGCCATCTGTATAACTTACTGCAAGCGGCTGTTTAGGCGTCTCTATGCAGATGCCGATACCACCCAGTTTGGCAGAAACACTCGCCTACCAAATGGGCCACCCATTTTCTGCTGCGTCTGCTTTCGTTTCTACGTCTCTTCCGTAAGTCTCTTTTTGATTCTGTAAGACCCAGTGACGGCCTCCGCGCTTCCTTCTGCAGCGGTACTTGCATTAATGGGTAGACTGCCTTTCGACATCGCCTCTAACTGCAGTGCGGCAGTTAGAAAATGCGCATACAGAAAACTCTTGCTCCCGGATACAAGCTCAACCGAAACCCATTCGCCATCCCTACAATGCCATTTGCTTGCAATGTGCAGCGTTTCCTACCGCGGCGATCGTTCGTTTTTCTCTTTTTCTCTCGCAAACCCATCCTGACATTTGGCATGGCCCCCTAGTTTCTCCATAATGGCTCCAGCCATTCCTTCGTGCGCCAATTGGACGCTTAAAAGATGTAACTTATTGCTGTTAGGAAATAGAATTTGTGCTAACAGTGAAAGCGCCATTTGAAGCCTAAACTTCGGAGAAAGAGCAAGAATTTACAGAAGCCATAATTTTCGCCGATTTTACGGCGCAGTGGCTTCCCCAGACGGGTCCCTGATCATACAAACAAAATAAACTCGTTTATCTTGTTTTTCATATCGTTTTGTTTCTTCATTTTGCTAGCACTACAACGGGATGCACACAGCAGGAAAACGGCTCAACTTTGCCTGCTGTAATTTTCGCTGAGGCGGCAGCTTTATGTGAAGTTATTTACGTTGACCTGAAGCATCTGCGCAGATAAAATTTAAATAAAAGACAGTAGAATGAGAGACAAGCGAAGAGGCGAGGTTAGGTTGAACATTCAATCAGCTACTCCGCAGTTAAAACAAAGCAAATGTAGCTGCCTAATGCAAACTATTAGAATGAAACGATGACGCTAATTCGAACCGGAGTACGTTCCTCCACGGATAATTCAAGCACACGCGTCAGCCCGCCGGCGGCTTGGCGCCTGGCACACGGCCGGACAAGCTCACTAAGTTGCGTACTACGGAGAAGGCAAGATAGGGTACAACCAGCCTAAATACCGCATTGCGGCGTTTTGGAAAATGCATTCTTGCGAACTACGTGGATTGGTGAGGACGCGGTGACGTCTGTGGTGCTCTAGCAGATGAAGGTATCATATCTGGAGCCACAAGGGCAGGGCCTAACCTGTGACTGCCAATTGGAGGACGAGGACGAAGCATACGGCGGCCTTCCGCTAAGAAGTCATGGCGGGATGAAATACCGACAATCTCCCTTTCAGTTTTGAAAGAAAACGAATGTGAAGCTTAGCCCAACAATCGTATGTTAAAGCAAAAAGTGCTGACTCTCGATTTATGGACAAAACGTAGGCTGCAATCACTGAATTTTTAATGCATGAAAGGGGTGACATGCGCTACTGCTTCCCAATCGCAGGGAACTTCTTATTCTTTACTTTCATAAGTTCGAACTTTGACTAACTCGAACTGTGATGACGTCCCCTTGCGGTTCGAATATTAAGCTCTTACCATACTTTGTGTGCAAGCATTCTTTAACTTTTCTGGGCGGCTGCATCGAGTTGCAAACAGACGGACGGATGGTCGGACCGACAGACCGACCGCCACACAGACAGACAGACAGACAGACAGACAGACAGACAGACAGACAGACAGACAGACAGACAGACAGACAGACAGACGGACGGACGGATGGATGGACGTCGGTCCGTCCGTATGTTTCCTTTAAGACATCGAGATCCAGTGGTCGAAGTATCCGGAAAATAGGGCAGCGATCTGCCACCCGGTCTCGCTGTCCATGGCTCGTGCCGCCCTGATCTTGTCCTCGCCCTGGAAGGTAAACCGCAAGCGCTGCAACAGTGCCTTTTTCCTCGCCTCATAATCCCGCACTTCTTTGGCCGTCGTGCGGCCTATCACAGTCAGAGCCTCCCCGGAGAGACACTTGCTATTGGTCGTGGCACACTTTTCCTGAGGCCATTCCTGGGCGTCTGCAAAACGCTCAGATTGCTGTAAATATGCATGGAAGTCGTCGAGCCGCTCATTGTAGACAGGGAGAAGTTTTTGCGGTTTACCTTGGCCACGGGGCTGGCGGCCCAATCGCTCAACGCCATTCTCGTAATGAAGGTTTCCTTGAAACTTTTCCTTTGGCGGCATCTCCCGGAGTCGGATCTCTAACAGGAAAAGCTCTTTCTTCCTGTCATCGGCTTCCTTGCGCCTCTCGTCGGCTTCCGCGCGACTGCCTTTTATTCCGCGAAGCGTGCTGCGCGCTGCTCGGCCCATTCGTTTTCTACCCAAGCGCGTAGCTCAGACCCGGATAATCCGTACTATACCCCGAGCGGGGTTAATTTTTCGAGATCCATTACCCGAGGTTTTCCGCATGACACGACGCTCCGTGGGTAAGTGTGTTAACATGAATTCTGGCAGGCTTGCTCATTTTTGTGATAAGGACCCCACTAGCTTCTCGCACTAGGCCTTCATACGGAACGAAAACCTGTGGTGCGGACAGTCAAGGAGATATATTTTAGTCAAGCGAGAAGATAACGACAGCAGAGACGCAAGGCTTAGGTAGTGTTCGCGGACAAGTCTTAGCCCGTGTTCAGAGTGCTGCCGGAACTATCGCAATAACTTCAAATAACGATGTCATTGCACGTCTCAGCCAACCGAATTGCTTGACATGCCGTTGTTTATGTTTGCAGATCACGATATGGTTTTTGCGTCGGTCGTCTGAACATGTCCTTACTCTACAGGTAAGTGAAGCAATTGTTCTCACCACGTCTGAAGTCTGTCAGCCTCACTATCCAACCATGTCAGTGATGAGAGCTAAAGGGACGCACGGAAAGCTCTGGAGCTTGGTGTGGCACCTCGGACCCACGCCACGAGGAGTGACCGCTGACCCGTGGAGGTTGCACTGTGGTCCCGTGAAGAAGGGCTGGCCTCGTGGGCTTGCCGCGTGGCGCACACCCCACGTCAGGCCTTGAGTGTTTGGCGACGTTCCATGTCCCCACTCGTTCTCTCCTATCTTATGGTGTGAACCCAACGGGAACTTATCCATAAAGCAAGATTAAAACCTAAAATGCGGCTTTCGAAAAAGCTAACCTCAATATGCTTTACAATGTAAAGGTTTACAATGAATTTACTAAATAGCTCATCCGGTAAGCATGTATATCGCAGCAAACGGGCCAACTTCGTGCGCCATGTTAAAGCCAGGGTTAGACACAACAAGGACTTTTGTCTTCAATGAATACTGCTGCCACGCTACAATACTTAGAAAAAGAACAAAAAATCAAGACATCAGTAACGAGTCCGCTTTAATTAGTCTTTTCCCCGAACAGTGGGGGTACTTATAACTTTTGAAGACGAATCAATGGAGCTGGACTATTGGGTCTGGTGGAGTTTACATGCGACGGGTCATTTGAGGGCGAAGCCATGTGGAGACCGTCCTGGGGTGGTGGAGGCTGCTCAGGCGCGGCAATGGGAGTAAAATGATCTTTGATTCGGGGTGGTTGACCGGCTCGGAAAACGTTCTCTGCTTTATCGAACAAGGCTTTACAATAAAGTGACCACTGTTGTTTTCTGTAAAGATGCTTCTGAAGTATATTTCAGGTGGGCAAAAAGCTAAAATGGACGATCTTCGCGCTTGTCTGAAATAGCTCCTCGACGCTCACCGAGGCGAACGCACTTTGCCGTACGGAGGCTGTGAGGTGCTCTAGCCGGACTTTTTTCTTCTTTGTTCTGTCTACCTACAATGTACATAGTGTGGTTACGACTGGAATATTAGGGGAGAAGGTTTGTGTTTTCGACACCACGCAAGCTGAACGGCTGAATGCTGCTGGTGTTGCCGATTTCTGCTGCCTCTGTCAGCTAGTAGCAGAGCAAAAAAAAGGAGGGGAGAGGACATAAATTCTTTACCTTTCGAACGAGAGCCACAGCTACAAATTCAGGGGGCGCCGGCGGCAGCGGGTCCAAAGAGTATGTCACCATTGCAATCCCCAAATTATTTAAAACATCCATCCAGAGGCTCTTGCCCGAGCTACAAAATGAAGACCGTGTGTCTGAGCACCCTGACATTGACGAATGTAGTTATTTCAATGACACTGGATATAACATGAGATATCCAGTGTCAATGAAATATAACAGATATATAACGAGATATAACATGAATGGCCAGGGGACCCTCTGGCCATTCATGTTAAACACGCCGGGGGTACGCAGCATTGGAATAGATTATCATATGTACCGTAACCTCGTTCCTTGCACAATTGTGCGAAAAATAAACATCTGTACGTTCCGACACCAAGCCGCAAGATTCGACTAAAATGTCTTCCAGGAGAACACATTTGACACGGCCCTTGAGTGACTCAGCACCTGCCGTAGGTGAGGCGGGCTGTTAACAAAGAACCCAGACGTAGCTATTGCGTGGATGGACAAGCTATGTCTCGAATTCGTCCGAAGTGCAAACGTAGCTATGTCATGAAAAATGCCAGGGATAGTTTTGTAGGTAAAGGCGTCCAGGGGCGCCTGGCTTAGATCTTTGTTTGGAGTGTCTACTTGCGTTCCCGCTGTAGAAGCCCAATAAAAGACCCCCCCCCCCCTACCCCCGTGCTCTTTTTTGACGCGAAGGTTGCAACGAATATTATGGAAAGTTTCTGATCATGGTGTTCAGCGAAATAATAAGCAAGCACGAATGGAGCTGCGGGGCTAAGGAAAATTGAGAAAGGAGGGAGAAGGGTGGCCTGGGATGGTTTAGGGGGGGGGAGGGAAGTGCCCCTTTTCCCTCCCCTGCCGGTGCCCACACATACGGTATATACAGGAAAAAGCTCGTCTCTAACACAACTGAGCTCTCGGTATACCTGCACTTGTTTCTTGTCCCCTTGCAACCACGAGATATGTGTCCGAGCTCCGTACCGAGTATTTGTAGATATGCAGCGGAACAAAGCCACCTGAATCGATGCGGTTCTACGTAGCAAATGTAAACGCTTGCTGTGAGGTTTGCCGGCATTTTTTCCATCCATCTACCATGGCATTCCCTAACTACAAGAGATGCCATGCTTTTTTTCTTAACGTAGACTTTTCCAGTTTTAAATGACAGGGTCATTAGCCTTTAATTATGGAAAGTTGAACAGTATTGAGCTGTACGAAGAACTGCACTTCCGACAGTAGGAGAAAGCTAAATAAAAGCGAACCGAGACGTTTGACCAGAGAAGCCTTTCGCGGTAATACGTGGAATATGAAAGTGCGGCACTGGGTTCCTGGGAACAGCGTGAATTAAATATTCGTCGCCGAGTAACAGCTGCAGCACGTGTCGTGGGCTCACTGAGTTTGAGTACGCGGGTTTGTGCTCCAAGCCGAACGAACGAACTTGAGGCTTTGCTCGAGAGACCCGCAATACCGTGGCTCTTGCAAAATATGGTAATCATTATCAATAAGCTGAGGCTGTAGAGTCCCACAGCACTTCGCTCCCCTTCACTTCCGTGCGATTTCCATTTCTTAGCCAATATTCACGCAGTTCTTCTAAGGTTTCCGCTTTGTGTGGTCCGTCATTCTTATTTCATTGTGCTTTCGGCATTAGTACGTATCCCGAGAGTGCGCCTAGGGAGGGTGGAAGTGGCGGTGGTGCGCGTGCTTCAGTTCGTGCGTTCGTGCCTTCGTGTGTGCGTGCGTGCGTTCGTGAGAACCTGAGTGCACGGGTGCGATCGGGTAAAACACAGTCCATGTTTGCGATGTGTCAAATGCCGGACGCGAAGAAAGAGCCAAGCTAAGGTTGTCTTTCAATCGTCTTGGAGACAGCGTAGATCCCAGAACAGCAAATACATAAATAAATAAAGACTTGCCAGGACAGTTAAGGGCCTCATGTGAGTTGAGTATGCAAGACCATAAGGTTCAGAGACTCAGGGGGGTCGGAGATGTGAGGTCGACTTTAAATCCACAGGCCCTGGATCCGATTGCTTATCAGTCCCAAATTTCCCTATTTTTTTTCTCCAGCCCATCAACTTTCCCTCCCTTCTCGTTACGGCATCGGCCATTTTAGGAGCCTTTATGCTGATAGAGACGCCATATGATGACTTGCCTGCTCAATGGGCCATTTATGCTTCTTGCATTGGAAAACTTGCGTAGGTCTTTAGCAGAAGAAGAGGCTGTGTCTGTTTTGTCGACGAAGTTGGGCTAAAAATGAACAAGAACGTGTTTGCATGCCTCAGCAGCACTTCAACGCACCCCTCTACCAGCATTCTGATCACCATAACTTTAATCATTCCCGCAAAAACCTGGAAGGAAAATATTGCGTGTCGCACGTTTGCGTTCATGTAATGTTTTGGCAAGTAACGTGCACTGTTAATTCTGTAGGCAAAATAATACTGTAGGCATTTGCCAGCAGGCAAACACGACCCAATCCTCTTGGCATGAAAGAAAAAACACCACTTGTGAAATGAAAGCAGCGAGGTGCTTAAACAGAATTTCTTCTAAAGGGTGAAAGTTTCAATTACCACAGTAGACATAATGGACGGTTACGACGTTGTGCACCTGCCCCGCTCTACTAAAGCTGCATTATCGCTGATTTCCATTAAGTCAACGGCTACGCGCGGGCCTAAGGGCGGGATCTAATGTCCAGGTCTCTTAAGCAATTAACCTTCTTTCCGTTTTTAATTTTTAGTGCAAGCCTATCTTTTAGAGGCTCTGGGCTTGTTTAAATCTTGTCTTTTGTAATTAAGAGATAAGTTTAACGAAGGCACGGGTAGTGTCACTATGAAGGATTGCTCTTGCAGCAGCTTCAGAAGTAGAACTTGATTATGGAAGCCAGTTTAATGAAAGATTTTTAGAGAACGTGAGCTTGAAGCGCTCATTAGAGGATAAAATTAAAAATAAGACGATTGGAAGACGAAAGCCCGAATAGCGATGAACTAAAGACAGGCGCATGCGATGACTGCCCGCGACGCGCAAACCTGTTAGGACACGTCAGGTGGACATGATGACTCATTTGTACGGGTGTCCTCACTCTAGCGGTAATATTTTCACGTCCACCATCCACATACTTTTTCTTCGTCCGACTTTACTATTGACGTCCAGACAAAGTCGCTTTGTTATCCACATCTTTAACTCTAAATAATCGGCCTGATTAGGTGTAATAATTGGCTAGTCCATCGTATTCTATCGTACCTTAACTAGCAAATCTAATCCGTGTATTTAGCGCAGTCACCCGCCCTAAATTAATGCGTAACCTTCCGTTCTCGCTTGGTCATTCATCATAGTTCGTCTAGTCATCATCTTTATACTCTTTGTCATCCTTTATGCGTATATAATCCTTTGGCTCAAATTTACGCACCTCAGTTCACTTTTATTCACGTTAGGCAGAGTCCAGCACTTAGGTCACTTCATTTGCCTTGATTCTCTATTTCCACTTCGAGTTCTCTTAATCCCCTTTGACTTAGTCTTGCTGTAAGCAACCAGGGGCGCGGCGAGCACACTTGGCAAACATTTGATCGGCCGCAGACAAAACGATGAAGTACTGCTCTGTGTAACGCACTTGGCTCCTATTTTCGAGACCCGGGTTCAATTCGTGTACGAACTACAAAGCACTCATTTTTCGTTTCGGCGCTCATAAGAACTTTATGCTAAAGGTGTTGATGACCAGTTTTCGCGAAGGTCCACTGAGCAACGAGACAGATAATTATTTTGCCTTAAAAACTACGTGCACACTCCACCACTCCTTACGATACAATGAAGGCGGAAGCATTATTGCTGCCCGTGCTACCGAGACAATCTCCGGCAAATTCCTCGGCGACCCATTTCGAAGTTTAACTAACAAACTCCGGCTTGGCTTTGCTGTCGGCGCCGCTCCTTCTCAGGCTCGCGCATGCCCCGTTTGGCTGCAGCGTCGCGTTTGCTCAACTTCTACGTTTCACCTCTGCTTGTTCCGCTTCTTCGGCGTTGGCGATTTCCCGACACGTTTCCTTGCTTCTTTCGCCCATTTCTTCTCGTGTTTTTTTTATTACGTGAGCAATAGCTGGGGCATGTCGGCAAAAATTTGCGCGGTCGTTTCACGGGCTCAGAGCGCCGTAACAACAGGGAAAACCAGGGCTCCTGCGGAGAGGGGCCGTCAAGCCAACCCTTACCTGACGGCGGCCTTGGATGCATTGGCGCTGTGTTGTCATCTCTGCATCTGCCTTTGCGTGAAATCAGTGTTTCACATGAGGGTTGTGACACGAGTGCAGAGCCGAGCACGCGGCAAAACAGAACACCGTAGGAATGATGCCGATGAAACCCCGATACGGGTGGACAGCAAAAGGAGCGACTGGCGGCCAATAACCCTGCTAAAGCGAGCAAACATGACCACTGAGACGGTCAGAGCGCGGTTGGCACAGTGTTCGAAAGATGTGCGAAAACGCTGCGTGGCGCATCTCTAACGTCGGAGCAGGGGGCGCTCAACAGGCTGTGTCTCCAGTTTGCGGTAGAAAGGGACGAGATGCTCACGCATTTCTCAGGATCGACTAATGGATCTTACTCTAATTATTTTGTGGGGCACACAGCGTTATTCTTTTCATTGTATCTAATTTCTAAGGCGCGGCCTATTTAGTGAGCTGGAGCCAAATGACGGACATGTTTTTTTTCTTCGGAGTAAAAATACATAGGAAGATCTTTAACGGGCAGGCGGTGTCAGCCAGACTAGTCGCCCGACTTGCTACACCAGATGGTAGTGAAGGTGACATAAAAAAAATATGAAAAGAACTATCAGATACACATAACTGCTCGAACCCACAGACAAACACAAAATGAACTCACAAAATTACGCGGAAGAGTCATTTGTCCGAGAGTTTATAGCCCACTGTCAAGTCCAGTGTTTCGGAGGAATGGCAAGAGCGCCTATGTTTCTCGATATGACATACCTGATTTCAGCCACGGGCCAAAAAGATCCCACGAAGAGATCTGGGCGGATACGAGCAGGCCTAGAGAAAGCTTAGCGGTGGTGCGTTCAGGTTTGTAGTGGCGACATGCGCGCCGAATGCTCTTTAGGTCCTCGCCAACTGCACAAATCGGAGACACGGTGGAGGCAGCCTGCTGAAGTTTAATGAGAAAGTGTTTATCGTAGGCCGTGTTGAGCCTGTTCAAATGCCGGACAGGTTCATCTCGCTTGTACAGACCGCTTGGCATCCAAAATCGGCAGTCTGGGAATATTGTGTGCAGCGTAGCGTAGGTCTCGTTTGGGTCAATCAGCAGTGTGCTAAGGAACGCGTCGCAGCCAGTGAACGCTGTTATTCACTTTTAGATGCGACTGCATCTCATTCACTCGCCTTGTCCATGCAGCGTCGGCGTCGTTGTCGTCCGCCCCTCCCCCATTCTCCTCGCCGCGCCAGCTTCGCTCTCCGCCGCTCACCCCCTCTCATCTCCGATAGCGAACACTCTCTCGCGAGGGGCATTAGATTGGATTCGATTGGATTGGCTTGGCTTGGCTTGGCTTGGCTTGGCTTGGCTTGGCTTGGCTTGGCTTGGATTGGATTGGATTGGATTGGAATTGGATTGAATTGGATTAAAGTGGATTGTGTTGGATTGTGTTGCGTCATAGCCGCGCCACGTTGCGTCATAGCCGCGGCAGGGTGTTCACGGCACGTTTCACGCGATGGGAGAATCAACCTAACGGAAACAACAACGGAACCCCGTATGCGTCGCATCTACACAGGGGTTCCCGCGAGGGGAGGTGTTGTTTTATTTCTGAACTACGTGCTATGCAACTCGCCACGCTCAACGGGAATTGATTAGCCGTGTTTCTGAAATGGCGGCTTTTTCGCAGAACCAGTACAATGCTGTAGCATTAAAACTAGAAACAGACTAGGCCACCCCTGTAACGCGATTGAGGAGATAAGTTTAGGCGTGTGAGCTTACGTCATCGCAACCACGTGAAATGCCTGTTTTTTTAGTGGAACGAATACACGCCGCGCGTATTACTATTGCTAGTTGGAAATGAATAATTTAATGTGGAATGGTTGCTATATTTTGGTCATTCAATCGGTTGTGTACGCCTGAACATAATTTGTTAAAAAATAAACACACTTTGAATATCGCGGGCGTTTCCAGCATCGGTCGTCGACGCGGCTACGTCGCGATCATTTCACGCATTTGTGGAGAGCCTCTCAACTTACTCTAGGCGCAAAAACTTGCTTATGCATAACCTGGAATCTGCGTAATATCTCTGTGCTGGTTCAAGCCCATCCGAGCTGCACTGAACGAACCCGCGCTTGTTGTCGTAGTGGCCTCTACTCCACCACCGTCTTCACAGGGTCACCTTTCCAAAGGCCCCCGGCTCTCGGCCTCCACACAAGATAGCCAAATTATCTTTGATCACGTGTCCAGAGCTAATCATATGTCGGAAAGGCAGCGTCTAGGTATGTGCGTCAACGCATTTTTTTTCGATTATTCACTTGGGTGGCCCCACTCACGTTAAAGTGATTGACTGATCTCATATTATAACCGCAAAAGACCCTCCCGCAGTTTGAAAGCGAATACATTACATCATTAAAAATATTTAAAAAAAACGGGTATTTATGGCGCGGAAAAGGTGGCCGAACGGTGATGCACAAAATGGCAGAAGCACGGCACACAAATATGGCCTACTGTTCGAAGGTTCAGTGCTGCCTTCGTGTTGAAGAGCTCCGGGAGTGGCGTTTTCTAAACGGTGCGGGGAAGGAAGTAAGCTCTAACGGGATCCTTAAATGGGGAATCCGACAATGGACTCATTCTTAGTGGAATAAAGTTTACTCTCCCTCTCTTTCTCTCTCTCTAAACGGTGTCTGATCGATTGCTAGGTACAATTGGTAAACCTTTACTGCACTCTTAAACAATCCCGACAATGCTTGAGGCCATTACGATGCTTCCACCGCCATTTTCGCCGCTGAATCAGATTCGGAGGGCACCTAAATAAATAATGTTGCAAATCGCTGGACAACCGAAATGCTTAATTCCAGAACGTTCGTTTTCGCATTTATTCAGTATTTAAAATACGCTGTTGTACCGTCCTCCGCTTAGCCTTCCTATGCGCTCCTTCTATCGCTCCTGTGGTGTCACGTGATCGAATGCAATGTGATTGGTCATACTAAGACACGGGCCAATCTGGCAACAAAAACATATCACCAAACATGATGGGGTGTCATAAAAGGTTTACGCTAGAAAAAAAATTCCCGGCATTTCCCCGAGGGGAAGAATGTGAAAGTGCGAATGCACGAGTTGAATTTGCGCGGTTCGGTAATGTTCGCGAAAGAGAGATCACACACACACACACAACTACAAAGAAAGAAAGATGCATTTATTCACAGACACCTATTTGTGTTGTCGTTGTACTTGAATGCTAGAGCGGATCTCAGCTTTGAAATTTCGTGTCAGTACTCCTTTAAGCGGGTGCATTAGCCCTTCTCACGCCCGATTCCTGGCCAATCCCCCACGTGGGTATGTGCCATGTCAGCGGCCAGGCAGCGCGCGCCATCTCCCCCCGTTGCCAAGGAAGACGAGGAGATCCCTGGCCAATCCCCCACGTGGGTATGTGATGCGGACATCGCCGGTGGACGCAGGTTCAGGGTCGCTTAAGAAGTGCATTGCACTTAAAATAGTACAGCCTGCGCAAGAAGAACCATCGCATAGCCCCCCGTGCCTAGCATGCAATGCAAATCGATCAACTCGTTGTACGCTGAGCGGGAATTCAGCGTGCTTTAGAACACGCGTGGCGCTTTTCCACCACTATTATTTGCACCGGATATTCTTTCAATAACATTTGCAATACGTAATAGCGTCTGCTGATCCGCAAAAGACGTGGCAGCAGTGTATTATTCGCTCTTTTTTACCCCTTCGGGGAGTAGGATATACAAATTCTGTTCGGAAAGTGTACGATTTGATTTATTACCTTCGCAAGCCGTGGCCTGTCTTTCTGCGCATTTCGGTATCCGCAATGGGTTAGACTGACAAGTCCATTCCCGACAAAGATCAATCAGACTCGTTCTCGTCTTCTTCCCCAGTAGTAGGACTAGACTAGATGAGGTGACCCACAGTGACCCCATTTCGATGACGTTCTGCTCCTCTGGTTGCCCATTCGTTCTGTCGGAACGACTGATAAGGCTACCGGGTATGATTCCCCGTGTACGGCACATATATACTTCTTTACCCCGTGCTCTGGAACGATCACCGTGATGGTGAAAGTGATGAGCGTGTTAGGAGGACTTCCAGCTATACATACCGAAAAAGGCGAACTGAATGATCGTCGCGACCAGCGGAAACTGCTGTTGGGCTTTATCAACACTAGAAGATGACTGGCATTGCATGCATTGTCGTTCCTGTACTCAGCACGTAGGCAGGAGACGCCTGGTGGCAAGAACAAGAGAGAGAGACAAAGAGAAAAAGGGGAAGGTGGCGACGAAAAGGTAATCATTATAATGGCATCGTCTATCTACCAATATTTTAACCACGTCCCAAACAAAAATGATATCAAGGAAAAACAAGAGCAAAAAATGAAAGTGCCTTTGCTCTCGGAAAACCATATTTAGTTTAAATTTGCACTGATTACATTTAAAAAACCAATATGATGTTACGCATTTTCAGCATTCCCTAACAACTGCTGGACGAGCAGGCGGACTTCAAAAGGCTCAATTTTTACTCAGGAAAGGCTGAGTGTTCGATCCCAGAAAAGTAGAATCTTAATTTAGATTACCCTTCTCTACGCATGGTTCAATGACAAGGTGCTGTGCTGCTGAGTCCAAGGACATGGTTTCGATGCCTGTCGCGGGGTAATGGGTTCTGACGGAGGGGCCAAACGTGTGTCGAGATTTAAACGTGCGTTAAGGATCACCAGTTAGTTTAAATTAATCCGCCGCCCTCCAATACAATGCGCCTTATAGCCATGTGTACCACCGCCTCGTAAAACACCCAAAATATGTTAATAAAATAAAATCAGTGAAAACTGGCTCGGTTCGACCGACACTGTAGATTAGATGTCCTATCGCAAAGGTGGCACACTGATCGATACGAATACAGTCGTTTGATATAAAACGACTTTCCATTCTTTATTGCCCCTATCATTCCGTCTATACGTCAGCAAGGTAAGGAGACCAGAGAAGAGACACATCTAAATTCAGCAACAAGTACAACAGAAAAACAGCGAGCTATCGCATTCTGGCGATAAAAGGCCGCCGCAATCATTACAGAACTATCCACACTCTCTTCTCTCACGTTCGGCGTGTCTCGTGCAGAACCACCGCCAAATCGCCAAATATACAAGGCAGCGTTTTATTGTGTCTACGACTACACACGTCGTGCTGCCGCGTGCTCCGAGTGCATTGGCTATAGAGGCGCATCACATGTTTATAATGCAATAGTCTGAGTGTTAGACATGGCCGAAGTTACCACGTGTGATCGTGTTTCAGAGAAAGTGCTTGCAACGGAGCTTTTGTCACTTTTGCCCACCCCACTAGTTGAAGTTATGGGTGAGTCACCGCCTGTACATTGTTTTTTTTTTTTGAACCTGCAGTGTCATCTTCCCTTTTTTTGTATTTGTTCTATGGGAGTGGTGTGTAGAACTAAAAAACCTTGGATAAATAACGGAGTGTATTAGAATAGCTGTCTTTATCACAATTGTGTTTTTTGGTTTGAAATAGATTACTATTGTATGCGGGCTTAACTGTGTGCCCTAATTCAACAAGTGTAGGATTGCGACAAAGAATTCATAGCCGCCTTGCTTACGCCCACATTACGCATGACTCCGCAATTACTTTCTTTTATGTGGTACCCGTTAAGTCAACACACTTTTTAAAATCTCATATTTGCCATGAGGATATGACAGAAACTCCTTGCGTCGTTCTGAGAGCTGCGATTACGCAATGTCTAGTGCATACTACACTATGCTTTGAGACAAAAGCATCAAAGCTTTTTGGTGTGAGAGACGGTGCCGTTTCGCCCTGCTCCTTACTGGCGGATGGGGAGGACCCATGAGGGCTATCCTTATTCTCCCCTTCATGAGTGGCGGTAGCTCTAATCCCCCCCCTCCCCCGGATGACATACGAGGCGTACGAGGGGCGTCCTTTTGAGGTACAGTGACGTTTCGTCCCATTCCAATCCAAAATAATACTAATTGTATGATAGTGAAAATGAGTGATTATGAGCTTAGCATAACGCGGTGAGGTTAGTTGAGTATGAGTAGTGTGAGCATGAGCATAACCCATAATCATATATATACTCGTACTCATACTTATAGTAAAACTCACACTTACACTCATCTTCATACCCGAAATCATACTAACCTCATAACAGTCTACTAACCACATAATCGAATCCCAGTGCAGGCAATTCCCACCGGATTAAAAAAAAAACGCGTATTGAGGGAATTGCAGAATGGGTCTTGGTGTGCGGCCTGACACTGGCGACCATTTCCGGGAAGCACTCCCTCACCATAGCAGGATTAGCCACCCTGGTGTAGTAACGGCCACAACCTCCCATGAATACGCCAATTAACCCACGGTCCTCAGTCTCCAGTGGCTGCGAAGCAATTGACCACGGCGGCGGTCAGACCTGTGACGCAGCAGAGGGTGCTAAGAATCCCTGGCCCGGACAGGCCGCCATTGGAATCTGAACCTGGCAACGTTTAACACGAGAACCTTATCTAACGAAGCGAGTCTAGAGGTCTTGTTCGAGGAATTAAAGGGCATTAAATAGGATGTCATAGGGCTTAGTCAGGTTAGGAGGACAGGTGAAGCCTTTACGGTGCTGAAAAATGGACACGTCTTACGTTACCCTGGTCTAGTGGACAGAAGAGAACTGGGAGTGAGATTTCTAGTCAATAAAAACATAGCTCGTAACGCAGACGAATACTACAGCATTAACTAACGGGCAGGAGGTCTTGTAATTAGGCTCAATAAGAGGTGCAAACTCAAGGTGGTACAGGGCTACGCACCCACATCCAGCCACGACGACCATGTAGTGGAATGCTTCTATGAAGATGTGGAATCGGCAATGGCTAAAGTAAAAACACAGTATACCGTAGTTATGGGAGACTTCAATGCTAAAGTAGGCAAGAATCAGGCTGGAGACAAGGCAGTTGGGAACTATGGTCTGGGCTCTAGAAATAGCAGGGGGGACCTAGTAGTAGAGTTAGAAGAAAGGAATAACCTACGTATTATGAATACCTTCTTCTGCAAACGGGAGAGCCAGGAGTGGACGTGGAGGAGCCTGAATGGGGAGCATAAAATGAAATAGACTTAACCCTTAAATATAACCCTGGCGTCGTGCAGGATGTGGAAGTGCTCGGAAGGGTAAGATGTAGTGACCACCGCATGATAAGATCTCGAATTAGGCTAGATTTGAGGAGGGACCGTAACAAGCTAGTACGAAAGAAGCCGATTAATGAGCTAACAGTAAGACGTAAATTAGAAGAATTCAGCATCGCGCAGCTGAACCGATATTCAGCTCTTACCGAGGAAGCAGAGTTTACGACACAGGAAGCCAGCGACAACCTTACACTCATTATCACGGAGTGTGCAGTAGTAGTCGGGGGCACTATGGCTAGAGAGGATACTGGTAAACTTTCACAGGAGACGAAAGAAATAATTAGGAAACGGCAAACCATGGCTATATCCACCTCAGCTGACAGAATAGAACTAGCGGAGTTAATCAAGAAGCGTAAGAAAGCTGAAATACGGAAGTATAATATGGCGAGGATCGAATACGTTGTAAAGACTGGAGGTAGCCTGAAAGCAGCGAAGAGGCGTCTTGGCGTGGGGAAAAATCAGATGTATGCACTTAAAGACAAGCAAGGCAATGGCATCACAAATAGGAATAAAATAGTCACAGCAGCCGAGGAGTTCTATAGGGATCTGTTCAGTAGCCGGGATATCCAGGATAATGCCCAACGAGGAAGCAGTTCAGAGGAGATAGACATCCCACCAGTAACGACAGAAGAAGTAAGGAAGGTTTTGAAAGAAATGAAAGGGGGCAAAGCACCTGGTGAGGATCAGATAACAGCAGACCTCTTGAAGGATGGCGGAGAAATTATACTTAAAAAACTGGCAAACCTGTCTTCGCAATGCCTAATGACGGCAAGGGTACCGGAATCTTGGAAGAACGCGAACATAATTCTAATCCATAAGAAAGGTGACATGAAGGACTTGAAAAATTGCAGGCCGATCAGCTTACTGTCAGTCGTCTACAAGGTAATTACCAAGGTAATCGTTAACAGAATTTCTGCAACCTTATGTTTCAGTCAGCCTAAAGAACAAGCAGGGTTCCGTAAAGGCTATTCAACAATGGACCATATTCACACGATAAATCAGGTGATAGAGAAGTGCGTTGAGTATACTGAACCCCTATATATAGCCTTCATAGATTATGAGAAAGCATTTGACTCGGTCGAAACCTCAGCAGTCATTCAGGCAATACGGAACCAGAGTGTAGATGATCATTATGTAAGAATACTAGAGGATATCTACAATGGGTCCACAGCTACCATCATCCTCCATAAGGAGAGCAGTAAAATACCTATAAGGAAGGGCGTCAGACACAATCTCCCCAATATTACTCACAGCTTGTGTAGAAGAAGTATTCAGATCATTGGCTTGGGAACCGGTGGGAGTAAGGGATAATGGAAAATACCCGAGTAACCTCAGATTTGCTGATGGCGTTGCCTTGTTAAGTAACTCGGGGGAGGAATTGCAAAGCATGCTTACCGCACTGGACAAACAGAGTAGAACCGTGGGCGTGAGAATTAATATGCAGAAAACGAAAGTAGTGATCAATAACCTCGGGACAGCACAGCGGTTTGAGATAGGTGGCGAGGCCGTGAAAGTAGTAAGCGAATATATCTTCTTAGGCCAAGTTGTGACCCCGGATCCCAACAATGAGGCAGAGATAATTCGAAGGATAAGAATGGGGTGGAGTGCATTCGGCAGGCATTCTCAGACAATGAATGGCAGCCTACCATTGTCCCTTAAGAAGAAAATGTATGACAGCTGCATCTTACCGGTACTCACCTAGGCGGCAGAAACTTGGAGGCTCACTAAGAGGGTTCAACTTAAATTGAGGACGACTCAGCGCGCAGTGGAACGGAAGATGATAGGTGTAACATTAAAGGACAAGAATAGAGCGGAGTGGCTCAGGGAACAAACGCGTGTTAAGGACACACTAGTAGAAATTAAGAAGAAGAAATGGACGTGGGCAGGGCACGTAATGCGAAGGCAAGTTAACCGTTAGTCATTGAGAGTAACAGAGTGAATCCCTAGAGAAGGCAAGCGTTGCAGCGGGCGGCAGAACGTTAAATGGGCAGATGAGATCAAGAAGTTTGCGGGGATAAATTGGTCGCAGTTAGCACAGGACCGGGGTAATTGGAGAATAATGGGAGAGGGCTTTGCCCTGCAGTGGGCGTAGATAGGCTGGTGATGATGATGATGATGATGGTGGTGGTGGTGATGATGATGATGATGAACCACGTAATCACTTCCAATGTACTGAGAGTAGCATGAAGGTCGGATTAAGGCGAGACGGAGATACAGCCGCAGACATTGAAATCTTTGGCAGATGGGGACATGGCAGATGGCACTCCAGCACCGGAGCCGTTTCGCTGTGTTAGTGGCAGGTGCGAATGAAACGGGGGAGCGTTGAGCAGTAAAATGCCTCGAATCATTCCTACCGCCACGTCTGAAGATCAACACTTATGGCGCGCCACTTTGACAGCAACATGGATGCGTATACAAGACGCAGAACATGCTGGCTTCCTTTTACAATAAAACAAACGGTAGTACCCGGCGATGTCCGGGGGGGAGGTGGAATTATAGTAATTACACTAATGGGCATGACACGTGTTCATTCATTTGTTGTCCTAATTAGCTAGTGAGCTCCAACGTAGGCGTGTCCTGGTAATATGAAGCATCGGGAGCTCGTGTTTCACTGAAACTCTCTCTAAACAAATCCCACCAATATGGTGCGCTCAGGCGAGTGATTCAGTGAAAAACGTTTTATTAAGCCGGTGAAGTGGGGGTGGTTCCCTATCGGCGGTGAGATTTTTGAGTGGCACCCTCTGGCTCTGACGTTGACTTAGGGACTTGCGCAGCTGTCGTCTGCTGCACTCCGCTCGTGAGGGGCAGCAGTGCTAGAAATCGCTCGCTTTGATGTTTCGTCCCTTGAAAAGCGTATTTCTAGTAATTTAGTTATTTTTTCCAGCTTCCGACGCATTTGGATAATGTCAAGCTGGATTCCGCCCCCCCCCCCCTCAAGTTTGCAACAGAAGAGGAGGGAGAGAACAATTTTCTTTAGAGCATCGCTCAGAAGATCGTGTGTTACTCGTCCTTTCTAGATTATTCGCGAGGTTCAGCGCTGAGAGTTTTTCATTAAGTATTTAAAGTGCGTAGGCTTCCATACATCATTTTTGAGATGCAATTAATGGAGACTCAACATTCTAATGCTTACATTTCTTACATTTCAACATTATAATCCTTACTAATACAACATTCTAATACCAAGCAGCGGGTTCTTACACGCGCATCGCACACTGGGAAATAAAGCTTCTGTCTTCTATTTCTTTCGTTGTCGTGAAGCTTCTATCAGATGAGTGTTTTTTTTTGTGTACAACGCATTCATTTCTCTGCACCGCCACAAATGTCTTATTAGTAGGTTGGGGATGCTTGGGAGGCTCACAACGATCGTGTGGGTATTTTCGTCTGGCTGTATGGCTACATTCCCTTCTTCAATAATTGGTTTTTGGTATTGCTGCGCCAGAAGGTGCATATCCGCAGCCTGCGTTGCTTATTCACATGAAAATATAATTATAAGGTTTGTGCTAAGCCACCGTGATCACGCCCCAGGCAACCTTGTCCAGAGTGCTTGAAGGCGGCTTTTGTTCCCCGAATTGCTGTCGTAACCGTCAACCCGAACAATTATGACATGATTACGGTGTTGAAGGCTTGATATACTGTCTAACGAACGCAATAAATAGTATACGGGCATATATTACAAGTATCGAAACTGAAGGTTGTTTCCAAGCAGCTATTTATTTTTTCCAACCCTTCCAGGCGTAAAGACAAACCCTTGTCTACTCGGGATGGCGCTCTACAAATTGCAGAAAAATTACACTCACTCTCTTGTCGTGGATTGAGGACCCGGACTACAAATCAGATTGTTGTTGTTTCTTTCGTTTATTTAATAGCGTTAAGGCTTAGACACTAAGCGGGTCCGATCTATATCGGCCTCCCGGATATAGTCCAGCAAGGAACGGTAGGCAGGACCATGGAGCCACCGATGGTAATCGATTTTACTGTTAAAAAGTTTCCTCCTCTTCTCCGCCTCCTCCGCTTTTTGAGTGCAGTTTTCCTATAACGCATATCTGAATATTGATAATATATGGTTGTCAGAAATGTACCGAGCTATCCCTCCAAGTCTGAACAAACATAGTGTGACTGTATCTTCACAGTAGACGTGACTCGTTTTGCTCAATAAACCTTCATACTGGTTAGAAGCTTCGTATAAAACCAGCACACGCCTATACACAGCGTGGGTTATTCGTAACTCAACCTACAGTTTCTGCAGCATGCTTTCATGCTATGACAACGTACAGTGATGTGACAGAATAATTTAAAGCGTTCGGCAAGGTTGCAAAAACTGTTTTACCTTACATATATATGATTACAGGGAATCGTAATGCCTTCCGCCAAAGCCGACAGCCCCGAATTCCTGGCATGTGTTTTTCTCTTGTATTTTCGCTGTTGTCGATTACTAGCAGATGGCTGTTCCCTTTGCTAGAATGATTGCTATATACAGAAGCTGACGCCTAGCTCCGATTCTTCGCGCTCTGCACAAAAGCGGCTTCGCAAGAACATGGGGCTACGCCGGCAATGTTTCTTCCGTAGCGGTATCAAGAACTATACTTTAACTCACGCCTTGAGCTAGTGTATGCGCTTTTAAGTCTATTATTATGATAAAAATTCACGCATACGCAAAATCTGGGGCGGACAAGTATCATACGTCAATCGAGCGCACACCAATAGCACGAAGAGGGAGCTCGACTGAAGCAGACGACAAATGCGATAATCCCTAAGCCGACGTCACGGAGGCGCACGTCGCCGCACCAACCGTGGTCGCGCTTACCGCCAATTCCAGGCAACAATGGGATGAGCGGGCAGCCTTTTCTCTGGAGGCCAAAACTGTCTGGACATCCAGACCGCCACTAGTCACCAGGTTTTCCCACAGCCCAGGGGTTGGAAGCAGGGATGGGACACAGGGAAGATTTGGGCTTTGCTTGCACTCCAATATGATGTGAGGGGGAGGGACAGGTTGTAAGCACAACTTGCATTCGGTAAGAAGTTGCGTTGGGAACAAACAATGAAGGCGGACTGTGTGGAGGAAGGTATTTTTACCTATGGAAGTGTTATCTACGCAGGTATGAACGATGCTCATCGGTCACAGTTTTATGATATAGGACACGGGCTCCTACGGAGGCCCGTGGTTGCAGGAAGTACCAACAGGTGGCGAGCGCTATGCGAACACGGGAAAATTAAACTGAATTCCGCGTCCAACGGGGTGCAAATTTCAAAAACCCGCTGGCCGTTTTATCCGCATGTTAGGATGAAATCCTGCAATCGATTTTTGAGAAAATGTATTGGCACCATTTGCAAACAAAAAAAAAGATTCGACATATCAAAGGGCTGTGCGATTATTGAGGAATGTGTAAAAACACACCGTTTTTTCGAAATCCTGATCGCCTTATAAGGTTAGTGTCAGAGAAAAATGTTGTAGAGCAGTGTTCATATGCCTGAGTAGGTTACCCATATCAACAAAAACCAGTTCAATATCTCAAATTGCGAGGGATAAAAAATAATATCTGAATTTTTTTTTCATCGCTTTTCAATCTCTCCTATTATAATTCTTAAAATTTCCCGCAACAATGAGCTGCACCACCGTAATGCGCTCATGAAATTTAAACCCGTTTGAACCAGCCGTTTGGCTAGGCGCGGACATCATCATTTGGGCTTTTTGGCTCATCCGGAGTGTCATTTGTAAAGAACAATTGGTACCTTTTACCGGCATCGCAGAGCTAAATCCTTAAAATCGATTTTCTGCATTCGTATGAATAACGTCATCATCATAACCATCCTGTCTACGCCCAGTGCAGGGCAAAGGCCTCTCCCATTAATCTCCAATTACCCCGGTGCGCTGCTAACTGCGACAAAAGCGCTTCGATATGTGAACGAGTGACCGAGATAATCACGAATCTACAAAAACACCATTTCACCCTTTTCCTCAGTTACGAGTACAATTTCCGAAAATCCCGCCTTAGTGAGCACCTTCGATTTCACGCACACTCGGGAAGTTTCAAGTCTTATACCTACCAGTTTTGGGTGGGCGTTGATGAGTCAGTCAGTCAGTCAGTCGGGCACTTCTATTTATAGGTATAGATAATGTTAGTACTGTAGTTCAATAAATAAAACGTAACTTTTTATAAACATGATTCTGAATAAGAGAGACGCTTTGCAGTAGCTTGAGGCTGTAAATATGGTTCTCAGCTTTCGGGCGTTGCCAACATACAGACACAAATGGAGGGCAGTTTTACAGTGGTATTCCTGCTACGCGACATCTTTCAAGGTCATCTATCGCATCGATATGACCTTCAACCACCGGGCCGCAATGCTACTTTCTTCGCTTCACTTGCTCGGAGCTTCGCCGAAGAAGGTGAAACGGCGGCTTCGCCTGAATCATCGCTCTGCGGTGACTGGGCAGTCAGTGCGTGCGGTTCAGCACAAGCGAACCACGTGACTAGGCGGTGGGTTAACGACTAACATATTAAAATATTGGGCTGGCTGAGTCTACAAGGAAGGAGTCCAGAAAAATACGGGATGCGCGCAAACGGAAGCAGCGCTTTGCCGGCTTCTTTAAGGCGCGTAGTTCCTCAATATCGCCATCGGTGGCGCGCGGGCTGGATTGTCTGAGCCGTCGCTTCAGTGAAAGTGGAAGTATGAATCGAATCATGCAGTAAATATAGCTAGAGGGCAGGCTTCCAAATCTAAAGCAACGGCAACATGTCACGGAACACTGTATACATGGTCTTTGAATTCGCTGGTAATAACTACGTTTAGAGCTGTTAAGCCAAAACCATTTTTGAACTAACATCCGTTAACCATTTAATCATTTCTTTCTTGGTACGATTGAGAAAAAAAAGGGTCAGGGGTATAAATAGGACGAACGGGCAAAGGTTACGGGGAGACCAATGGTTGGGCATGTGCATCGACCAGCTTACTTTTATTTAGCGTATTTTTTCTCCACTTTTTCATATGAATGCAAGATTCAGCGCTTTGGAAGTAGCGTTACTTATAACAAAAAAAGCAAGTAGAACACCTGGGTTTCGTGTCGACAGAAGCCTACGAGAGGCCTTCATCCTGCAATGGGCCCAAATAAGGGATACGTTTACGGGATAAATGATGCAATTTTCGCGCTAAAGTACGAATTTTGTGACGTGCTTCACTATGTAAAGGGGTCACGAGCCTCCCGCGGAACACAAGTGGTCCAATTCTGCTCGCCCGAAATACCACTCTTTTCGGGCTACAACGGAGTTTGTAGAAATACTTTACCGCACTTATACTTCATAAATTTATTGTCAACGCATACCTCCGATACCCAGTAGTTATACAACGTTATTTGGCAACCGATAGACGTGTGCGAAACTGGGCATTGGGTTCTCCCCATTTGCAATCCATGCAATTCATGCAAGGCTTTCGCTCGGTAAAACTTGATCATCTGATCTTCGCTTTCTATTAACACCCGATCTCAGTAGATCCTTCTGTAGACTTCTACGGACCAAAGCAGAGCGACAAGAAGAATTATACAGGGTGGCAAAGGCTTCCCGACATTGATTTTCCACCGGCATACTCAGCGCCCCCACGCAGCCGGCGAACGTAATTTAGTACAGCCAACGTAACTTCTGGCGATAATAATTTGCGGCGACCCTCTCGGACAGCACCCCACTCAGACATGCCCCCCCGCAAGATCACGCTTCGTGGGTGTTGTTCAGTTCGAGCGTTGCCGCATGGCGAGACGAATGAGCCCCAGACGCTGTCGACGTAGCCGTGGCTCACTCCCAGCTTGCAACGACAGAGGTGATGCAGGGGAATGGGACTTAGCAGAAAGGATTAGATCAAATGGGGAAGTCGCTCCCAAAAGCCATCTCTGCACCAATGATTTCGCATGGCGGCACCATGCATGCTTTCTCTGCAGTGACGGACGAATCTTTTAGTTGGCCCTGCTTTCTTCTGCGAGAGATGCATTGCGGGGAACGCACGTATGCATACGTGCGAAACTTCCTCACAAACAGGCAAGCAGTGATCCATGTCGGTGAAGCAAAGTCCCACCCCATCAACCTGGCGAGCAGAGGCACTCCACAAGGAGCAGTACTTTCACCAATGCTCTTTAATATCGCCCTAATGAAACTGCCACAACGCCTTGCGGCTCTTCCAAAAATTAAGCATGGTATCTATGCCGACGATGTGACAGTGTGGACAGGCACAGGCTCATGGGGGGACATGGAAGCTCGCCTTCAAGAAGCAGCCAATGTGGTCACTGAGTAAGCCAAATACTGCGGACTCTCTTGCGCCCCGACAAAGTCGGAACTCCTCGTGGTCCAACCAGGGAGACCCAAACGGGAACCACTTCCACCAGTCGAAATACACCTAGAGGGCCACACTATTCGCCCCACACCTGAAATCAAGATCCTTGGAATGATCTTCCAGCACTACAAACAAAACTCCACTCTCGTAACTCGCCTCAAACACCCTACGGACCAGGTGTATCATATGCTGCGCAGGATCATCACGAAGAGGCGTGGCTTTGGGGAGCATGCGGCGCTACGTCTCGTGCAGGCCTTCATTATTTCCTGCATCACCTACGCAGTTCCATATGCTCTGCTTAACAAGCACGAAGAAGAATGCGTGAATACAATAATCCGAAGATCATACAAGCGCGCACTGTGCCTTCCCCCGAACACATCCACCTCGCTCCTCCTTCAACTCGGCATTTATAATACGTCGTCGGAGCTAGTTGAAGGACATCTGCTACAGCAATACCAACGGCTGTCTCTCACCAAGGCTGGCCGCCATGTCCTGTCAGAATTAGGAATAAATACACCAGGCTACAACGGCCCACTTCCAGAGCCCCTACCCCGACATACTCAAGAACGCATTCAAATCCGACCGTTACCGCGTAACATGCACCCGGAACACCACAGTGGACGACGCAAGGCTCGCGCGGAGGCCATCTCACGGCAATACAGTAAAGATGCTGATGCCGTCTTCACAGACGCGGCGGCATACCCCGCCTACCCAGCGTTCGCCCTGGCAGTAAGCCCCGCCCAAGGAGGACCGACTATCACTGCCTCTATAAAACACGCTCACCAGCTGAAGCTGAACAGGCGGCAATCGCGCTTGCCATCTCCTCAACCAAGGCTACTACTGTAGTGACGGACAGCCAACAGGCCTGCCGGTACTTCCAGGCCAGAACGGTGCACGCTGCGGCCCCCGCAATACTACTACGCCACCCCCCGCAGCGACAGCTCCAGATTGTATGGACTCCAGCCCATCTGGGAGTGAGAGGGAACGAGACGGCCCACGACTTAGCGCGAGAAATGACACGCCGCATGAGGAGTGAAGACGCCGCCTTGGAGAGATTTACTCCCCTTCTGGCATACAGAGAAATGACCCAACATCTACGCCTGGCCCGACGCACCCTTCCCCCACCCCACCGACACGTATCTATAGAGCAGGCACACCACTACCGTGCCTTGGAAACAAACACCTTTCCCCACCCAAAAAGAGTCTGCCACTACTCCGAACACATTACGTCCCCTAGGTGCCCCTTCTGTGGAGCAGACTGTACTCTTTTCCACATGGTTAGTGGATGCCCCCCCCACCCTCTCCCCAAACCGAATCCGTACAACTCTCTCGAACTCTGGAGGCGCGCCCTGTCCAGGTCATGCCTGTCCGACCAGCTTCGACTGGTGGAGCGGGCTGTAGCGGCTGGCAAAGCATATGGGGTCCTGCACTGAGGACTCCACCTCCTGAAGACGCCATACAAATTTACTACACAATAAAGATGTTTATCCTCCTCCTTCTCCTCCTCCTCCTCCTTCTGCTCAAGTTTCTCGTCCATCTCCCTAGTCTTTCCGTCGCCCAGTCGCGTGATACAAACAAGTCCCGGACGGACCCGGCTTAGAAATATGGTCCCTGCAGCACCTGCAACTGAGCTGCTAGGCGTCAGCGGTCGACGGGGTCGTGTGTGGGACGCTAATATGTAAAACCATTTCGGTCTCGCTCGTAATGATGGGCGGGCCACGCGCACGCATCCCGCCATCCCCCGAGTGAAAGCTGCCGGTGTTCCGAGAGTGCAGTCTGCCCGCAGGCGTTGCGGTCCCATAAGGCGCTAATTAGATGACTCGCGTCCTTCATCGTGGGGGATACACGCCTGAGTGGTCCCTTTCATCTTTTCAAAGTGAAGAAAAGCTGGGGGTGGAGCTGTGCTCGAAGCAATGTAGACCACGTACACGTGCCTAGTTTTATTTTGAGCAGTTCCAGGGTCTTGTTCTTAAGAGCATAAAGTCGAGTTTAACAGCAACCATAAATTCCTTGATAGAGTACTGGGGTATCGTTCAACTCTGCGCCGGTCTATCGATCCTTCGACACCTACTGATGATAAACTCCAAAAACTTTAAGCAAGCACTAAACGTAGATTACACACAATAATTGAAATGGCTATCTTCAGTGCGTGTTGCGTTGAAGATGCCCCTGAGAACATCGTTCACACTGGGCCCTGCAGACTAAGGGCTATCTTGCTTTGTCCCGAGAGATGTCAATCCCCTATACTTCCTTATCTTCTCAACAGACACCTCCATCCGTCTTCCAACACCCATTGTTGCCGATACACCTCTCTGCTGTCCTCTTCCATATGCAGTCAGCGTTTTTGCATGCGCCAATGGCGCATGCGCAAATTACATGCGGAAATGGCGATAGTATTTTTTTTTATTTTGTGACTTCATTTTGCCCTTAAAATCATCAATGTTCAAAAGCGGTGCAACCGGGTTGGGGAAAAGCGTCCCCACAGACCACGTCGTGCCCATAGCGCGAGCGAATCATGACATAGATGCTGAAAGGGAGAGCGGAATGACCTAGTGCTTTGGACGTGTCACCGAACGATAAAGCGAACTACGGAGGGAGGGAGGAAAAGGGGGATGGCGTAAGGGAGAGGACATGATGGAAAGAAAGCGTGAAAGAGAGCGGCATAATAGAGGTGCGAACTAGAGAGTACACTTTGAGAGGATCGAGTGCCCCTCTGACAATAATACCTTTCCGTTTGTGATAGTTTTTTCACATTTTTGTTTCTGTTCATTCTCTCTGGGCGGTAGCATTTCCGTGAAGCACAAATTCTAATGTGCGCCATGAAACGAAGTACAGGCGGCGCAAAGCCCGTCGTTGCTATTTCAACGCCGGCAGCATGCGAGGAAGGAGTGCGAATGGAAATAATGAGAATATGCAAACCTTGCCGCACCGAGAGGGTACATGTAGAACCGCGGAGCGAGAGTGCCGGGGATATTGCAAGCGGATCGGCGGCCGCAGCCTCGCACCCCTTAAGGGCTTCAGACAGCAGGGATCGCGCATTGCGATCCTACGCTCAGAAATTGCTGCCGCCTCTGCCTGCTAGGTCCAGCGACCAGTGCTACACACGGCAACGAAATGCGCTCTTACAAACGAAGCCTTCCTCCTTTCGGAAGCGTTCTTTTTTTTTTTTTTTGCTATCGTTATTTCAAATTTTTAGCCTTCTTTGTGCAGTTTTTTTGTTTCGCGAAAAGCTTTAAAAGATTCACAGTAATGCTATCGGCGTCTATAAGCTCATCAACTTCTGCGAATGCACTCCAATCATCGAAGTGGAGTGGTTACTAACTAACATGCATTATGTCTTGCGAATAAAGCTGTATCGTTTATTTTCATGCGAAAGCCCCAAGTGGCCCATTCTTTGAAACACTGTTCCTGTTGCAGTTAGAGTGGAAAGCGCTTAAATTTCGAACAGTAGCAACTTGCAGCCCAAGGACAACAACACAGGAATGCTCCCTGGTGCTACTATTCCGAGTTGCGCGCTTTCACCTCCAGCTATGAAGCACCACATAGCCCCTACTAATACCTTGTTTGCGTTGTTGTAGTTGTCTGGTCAACAAAATGTCCGCCGCTGAGAGAGTAAATAAAAAACGTACGTGGGTGGTGATGGGAATTTGAACCTGTGTCTCCAGAGAAGCAGCCCCATGCGCTTGTACTGCGCTATGCCCGTGTGTTGCTAGCGGGAGAACAAACTTTCTCGTCCTTGTTGTTGTTCTTCCCTTCTTAAGAGCACATACCCACTTGTGGAATTTGCTAGGAATCAGCAGCTTCGGTGTGGCTTATGGGCCTGCTTCAGAAAATTCACAAAACTGCATTAAGAACGTAAATGCTGTATGATAGTGCGTGCTCCGTAAAACCTGATCGTGTAGGTTTGTGGCGAGAAGAGGTCAAGCCGGTCGAAGTAATCCAACCAAAACACAAAGAAACTAAAGCCAATAAAGAGACGCAAGTACGGTGTAGCAGATACGAGTTGTGAACAAGTATTGTCAAGCTTTCACCTGCAAAGCACGTATGCAGGCTTAGGGGCCCCAATGAATATTTTTAGTGTCTGCCGACTTTGTTAGAGTTACGGGTCAGGTAACCATATAGCGTTATATGATTTCGCCACGTTACAATAATGCGCAGTTTTTCCCTACGCGAGTCTGCAATCAGTGCCGGGCTGAGAGTCAATTACAGAATAACAAGCGTTTTTGCTGCTTAGAAAACTGCTGTTATGGGCTACCGCTATTGGCTGCTGCAATACCCCGCAAGGAGGAGAAGGTCGTATGCGGTATCCATCATAACTATTTCTTATGCTACCAACGATTCACTTCCCTTTCACCCCCACCCCCCCATCGTCCCCTCATGCTCCACAAAAGGCATCTATACGAAGACATAATTGTCTTGTCGGAGAGTAAAAAAAAAAGTTATAAACAAGTTTTTTGTCCACTCAAGATAACCACGCAAAACCTATAACAGGGAGCGGCCGAAGGTTTCCGAAACCGAGGGACACCGACCTATGAAGGATTGGACCGCGGACCGCCGTTTTTAAGCCGGCTTCCCTGCCAGCGCTAACTCTAACCGCAGCTTCGGTGACCGAGGTGGAACGCCGGCGGCGGCCTTGCCCTAGCCGCTTCAACCCGTGTCCGGCATCCATCGAGGTTTCGGGCGACTTCCCCCAGAGCCGGAGCAGCGCGATGGACGGCATCGAAGTAGAGGGTGAGCAAATCTCACCGGAAGATATCACGGAGGAAGCTGCCTGGTTGGCAAGCCACCTCCGGCGAGGCCCTCGCTCCCTTGTCAGGCTAAGCCCCACAGCAGAACATCCTCTCGAGCAAGGCGCCGTTGGCTCTCGTGAGCCAGATCGAAAGCCGCGAGCGCAACAGTCCCTACAAAGACAAAATCGGACGCTGAGTCAACCGCACTTGCCCAGTGAAGATATCAAGATAGTGCTCCGGCCGAGAACGGGCCTCGATGTAACCAAAGTCAGCAACACGGGGCTTCGTGACGGGGTGCTGCGTGCCACCGGCCTTACCTACGACGAGGCAGTAAAGGATCTCCTCCGCAATAAGTCGGAGAAAAATATCATCGTTGCGAGCACACCAAGCATGGAACGTGGCCCAAAATACAACGACGTGAAGGCACTACAGATTGGAGGAAAGATGTACGAGGTCACCGCGTATGCGGCACCATCGACAGACACCGTCAAGGGGGTTATTCATGATATCCCAGACTACGATAGTGCCGCAGACATCACTAACAGCCTGGTATACAAGAAAAATCTCGCCATCTTTCAGGCAAGACGAATGGGCCGGTCCAACTCGGTCCTTATCGTTTTCGAGGGTAAAACGGTCCCGTACTACACCTACTGCCCCGGGGCCGAGTACCGCTGCTTCCTTCACAAGAATCGCCATGAAATCTGCGACGGATGCGGCCGACTAGGACACCGCGTGGATGTCTGCCCAGCCCCGGATAACAAGATATGCAAACTCTGCGGAGAAGAAACACCGGGTGAGGGCCACCCGTGCACGCCCAAGGGCGCACTTTGCGGCCAAGACAAGGCTACTAGGGCCAAGAAATGCCGACTCCACTATCAAACACCCCACGTAATGAAGAAGCGCAAGTGGGACAAGCAGCACAGGAAGCAGCATCAAGACCGCCGGCAACAGCAGCACGGCAATCCTTACGGAGGCAACTCGTCAAGCGTCCTTAAATCCGGTGGTGCTCTGGACGGAGACCTGGATCGCTCGAGGTTCTTCCCCCGGTTGCCGCAACAAGAGCGGCAGAGAAGGCGAGACACAAGCCGCCGAACGGGAACACGGGACACCACCGCACAGGGCCGCAGCTGTTCGCGATCATCGTCGCGTCGTCGCCAACCGAGCAAAGAGGGCCGGAGCCTCCAGCGGCGACCATCTCGATCCACGACACGTGGCGACTAAAGGGCCACCGACAACAACCACTAAAACAGGGTGAGCTGGGCAGCCACGGTCTCGCACGGTAAAAATAAGCAGAAGGTTAAGGGCACACCGGATAAAAACATTTGCGACTTAGACTATAATTCGCGGTCCTACCTAACCCGAATCCGCCAAATGCTAGAGATGGTGCTCATGGAGAACCGAGCACTCAAAGCAGACCTAGCTCAACTCAAAAGCTGTTCAGCCCCAACTCATCCCGCCCATGCCGCTAATACCGCAGAACACCACCCCACTCCCCTTCCCTCCCCCCCCCCCCCCCCCCCCCCCCCCCGAGCTACTGGCAGCGCCGACCCAGTGGCCGCAGAATTCCCGGAGCCGACCTCCGCCAGCGCGATTGACATTACCGGCAGCTCTGACCCACCGGTGTCCTCGGAAATCATGGAGCGCAAATCCGGAAGCGCGATGGGTACAGTCCCAGCCACCTCTCAGCCGCCGAAACGCAGGGCCACGAAGTCACAACCCGAAAATCAAACCGCACCCCCCGAACCTGATAGTCCGGTACGTACCGATTTTTTGTGCGTCACAGCACGCTCGATGACACAAAAAGATCCCGGGTCTTGCCCTAAAATCAGCGAAACGCTGCTTTACCCGTGCTCTCTATGCAGTATCGCAGCAGCAAAGCCGGGGAAAGGTACAGAAATTCGATCACTTTTTTTACTGTCTGCGGGAAACGTGCATGGCTTCGACATATCTAAAGTGACGATGTTGCAGGTCGTTTTCGGCGTGCTTATTAAATCAAAGGTTTAGTGCCATCGCTGATTCCATTGTACGCCAACACGTCCTACAGGAAAGCCATCCTTCTCTGACGATGATGAAGAATGATCGTGGGCAAAGCGAAAGAAAATAAAAGCCTTTCCGTTGCCGGAATCTAAGCTATGTCCCAGTCGTTATGCTGCCGGCGTCTATCCGATTGCTCCATGTCTACATAGACGAAGCGGTTGGGAAAACTCAGACGACAACCAAACAATTAACGAGATCAATGTCGTTGCTCTGCGTGCCTAAGTCTGTTAGCCCCAAGACGATAGGCCTAAAAATCTATTTTGAGCTTTAGGACGTTAGGCCTAACGTTACATCTTGGGTTTTAACAACTGAAAACGCACCCACTAAAAAACTACTCGTTGAACGCCAAGCACCAGGTACCGATTAAAGCCGTACACCCCAAACCCAAACATTTGGCCTAGTAAGTGCACACCCGAGAATTTCTGCGGGAATCCTAGAAAACGGGCACGTACCTCCATATTGACACATACTTACCGTGTGAGATTGGCCAACCGAAAAATCTTTCACGAGAAAGCTTCGCTTACAACCGTCGTGGTCGTTAGAGAGAGGGGTGCATGATTTTGTCGACCATACAATACACTGGGAAAGATGAATTCTGGATACACCAAGCAATGAAAATTAGAAACAATCAATCATATCTGAATCTGTGCTTTGTTTGTTTTTGAAGTAATGAAACGTACACAAATTTTATAGCCTGAGAACATTCAGACATTTCGTCTCGCGATTTAAGGGAGGAAAGAGGAATTCATCACCCAGAAATTTCGAGATAAACTTTCCGTAGGTAATCTTTCCCAGATTTCGAGCGATCTTTCCGTAATATGGATCTCTTTCGAACTGAGAAAGTTTTGTGATGAAGATTAGAGCGCAATAAGGTAGGCTTAGAGCATTGATTGTAGGGTTTAACGCGCCGACACAACGCAGGCGATGAGGCGCGCCGTAGTGGAGGGCTCCGGATTAATTTTGACTACCTGGGGATTTTTAACGTGCTCCGAATTCTCGCACACACGGGCGTTTTGCTTTTCGCCTCCAACAGAAAAGCGGCCGCCGCGGCCGGGAACCGAACCCGCGGCCTCGTGCTCAGCAGCCCAACGCCTTAGCCACTGAGCCACCGCGGCGGATAGGCTTGGGGCCTTTGATGTGAAGGGTCTGATGAGGAAACAAACTTCCCGCAAGAGCTGGAGATCTTCCGCCTTTCGCAAATAGGCGTGAAGTTAAAATTCGCTGTCCCTCTTCTGTTCTTAGGAGGTAAAAAAGACAGCGATGCAAGAATTCTTCAATTATCTGAACACGCGAAGTTGACTCAGTGCCCCCTCTATAGGGCCATTGTGGGGCAGTGAGAGAGAGGGAGGTAACTTTTATTCAAACCTCAGGGTCATGTAGTCATACAAGGTAATTGGGGGTGTGGAAGAGGAACAGTCGTTGCTGTTTGGGTAGCGAACGTTCCAAGCACACCGTCACCACTTTACGGCCCGTCCAACATCGTCAAGTGGCAATTTCGTCTCAACGCTCACATGCGCGTTGATCGGCTTCCTATGCCTGGATGAGTTTTGTTTTGCCTGTCCGAACCAGATGTCGTTCACCGCTACAATTCCGCAAGGTAAATATTTTACAAAAATATGACGGGGCTGCCAGTTCCACAACTAACGGGTGCTGCAGCCAAGGTGGATCAATGATCATGGCAGAAAAGTGGCCGCCACGCTGCCCTGTGAAGGTGGATCTCCAACAGATTTCTCGTAAACCACTACAAATGGTGCTGAAGGAGGTACAAAATGTTTCTCGTCGTCTCGGCGGGCTTGTACGCTGCGCTCGGCTAGTGTCACTAGAGAAAGGCACAGTGTATGGACACCCTTTTCTGCTATTGTTCCGTGCCGCCTCCATGATCATTGGTCAGTTCGCATTGCGTGGCATTGGTTGACAGTGCGACGATGCAGGGACGCCGCCATGTTGTTCTCTATGCGTTTTACTCGGTCAACTCTGGCAGGTTTAGCTTGTCCTCCCTGCTCTGCTGCTGCGCGCGACAGACGTCTGTTCCGAATGCGAATAAAAAATAACGTGTGTAACAGCTATTCAGCAGCAAAAGTGTGTACAAACATGCCATTTTGATGCATCTTCATTACTGTTGTAAACGACGCGGACGGAGTTAGCGGCGAGGCCGCAGATGCGGCAGTCTCGCAACACTGATGAACGACAAAATGGCTGCCTTAGCCGACTTGCGTCCCTCAGTGGCGGTATTCTAATACCTTATCAACTGACACTACACTCGGCTTTTCGGGCGGCAAATTCTGGGCTGTGCCGAGCCTGAAGCATGCGCTCGGGGTCTTGGGCAAGAACTGGTCTATTTAGCGACAGCAGTCTCTCAGCCTTCAAATATAATCTGCAAACATAATCTTCGACGGGAACACATCGTAGGGGGTCCCATTGTTGACAGACGCCTTATCATCCACAATACGGTTTCGATGCTTGTTTTGTGGTTTCCGTAAACAAATTCTGAGCCCTATCCTGTATGCCTGATTAGCCTGACGCATGTTCAGGGCGTGATAGCTCTTGGGGCCTTGGCGTTTTTGCTCACAAAGATCGCAATTGCCCGCTGCCATGAAACTGTTGGGGGTGACGCTATACAGTTTTGCTGTAAAAAGCAGCATGGAACAGTCATAATTCAGTCTTTTTGGTGTTTTCAGGACCAGAATACAGGCGTTTTCAATGACTAAAACCTATTAATAAAGTATAGACGTATAACGTCTGAGAATTAATTTGTACGTATGAGTCCGTTATACTCGGCGCTCTTTCAATAACTTATTCTCTTCGTTCATTTTGATGAGGTTGACTTGTATTTTATCAGGAAGGCCAACAAACACTATAAATAATGCTTTATTCAGAAGCCTTTGGCATAACAAGAACTTGAAACACTCTGTAGGACCCCGACGTTGTTCGAAGAGGTGGGGAACTTTACTTTCTTTATTTTCTATGAACCGTGCCGCTAGCGTGAAGGCAAGTTGTTCCGCCATTTTATAGCAGTATGACTCTGTAGGGGAGAAGCTTCTAGTGGGATTTTAAGTATTTACCAGGTATGTGGCTGCAAACAAAAGCGACCTCATTCAGTAGTCTGCGTGGGTCTATTGCAAGGCGTTTTTCTTTTGTTCCGCATCAAACATGAGCGCACAATCAGGTAATTGAGGTCGACGGCAGCCGTTCTGCATTATATCATCCTCTGGGTATTTTTCTTTGGCAGCGTTATAAGCTCTTGCAGACGCTTCAATGCTTTGTAGCATAATTTCCGGGCATCGCATTCTAAGGCTACGCCTTCACAAAGGCGGACATTTCCACCTCTTGTGAATTGGGATGGATACTATGACATTCTAATACAATGTGTGCAGTAGTTTCTGCCCCCTTTGTTCAGATCACTCCAAGCTACCATTTTAGGGATGAATGCATGCAAAGCTATTCATGGTCAGAGAACGAGCTTTCGCTTGCATCTAGTTACTGCCTTTGGCGCTACCGCGGAGATTTTATATTGTTACATCCACTTCTCAGTCCGTTCCAATTAACATGTTGAATTCCCGTTTTATCCCCATCAGTTTCTTTGTGTTTCTAAGTTTGAAGTTGTCGTCACGTATGGTGAATGTCTCGACCGGCTTTGAGTAATGGACGAGGGAGAGCTATTGGTGGATTCCTCTGCGAAAAAAACTCAGAGCAAACCCTACTAAAAAAAAACTACACGAAGCCTAACAACACTTCACCCTCTACACGAGCCTCCCTCGGCAAACCAAACCAAACCAAACCAAACCAAACCAAACCAAAAATTAATGCAATAAGGTTTCTTCACAGTCCAACCCAAGAAACCGCAAAAATTCCTATTAATAAAACTCCAATCCTTCAACACAGCATCTACAGCTTCTTGAGACAGCTGCTTGCGACTCCGCGAGCCTACCGCGGTCAGTGGCGCTGACGTGGTGTAGACGTTGCGTGCCCGTGACGCAAAGGCAGTCGTAGTTACGGAGTGGTGCTGCGGTGCCGGCGTCGCAGCACGCGGTAATTGTCACGGACGGCGTCATTGTTGCGCCGCTCGTCCCAACGTGTGTTCTCTAGGGCTACCCCGTGGTAGCCCACGCAGCAGGGGGCAGCACTGACCTGGCAACCATCGCTGTGACACGAGGCGGCGCCAAATTAATTCGCTAGCATCGCCGCGCGGGTACCATCAAAACATAAGTTGACGGTCACAGATTCTGGAGGCAGGCGCCCGACCGTCACCGTTGAGGCCTCTGATGCACACTTTGGCGGTGCGACTGGTAAACGGAGACGACGCGATGTGAGATGCCTTTGTGGGTGTGGGTGTGGGTGCAAGCTAGTGTGGGTGCAAGCTAGTAGGTGTGGGTGCAAGCTAGTAGGTATTCCATGATAAGACTTTCAAGTGCCAAAATATTTACACAAACCCCGTAAAGGACAGAGACATGCGCTTGTGTCTGTCCGTTACGTCCTTTGTCTAAATATTTTGGTGCTTCAAAGTCTTATCTCGTCGGATCACAGCTCACTGCCTCCCAACACTGCGTGGCGTAGTCGATGGCTTGTGCCCTTCCGCCTGGCTTGCTCCTCCGCAACTGTCTGCCCCTCGTTCTGTTTGCTCCTGCTGTGATCTTGCACTCCCCCTCACTTGCTTGCTTCGGTCTTCAATTCTTTTTCCCTACGGTCGAGGCATTCTTGAATAGACTGTTCTGCTTCAGCCCCACGGGTCGTTGCCCGATTCGTAGTTGCCTCAATTGTGTTGTTCCCGGCATGTCGAAAGTTGTCACCTCCTTCTCGCCACATCAACCCCGCTGGAAAGTAAACATCCCCTGAACTCCTGACCATTTCCTCACTGACGGGAAACAGCTTTGCTCCTCATAAAGCTTGCACCTTCTCACTCCAGGCTTCCGAGGGGACCACATCGTCTATACTGCTCGTAAAATATTAAGACATAACGCAGTATTACCGGTCCGACATACTACCCTTTGCTTCCCCTCACCCTGCACTCTCCAAGGAAGAAGAATCGTCCATGATTGACAATCCAGCGCGCGAAAACACGGCACAAAAAGAACGAGAGTTAGACAGGATAGCGCTGCACTCACAACTGATTTATTTTGAAGAAAACATTGGTCATATATACAGATCAGTCTCCCACGTGGTGGTAAATTATTGCACCCGATAACAACAAACAAAAAAACGCAATCATTAATCGCAAACAATTAATGAACATTCACCAACTGGCCCAAATAACAGTCCTCTTGAAGAAGAATCGCTATTCCGCACGTTTCAAACAAATACCGTCACTCACCCAGTTCGCCTACATTGTATGTTTCGAAGTCAATACTCTGCTGAATGCCAGTTCTGTTCACTACCCGGAATTATACCTCCTGTTATAATACAGTGCGAGCACACCCCCAACCTCCGCCTCTCCGATCCCCTCTTTCCACCCTAGAGCTGTAGGAGAACCTGGTGACCAGCGGCCACCTGGACGTCCAGCAACTCCAGGTATCCAGAGCGAAGGCTTTCTGCTAGCTTCATGAGTGCCCTGATTAGGGAACTACTCCCTTTTTAGCAAGCTCAAATCAATGTTTCTCCCTTTCTCTCTCTCACTCTCTCTCTCTCTCTCTCTCTTTCTGTTGGCGGCAAAATCAAATTTCTCCCTGTTCTCCGTCATCTGTCGTTTCTGCACGCCCTTCATCGTGATCCCCTTCGGAGATTGCCCCCTGACCACTGATGGTTGTGCAAACATGGGAAGCTACAGGAAGCAGCAGGTTTGATTGATTCCAATAGTGACCAGCATGACTAAAACCCGTATAAATACGGTTCATTTTGTTTTAAAAGAAAAGGTGCTCTTTAATGCAAACCTTTTTCATTCGTTCATTGTCGAAAATGTATTGTCTGTGGCTTTCATTCCTGCCCGGATTTTTCGGTGTCACTGCACAGAAGCATGCATTGCTGCATTGCTTCTTGCCTCTTTCACCAGCCTACACGTAACCGTTGAGGCTGATGAAACAAGGGTTAAGATCGGCGAGCACGCCCACTTAGGGGAGCACTCATTCGCCTCCCCTACAGCAAAAAATACAAGAATATCGGTCTTTACGGTGGCGAACAGCTCCTAACGATAGCTTTTCCGCAAAGCTCTTCATCTGGAATGTACGTGCCACTTACGGGTGAAATGTTTTCATTTCGTCTGGAGCGACCAACATCATCTACAGCGGCTGAGCTATATGCCCTTAAAGAAGCGATTCTTTACGTCTTACGCCACCAGCCGCGTCAGTGGAGTATATTTACAGACTCCAAGGCAGCTCTGCAAATTCTGTCAAGGAGGAGCAGGTCTTCCCCTCACCATACCGCAGCCGCCGATATCTCCTACCTTCACCACCTCGCTTGCAGTGCTGGACACACTATAAAATGGCAATGGATACCTGGCCACAATGGTATTATTGGAAACCAAAAAGCCGATGAAGCGGCCCGTATGGGCCTTAACCACCGCAAATACCGCAAAGTGTACTTTACAAAAACAGACGCTTCCACCATGGCCCATCGCTTTGCAGTAAGTGAAAGAAACCGGCTATGGCGCAGCAACGAACCCAATAATGAAGTATTTTTGCACGCGATTGACCCTGATTTGACATCAAAACTTCCTAGAGAGCTCCCTCGTAGGCTGGAGACATTATATCATCGCCTACGACTGAACTCGGCCTACACCAACAGTTACCTCTTTCGCCTCGGACTGACGACCAACCCTTACTGTGATAACTGTTCTTCCATAGAAACCGTCGAACATATCTTATTAGAATGTGTGGCCTACGTGGCACCAAGATCCGGTTTTTTTGAAGATATTGAACGCCTAGATCAAGGGCCGGTAACTTTGAAGACCATCTTAGGACCATGGACTAGCCCATCGAAGCAGCGTCAGGCCCTAAAAAGTTTGTTTTCATATTTGGAGGACATTGGCCACATTTCAAAATTGTAAATTCTGTAACACAATCTAAAAAATAGTCCGCCAAGCCCGCCAAACCACGCCAGTGTTTTTTTTTTTTTTTTGCTTCTTCGTTTTTTCTTTCGCTCTCTTTTTTTTTTTTTTTTTCTGCCCACCTCTCTCTAGGGCCTGTTCTCCCTACATCCCCGACCCCTAGCAGAGAAGCATGTAGGTGATCACAAACGCCGGCAAAACTTTCTGCTTTTTCAATAAAGAGCCTTCTCTCTCTCTCTCTCCCATTAAAATATGTTTTAGTGGTCATTGTGTACCACTGCCCTTCAATTGAAATCATAGATAGGATTCCTATGAAATATAAATGGAATGTAACACAGCGAATTGACCGAATAACGAGCATATGTATTTGTTTACTTTCTTAAAAGATAAAAAAAAACTTTACTATCAATGCGCTTCTTCTATTCTATAGGTGTCTAGTTTGCAGAAGTTGTTGTTTTTTGTAGACTTCTGCAGCTGCTTTGTTTCGTTTTCTTTTTTTTTTGCAGTTCCTCAGCCATTTGGCGTATACTGATCACTTCAGCTCATGTTTTGGGAAAGTATAGAGTGCTTCCAAGTGAAATGTACGATGTGATTTTGAACCCTTGTGTTGCGTAGGTGGAATAAAAAATGTACAATTCGTAAGTTTAGGCTCTCCCAATATAAAATGCTTGTCTTATCGTTGTTCCTTCACGTGGCCAGTGAAAACGAGAGCCGTTAACTTGAGACCCATGAGTGCCTTAAAAAGCTAGGCCCACTAAACCATCGAAAACTATATGACATTGAGAAAAAATACCTGCCGTTGTTAGCGAAGCGAGAATATTGAGCCCATGTTTAAAAGAAGCGGAGAGCGGAAGGACGAAGAAAAAAGTGCATACAGCATAGTATGCCCCAGAGGAGCGCATTGTCGTGCGATAAGGCGGGCAGCTCTCTTTATGTTGTAATTCTACGCTTCCCTCGTGCTCCCTCTCTTCCCCCCGGTGCTTTGGGCGACTTGTGCTCTGAAATATGCACGTCTTTGGCAGCGGGCAACTCTCCGGGGTTCAATATACGCGAGCCTGTCTTCACCACTCTACCTGCCAACGAAACCGGGTTCGGGACCTTATATATTGCTTCAACGGAAGGCCTGTATTAAGACAGAGAGTAGAGAACTTCCGGAGGGTGGGAGGAAACGAAGAAAGCATGTTAGTAGGAGGCTAGCGTACGTGGAGGAAGACCCGATCGCGTGACAAGTCAGACACGCTAATACGAAATAATGGAGATGAAACCAGTACCGGCACCCATTTTTACCCTATTTCCTGACTACGCGTGTTCATTTATGTAGCAAGGCTTACTTCCTTTGCATTAGGTAAACATCAAATAGAGTAAAGGTTGTTACGCATTCAAAAACATCCATTTATTCTTAACTTCATTTTCTGCAAAAGATTCACAGGGAAACAAAAAATCTTCTCATAGTAAAAAAAAAAAAGGAAACGCCAGCTTGAAAGTTTTTGTGTACTGCTGCCAAGACGGGTATGGTTCAGAGCCTTTGGCAATGTCCTGCCTTTGTGCAGGTGCAGTAACCACACCAGGCTACACCATCATCACATAACTGTCACGCCAAGTCTTCACCGAGGAACGGCGTATAAATTGTGGTCAACATTAGGTTGCAGTCCGTTAGTGTCATCCACATCAACGTTGCGCTATTATTTGGAAGTTCTTTGGCCTTCTTTGCCCTTGTTAGCCTTGCACCATTAAACACCAACCATCATCATCATTATTTTAAGAGTTTCGACCTCGCCATAAGCAATAGCATGTTGTATACAGTAACTCGTAAGCCATAATAGTGGTCGCTTAAAAACGTAGCTCACGCGCTAATGTCCTTAGCTATAACTGGACAAACAAGTTGGTTTTATGAACCTATTTTATCAGTGCCAAAAGATGCACATTTTGTTCCAACGATTTTTCAGCCGATTGCTTTCGCAAGAATTTAAGTTGAAACAGCGAGAGGAGAAACTTGCGAAACGAATGTCATCTGCGCCCCGAAAAAGGTTGGTGTTCTCTTTTTTTATGTTGGAGGGGGGCAGAGAGGGGGCGATGGACGGAAAAGGAACCAACAAGTTCAATTAAAAATCGCTCAGAAGATTCTTCAAAGCTTTCTTTCCTGCCAGGATCTCCAGCCACGCCGCTAAATGGCGGCGTAGCAATAAATTTGAGCCCTGAATGTGGGTTGATTTTTGACGGGTTTGGGAGGGGGTGGCGGGAAAAGAGGAGGCTCTTTTCTAAAGATTTCTCTTTCAGCCCCCAAATGTGTAACATTTCAAGGAAACGTATCGCCATGCTTGCTTGTGTGTACATTATAGTCCGGTAGATGGCCGTACATTTACGAATATTCAAATCACTTCGACAATGACAATACCTAATAAGGACAGCTCAGGGAGCAACAGTTTGGCTGCTTTTATTAGCTTCATTCATTTGGAATGGGAAACTCCGATAGTTTAGTACGAACATATTTAGCCCACCGTCTGTAAATTTTACATAATTTAGGTTAACTTATGCCACAAACAACCTACCCTGCACTCCGTTCTTGGTATTCGTTTAGACGCGTTTTTTCTTATTATTATGTAGCTCCAACTAGCCCAAGTTCAAACGTTAGTTTTTGTGGAGATAATTTTTTTAACAAACAAAAAAATCTATGCTTGCGTGCAATATTATTACTATCCCGAAATTTGATATCGGTCATAACGAGACGTGCCGAAAAACACATCTTGACCTTATTTTCATCTCGGCGAGGCGTTTCTGGCATGACAGCTTCAAACAAATTTTAAACTAAAAGAGTAAAAATGCCAGGTGAATGAGCATGGCAATTGCCACGCGAGACACCATGCTTCTAAGTTTTCGGTGCAATCTCGTCGTATTTCCGTGGTGTTTGTGCTTCGCAAAGCGCATGTGCCATGTTGAAGACTGGTGGTCCGAATTAATAGCCAGCAGAGAGTTGAAACTTCAGTTATAATCTATAGAAATTGCAAGGCAGTATTGTCTGAAATCAGAAAACACGGAATAAAGGAATTTTACTCCATCTGTCTTCAGTTGCCTGGCGCTGCCGCTTCAATCGTTAGGGAAAAAATCCTTAGAGAATAAAAGTACCAAAACAAAGTAAAGCTACGCCTTGTTCTCCATCCCCGGTGAAACTTTCAGTGTATTTCATAAGTGTACAAGAAATATTGATGAAGAACAAGCAGCAAAAAAACGGCAAACAAGAAGAAAGAAGGTAAAACAATGGAGCACAGAATGGGATTATTCTCCTTTTGTAGCATTTCGCCGTAAACATCAGGAGCGCAACGAGCAGAACCAGTTATTTTTTGAAAGGTGAGACATGTTTCCATTCAAGATGTCAGCTAATGGTTGACACGTGCCTGCCACGTATGTCCCGCCTTTGGCGCTCGAAGATTAATTTTGCCCGACTTAGAGTGGATGCTGCTTTGAATTTTGTTTTTTTTCTTATTTGCCAAATGCAAAAAAAATGCAAATGGAAATGCTTAGCTGCCCTTTGATTACCAAAAAAGGCACTGTAACCCATATGCGCCTAAATGGAATTTACGATGGCACTTTTACTGACAAAATGACTTCTCGTTGCCAACGAAACCATCCGATGGCAAGAGACGACGTAATTTTTCACGATAAAAAGAGAGGTTGTATTTGAAGAACAATGTCCCCTGGTAGTACTTCTGCGAAACCTGTCACCAATGCGTAGGCAATCTTTCGCAACCCATAGCCGAAATTTGTCTCTCATGTAACAGTATGAGTGACGCATTATTTCTATGAGAAAATGCTAAATAAAAGTCCTAAGCGCCTCCACGTTTTATTATAAGGCCGAATATTTCGCCCCTAATATATTCTGGCGAATGCTTGATATGTCTCAGAACACCGGAAAAGTGGACACTGAAAGTTGCCGTCTTCGGCAGCGCCGTCAACTGGAATTGCACCAAAACTACCACGTGACCTCGGCGACCAGAACTGTGCTGCGGAGGAGCATGATTGTGGCCCTATGCTTGGCTTCCGCCTTCCTAGGGCTAAGCAGGCTGAAGTGTCTGTGCCACTTTTTTTCGCAGAAATGCTCTCGTTTGTAGCAACGAAGACGACATTAGAGGGGCTGAGAGGCATACCATTCCGTAGCAATGCAGGGGTCTTACGGATGTACCTAATAAAAGGCCCTAGGGCTTTCATTCCTTGACATCAGAGCGGTGATATTGCCCCTTCAAAAATCACTTTTCAGCGACACATCTGTGCATCGGGGGGAGCTTCTTTAATGAACCTAAATGGCTTGAAGTGTTTGCATTATGCCGCAATGCCTGGTAGGGCGTTTCCAACAATGTTTTTTTTAAAGACGGTAGTATTTCTTAGGCTACTTAAATCCAGAAATTTTGGTGTCTGTATGTCTGTCTGTCTGTCTGTGACTCGATTCAGCCAACCGGCCAAAGGGAAACTAAGTCTCCGCAATAGTCTTATATACTCGCAACCAAATCTAAACGTCTAAGTCAAGTTCATATGTTCATACTTGTCAAAATTGTTGAAGAAGAACAAGACATTACGCAAATATAAGGCAGAAAGTTATTACACAAGGGATGGTTAGTGTTCTTTTATAAAAAAATTATAGATGCTTGACTTTTACGAAATGAAATACTACGATCACTACAGAAAAAAAATCCAATCTGTCACCCGCTGTCGCCCGCGCCACTATAGCTTCTGGCGGCATTTTAAGAAACCAAGCGGCAACAGTTACGAAAGTTTCCACTAAATACGTTCCACGTTCTGCTTGGAAGGCACGTGGAGCAGGGAAACGCGGTTCATAAACGTTGAAGTAGGGCGCCTCGATTCACACGCACCTCCGCCGTACGGCAGCACTGGCATCAAGGCACCCGGCCTGGAGCAGTGGGGCGAGATAAATTTAATGCGACTTGAGCAAACCTTTAGCGTGTTTACCTTGGGAGGAGCGCGATGCAAGAGGAGCAATACGAGAAGTGAGCGGAAAAGTGAAGGGAGGCATTTACTTGGCAAATGTCGACAAAGACTATCGTCTTTTGTCGACATTTGCAACGAAAGGAGCAGATACGGGACCAATTTTCAGCACTGCAAGCGGCAAGCTAACTAAAAATTTCGATTGTGCGAATATTGCGCTGTCAAACGTAACAGCATATGCTTCGCCATTGGCTGGGGTCCCAACTGGGCAGCTGGGATGCTTTTTTGCATTTATCGGAACTTTCCATGTGCAATACGACTTGAACATTACGGCACCACTCGGGTATTGGGTGTTTCGATTAAATGCGTGCACATCTGTATGTGGGACAGGAGAAGACGGTAGGTTCCTTGATGGGAGACACCAACATGACACACGCCACACGTCCTTTGTACGGGTTTTCGAAATTACTTGTATATGCTAAAGCCTTCGATCACAGATCATGAATCAGTATAAATTATGAGTTAGTCATATTAATAATTCTATTAGAATTTTTGAAATAATCCTTTACGTTCGCGGTATGCCGGTTGCTCTATAACCGTTTTCGCGGTAAAGCGTCAATGGGACTGTTCGACTAAAGAGGGCAGATGGAGTGGGCGATTTGTTTCGGATGATTTGAAGGAAGTAGATGGTTTGCAAGAGCGAGTGGAGGGAGAACGAAGAAGAGCTGTCGGGGAGGGAAATTGAACACAAATATGTCACGTTGGCGTAAGAATGCTAATGGCACCACATAAAAAAAATCAGAAAAAACGGCTACTGTTTCAAAGTTTATCGTTTGCATGGGTCCGTGCCATGAACTTTTGGTGTAAGTGGGCTTAGGTTTGTTTCTGTGCTGTACCTGTAATTGACTTTTTTTCCTTTGGCGAGCTCCTGGCGGTGCGTGTCATACGCATTCTTTCTTTTTTTTTGACCTCCACAGTGAAGAAAAGGGAAAGGGTTTCTTTCCACTTGCCTTTGGAGCTGATTGATGTGTTCAAGAATCCTCAGCCTTGCACCAGCTGTTTGCTGAACTTTGGTTTTCCCGGCTAATTCGAGGCGACGTTATCACTTCTTAATTTACCGTAACGTCTGCACATTTCTCGATTTCTCGTTTTTTATATCGTCTGCAAAGCCCTTACGCATAGGCGTTGAGTACCACTGGAGTGTAAAGGGTTTAAAGACGCAAAAAAACCGCGATAAGAAACAAAAAAGACACGAGGCGCCTTGTCCGTGTTGTTCGTTTCTTCTCGTGTCTTAAAACCCTTTGCACTATGTCCAACCAACTGGCCGACATCCAGCTTTTGTTGAGTATCACTTCTTTCAGGGTTTCTCTACTGGTACGGTCCCGACTTTATCTCTCGGCCACCATTTTTCGTTATCCTACCAACTATTTCCTCACGTCACCGCGACTTTTTATTCAGAAGTAGTTTGTAGGGAATCACATGGATTCCCCATTTTTTTCTTTCATTCATGGAAGCTCGGTTCTTCTAGGTACATCGCACAACAAAGTTCTACAGAATATTCATCCCATTTTAGCCTCTCACACTGCCTGTGTGTTGCGAGTGACGTTTAATAAAGTTGCGAGGAATTAAATTTCGGCTTTCTTCAGTGGCGTGCCCCTTTAGAAGTTTTGACCAGAGAATCTTTGTTTCACAAGCATTTTTCTAATTTGATCCGCTTCTTGTAAGACACGGGTGGATACATACACGGGTGGATACATGAACACGTAGCTGACCAATGCTTACTTACGTGGAACATCGGGTATATTCGTCATCTGGTACTGACACAAAGAGCGTTGAGGCTGGGTAGGAAGAGGAGACGACAGACAGTGCCCAAAGTGAATGAAAGAATAAAAGAAGAAGCGTTATTTTATTTTACGGTAGGCCTAAAATTTCCACTGAGTCACCACTGGATTGGCTCATGCATTTTTTTTTTGCTTTGACTGCAGTGTGTACACGGGACATTGTACGATTGTTTCTAATTATAGAATACATTTCGTAACTGGTACAGTGCTGGAAAATTGGTTCTCCTGAGATTGCGGGTATAATGTCCCAGCATTCGGCTGCAGAACCCATTGAAATGACATTTTGAATTTTGTGACTGGCAAAGAACCTCAGGAAATTTAGTGCCATTTCACACGGTGAAGGTGCATGATCAGCAGAGCCGTTTGTGGGTTACCGTCCTGATGGGGCTGAAGCACCACGTAAAGCACAAGTGTTATTACACACCCCCGAAGTGATGCAGACTTTGTTGGCCACAAACTCCCGCTCAAACCGCGCCCGCATAGCTATGATACGTATACCGTTCTCTCACCAAAAACCTCCAGTAAACTATAAATAAGGGTTAGTTGTCGAAAACTTGGAAAGGAAAAAGGTCCAACTATTTTCATATTCTCCGGAACCGGAATCCTACAACTGTGCGAGGATTGCACGAGTAATCCGTTCGTACGACCGTGAACTTTTGTACACAAAACTGTGCGAAGGAGCAATAATGAAAAAAAAAACGGAAGTGGCCCATCTATGGGAATTGAATTCGAAATCATCTGTTTCTTACGCCGGGATGGCACCACTGCACCACGAGTTCTTTTGCTAGTTTTATGCTGATTGTGTTATAGTTTATAGAAATAAAAGGTAGGCGCTATCAATATACTACATATCCTCCGGGGCACGCAAGAGCCGCCCAAATGATTAAATACAGTCGTGTCTTCGACAGCCATTGTATAGCGTCGTCGCCGACGTGGACAAACCGACGTTTCGATGAACATTTGTTTTATAATGGCTTCACTTGTTTTCCGCTTTTCAAACCGTTTAGAATAGAGTTTATACGGGTTAAATTTTTACCTCTATCCTGTATTTAATCCTGTACTTAATCCGGTACTTAATCCTGTACTTAATCTATCCTGTACTTAATCTATCCTGTACTTACCCCTATCCTGTACTTAAGTCAAAGTCCACAGCACATGCGTCAGGCCCGCATTGAGTAAGCTGCAGACATGGCGTCGAATCGGTGTGCTCGGATACGTGCTTGTCTCGTATTTCGGCCGCCTGGTCACGATTGCGATTCAGACCCAAATTTGCTATTGTGAGAATAACAGAACATGTCTGACAAATTTCTGCTTCGCTCCGTCAACACAGCAGCGTCGCGGAGTCATTATTAGAGCGGGCGGCACACGATGAAAAAAAAAAATCCAGGCCATTTTCTTAAGCGAAATGCGGTTAAAACGCGAAGCTTTCTCCAATGCATTCCGAGTCAAAGTCAAAGTCTAATATCCAAGCTGCTTCGACCGTGTCAGAATGGCTCAAACGGATATACGTCAGCTTCCTAACTCGAAGGACCCAGGCTCGATTCCGAATTTCCGACCACTGGAAGCGCTTTTTCGTGTGGCCTTAATTGTGTGAGACAGCTTTCCTGCAGTGCATGTTGGCCAAACATTTGAGAGCACTACTCAGGCATAGAAAGCTTTAATAAAGTGGAGAGAACGCGCGAAGAAAGCTGCTTTCGAAATTCGAGAGGGGGACGTCGCCAAGGAGACGCGTCTGTTGATGCTTGTTCCTACCCTTCCACACTCGCTATTCCTACTTCGCATTGGGCAGTTTCCGCCGACGCACCGATGCCGCGGATAAGCGGGCGAACTCGCATTTCTAGTTTCGCCATTTGTCACTGTTGATTATTACATCGTTTATTTCGGGGCCACGAAAGCAATGCTTACAGAGAAATAAAAAAGCCCCAACCCGTGCCTACTACTCTGTAACAGGTAAATGTGACACGGTCATTGCACATTAGGTGCTATAAACTATGCGTACAAATGTATCTGTAATAAAACTGGAAAATCGAGTATAGTTGTACTTTCTTCGGTGTTCCATGAATGATAGTTATTTTATGTATACCAATTTTTTTTTCTGTGCTTTTGGTTTTTATTATGTAGCTCGAATAATGGCAATGGAGTAATCAAAAGTCTGCATTATGGACGTGTTTGCCTTTTATACTCAGAACCTGTCTAGACTTTATGCCGTTTTTGTTTGGTGGTTTTATTGTTAGGACATGTTACCGTTAATTGTCTTGACCAGCTTCCCTATTATGTCAATGGACGTTTTGCTTTAGATGATTTCCTGTTTGGATTCCAGTAAGCTTGTCTAAATAATTTGGTTAGTTCATCGCCTTCGGTTTTGTAATTTTCCACGTTTTTAATTAATGGTCGAAGTTTTGAGTTGGTAGTCCACATCTTCAAGAAATATTATCACTAATCTTGAATTTTCTAAAATAAAATGAATCTACCATGGCCTGATATCACTTGTGTTGTGTAGAATGTGGAAGGAAACTTTGGTGGTATAGGTTTTACGTTTTTAACGGAGAAGCTGCGGTTTTCCGGCGGTTTTCATTCGATATGCTGTTCCATTTACCCTTACTTCGCTGTTTTAGTTGCATGTTCATTACTGGGTTTTTGGGGGGGATATCTAAACTGTTACCAGTAATGGGTGCGTGGTTCGCTAATTCATCAGCTATCTCGTTTCCGAGAACACCAGCGTGTCCTTCGGTGTATTATAAAATTAATACTGTGAATGGAGTGTGTGGCCACTGCAGGGCCGAGTAGACTTCAAAAGAATACGAAATGTGTTCGACGGCGATGGCGTGACAAAATGCTAAACCACTGAAGGAGCGTGATGCTCACGCTTTTGCAAGGGTGCGCTAAAGAATTGTCCTTTAATTTTTTGTGATATTGTCATTTAAACCAACTTTTTTGGCTTCTATTCTGCCTGCACTGTCGATTATTTTAGAAGCTGTCCTGCTGCTACAGACACAGGGTTCCTTGCTCAATTGGCCATTTAATGCGTTCGCAATAAAAGTATCCATAAAATGGAGCCGCTGAGAACAATTGTACCCCGTCCCTGCGGCGCTGAAGTTATTTATGTTAAAGAAGAGCGAGCTGCACATTCCGGCTGTCGACGTTTAGTTCACTGTGTCGGTAACCAGTGCGTCATAAAACTCGAGGTAAGACTGACCGCTCCTCTTTTAGTGACTTCCGTCTTTGTCTCATTATTGGGCAGGTGATGACGGAAATTTTTTTTCGTAATACCATAAAGGCAGCCTCTGACGTTCGTGGTGTCGCTGTCATTTTGATTAATTGCGACCAGCTTTAAAGTTTATAACACATATGGCTCGAGCATTTCCAAAACAGCAATAAGGAAGCCTGGACTTCTTTTCCTGTATTTATCACCTAGAAGCGTATGGAGAAAGTGAGGCTTGTTCGGTATAATATATCCACGTCAGGCTATTTCGGGTTTCAGGGCTTGAGGACAAAACTAAACGAGAATACCGGACTGCTGACTCTGAAACTAATGTCCGTCAAACTCGCAGGTTTACTGCTGACTGGCCTTGTGAATGGTCTAACGCGCGCCAACATCGGTGGTTGTGGATTGTACGTGGTGGATGCGAAAAGTCCTGGGCCTAAGGATCAGAAGCAGGAAGTTCCATTGTGAGGAACCGACAGTGGTGGCACTCGTCTGAGACACTTTATTAATATGAAACTCATTACTTAACTGGGTAGGTCGGAAGTAGGTCGTTATGGCACAAAAATGGCGCACAAAAGGGCTGACAGATGGTACAGTAATAAAAAGCAGCATAAAAAAATTCAGCCACCTTCTCAATTGACATGCGCAGAATAAGGAAACAGCGGAGCCCGTGGCCTTCTCTGGGAAAACTAAGGCAAATCAATGTTTCGAAGCCAAATTACAGTCCAACTCAGCCGAGGCACAAAGCCAACGCCCGCGCTACGAACACAAACGAAATGATGAGAGTCCGGAAGGCGAGTATAGTACAATCGAGTCCCAAAACGCGAGAGACCCAGGTTCGATTGCGACCACGGGAAGTTCTTTTTAGGAGTGCAGTTCCCATCCTTTTTAAAAATAGATACAGAACGAATAAAAACAAGGACACAGAAAGACGACGGGACGAGCGCTGACTTCCAACGGAATTAAATAAGCGAAATCTTGCCCCGTTTATAAGCACATTCCATGTTAAAACCAGTAAAAAAATTAAAACTTACAACAAGAACGACAACAAAAAACAGGCGTATAATCTCCGATAGCACACTACCACATCAACACGCGTTCATATACTTGGCCTAATCTACAAACATCAAATTAAATCATAATCGATGTACAGCACATGTTGGGTTGGAAATATATCTCTTTTTTAGACAAGGTGATTGACGCCGGCTCACACGTGTCGGTCAAACTGGCAGATGTCTTAATGACCGATTGAGGGACCACGACCAGAACGTCAAAAAAGGGAATGATGGGTCCATACCCTTGCAATGCAAATCTTACGGGGGCAAACCGCAGTCTGACATGTGCGAGGTTATAGGAAGAAGCGGAAACCAAGCTACGTGAGAAATAATGGAAGTGCACGAAATTCAAAGACAGCGTAGCAAATGTGTGAACCGCGCTTTAATCACCTTGCCCCAAAAAGGGATAGATTTCCTATCCAGCACGCGCTGTACTTCGGGTATGACTTTTTTTTTTAATGCGAAAGTTTTCCCTGCGGCATAGCGGTGCACGATTCACAGGTACACGAACAAGTTTGCTTCTCGTATATAGTCCAGAAGGTGCCGATGAAACGCTCTATGAACCCAGCGCTGCAGGTCTGGAGGGCGGCCAGGGTGGAGGCCGGTTGCACAAAGGTGCCGTAATCGGATCTGATGCAGTCCGGGGCAGGTCCGCAGGAGATGCTGCACATTCACATTCTGTATGGTGGAGTCGCAGAATGGGCAGGTAGATTCGTATGGGCCGCGGTACTGCGATGGCCAAGAGGCAGTCACAGACGGCGTAAGGGCCATCCCAACGCGTATCCTCCGCAGCGCAACCTCCTCTCGGCGAGTTAAGTCACCAGGGAGGTTTGAACCACACGGGGGTATGAGGGCTCGCGTGGTGCGCCGGAGAATTTCCTTCTGTTGTGCCAGGTTTCCACTTGGATCTTCGGGGAAAAGTGGCAGTGGTCGCATCAAGGTATGCGGGCGACTAGCCGTGTCTGCCTCCCTACTGCTGGGTACAGCTAAACGGGGTACTCATTCTATGCGGATCTGCAGTAGAGTGCTTCGTGCTAAGAGGTGAATGGCATCTGCGAACGCTGTAGCTTGTGTTACGTGGCGTATGTCGTGGATGGCTTGCGTAGAGTCTGTGCGTCTTATTAGTCGTCAGTATGGCACTGCCTGGACAATAGGCAGTATTGCGGCCATCCCATCGTGTGCCGCTGCTAGTTCAGCAAGATACGCTGGTGGCATCGGGTTAGATTCCTCGACCCACGTCGTACGAGTCGCTGCTTCCAAAGCCACACGGAGACTCTGGCACGGGTCAGGTAAGGTGCTGCTGGAGACGATCGTAGCTGCTGTAGATCGAAAGAGGTCCCAGTCTACCACCCGACACTGTCTTCGAAGACGATTCGCCCGGCCGGGAGAAAGGTTGAGATAAATCGGATGGTGGTCACTCCCCCAACAGTATGGCTCACACATCCAGGACACTGAAGCACTTCCTAACCACCAAGATAAGTGAGGTGAGCTTGGAGAAGCACGTGGATGTTCACGGCGTCGTGTAGACACTGGCACGTCATTTAGGAGAACAAACTGAGCGTCCGTAAACGTGTCGTACACACACACACCACGCACACTGGAAGTGACCTAGCCCCACTTAGTGTGTGGAGCGTTGAAATCCCCCGCCACCAAAATTGGACAGCCGGGATGCCGTCGACGTAGACGGGAAAGCCAGCCGACGCATAGTTTAGCTGTACGGCCGCTGTAGGGGCGAGCATAGTACGACACTATGATGACGTCCGTACGGGGGAGGCGAACCAGCACAGCGACGACATCCTGCCACAGTGTGCACCATCGCGCCAAGTCTATGCGGGTTTGAGGAAAAATTGACCGGGCATATACCTTTCCTGGAGGGACATCAGGCATTGTGGTTCGACGATCCAGAATGGACGGAGATGAATAAACCACGTATCCAGGAATGGAAGGGAGGCCATTTGTTTCCTGAAGTAGTAGTGCCCATACATGTAGCTTCCCGTACAGAATGCGTTGTCTAAGTTCTCCAACCTTGCCCGATATACCCCGGCAGTTCCATTGCAGAACGCCTTGCGACGAGCCCACAGATACAGGAACCATCACAGGTGGAGGTTAGCCAACAATACCGAGGTGAGAGTCTGGAGTTGTTTCGCCACGAAACACAGCAGTTCTTGAGGTGACATGGTTGTCCACGTGGAACCCTGGATAACTGGAGGCAGTGGCAGGGTCGCGGATTGGGTTTCAGTGGAGCGGTTGTTCACGCGCTGGCGCTGAAGAATTGCACGGCGTTGCTTAAGACGCTGAATTTCCTTTTGTAACGTAGCCAGTGTGTTATCAATTTCCCATTCTTCCTCCATATCATAAGCAGGTGATTCTTGTGCGGGTGATGAACGTCGACGGCCAGCACGGGGCGTTTTAACCGCTGCACTATACGTTATCGTCTCTGTCGCTGGAAGTTCAGCTTCGGCCGCGTCTTCCTCTAAGGGAGCCAAAACAGCGTATCGATTAGATGTCGGCACCTGATCTGGCAGTGGAGATTCACGGCGAATTTCGTTTCGCTTTGAACGCCGCTCGCGAACTTTCTTGTTTGCCTCCAACTTCGTAGGGCACTTCAGGGAAGTAATATCATGGTCATCTGACTTACAGAGGCTGCATCGGAAAGCCTGTGGAGCCGTGGCTTCCATGGGGTCTTCCTTCGGCGGGTAAGGGCAGGAGGATTTCATGTGCCCTTGTCTGTAACATGCGTAGCTGTACACAACTGATGGCTTAAACGGCCGAAGGCGCAAGATGCACCCATAGTAGATGATACGGTCCGGAGGAGTAGGCGGGCCCCGCAGGGTCACGAGACAGGTGCGGCTTTTCCCCATGTATCGGACCGCGACTACTTCGTGAGTACTGCAGTGGAGCTCCTGGCGAAGCTGTTCAGGTGCCTCACCGGAGTCTACGCGAGACACCACATAGCGTCTTAAGTCCATTCCAGCTGCCAGGTATGCTTGAACCTGTATGTAGTCAGACTGCGAGACCTGTATGCTGTTTAACGACTGGAGCACAGTGGCTTGATCCAAAGAGGGCACCCATACCGATATGGCATTGGTAGGTTTGTGCACGGCAAAACCACGAAAGCCTGGGATGTTGAGACAGGTTGCCACTGCCGCTTGATTCAGCCGATTGGGTACTGTGGACATGTCGAAGCTAGTTCGGGGTTTGATGACAACCTTATACGAGGAGGCCTCAGGTGCCAGCGAAGCTGTTGTTGACATAGCCGACGGGCGGGATCGTTTTGACTCGTCCTCGGTTGCATTTCGTTCCGGGCCTGTAGACTCGGGCGGCCTTTTGACCGCGCTTGACGGCGGTATCGGAGTACTCACTTGTGGTTGAGATGTGTCCATTTTCACGTCGTTGCCATGGCAGGGCTCGTGACGCGGTGGTAAAGGGACGCTCGGCGCGACGATGGAGCTGCCTTGACTGCCCGGCTGGCTCCACGTGCGGGGTAGCAGCGCAGCGGCAACGCGCTGCCGCCGCCGTTCTTGCCGGCGGGCTAGGCCTACTTGCTGGACCGAAGAAGACGATCGGCGCGGTGACGAAGCAGGAGGATGCAGGGGACGACGAATCTTATGAGTCGGCGCCAGGGGTGGTTCTTGACTGTTTGCAACAGCGCATAACAGGCAGGATGCCTGCTATAATATAACATACGGCGTCAAGGCAGAGCGATGCAAAACGTGTGCGTTCGCAGCCTTGGCTTGGCTTGGCTCCCCCGGGTATGACTTAACTTGGTGTCTTTAGATTGTGCCAAGTGCGTGAACGCCCGTTGGTGTGGTGGTGTGCTATCGGAGATTATACGACTGTTCTTTGTTGTTGTTCTTGTTGTAATTTTTAATTTTTTACTGGTGTGAAATGAAGTGTGCGTATAAAAGGTGCAAAATTTCTTTCATTAAATTACCTTGGAAGTCAGCGCTCGTGTGGTCGTCTTTCAGTGTTCCTGATTATATTCGTACTGTTGCCATTTTTAAAATGAATTACCAACTCGCCCAACCGTACACTTTGTTCCACACCTGCTCGTCGGCTGCATGCCTCCTCGCCAGTTGTCCTCACACTTCTTGGCTTAGCTGTTTCCTCCTACTAGCTTTGCTGCACTGCGTTTTGAGCGCCGCCAGGTTTTAATGGAACTCAAGCTATACAGCCCCACTGTTAAAAGCAGGTGTAACATTGTCACAGGACGGGACAATCCCCGTGGCGTGATGGCCCATTACCGAGGATGACGACGAAAAAGAGCTGTGTGCGCGACGCAGCCATGCGGGGCTCGGTTATGGCTTGATGTAAATAGTTCTTCACCATTATGTAAATGCATCGCTTCATCGCTACAAAGTTCGTGTCATCTGCCGCCACGTTACATTTCGTGGAGCGTGCGGGTTCGTCATCCCCATGCTCGCCCTAGCAGCACATCGCATATTCGTGGACGCAGCCCCCAAGGACAACGAAGCCGTGCCGGGCCGCCCCAGCCCAGTCGAGACCAGAACAAGCTCCGTGTTCCCCAGTCCGAAAGACGCGAATGAAGACCAGACGAAACGAGCCGTGTCCAGACACGCCGAAGATGTGTTCCCTTGCGTTTCATCCGACGTGGCTCGAGGACCTTTGGTGCTTCGCTGCGGTTAAAGTAATTGCTGTGGCTGGGCCAGGCATCATCAACGCCGTCATCGTCATCCGTGGCGGCAAGTGATTCGTCACTGCATTTTTCATCCCAACACTCATCCGCATTAAACTCCAATTTGCCTCTCCGTCAACCGGGACGGTCGTCATCGACCGGGGAGGGGATGTCACGGGACGGGACAATCCCCTTGGCGCGATGGCCCACCACTAAGGATGACGACGAAGAAGAGCTGTGTGCGCGACGCAGCCAGGCCCATTGTGTAAATCAATCGCTTTATCGCTACATGGTTCGTGCCATCTGTCGCCACGTTACAATATTTCTGGAACGCAAATTATAAATAGGCAAGGCGGTTGCAAACTACAGAAACCGGACGGAGGCGTGGCTTACATGTCATATTGTTCAGCCATGGGCAACCTGGGCACCTTTGAAGCGGAACTTTTGTACATAAATCAAGAGCTCCAGTTTTCCCCGCACGGGGCACCTTGAGCAATCTTGGTGACGGTACTGGCGATACCGCGGACCCCGAGCCCCCAAACATAAGCTGGATCCAACCGTGGTGATGTGTTTTTAAGGTGAAGGGTAGAAACCTCTAACGGTGGCCGTCGGAGCCCAGGTCAAGCTCCGGCGGATGGGCTCCCTGTCTGTTTACCAGGCAGGGAGCTCCGGGACCTCCTCAGCTATCAGGGTAAGGTTGTGGAAGAAAGTACCCCCGTCTCCCTGCTTTTATACTATGCTTTATGGTATTGTCTAAAACCCCCCCCCCAACCATGATCGGTCCCTGAAAAGGGGCCGCACCGAAGTATCCTTTCCTCCGTTGCCGTCGTTAACCTTTCCTGAACCGGACCATTTTTCTCGATTTCTTGTGATGGAATCCCTCAATCCAACCCACCCTCTTGCATCTCAGTCAGTCTTCTTGATTGCCAAGTATCTTGAAGCCATAGTAGGAAAATCGTATAAATGCAAAAAACAAAGGTCTGGTGAACTCTTAATTGAAATAAATGACAAGCAGCAGTCTGCAAAGCTTCTAGCTCAGACTAGACTGGCTGATCTTGACATCCGGGTCACACCCCATCGGAGCCTCAACAGCTCGCAGGGTGTGATATCCGAGACAGACCTCCTGAACGAAACCGATGCGGATCTCCTTGCCGGCTTGAAGGATCAGGGCGTCACTGCCGTGAGACGCATCACCATCCGCAGAGACGACAAGGAGATTCCCACCAAACACATTATCTTGACTTTCGACCGCGCAATTCTTCCACAATACATAAATGCAGGTTTTATCTGTTGCTCCATCCGTCCGTACATCCCGAACCCGCGGCGCTGTTTTAAGTGCCAGCGGTTCGGGCATGGTACGAACTCTTGCCGTGGCCGAACGACGTGTGCAAAGTGCGCGGCGCACGATCATCCGAGCGAGAACTGCTCAGCCGAAACTCTCACTTGTGTAAACTGCGGGGGGCCGCATGCGGCATACTCCCGCAAGTGCGAAAAATTTCAACTAGAAAAGAAAATCATCAACATCAAAGTCACTGAAAACATCACCTTCCCAGAGGCGCGAAAGAGGTTCGCCTCTTTCCCCCTGGGGAGGTACGCCGACGCGGCTCGCCGGGGGGCGGAGCGGCGTCTCGTTTCCACAGGGACCCAGTTCAGCGAGTCTGACCTGGTCCCTCGCCCGCCCCCCCCCCCCCCCCCCTGGGTTGCCTCTGGCAGCCCAACCCGCCACCACGCCGCTTGCTGAGGCAGCAGCGGTTGTGGTGGCAACCTCTTCCGTCGGGACCAGTGCCGCTCCCGCCTCTGTCTCCCCGCCCTCCAGTGCGTTGGAGGGTACAGAGGTGATGGACACCACGGGCCCCGCACCGGTTCCCACCGCCACCGCACCGCCTGTGCCACCTCTGGCGCCCCGGACGCCCTCGGCGGTGGCGGCTCAAACGAAGGGCTCCCGAGGGGGGGCCAAGTCCAGGGGGCCCGGTCCGTCGGGCACCCCTCGGACATCCGACGACGAGATGGATGTCGGGCCGTTCCTGCCTGCAACGCAGCGCAAGGAACGCGTCCCGACGCCAAAGCCTCCCGACAAGCCAAAAAAGGCGAGAGTCACAGCCCCGAAAGACGACACATAAACAAACACACACACTCCAGTAGCTCTCACACTAAATAATGGGAAGAGAAAACATAATTCAATGGAACTGTAGAGGCCTTCTTAAAAATCTTGACGATGTATACGAAATACTGCATGCTAATCAGCCAAGTGTGATGTGTCTTCAGGAGACGCATTTGAATTCCAAGCACACAAATTTCTTAAATAGGTACATGGTCTTCAGAAAGGACAGGGATGGCTGCACACACTCTTCGGGCGGTGTAGCCATAATAGCCCGGAAATCCCTAGCATGCCACCCTGTCGCTCTCAACACCGTCCTTGAGGCTGTAGCAATACGCACAATAATTTTTAATAGGTTGATAACGGTATGCTCCATATACATTCCTCCTGATGTCACACTTTTGAGCTCTGACTTCGAGGCGCTGGTCGACCAGCTGCCCGAACCGTACATCCTAACAGGCGACCTTAATGCACACAACTCTCTTTGGGGCTCCTCCAGAACGGATGCCCGAGGTCGCCTGTTGGAGAAGTTTCTTACATCCTCCGGAGCATGCCTTTTCAACAAAAAACAGCCAACATATCATAACTTAGGACACAATACATACTCTCATCTTGACTTGGCTGTTGGTTCCACAGTTCTCTTTCCATGTCTTGAGTGGGGTGTGGGCACGGACCCATATGGTAGTGACCATTTCCCCACTTCATTAACGTATATAGGTATAGGCCCGAGCATTCCATCTTCCCATAACAGGTTTAATGAATCCAAAGCAAACTGGAGTACATTCACAGAAACATCTAAACTACACCACACAACCATAAAACACCTACACGTGAAGGAAGCCGCCCAACTCGTCACGGTGCACATCCTCGACGCCGCCGAAAAGTCCATTCCCCAGGCCTCCAGTGGGTCCCGCAGCCCAAGGAGGCCCTGGTGGAACGAGGACTGCAGGCGGGCGCGAGAGGCCCAGAACAAGGCGTGGGGTGTCCTTCGCCGGTACCCCACGTCAGATAACATCATTTCTTTTAAATGGGCAAAGGCTTTTGGAAAGCGAGTGCGTCGTGAGGCGAAAAGGGAGAGTTGGCGCACCTTCCTCACTTCCATCAACTCGTACACTGACACACATAAAGTCTGGACACGAATACGAAAACTAAAAGGACAACAGACACACAGCCTGCCCCTGGTTAGTACAACAGGGGACACACTGGAAGACCAGGCTAACACACTTGCACAACACTTCGAACACGTGTCCAGTTCAGCACACTACACAAACACTTTCATGAAACACAAAACATCTGTAGAAAAGAAGTCCCTGCGTGATAACAACAAGTCGCACACTTCTTACAATTCTTGTTTTTCAATTCATGAGCTGAAGGTTGCTCTGAGCACATGTAAGACGTCAGCTCCAGGTGCAGACAAAATCACATACACCATGATACAACACCTACACCCAGACACTCTTGAAACACTCTTACACCTATACAATAAAATATGGCTTTCGGGGCACATTCCTCGCTCTTGGAGGGAGGCCATAGTAGTGGCTGTCCTGAAGGAAGGGAAGGACCCTTCCTCTCCTGCCAGTTATCGCCCCATTGCCCTGACAAGCTGCCTGTGCAAGCTCCTCGAGAAGATGATAAACAGGAGACTTGTGTACTTCTTAGAGTACAACGGTCTTCTCGAGAGCTGCCAGGCGGGCTTCAGGGCGGGGCGATCTACGAACGATCAACTCGTTGCGTTAGAGTCATATATCAAAGATGCTTACCTCCACAAGCAGTACTGCATGACGGTCTTCTTTGATCTTGAAAAGGCGTACGACACTGCTTGGCGGTACGGTATCCTTAGCGACTTGAAGTCCTTTGGCATGTCGGGTAACATGATGAACACGCTTGCAAGTTACCTGTCTGAAAGAACATTTCGCGTGCGAGTTGGAACGGCACTTTCTAGGGTTCATGTGCAGGAAAACGGCGTGCCGCAAGGTGGAGTTTTAAGTTGCACCCTTTTTATTGTAAAAATGAATTCCCTCAGGAAGGCGTTGCCACCGTCGATTTCCTGCTCCGTTTATGTAGACGACGTACAATTATCCTTTAAGTCTTGTAACCTGTCTGTCTGCGAGCGCCAAATCCAGCTTGGTGTTAACAAGCTAGCTGGTTGGGCAGACAGCAACGGTTTTAAATTTAATCCAGGGAAGTGCACTTGTGTCTTGTTTTCCAAGAGGCGTGGCATCCGGCCGGATCCAGACATTCATCTCAATGGTGTCTCGATTCCTGTCAAGAAAGAACACAAGTTTTTAGGTATAATCTTTGACGAAAAGCTCACGTTTATCCCACATATAAAACAACTAAAACATAAATGCTTAAAAACAATGAATATTCTGAAGGTTCTGTCGCACATTTATTTTGGTGCTGACAAACAACTTCTTTTACGTGTTTTTACCAGCTTGATAGGCTCACGACTGGACTATGGTAGCGTTGTCTATGGGTCAGCCACTAAAACATCCCTCAGAATGCTGGACCCTGTGCTTCATCAGGGCTCCGCTTGTCGTGTGGTGCCTTTCGGACTAGTCCAGTCGAAAGTCTGTATGTAGAGTGCAACAAATGGAGCCTAGAACGTCAGCGAGCCTACACAGACCTGCTTTATGCTTTTAAAATCTCATCAATGCCTCACCATCCTTTTACGTCAGTTTTTTATGATACATCAATATCTCAACTCCTTGCAAATCGCCCATCAGTCTCTGCTCCCTTCGCTTTCAGAGTAAGAGAAGAAGCGTCACAACTTGATGTCATGTTCTCAGACACCATCAAAACCTCCGCTACTGAACTTCTAGTGCCGTGGCAGCTTCGCCCGATATCATGTGATGTATCTTTTACAAGTGTCGAGAAAAACAGAGTGCCTAGAAGCGCGATCGTGCAACATTTCTTGTCCCTTCAGCACAAATACAAGTGTGCTGAATTTTACACAGATGCTTCTAAAACTGCCACAACTGTTTCCTGTGCTGCGCATGGTGGTGGTACCTTTAATGTCCGTAGAACTATGAATAGAAATACAAGTATCTTTACGGCAGAGGCCTATGGCATACTTCTTGTAGTTAAACATATTGTTCTAAGTCGAATTCCGAAATCTGTAATTTATACTGATTCTTTAAGTGTTGTGCGTGCATTATCCTCACAGAAGTCTAAAAACCATGTGGTCAGTGCTCTCATTAGTACTATTATGTCTGTGCATGCGTTAAACCTTGAGGTGACCGTGTGCTGGGTGCCAGGGCACTCTGGAATTCCAGGTAATGAGACCGCAGACGGAATGGCGGCCGCTGCTGCCCTCACAACAACAGTTGACATAACAACAATACCCTACACCGACCTCAAATCACACATCAGACAACACCTTCGCACAACATGGCAAGCGCACTGGAATCAACAGACTGACAACAAACTACACATTATAAAGCCACTCTTGGGAGCATACACCACTGATACTCACAACAGACACAACGAAGTTACCCTGGCTCGATTACGGATAGGCCACACGCATGCAACACACTCCCACCTGCTAACGGGATCTCCAAGACCCCTGTGTAGCAGGTGCGGGGAGGGCCTATCCGTAGTCCACATACTAATAACATGCAAGGCACTTCACACAACACGACACAAACACTTCAGAGAACTCTACAGACAACATATCCCACTACACCCATCGCTGTTTCTAGGTGACGATGCCAGTGTTTCTATGAAACGTGTGTTTGATTATTTGTCAGATGTTAAGTTTTTAAACCTTATCTCATATCACGCATAATCAAATCTGGCCCTATACACCAGCCATCACCATTACCTTTAATTGATTTTACAATGTCCGATTTACATGTTTTTATACCTACCTTTTTATGGTAATCACTTCGCTTCATTATATAACTTCTTTTCTGGCGCTCTTTGCCCTCGCTGGCCTTGCGCCATGAAACACCAACCATCATCATCATCAAGAGCTCCAGTTTTTTTTTTAAACTTTACTTGGAATTAGGTTTTACGATAAAAAATATTTAAATGAAAACGAGCTAAAAAGACTGCGGATGAGAGTCGGGATAAAAGCAAACAGATAGGGGTCGTCAATACCTACTTTAAAAACAAAAGGAAAAGAAAAAGGAATATACCGGTGCTGTCAAAACTGATTACGAACTATGTACTGCGAACGCTGAAAAAGTGTGCTCCATTGGATAAATTTTATTACAAAAGACGGCCTGTGGCCTATATAGGGAGGAGGGACATGGTATCTCGCATGGGGAGAAGGGAAAAGCGCAAAGGAAAAGGATCATGAATATAATAACAGGGCGCATTCGGCAATTGATGACTCATGCATTTGCATTCACATCATCGAAAGGAGTACCAAAGTGTCCTTGTAATATTTGTCCTGGAAACAAGCGCGAAGCGCTATACATTTGTACGCAGTAATTTATCAAATCTTACAAATTAAAAGACCTATTTTTTCTAACTGAAGACCTCTTTATAGTTCCCTCCCCTAGCACAAAGCAAACGCGTGGATTTTTCTCTGAGAAGCGCGAACAAAAAAAAAAGTCGCTGTTCATTCAGAGGTTCCTCGTAAGCATAGACACTAATCCATATATATACCTGAATTTCATTTGTCAGTATTTTCACTCTTGAATACGAATTTTAATATTTACGAGGATTTTTGATGGTTTGACATGCAGAAGGTTAAAAAACTCAAGGTAACACACACTGATGCCGAAAGTTTAGAAGCTGCCAGCCCCGTGTCACCGCCTTTTTCTTGTGTCCTCGTTTTAGTGCGCTTTTTACCATGTCGAAGCCCGCGATCTTTTCTAAGAATTTAAAATATATACTGATAAAAGTACGGTAGCTTACACTAATAGCGACCAGTCTTCTTCGGATTAACAGTTAAGAAAACTATCGCTAAAAGCAGCCAGGTCAGAATTAAATTAACGCACCAAGTTCAATCATGAACCCATTGCTTGTGGGAGAGGAACCAGACGCGGGTGCCGTTTTCAAGCTAGAACTCGTGACCATTTGCTACAAACTACAACGCATGTTTCCTTTTTTCAGGAAGAAGAGATGTATACGTTCGGAGGTGCACACTTTGCTTTGAGAAAATTCTCCAAGCGTGAGCATCGTAGACCTCAGGGACAAAGACACCCAAAATAATGAACCACGATTGGTAAAAAGCAGAGCAAGCCACACATTTCTTTTCCGCACGTCTCCGACTAAAATTGCGGCGGCGTTTACGGCTCTCTACCTTCAACGTCTCCTCATGTGTAAACCGGCGAATTGAGAAAGTTCTCCCACACGCGCAAAATAATCCATTTACAGCCGCAAGAAATGTACGCAAGGAGGAATCCCATAAATAACCGCCCGTCCGAGTTGCTCAATTTTCCGCTCGAACTATCTATCCTATTTTCCAGGTCATAGGGACGCAAGAATGGCTTCGAAAGCATGTGCGGAAGAAGACCGAATTCTCCCCGGCTCCGAGGATAACGAGCTTTAAAAAATGTCGCATTAAAAATACATTGAGTGGGCTATCAACCAATGAAACATGCGTAAAGATACATTCAAGGATAAACTTAGTACATGATCCTTTTAACTTCGATTAATACGAAACCACATGGACAACGATGGGCCGGACGATGGAGGCGTTCTATAAAGCTTTAGCCTAGCTGAAACTAAATAAAAACATCTGAATATTTGTGAAGTTAATCATTGAATTAAGGGCTGCAGCAATTGTTGGCAAATTACAAGCAATAAAAAGTAACGCATGAGCACCGAAAATACAAATGGATGAAGCAATACGAATGAAGTTTTCTTCTTGCAATACTTACCCTGGCGTTAGCTTCATGAAAGTTTACGTTGAAGGTGGACGTTTTCCTCGAATTTTTTTGTGCCTATGGTGGATATATTTTGAAAACAAATGGGAATGGGAGTTTGTTATTACAAAATTATGGCGTTTGAATAACAAAGCTGCAGCTTTGCAGCTTTTGGTGTTTCTCCTTGCATTTCTGTGTTTGAAATCATCAATAAAGTTGATTGATGTAATAATTGATTCATCAATTGATTCCATGGCGTGGAAAAAGAACCTTACCTTGAACGAAGGCTGGAACAGTTGCGATATTTTTACATCATCATCATCAGCCTACTCAGGTCCACTGCATGACGGCCTCACCCATTGACCTCCTGTATTTCGCTGCCCAAGTCCATTCCTTGCCTCTTAATTTTGTTATTTCGTCTCTCCATCGAGTTAATGGCCTTCTTCTTCTAGTTCTTTCACTCGGTATCCTTTGTGTTACCCTCATGGCCCATTTACTGTCGGTTTGTCTCTACGTGGCCAGCCCAAGTCCACTTCTTTTATTTACATTTGAACTATAATATCTTCTCGATTCCTGTTTCCTGTGCCTAAGTGTTACTCCTATCATTATTAGCTGAAAGGCACGGTGGGCCGACCTTGCTTTACTTTCCAGATGACTAGTAAGGCGACAAGTTTACGCTCCGTTTGCATCCCCGGCAACACGCATTGCTTGTGTGCAATTCTTTTTAGAGATAGTGGGAGTTTACTCTTCATTATTTGCATTCCGAATGCCGAATGCACTCCAGCCAATTCCTATTCTGTGCCGGATTTCTTTCTTGTGGTTGGAATCAGCACCGACCAGGCCAAGGTAGTTCTAATCTTCGACATGCTCTAGCTTTTCCTTACATATGCTGAACAGGTCGCTGTTGGCATATTTATTTATCATTACTTAATATTTATAAGTATTTATTTTTAGCCCTACGGGCCTGAATTTTGAAATTAGGTCCTCAATAATTTTTTGAAGGTGTTCTGCGGACCCGCTTAACAATACTATGTCGTCTGCGAACCTCCAATAGCACAACTGTTCTCCATTTGTGCGTACTCCTGTGTTCTCTCAGTCTTGCTTCGTAAATACCCCTCCAGAAATGTCAACAGTTTTGTCGATATGGTATCACCCTGAGATGCCCTTTCGGATCGGCAATTCATCGCTCAGTTTGTAAAGGATTATACTGTCACTACATTCCTCATATATGCTATCTGGGAGTCTTAGTTGGTGTCCTGTGTTCCTCGGTTCTTTAGCGCTTTCAGCACTGCAGCGGCGTCTATTGGATCTAATACTTTTTCATAGTCTATAATTGCCAGGTGAAGGAGTTTATTGTAGTTAAATTCAGACGGATCGGTCAGCCTACGATCGAAGTGATGATCCCTCGGTTTTACCCCTAAACACCCGCCCACAACAGGGACGTCAGAATTTGAGAGTGAGGATGGCTCATTGATTAGCTCACACTAGGCCACTGATCGCCACAGTGACAAACAAAGCTAGGTGGGTTCAAAATAGTCACGTCACACACCTCTCACTCTCATACAGAAGCCTTAAGGTATTCTGCAAAAACACAAATATAACACACATAAAAATAGCCCAACTAAAAGCAAACCTAGCGCCGGCCATCGGTTGTCGGGCGGCTCGTCCTAAAGTATTCTCTACACCGTGCGCGCCTATAATTGTGCCCCCCCGCCACAGAAATTACTTTCCTTTGTAAACACGTGGAGTGCCTAACAAAGCCTGCTCGCCTAGCCATTGACGCATCCCAGCCGCCGAGTCGCCTGGGTTAGACGTGTGACGAACGGAAACTTCGCGCAGTAGCTTTGAGCAGTGCAACTTTCGGAGACAGAACGTCTGGCGCCCTCTTCCAAAGTCTAACCCCTTGACTGACTTTCAGCTCCCGTCCGCTTCGGGCTTTCTCCTGGCGGAAACCGCGGTCGTTAAAATGTCCATCGTCCCGCTTCGCTGGTTTCACAAACGAACAAAGGGAAATCCTCCTTCAAAAGATAACACCACTTTTAACTATTTTGGGGTGACGGAGACATTTGTATAACTCCTCTCCGGGCATGCTCGTCCCGTGAACACAATAGCGCGGCGAACAAAATAGAAGCTTGTGCTGTTTCTCCTCACACCCTTGTGGTCAAGTCAGCTCGGCCGGCGTGAAA